>NC_138343.1:55247027-56447027 GCF_046562875.1 Panthera onca
AACTTGGTTATTTGGTAGACATTTTCTTAAATTTGAACAAAGTGAACCTGTCAATTCAGGGAATACCCCTGACAGTATTTGTTACTAATGATAAAATGAGCTTTCAAGTGAAAATTAGAATTTTGTAAAATTTATATCAACTTTCCAAATACTTAAAGACTTTTTTGATGAGATTAGTGGTGATATTAATAAATGTGGTTTTTAAATTTTGAATATTGTAATGTGTCAACATTTGAAAGAGCTGAGTGGGAACTCAGCGAAACAATATTTTCAAAATGAAAAATACATGATATTATAATGCATGATGGAAGATCTACTCAAAGCACAAAGTAGACCAATGGACCTAATGTAACAGCATAAAAAGTTGATTGGTATGGTTTCAGATTCCACATTGCAACTAACATTTAGGTACTACTTCTTATTGAATTTAAATGTTATACCAAAGAACAATATCCAAACTTACCTCAAAGGACCTTTTAAATTCTTTCCAATTATATAATTGTATGAAACTGGATTTTCTTCGTACTTCAGCCAAAGTAACATATTTCATCTTGAATGTAGAAGATGTGGAGGTTTTAGCTAGATTTTTAAAAAGATTTTGAAAAATATAAAACAATGCTACTTTTGTCACTAAAGTACTTATATATTGGGAAATATACTTAATTTTCATAAAATGTATTATGTTTATAATGGATTATTATTATTTTATATTAATTAGTAAATATTTTAAATTTTTCTGTTTTAATCCCTGAGATGGTAAACATTAATAAATATAATCCATATAAACAAAAGTCCTTTGGGATCCTTATTAATTTTTAGTAGTGTAAAGGGGTCCTTAGACCAAGACGTTTGAGAACTGTTGGTTTAAGCAGAACCAAAAGCTGTTTTGTTCAGTAGGATTGACTATTTAAAAAATTTTTGTAATTGTGGTAAAATACACAGAAGATAAACTTTACTATTTTAATCATTCTAAAATGTAGTTTAGTGATATTAAGTCATTCAAATTGTTGTAAAACCATCATCACCATCTGTTTCCAAAACTTTTCATCTTATAAATAGAAATTCTGTACCCATTCAACAATAACTCCCCATTACTTACGATCTTCAGCCTCTGGCAATCACCATTTATTATTAGTCAGAGTTCTGCAAAGAAATAGAACCAATATAAAAATAAGCTTATTATAAAGAGTTGATTCATATGATCATGGAGACTGAGAAGTCCCAAGATCTGCAGTCAGCAAGCAGGAGACCAAGAGAGATAATGGTATAATTCCAGCGTGAATCTGAAGGCCTGAGGAAAAGGAGAGACAACAGTGTAAGTTCCAGTCTGAATTACAGTCCAAAGGCTGGAAAAAAAACAAACAAAAAACACTGTCCCATCTGGAAGATAAGTCAGGCAGAGAGAAAATGAATTCTCCCTTACTCTGCCTTTTTATTCTATTCAAGCCTTCAATAGATTGCATAAGGCCCACCCACATTGGAGAGGGGAATCTGCTTTACTTAGTCTACCAATTCAGAAGTTAATCTCATTCAGAAACATTCTCACAGACAACCCTGAATAACATTAACCAAATATGTGGGTACCTTGTTGCCCAATTAAGGTTACACATAAAATTAACCATCACACCATTCTGTTTTCTTTGTGTATGAATTTGACTACTTTAGTTTAGATTCCTCATATAAGTGGAATCATATAGTATTTATCTTTTTGTGACTGGTTTATATCACTTAGCATCATGTCCTCAAGGTTCATCCATTTTGTAGCATGTGTCAGAATTTTTTTATTTTTTAAACCTAATATTCCATTGTATATATACCATATTTAGTTTATCCATTCATCTATTGATGGACACTTTAGTTGCTTCCACTTTTTGGTTATTGTGAATAATGCTGCTATGAACATGGGTATACAAATACCTGTTTGAGATCTTGCTTTCTTGAGTTTTTTCTCTGTGCATACTTAGAAGTGAAATTGAAGGATCATATTGTAATTCTGTTTTTACTTTTTTGAGAGACTGCCATGTTGTTTTCCATAATGGCTGAACCATTTTACATTCCTACCAACATTGCACAAAGATTCCAGTTTTTCCGCATTTTTGTCAATACTTGTTATTTTCTTTTTATGGTAACCATCCTAATAATGTTACATAATATCTCACTGTTGTTTTGATTTGCGTTTCCTTAATGATTAGTGATGTTGATCACCTTTTTGCATGTTTATTGCTTTCTACATATCTTCTTTGGAAAAATGTCTATTCAAGCTCTTTGGTCATTTTTAAATTGAGTTGCTTGCTTTTTGGTTTTTGAGTAGGATTTCTTTATATATCATGGATATTAACACCTAATCAAATATATGATTTTTATATATTTTCTCATATTCCATATTCCATATTTCTCATATTCCAGCATTTTCATTCTGTTGACTTCTCCTTTGATGCACAAGTTTTAGGGGCACCTGGGTGGCTCAGTAGGTTAAGTGGCCGACTTCAGCTCAGGTCATGATCTCGCGGTCTGTGAGTTCGAGCCCCGCGTCGGGCTCTGTGCTGACGGCTCGGAGCCTGGAGCCTGTTTCAGATTCTGTCTCCCTCTCTCTCTGACCCTCCCCCGTTCATTCTCTGTCTCAAAAATAAATAGAGGTTTTTAAAAAAAAAATGATGCACAAGTTTTAAATATTGATGTAGCCCAATTTGTCTGTTTTTTCTTTGATTGCCTTTGCATTTGGTTTCACATCAAAGAGATCATTGACACATCCAATGTCATGAAGATTTTCCCTTTTGTATCCTTCTAAGAGTTATAGCTCTTATGTTTAGGTCTTTGATCCATTTTGAGTTAGTTTTTGTCTTTTGTGCAAGGTAAGGCTCCCATTTCATAGTTTTGCATGTGGATACCCAATTTTCCTAACACTGTTTGTTCTTCCCCCACTGAATGGTCTTGGTACCCTTATCAAAAATCCTTTGACCATGTATATGAGGGTTTTTTTCTCGGATATCTATTGTATTCCATTGGTGTATGTGTCATTCTTTATACAATTTTGATTAGTGTAGCTTTTTAAATGAGTTATGTAATCAAGAAGTACCAGTTTTGATTAGTGTAGCTTTTTAAATGAGTTATGTAATCAAGAAGTATGAGATCTCCAAGTTTGCTCCTCTTTTTCACGATTGTTTGGCTCTTCGGGGTCCCTTGAGATTCCATGTGAATTTTATGATAGGTTTTTCTAATTATGCAAAAAACATCTTGGGATTTTGATAGGAATTGCATTTGATCAGTAGGTTGCTTTCGACAGTATTGAATTAATAATATTAAGTGTTGTAATCCGTAAACATGAGATGTCTTTCTATTTATTCGTATCCTTAACTTATTTCAGCAATATTTTATATTTTTCAGTATACAAGTGTTTAGCCTTTGGGGATGAGTTTATTCCTATTTTTGTTTTTTTGGTGTTTCACTAGGTCTAACTATTATTCATTAAAAAAACACATTTGTTGAATATAAGCAGTGTTCTAGGGATTTGAAGTAGAACATCACATGGATCATATCCTGAATTAATTTATGTTACAAATGAGTACAATATATTGTAATATGTTCTATAAAGGTGATTTTCACAGAGTGTTATTGGAGGATGTAGAACTGTTGTTTTTATCCCAACTTGAGATACCAGGCAGTATCACCTTGGCAATTACATCTCAGTGAAAATTTTGAAGGAAAAGTAGGTTTGAGGTAGAATAAAGCAAGGAGGGCTGGGAAGAAAGTTAAAAGTAGAGAGGAGCTCCTGAATGAGGCAACGGAAGTGTGAAACAGCATGATGTTTACAGAGAACTGCTAATGGTTTGATATTTTCTGAGCATAGCGTGCACTGAAAAAGTGGTGTAGGAGACGAGGCTGCATCAAATCTTGACAGTTTTGGCCCAAACTGCTGCTACTCTTAAAATTCTGGTGTTACCAAGTCTAGGAACCCCTTTCTTATACATCTCTCTCCAAGTTTGGTTAGGTCCCCACTGCTGTGCTACATTTATATTGAGAAGAAACAGCTCTTAATACACTTAACAGATGTATTATAGTTTATTTATATGCTTGATATAATGTCTGGAACATACCATTGTTTACTGAACCTTTTTGAATTGGATACATATTTTTGAATAGGTAAGTTGTACAGTAACACTAATGCTTAAAGGATTTAGTTTTGCTATTTATCTCCTAGTAGTGGCTAATTTAGACTGGAGGTAGAGAGAAGAAGGGAAAGGTTTCAGAGAAAAACAATGATACTTAGGACCTCAGTCAGCATAGCAGCTTTGGAAATAGATGAAAACAGTATAGAATGTGCTTCACTTTACTCTTGTGAAAATGCTCCCAGTGAAGCATGGCAATGGGGTGGGCATATGTAAGCTGAAGTCTGAAGAAAGATTGATGTACATAAAAATTTGGGGTTTAACATGAAACAAGTTTATCATCCCTTAGATAAAATGCCATGAGGATTGAGGCAGGGAAGATAAAATAAAAATAGCTGTGTACACTTCTGAGAGGTTTGAGAAGAATTGGAACTACCTAAAACCCAGAGTGGCCTCTCATGGAAAGACCCCTGCTTACCCTTAAGGCAGGACATGTTTGTTAGACATGAAGCCAAACTAACCGTCTGTCTTTTCAGCTCCACCTTGGAAGTGCCCAAGGTCTGCTGCTGGGATCAAGTGCTCCTTTCTTATGTTTATCCATCTGCCCCTACCGTGTGGTGCGAAGATTTTAGTTTTTTCTTTGTTGCAACAAGGCAAAATCACTTAAGAAAAGGGTTTTCTCAAAAATTTCAGAGTATAGTATTCATCTTTAGTAGAGTAGTACAAAATAAAGTCACCGCTGCTTCACATTTCTTTTTTTGAAGGAAGAGAAATGTGCAGAATTATTCAAGGTGACAGCAACCACCTTCAACTTTTTGTATGCCAGCCATGCAAATTTTTTATGGAGTGACCTTGAATCACAACAGTAAAAAGAATCAGGTGTAATATATTAAGAGTACTGTAAGACTGCCAGGAAAAAGGAAAAGTAAAAAGAAGCTTTATAGTGTAAAATTCTTGTAATCCACCATTTTAAAAATCAGATAGTACATGAGAACATATTGTTCTTTCTTCTAGGGAGCTTCCAACGATGAGATAGCAAATGTTCCCGTTTCAGCTAGGAATTCTAATCTTAGTTACTGTGTGGAATATAGTAAAAGGAAAGTAATCTATACATTCAGTACATGGGTATATTTATTTCTGTGCTTTGTAATCATCAATTTTTTCTGCTTAGTCTTTTGAAAGCTATGCCATTTATTAGAGAACTGAATTGAGGAGAAAAGCAATATATTAGACTAAATTGGTAGTATAGCAGGATTTAAGTTTATTTTAACTTGAGATATTCCTTTACTTTATTGAAATTTTTAAAATAAAACACTTTTTAATATATACTTAAAGTAATTAACATTAATTTAATTTTGCTGTAAATAGTGTAACATACCCAAAACTCAAATGTTCAGCATATGGCCTGAGAACCAGAAAGGAAGCAATTTAAAAATAGCCAAAATTAATTACAAGTAACCTTCAATGCAGATGCCTCTCTTCCTCTACCCTTCCCTCCCTCCCTCCACCCTTCCCTCCCTCCCTCCTCCCCCCCCCCCACCCCGCCACACACACAGAGGGAGAGAAACACCAACTAACTGTTTGGGCCCTTTTGTATAGGACAAAAGGATCTCATGATCTTATATTTCCCAAGAGTCCTCGTGCTTATACAGTCATTAATGCCTGCCATCGTACCCCTAGTCATCTGGAAAAGATTAAGTAATGTGAAGTAACAAATGAATTTTTAGAAAATATAAAAATACTTTATCTGTGGCCAAAAGGGGACTAAAGTCTTTGCTCTTTAAAATGCTTTCCTATGCAGACTTGATTTTTAATGATTCTGAATAATTATGATTTTATAGTAGTTTGAGTTAAGCCAGAGTTAACTTGGTAAACTAATATTTTCTATGACACAACACATTCTTTTTTGTGCACTGTAGTAGAAAATAAAAATATTATGCTTTCTCATTGATCATATTATATTTTTATTGAGGAATATAGCTAAGTAGGATCTCCTAGTTTGTAGACAAAAGTTATTCATAAGTTCACTTTTATGTCAATACCATATTATTCATAAGAATGTTACAAAAACTACACTTTCATATGGCACACAGTCAGTGACAGAAATAAATCTCTGACCTTGGCTCCTTATTGGCAGTTCAACATTATTTTATCATGTCTCATTTTTTTCACCGTTTT
Source organism: Panthera onca (assembly GCF_046562875.1). Taxonomy (NCBI): domain Eukaryota; kingdom Metazoa; phylum Chordata; class Mammalia; order Carnivora; family Felidae; genus Panthera; species Panthera onca. The sequence goes on from NC_138343.1 coordinate 55,253,312, forward strand.
TAGTAAAAAGAAAATGATTCTGTTTACATTTGTTTATGTATTATCATTGTAAAAAATAGCTTGTCTTGAAAAGCATAGTTAAATTGAATAAGGACACTTATACAAGGCAAATTACTGCTCCATCAAAGGGTTTAAAATAAAGTTAGAAAGACTAAAAATAAAGGAAGAAGAACTACCTTATTACGTACCTCCTTTGTGTTAGGTTTTGTGCTCGATGTAATTAAAGAAGTTGGTTCTCAAGTATTATAAATGAAGAACATGAAGTTCAGTTTATAGTTAAACAACTCTGGTAATCAGCAAAACCAGACTTCTAACTGAGACCTGTCTAGCTTTAGAATTAACACACATGTGTAGGAGTGTGCCCGCCCAGACTTAATACCTGTAGAAAATGCATGTTGCAAAACTAAGACCTCAAGAATAGACAAATGAAGAGATCAGCTGGGCTACAAGGATGAGAAAAAGGTATAGTTTAGAAAGTAGAAGTTTTTATAGAATTCACAAAAAGAGAATCTTGGTAAGAGTAGAAGGAAGGGAAGTTTATCCAAATTTCAGTCACTGATTTCCATTAAAAAAGTTTATGATCTATATCTGAAATATTGATATCCTTAGTGTTTTTTGTTTTTGTTTTTTATACCCTAAGTATTAAGAGATGGCCATAATGATAGAAAACTTTTTCATTTTTATGGAGTGTACATTCACTAGGTGTACACTCAGGGATTCTTCAAAATTTTGTAAATAGAAAAATTTCCCCCCAAAACTACCAAATAAATTTGATATTTTTCTAAAATGATGGAAATTGCATAACTTACCCAAGTACAACTACCTATGGATATATTTCTCTGCATATTAAATCAGTAATGCCAATGTCAGTGGTAGTAGCTGATGTTTACTGACCGCTTTTTCTTTGCCAGCCATTGGCCTGGGGAAATTGCATGTACCATCTCATCTAATCCTCACAATAACAATGTGGAGTACTATTATCATCCCCACTTTACAGACAACGAAACCGTGGTTTGGAATACTTAAATAACCTAACCAAAGTAACAACGATGTGTGTTGGATATCTTCATTTGCCCCTGAGATTCCTCTGTATCTTTATGCATTCTTCTCAATGTCCTGGGAACAGACTGGCTTCATAAGCACATGACTTAGGTATTCGCACAGCGTCCCACACTCAGAAGCACCCTAAACTTGGTTTAATGTTCTGTTGTCACTGTCTTGAAATTCTTAACTATTTTTTCAAAAAAGAGGCCCTGCATTTTCATTTTGTCCTGGACTCCACAGATTATGTAGCCAGACTTGTCTGGACAGCTAACTCATTTGCTGTTCATCCATGGTCTCCCTTCTCCTTAGTTTCAGAGGTAAAGGATAGTGAGAAAGTGAGGTTGGTGTATTAATTAGTCCAAAAATCTACAGCCCATGTGGTTTCTAGATAGTTTCTTTTATTAAACTCCTCAAATTATCCAGTTTGAATGTGCCATCTGTTTCCTGCAGGAACTTTGACTGATAGATACAGTTACTTTAAAAAAGAGAAACCTGCACAATAATTAGAAAAATAAATAGCTTGGAGTTAGAAAAATCATGGCTCGATGGAAAGACAAGCTGGACTCCCATCTACTTCCATTCTACTCATTATCTAATCCAGAGACACCATACAAATCAGCTCAGGAGAGTTGGATGGGAGTCACCTGAGAGAAAACAAAGAGCACAGGAGGGCCCAGAAGCAAGAAACTCTAAGACCTTCTCCCACTTTTCTCTCCACAAACCTTGAAGCAGCTTATATGCCTACTAGCTATATACTTGCATGCCTGTTCTATCACATCTTTACTTTTCCTGAATTTTATAATTTTTCCCATTCCTATCTCTGAACCTTCAAGGAAAAAGGGCCCAGAATTAGTCTGGAGTCAGGCCTGACCCTGGGAGTGTGGGGGTGGGGAACAGGGTGATGGTAAAACCTGTGTAATTGTACTCTATATATGAATTTAAGTACCTAAGGCTATTAGCTCAGTTTCTGGCAAATACCTACATAACTACTTTCTTAGGCAAGCTCTAGAGGTTTAGACTAAAGATCTTAGTTTTGTGAATTCTCTGACATTAAAAATGAATATGGGAAAAAGTGCTTGTCAGGGGAAAAAAGTGAGGTATTAGCATTTACTCTACATTTCACTTTCAGTTTGCATGTTTAAAGGCTCTGGATTTTTTGTATGAAGATGTTTAAATCACCATTATTTTTTCTCCTTTACTGGAAAATAAAAGGATATTCTTTAAAGCTCAATTTTATTATGTTTCAATTTCTTACTATGAGATTTTTCTCTATAGGCAGAGAGGGCTAAACTCTTAGAAATACTTCCATTGGGTGTCAACAGCATCTATGAAATAGAAAATCCAAATTTTGGAAATAGGCTTTTCATATTTTCACTATCAACACTGTCAGAGTGGTACTTTTAGTACATTAGCTTCTTGGTGTTGACTTTAAGTTTATATGACAGCTTGAGTTTTCCATTAGGAGGTTATATGTCATTGAACTGTGAAGATTTTTATTCCGAAGGAAAATTAGAAATAATTACATAGAACCCCAATCACTGAACTATCATCTTATCTTATCTTATCCCATAAAACAAACCAAAATAAAACACTATCTTGCTTTACATCTCTACCAAAAGCATGTAAGATGCTTAGTATAAATTTAATGACAAAAAAGTTTATTTCCCTTTTCTCTCTGTTTTCATTTCCTTCATGACTTCAGTTAGACTCATGGTTTTAAATACTGTCTACATACTGATAACTCACAGATCTCTATCTTTAGCCCAGATCTCTCTTCAGAACTCCTTAATTTGTATATATGGCCCAATTTAATATCTCCTCTTGGATGTTAAATTTGTCTTCTAAAACTGGACTCCTTTTCTATACTCCAGAACTTGTCTGCATGCATCCTTACTTATGTTAATGGGTAAGGTACTTACGCTTTTTGTGTTTTTCTCACATTCGATATCCAGTGCATCAGGAAATTCTGTTGACATTACTTCAAAATCCAAGTACCTTTTCCAGCCTCTACTATTTTGCCCTCTGATTTAAGCCACCATCACCATCTCCTGGACTATTGCAATAGCCTTCTACCTGTTTTCATCTTTTCTCCCTGTGTTGCCTTTTCTTCCCCTCCATTGATTCAGCAACAAGAGTGATTATTAGAAATGTAAATAAAATTAAGTCACTTTCTGGTCAGAGTCTTGAATTGACTTCTTACTTCATTAAGACTAAAAACCAAAGGCTATAGAGTCGTTATGCTCTCTGACTCTTCCTGCTTCTTCTGTGACCTCCTCTTGTAATGTCCCTCTTCCCCCTACCCCTTTCCTGTCTTTTACCCAAGCACACTGAATCATGCTCTTTTCCTGCTACCTCCCCTTCCATCCCTAATCCTCCTTACCTTGCTCTATTTTTATTTCAGAGCACCTACCATCTTTTAACACACTATATAATTTACTTACTACATTTATTGCGTATTGTCTTTTACTCTTAGAATGTAAACCTCATGAAGGTAGAGATCTTCCTCTGTTTTGTTTACTGATAAAATAGTACCTGGCACTTAGTAGCCAATCAGCATCTATTAAATGACTGCAGGGTTTTATATTACCTGCACCCCCATTTTATAAACTGCCTATTTTTTAAATGTTTATTTATTTTTGTGGGAGAAAGAGAGACAGAGCACGAGCTGGGGAGGAGTAGAGAGAGAGGGAGACAAAGAATCTGAAGCAGGCTCCAGGCTCTGAGCTGTCAGCACAGAGTCCCACGGGGGCTGGAACTTGTGAACCTCAAGATCATGACTTGAGCCACAGTCAGACGCCCAACTGACTGAGCCCCCCAGGCGCTCCTAAACTGCCTATTGGAAGGGCTATTTAGGAAGGTAATTGTATGCCCAATCTATTTGCAGAATGATAAAATAAGCTTAAGATTGGTTCCAGGTATTTTCTAATTATAGAAAGGTCTTGAGGATTATTATGAACAATTCAGAATTAATATTTACTAGTAGAAACATAAAAGTGATTATTTGTCATTCTCACAATGAGATATGTTCATGTCAGATGAAAGAAAATGAGTTTTAGAGTTATACTTAGCTCCATGTATGCCTCTGACACAATGTAAGTGGTCTTGTACAAGACTTTGATCTTTCTGAGCCTCAGTGTTGTCATCTGTGATATGGTTATGGTGATGTTACCTAACTCCTAGGGTTAGTATAAAGTCAATGGGTTAATATGTGTACAATAGCTTGCCAATGCATGCTGTGGAACCCAGTGGAATTCCAGTGTATTCAATTCAGAATGTGGCTAAATGAGTTTATTTTCCACAAGGACAAAGATAAACTTGATCTTCACTTCTGCTGCTATTTGTGCCATTTTCAAACATATTCTCTTTTCATGAGTAGCTAAAACACAGATGAAACTGTCACAAAATGGGGGGGGGGATTCATCACTCAGACAGTGAAACTACTGTTGTACCAGGTGAATATTGCTTAGGGAGTGTGGAGATCTGTAGGTACTTGATAGATCATTAAGTCAGTGATGTAGTGGTAAACTGAGAATATCAAGGTCATTGCTAAATTCTCAGTAAAACAAATCTAAGAATAGTTTTGTCTTTAAAGGGAATTTTATCCATGGAATGAGTTTCAAAGGTACAGAATGAATTAAAACGCTACCCAACAGCAACCACAACCCTTTTAAGGGTTTTTAATTTTCAGGAACATTTTTTTGAGTCATGTGTAACTAATGGCTATTGATAATTTGGAAATTTAGTATTATTCTATTACTAATATATTCAAGTAAATTTACATGTACTATATATTTGAATAATACAGTATTTTTCAATAATTATATTAAGAGCGTTTCCAGAATCAAGTATCTTTTCAACCTCCCTGCTTAATACATAGAAATGATCCTTTCTTTCCACTTTTGAGATTAAAAAATCTGTAAGAAAAAAGGTTAAATGGCTAATCTATGATCAGTTACTTAAGCAGTAATAAGACTGGAATTAAAACACAGCTATTTTCAGGGAAGATGGCGGCATAGGAGGACGCTAGGCTCACTGCGTCCTGCAGATCACTTAGATTCCACCCACACCTGCCTAAATAACCCAGAAAATCGCCAGAAGACTAGAAGAACAGATTCTCTGGAGCCATGCATAGACAAGAGGTCCACGGAAAAGGGTAGGAAGGGCAGAGAGGCGGTGCGCGCTACACGGACTGGCAGGAGGGAGCTGGGGCGGAGGGGCAGCCCACTGGCAAAGCAGAGCCCCCCGAGTCTGGCTTGCAAAAGCAGAGGGGGCTGGACGGAGTGTGTTCTGACAGCAAGAGGGCCTTAACATCTGGAAGGTTATAAGTTAACAGCACTGCTTGGAGAGCAGGAGGGCTAGAGGACAACGGGAGGGAGAGTTGTTGAGCCCCAGACAACAGAGCACAGTTTGGCGGGGAACAAAGGCGCTCGCTAGCGCCATCTCCCCCGCCCATCCCCCAGCCAAAAACCCAAAGGGAACCAGTTCCTTCCAGGGAACTTGCTTGCACCGAGCAAACACCCAATGCTGTGCTTCTTCGGATCCATCCCTCCTGCATGTCTGAATCCCTCCCCATGCCACAGGCTCCCTCCCGAAGCGGATCTCCCAAGGAAAAGTGAGCTGAGCCTACCCCTTCTGGCCCCGTGCACCTTGCCGATCCACCCTAGCTAATATGCCAGATCCCCAGCACCACAAGCCTAGCAGTGTGCAAGTAGCCCAGACGGGCCACGTCACCCCACAGTGAATCCCGCCGCTAGGACAGGGGAAGAGAAGGTACACACCAGTCTGACTGTGACCACAGTGGTGGGCTGGGGGCAGACATCAGGGCTGACTGTGGCTCTGCCCACCAACTCCAATTATACACCACAGCACAGGGGAAGTGCCCTGCAGGCCTGCACTACTCCAGGGACTATCCAAAATGACCAAACGGAAGACTTCCCCTCAGAAGAATCTCCAGGAAATAACAACAGCTAATGAACGGATCAAAAACAATTTAAACAATATAACAGAAAGTGAATTTAGAATAATAGTCATAGAATTAATCGCTGGGCTTGAAAACAGTATAAAGGACAGCAGAGAATCTATTGCTACAGAGATCAAGGGACTAAGGAACAGCCAGGAGGAGCTAAAAAAAATGCTATTAATGAGCTGCAAAATAAAATGGAGACGACCACAGCTCAGATTGAAGAGGCAGAGGAGAGAAGAGGTGAACTAGAAGATAAAGTTATGGAAAAAGAAGAAGCTGAGAAAAAGAGAGATAAAAATATCCAGGAGTATGAGGGGAAAATTAGAGAACTAAGTGATGCACTAAAGAGAAATAATCTACGCATAATTGAGATTCCAGAGGAGGAAGAGAGAGGGAAAGGTGCTGAAGGGGTACTTGAAGAAATAATAGATGAGAACTTCCCTGATCTGGGGAAGGAAAAAGGCATTGAAATCCAATAGGCACAGAGAACTCCCTTCAGATGTAACTTGAATCGATCTTCTGCATGACATATCGTGGTGAAACTGGCAAAATACAAGGATAAGAGAAAATTCTGAAAGTAGCTAGAGATAAACTTGGTATAACATATAAAGGAAGACTGATAAGACTAGTGATGGATCTCTCTACTAAACCTTGGCAGGCCAGAAAGGAATGACAGAAAATCTTCCATGTGATGAACAGAAAAAATATGCAGCTGAGAATCCTCTATCCAGCAAATCTGTCATTTAGAATGTAAGGAGGGATAAAGGTCTTCCCAAACAAGCAAAAACTGAAGGAATTCATCACCATTAAACCAGCCCTACAAGAGATCCTAAGGGGGATCCTGTGAGACAAAGTACCAGAGACATCGTACAAGCATGAAACCTACAGACATCACAATGACTCTAAACCCATATCTTTCTATAATAACACTGAATGTAAATGGACTAAATGTGCCAACCAAAAGACATAGGGTATCAGAACGGATAAAAAAAAACAAGACCCATCTATTTGCTGTCTACAAGAGACTCATTTTAGACCTGAAGACACTTTAGATTGAAAGTGAGGGGATGGAGAACTATTTATCATGCTACTGGAAGTCAAAAGAAAGCTGGAGTAGCCATACTTACATCATAAAAACTAGACCTTAAATTAAAGGTTGTAACAAGAGATGAAGAAGGGCATTATATAATAATTACAGGGTCTATCCATCAAGAAGAACTAACAATTACAAATGTCTATGTGCCGAATACAGGAGCCCCCAAATATATAAAACAATTACTCACAAACATAAACGACCTTATTGACAAGAATGTGGTAATTGCAGGGGACTTTAATACCCCAATTACAACAATGGATAGATCATCTAGACACAGGATCAATAAGGAAACAAGGGCCCCGAATGATACATTGGATCAGATGGACTTGACATATATATTTAGACCTCTGCATCCCAAAGCAACAGAATATACTTTCTTCTTGAGTGCACATGCAACATTCTCCAAGATAGATCACATACTAGGTCACAAAACAGCCCTTCATAAGTATACAAGAATTGAGATCATACCATGCATACTTTCAGACCACAATGCTATGAAGCTTGAAATCAACCACAGGAAAAAGTCTGGAAAAACTCCAAAAGCATGGAGGTTAAAGAACACCCTACTAAAGCATGAATGGGTCAACCAGGCAATTAGAGAAGAAATTTAAAAATATATGGAAATAACCGAAAATGAAAATACAAAATCCAAATGCTTTGGGATGCAGTGAAGGCAGTCCTGAGAGGAAAATACATTGCAATCCAGGCCTATCTCAAGAAACAAGAAAAATCCCAAATACAAAATCTAACAGCACACCTAAAGGAAATAGAAGCAGAGCAGCAAAGACACCCCAAACCCAGCAGAAGAAGAGAAATAATAAAGATCAGAGCAGAAATAAACAATATAGAATCTAAAAAAAAAACTGTAGAGCAGATCAGTGAAACCAAGAGTTGGTTTTTTGAAAAAAATAAACAAAATTGATAAACATCTAGCCATGCTTCTCAAAAAGAAAAGGGAGATGACCCAAATAGATAATATCATGAATGCAAATGGAATTATTACAACCAATCCCTCAGAAATACAAGCAATTATCAGGGAATACTATGAAAACTTATATGCCAACAAACTGGACAACCTGGAAGAAATGGACAAATTCCTAAACACCCACACTCTTCCAAAACTCAATCAGGAAGAAATAGAAAGCTTGAACAGACCCATCACCAGCAAAGAAATTGAATCAGTCATCAAAAACCTCCCAACAAATAAGAGTCCAGGACCAGATGGCTTCCCTGGGGAATTCTACCAGATATTTAAAGCAGAGATAATACCTATCCTTCTCAAGCTATTCCAAAAAGTAGAAAGGGAAGGAAAACTTCCAGACTCATTCTATGAAGCCAGTATTACTTTGATTCCTGAACCAGAGACCCAGTAAAAAAAGAGAACTACAGGCCAATATTCCTGATGAATATGGATGCAAAAATTCTCAATAAGATACTAGCAAATCGAATTCAACAGCTTATAAAAAGAATTATTCACCATGATCAAGTGGGTTCATTCCTGGGATGCAGGGCTGGCTCAACATTCGCAAATCAATCATCATGATACATCACATTAATAAAAAAAAAGATAAGAACAATACGATCCTGTCAATCAATGCAGAGAAAGCATTTGACAAAATTCAGCATCCTTTCTTAAAAAAAACCCTCGAGAAAGTTGGGATAGAAGGAACATACTTAAACATCATAAAAGCCATTGATGAAAAGCCCACAGCTAATATCATTCTCAATGGGGAAAAATTGAGAGCTTTCCCCCTGAGATCAGGAACACGACAGGGATGTCCACTCTCCCCGCTGTTGTTTAACATAGTGTTGGAAGGGCTAGCGTCAGCTATCAGACAACAAAAGGAAATCAAAGGCATCAAAATTGGCAAAGATGAAGTCAAGCTTTCACTTTTCACAGATGACATGATATTATACATAGGTAATCCGATAGACTCCACCAAAAGTCTGCTAGAACTGATACATGAATTCAGCAAAGTCGCAGGATACAAAATCAATGTACAGAAATCAGTTGCATTCTTATACACTAATAATGAAGCAACAGAAAGACAAATAAAGAAACTTATCCCATTCACAATTGGACCAAGAAGCATAAAATACCTAGGAATAATCTAACCAAAGATGTAAAAGATCTGTATGCTGAAAACTATAGAAAGCTTATGAAGGAAATTGAAGAAGATATAAAGAAATGGAAAAACATTCTGTGCTTATGGGTTGGAAGAATAAATATTGTCAAAATGTCAATACTATCCGAAGCTGTCTACACATTGAATGCAATCCCAATCAAAATTGCACCAGCATTCTTCTCGAAGCTAGAACAAGCAATCCTAAAATTTATAGGGAACCACAAAGGCCCCAAATAGCCAAAGTAATTTTGAAGAAGAAGACCAAAGCAGGAGGCATCACAATCCCAGACTTTAGCCTCTACTACAAAGCTGTCATTATCAAGACAGCATGGTATTGGCACAAAAACAGACACATAGACCAATGGAATAGAATAGAAACCCCAGGAATAGACCCACAAACGTATGGCCAACTACTCTTTTACAAAACAGGAAAGAATATCCAATGGAAAAAAGTCTCTTTAACAAATGGTGCTGGGAGAACTGGACAGCAACATGCAGAAGGATGAAACTAGACCACTTTCTTACACCATTCCCAAAAAAAAAAAAAAAAAAAACAAAACAAAACAAAAAAAAAACTCAAAATGGATAAAGAACCTGAATGTGAGACAGGAAACCATCAAAACCTTAGGAGAGAAAGCAGGAAAAGACCTCTCTGACCTCAGCCACACCAATTTCTTACTTGACACATCCCTAAAGGCAAGGGAATTAAAAGCAAAAATGAACTATTTGTTCCTTATGAAGATAAAAAGCTTCTGCACAGTAAAGGAAACAATTAACAAAACTAAAAGGTAACCAACGGAATGGGAAAAGATATTTGCAAATGACATACCGGACAAAGGGCTAGTATACAAAATCTATAAGGAATTCACCAAACTCCACACCCGAAAAACAAATAGTCCAGTGAAGACATGGGCAGAAAACATGAATAGACACTTCTCTAAAGAAGACATCCAGATGGCCAACAGGCACATGAAAAGATGCTCAACGTCGCTCCTCATCAGGGAAATACAAATCAAAACCACACTCAGATACCACCTCATGCCAGTCAGGATGGCCAAAATGAACAAATCAGGAGACTATAGATGCTGGCGAGGATGTGGAGAAATGGGAACCCTCTTGCACTGTTGGTGGGAATGCAAACTGGTGCAGCCGCTCTGGAAAACAGTGTGGAGGTTCCTCAAAACATTAAAAATAGATCTACCCTATGACCCAGGAATAGCACTGCTAGGAATTTACCCAAGGGATACAGGAGTGCTGATGCACAGGGGCACTTGTACCCCAATGTTTATAGCAGCACTCTCAACAATAGCCAAATTGTGGAAAGAGCCTAAATGTCCATCAACTGATGAATGGATAAAGAAATTGTGGTTTATATACACAATGGAAAACTACTTGGCAATGAGAAAGAATGAAATATGGCCTTTTGTAGCAACGTGGATGGAACTGGAGAGTGTGATGCTAAGTGAAATAAGCCAAACAGAGAAAGACAGATACCATATGTTTTCACTCTTATGTGGATCCTGAGAAACTTAACAGAAACCCATGGGGGGAGGGGAAGGAAAAAAAATGAGGTTAGAGAGGGAGAGAGCCAAAGTATAAGAGACTCTTAAAAACTGAGAACAAACTGAGGGTTGATGGGGGGTGGGAGGGAGAGGAGGGTAGGTGATGGGTATTGAAGAGGGCACCTTTTGGGAGGAGCACTGGGTGTTGTATGGAAACCAATTTGACAATAAATTTCATATATTAAAAAAATAAAAATAAAAATAAAACACAGATATTTTGATTTTCTTACCAGATTTATGATAAACTCACCAAATCCTGTTGTATATTTAGGAAAATAATTACATAGGATAGATTAAGTGGAAGAAAGGTGTCAGCATCTTTCTGCTATGATAAACTGAATATGAATGTTCCTATCCTGCTTCTAAACAACTAGGGTTAGCAGAGACAGGTGTCTTGCCTCTCTACTGACCTCACAGGGGATAGCTTTACCTTATTTCAGAAACTTAGAAGAAATAGTCATGTTGGTTGACTGTAGAACTATGATTAACAATATAACACATCTGGGAAAATGTACAGATCTGTAAAACTCTACATTTCTCCAGACTGACTTGAGTGATTTTATCTGGAGGTCAGCAAAGAGAAAAAAAAGAAACAGTTGTCAGCATAAAGTGATGTTTGTCCTTTAATTCTGTAACTCTGTGCAAACTATTATTTTGTTGAGTCTTGGTGCTGGATGCCAAAATCAAAGCACAATGCATGGAATTTTCTTCACAAAGATGTGATTGCAGCAAAAGAACTGTAATCAATATGTACTTACTACTACTTTCTGCAATATAAGTCATTGATTGGTAAAACAGTGGGTCAAATCACTGTCAACTTTATTGCCATTGGAGGCTTTTTTCTTAACATATCAATTATTGCTGTATATCCTTTCATTAAATCTACTTTTGTATTTCAGCATTATGGAAAAGTCTATGCCTGAATTCCCTATAAAGTCGTATTAGGCTGTCTATTAACCACAGGGGCTTTGAGCTTGATGTTTGAGTACTTTAATTGTCATGTAATTGATTTTACCTTTGACTTGGCACAGTGATTTCTTTCTAATTTGTTGATGATTAATGACCATCCTCTGGTTATTGCTGCTCAGTTGGCCAGAAACGAAGCAATTCGTTTGTCTTGGCTCTTAACTTTTCTTTAAAAATCCAGAGTGGCTTTGTAGAAGGGTTTTATGTCCTTTGTGGTTTAACTATCCTACAGAAAAAGGCTGGAAGTCAAAATTAAATAAATGTGGGTTAATTTTCTCTTTATGTCCTTAAGATACATTAATATTCAAAACTTTCTACATTATAGCATTTTGGTCAGTATATCCATATTAGAAAAGTAGATGCTTTTGAAGATCAACAAGAAGGATATTTGAATTACTTCAAAAATTTTTCGAATAAGAGTTCCTAAAGAAGTGATACCATTATTACTAATGATACTATTTTGATCTAAAAAATAAAAAGTGTTCCTTAGACCCCCAGGTGGTGGTGGGGGGGGGGGAAAGAAAATGGCACTAGGTGATTACAGGGATCTCACCAAAGAATTAGTCATTTGAAATGATCTGTAATTCAGAATTTTAGACATTAAATATACAAGTTGAAAATAGAATTGGTGATTATTGATTCATTAATTCAGTTATCAAATGCAAGTGATGCTATGAAAAAAGCATTTTGTCAAGTATTGAAGAGAAAAGAAATTTATAGACATGACTTTTTGTTCATCTCTTCCCAACATACAATCACATAGATGGTATAATCTAGGAAGAAAAATTAAGAAGTGATCTAAAAGAAGTAGGGAAAATGTATAGCACATACAAGATGGTTAACATAAAAATTTGAATCGTGCACAGGATCTTTGTATACAACTGTCTTTAAAAAAAAAAGCACACACAAACTAAGATACATAAGTATTTTAAAACTCTTGGGACAAGTTTTAGGTACCACATTGACAAGATTAAGGGAATAGAATCCTTAAGTGTGGAAAATACCATTAGTGATAGGGTGAGAAAGTAATCACTGAGAAATACTTCTAATCTAATCAGTTTTGGTCTAATATATTTTTGTTTTGAACACAATCACAAAATATTGGAATTTTGAAGTATGGCAAGCTAATACACATTTTAATATAATTGATTTTAGATAAAAAATCTTGAGAGCAACAATTGTTTTGCATGAGTATTTATATTTGTTTTATTATACTGAATGTTATAGCCTTGTAAATTTAAAAAAAATTAAATTGACAAGAGTAAATTGTATGTTCAGCCATGTAGATATATTTCTTGATTTCACAAAAGAAGTTAACAATTTCTGAGTCTTTTTTTTTAAATCTGAAATTGTCAAATTGGTTTCCATACAATACCCAGTGCTCATCCCAACAGGTGCCCTCCTCAGTGCCCATCACCCACCATCCCCTCCCTCAAGCCCCCCATCACCTCTCAGTTTATTCTCAGTTTTTAAGAGTCTCTTATGGTTTGGCTCTCTCCCTCTCTAACTTTTTTTTTTTCCTTCCCCTCCCCCATGGTCTTCTGTTAAGTTTCTCAGGATCCACATATGAGTAAAAACATATGGTATCTGTCTTTCTCTGTATGACTTATTTCACTTAGCAAAACACTCTCCAGTTCCATCCACATTGCTACAAAAGGCCATATTTCATTCTTTCTCATTGCCAAGTAGTATTCCATAGTGTATATAAACTACAATTTCTTTATCCATTCGTCAGCTGATGGACATTTAGGCTCTTTCCACAATTTGGCTATTGTTGAGAGTGCTGCTATAAACATTGGGGTACAAGTGCCCCTGTGCATCAGCACTCCTGTATCCCTTGGGTAAATTCCTAGCAGTGCTATTCCTGGGTCATAGGGTAGATCTATTTTTAATGTTTTGAGGAACCTCCACACTGTTTTCCAGAGCGGCTGCACCAGTTTGCATTCCCACCAACAGTGCAAGAGGGTTCCCATTTCTCCACATCCTCGCCAGCATCTATAGTCTCCTGATTTGTTCATTTTGGCCATCCTGACTGGCATGAGGTGGTATCTGAGTGTGGTTTTGATTTGTATTTCTCTGATGAGGAGTGATGTTGGGCATCTTTTCATGTGCCTGTTGGCCATCTGGATGTCTTCTTTAGAAAAGTGTCTATTCATGTTTTCTGCCCATTTCTTCACTGGATTATTTGTTTTTCGGGTGTGGAGTTTGGTGAATTCCTTATAGATTTTGTATACTAGCCCTTTGTCCGGTATGTCATTTGCAAATATCTTTTCCCATTCCATTGGTTGCCTTTTATTTAGTTTTGTTGATTGTTTCCTTTGCAGTGCAGAAGTTTTTATCTTCATGAAGTCCCAATAGTTCATTTTTGCTTTTAATTCCCTTGCCTTTGGGGATGTGTCAAGTAAGAAATCGCTGCGGCTGAGGTCAGAGAGGTCTTTTCCTGCTTTCTCCTCTAAGGTTTTGATGGTTTCCTGTCTCACATTCAGGTCCTTTATCCATTTTGAGTTTATTTTTGTGAGTGGTATAAGGAAGTGGTCTAGTTTCATTCTTCTGCATGTTGCTGTCCAGTTCTCCCAGCACCATTTGTTAAAGAGACTTTTTTCCATTGGATATTCTTTCCTGTTTTGTCAAAGATTAGTTGGCTATACTTTTTTGGGTCCAATTCTGGAGTCTCTATTCTATTCCATTGGCCTATGTGTCTGTTTTTGTGCCATCTGAGTCTTTTTCTAATAAGAGAAGAAAATGTGTTTTATGTAAGTGGGAGAGCTACTATCTTAACCAGAGATTCTGACCTTGATATTCAAATATTTTCAGAACTTCAGCACCATGTTGAAGTTCATTAATGAATTGTATTTCAAAATATTTTTAAAATTAAATAAATTGTTTAAAATGTTGACTATTTTTTAACTGAGAAAATATTTTACATAACAGCTACATCTTCTGGACAAGACAATAAAATCTTTTAATCTCAATATTGGCCTTAATCACTGTGTTAATATTTCAAAAAGAAAAAACTGCATTTAGAGATCTCCTTTGAGATAATAGGAACATACCTTCTCTACTCTACACCTGCCAGAATAGAACCTACTATAGGTAACTTATATGATTTGAGTCTTTGAGAAAGAGAGTTTAGGGAAATGAAAGGCGTTAATTAGGTTCTATGTAGCCTCTGGACTCATAAATCTTCCCTAGTTTCTTCTTTGCCATTACCTGTTTCTCCAGTGGAGAATTTTATTTATTCTTTCCTTAAATATAGTACAGAACAGTTTCTTAGCTTTTCTTCTATCATTACATCTGCTAGGTAAGCAGATGGTTTTTCCACATTTTTAGGGGAACCCAGAGTAGCGACTTTGGACTTAAGAGATTCATCTTTCAGCTGAATGGCTTTGTTGTGTAGATAATTTAAAGCATCAAGCCTTTGTTTCCTTTTTTAAATGGTGACCAAATATGTATGTTGTGCAGCTTTGAGAGGAAAATAGTCCATGTAAGGTAAAACCTGGAATTATGTTTTATTTTCTTAGAGCTTGTAAGAAAAGAGAAAATCGTGTAGGTGATTGTTCTATGTGTAGATTAAGAACTGAAGTACTATTCACATATATTTAATAAGACTTTAACTGTATCAAGGGCTTTTAAATAAGTATAACTGGGTGTTGAATTACTATTGGTTTAAAATAAGAAGTGTAACTGGATATTAAATCAGAAGGTGAGAGAACCGAGCCTCTTTGATGATGCTAGGTGGTAGAATGAAGAAAAGATTTGGAATCCTCATTATGAGACCCAAGCTGAGCTCTACTTTGATCAAGACAGTTTTCTTTTCTCCTTTCTTTTTGTCACTTGTAGCCTCTTGTCACCTTAGACTACATTTGGTATTATGGATAATTCCTGGATAATTTCAGAATCAAGAATTAGGGACAGTTGGGTGGCTCAGTCAGTTAGGTGTCCGACTCTTGATTTCAGCTCAGGTCATGATCTCGTAGTTTGTGAGATCAAGTGCTGCAGTGGGCTGTATGCCAATAGCACGGAGCCTGCTTGGGATTCTCTCTCTTCTCTCTCTCTCTGCATTTCCTCTGCTGTTTCTCTCTCTCTCTCCTCTCTCTCTCAAAATAAATAAATAAACTTTTAAAGAAAGAATTAAGTTTCACTCATTCATTCAACCACTATTTTATTGCCTAATCGTCAAGTACTAGGCACCAGTCACAAAAATATGAGGTCTCCTCCCCCTGCCAAAAGAAAGGGAGTCTATTCCTCCATAAAGCTTACAGTCCAACAGGTTTACAAATATAGGTCAAATAATCTCCAAGCACATGTAAAATGACAACTGTGACCTGTGTAGTGAGGTAAAGACCCGTACTGTGCATTGACTCATCATGGGGGAATTTGAGCTAGTCATAGAGTTCAGGAAAAGTTTCCTTGACAAATGATGTTAAGTTAACATCTGAAGGAGTTAACTCATGGGTGAAAAGGGAATAGAAGCATATTCTTGGCAGGAGAAAAGAACTGTTAAAAAATAAACAACAAACAACCTGTCCCTACAGTTTGATGAAATGTTTAAAGAATTTTGTCTTTATCTTAAGGGCAATAAGAAGGTTAGCAAGGGTTAGGATATCATGTGGGAAAGTCAAGGTAACATCATCTGATAAAATCATGTATCCAGTTTGAAAATATCATTCTGTCAGAAACATGAAATAATGGATTGGAAGAAACTTTAGTGGCTCCAGGCAAACCCATTAGGGGCCATTGTGGCAGTCCAGTGAGAAATGATACCTTTAACAAGGCTGTAGTTGATATACATGAGAGAAATGGATAGATTGAGAGTTCTTTATATATGTTGGATATTAATCTTTTATGGGATATGTCATTGGCAAATATCTTCTCCCATTCATTCGGTTGTGTTTTAGTTCTGTTGATTGTTTCCTTCACTGTGCAGAAGATTTTTACTTTGATGCAATCCCAATAGTTTATTTTTGCTGTTAATTCTCTTGCTTCAGGAGACATAGGTAGAAAGATGTTGCTATAGCCAATATCAGATAAATTATTGCCTTGCTCTCTTCTAGTTTTATGCTTTCATGTCTCACATTTAGGTCTTTAATCAATTTTGAATTTACTTTTCTTTATGGTGAAAGACAGTGGTCTAGTTTCCTTCTTTTGCATGCACCTGTCCAGTTTTACCAACACTATTTGTAGAAGAGAATGTCTTTTTCTCACTGCATATTCTTACATCTTTTGTTAAAGATAAGTTGATCATATCATGGGTTTGTTTCTGGGCTATCTGTCCTGTCCCATTTCTTTATGTGTCTATTAGTACCATACTTTTTTGATCATTACAACTTTGTAGTATAACTTGAAATCTGAAATTGTGATATCTCAAGTTTTGTTTTCCTTTAGCAAGATTGTTTTGTCTATTTGGGGTCTTTTGTGGTTCCATACAAATTTTAGGATTGTTTTCCTAGTTCTGTGAAAAATGCTATTTGTACTTTGATAGGGACCACATTATATCTGTAGATTGCTTTGGCTAGTAGGGACATTTTAACAATATTTGTTCTTCCAATCCATGAGCATGAAATATTGTTCCATTTGTTTGTGTCACCTTCAATTTCTTTCATCAGTGATTTCTAGTTTACAAAGTGCAGGTCTTTCACCTCCTTGGTTAAGTTTATTCCTAAGTATTTTATTATTTTGGTAAAATTGTAAATGGATTGCTTTCTTTCTCTTTTTGGTACTTCATTATTAGTGTATAGAAATGAAATGGATTTCTATACATTGACTTTATATTCTGCAATCTCACTGAATTCATTTATCAGTTTTAGTAGATTTTGATGGAGAGAATCAGGTTTTATGTATAGAGTATGATGTCATCTATAAATACTGAAAGTTTTACTTCTCTCTTACCAATTTGGATGCCTTTTATTCCATTTTCTTGTCTGATTGCTGTGACCAGGACTTCAAGTACTATGATGAATAAAAGTGGTGATATTGGACATCCTTGTCTTCTTCCTGATCATAGGGGAAATTTCTCAGTTTTTTACCATTAAGTACATATGATATTCGCTGTGGGTTTTGCATATATGACCTTTATTATGTTGAGGAATGTTCCCTCTAAACCTACTTTGTTGGGTGTTTTTATCATGAATGGATGTTGTACTTTGTCAGCTGCTTTTGTTTTTTTACATCTGTTGAAATGACCATATGGTTTTTATCATTTCTCTTATTGATGTGATATAACCAGTGATTGATTTGCAAATACTGAACCATCTTTGTATCCTGGGAATAAATCCTTCTTTGCTGTGGTGAATTATTTTTTTAATGTATTGTTGGATTTTTGGTTAGCTACTATTTTGTTGAGGATTTTTGCATCTATGTTCATCAGAGATACTGATCTATAGTTCTCTTTTTTGTAGTGATTCTGATTTTGGTATCAGGGTAATGCTGGTCTCATAGAATGAATTTGGATGCATTCCTTCCTCTTCTATATTTTTGGAATAGTTTGAGCAGAATAGGTATTTACTCTTCTTTAGATGTCTGGTAGAATTTACCTGTGAACCCATATGGTTCTGGACTTTTACTTGTGGGATTTTTTTTATTACTGATTCAGTTTCATGGCTAATAATTGGTCAGTTCAAATTTTCTATTTATTACTGATTCAATTTTTGGAGGTTATATGTTTCTAGGAATTTATCCATTTCTTTTAGGTTGTCCAATTTATTGGCATAGAATTTTTCTTAATGGCAATAAATTATAATCCTTTTGTATTTCTGTGGTGTTTGTTCTTATTTCTCCTCTTTCATTTATGATTTTGTTTATTTTAATCCTCTCTTGCTTTTTTTTATGAGTCTGGCTAAAAGTGTATCAGTTTTTTTAATCTTTTCAAAGAATCAGCTCCTGATTTCATTGATCTTTTCTATTGTTTTCCTAGTTTCTATTTCATTTATTTCTGCTTTGATCTTTGTTATTTCCTCTACTAGTATTATCTCTACTGGCTTTGGGTTTTGCTCATTTTTCTTTTCCTAGATCCTTTAGGTGTAAGGTTAGGTGGTTTATTTTAGCTTTTTCCTGCTTCTTGAGTTGGACCTGTATTGCTTTAAACTTTGCTCTTAGAACGACTTTTACTGTACCCTGAAGATTTTGGACCATTGCTTTCATTTTAATTTGTCTTGTATTTTTTTATTTCCTCTTTGATTTCTTGGTTGACAGTCATTGTTTAGTAGTATGTTATTTAACCTCCATGTGTTTGTGCTCTTTCTTGTGGTTCCTTTATAGTTTCATAGTGTTGTAGTCAGAAAAGATGCATGGAATGACTTAGATGTTTTTTAATTTTGTGAGACTTGTTTTGTGGCCTGACCTGTGGTCTATTCTGGAGAATATTCCATGTGCACTTGAAAATAATGTATACCCTACTGTTTTAGGGTGGAATGTTTTGAATATGTCTGTTTTAATCTATCTATCCCAGTGTGTCATTCAAAACCATTGTTTCCTTGTTGATTTTCTGTTTGATATCTGTCCCTTGATGTAATTGTGATGGTAAGGTTCCCTATTATTATTGTATTACTATCTATTACCTCCCTTATGTTTGTTATTAACTGCTTTAAGTAATTGGGTGCTTTCATGTTGGGTGCAGAAGTATTTACAATTGTTACATTTTCTTGTTGAATTATCTCTGAATTATAATGTAGTGTCTCTCTTTGTTTTTTGTTGTTTAAAACAGTGTCTCTGTTTTAAAGTATATTTTGTGCAGTATAAGTATTGCTACCCCAACTTTCTTGTCACTTCCATCTGAATGGTCAATGATTCTCCGTCCTTTCACATTCAATCTGCAGGTGTCTAGGTTTGAAATGAGTCTCTTGTTGACAGCATAAAGATTGGTTTGTTTTTTTATCCATTCTGATCTTATGTGTTTTGATTGGAGCATTTTGTCAATTTACATCAAAGTAATTATTGATAGGTATATATTTATTGCCATTTTGTTACTTGTTTTATTGTTGTTTTTGTATTTTTTTCTCCATTCCTTACTTCTTTTGCTCTCTTCTCTCATGATTAGTTTGCTTCTTTAGTGATATACTTGGATTCTTTTCTGTATATTTTTGCATATCTATTACTGGTTTTTGATTTGTAGTCATCAGTTTGTATAGAATATCTCCTCTATACATCTCTCTCTCTATATCTGTATATATCTCCTCAGTCTATATTAAATTGATGGTCACTTAAGTTTGAACCCATTCTTTACTACTCTCCTCTCCACATTTTATGTATATGGGATCATACTTTCCATCTTTTTATTTTGTGAGTCCCTTGACTGATTTTTACAGATGTACTTATTTTTACTGCTTTTGTGCCTCCTACTTTCCTTACTCTAGCTTATGATCTTTCCTTTCCACTCAAAGAGTACTCTTCATCATTTCTTGTAGGGCTGGTTTAGTGATCATGAATTCCTTTAACTTTTGTTTGTGTGGGAAATTCTTAATCTCTCCTTTTATTCTGAATGATGGCCTTATTGAATAGAATATTCTTGGCTGTAGATTTCGTCCTTAAACACTTTGAATATATGTTGCCACTCTCTCTGACCTGCAAAGTTTCTGCCAAAAAATTGGCTGATAGCCTTATTCAGTTTTCTTTCCCTTGCTGCTTTTAAAATTCTCTCTTTATCACTACTTCTTGCCATCTTACTATTGCTGTGTGTCATTGTATGCACCTCCTTGGGTATGTTTTGTTATGGGATCTCTATGCCCTCCTGGATCTGCATTCCTGTTTTCTTCCCCAGATTTGGGAATTTATAACTACAATTTTTTCAATAAATATTCTGCCCCCTTTTCTTTTTCATCTCCCTCTGAAATCCATATAATGTAAATATTATTATGCTTGATGATATCACTGAGTTCCCTAAGTCTGTTCTCATTTTGTATATGTTTTTTCCTCTCACTTGCTCAGTTTGATTACTTTCCATTGCTTTTTCATTCAGGTCACTGAATCATTTTTTTTTATTTTGTTTAATCCACTATCTATTCCATCTAATGTATTGTAAATTTCATTTATTGTGTTCTTCATCTCTGGTTCTTTTTTATTTCATTGTTAAGGGCTCACTTATGTCCTCCACTCTTTTCTCAAGTCCAGTGAATATCTTTATGATCATTACTTTAAGTTCTCTATTAGACACTAGGCTCTTGTATGTTGTGTGCAGTGGTTGGTCCCTGGAGTTAGTGGGTCAGTCTGGGGATGTGCTGGGCTTGAGTTGAGTCACACTAGACATTTGCTAGATATGCAGTAGCACCAAAGTACAAAGCACTTTTCCCGAGTTGTCCCCTGAGAAGCTGTCATTGGTAGTCTGGGCCTGCAGTAAGACCAGTGTCTGCCTCTTACCTACTGCTGAGGTCTCTGTCTCTGGTCTTTGTGATTATCTTTCTCTTTTGGGGGGGCAAGAGTCACTGTGGTGCGTTGCTGGTCACTGTATGGGCTTCTTGCATACTACTAGGCCTGTGGTACCACCTTGTATGGGCTCTGGTCAAGAGCACATTGGAGAGGGCAGATCAATAGAAGCATAGTGTGGTATGTGGGGTCATAGTGCTAGCAAGCTGGATAGTGAGTCCTGCAGATTACCTACTGTTTATGCTGGGGGTTGGGGAAGGAAATGGCTCCTGCCAGTTCCTCTGATCTAGAGGAGATTATCTTATGGATTCTGTCCCTCTGGGACAGGCTCTAAGATTAGTAAATAACTCTCCCTCCCATATGCTCCAGGCACCTTTCAAAGTGCTTCTATGCTTGTCTGTGGGGGTATTTGTTGTGCTGCCCCTTCGAGGACAGGTACTCAGTTTCCTTTTGCCTATTGGCTCTCCCAGAGCCGTGCCTGCTGATTTTTTAAAATTCTGGGTTTTAAGTCCTGCTGGTTGTAAGAATTCATGAAATTCAACTGCTCTGGTATTCAAACCTTATGCTATACCTTTTATTCCCATAATTTTTTCATTCTATAACTGAAGACTGTATCTCTCACTCCCTTACCCACTTTGCCCATCCCCTGATCCCCCTCCTCCCTAGAAAACATCAGTTTTCTCCCTTTATAGGTCTATATCATAGATCATATATGAGGTAAAAATGTTTCTGTTTTGAAAGAAATCAAATCTTGCAATGTGTTTAAATAATAATACACCATAAAACTGTATAATCTGCTGCAGGTATTGCCACAGAAACTTGGCAAGCCAGAAGTGAGTGGCATGATACATTCAACATGCTGAATGGGAAAAATCTTCAGCCCAGAATACTTTATCCAGCAAGGCTATTTATTCAGAATAGAAGGAGAGATCAAGAGTTTCCCAAACAAAAACTAAAGGAGTCTGTCACCAGTGGTTTAGTGGCCCTGCAAGAAATATTAAAGGGAACTCTTTGAGTGATAAGGAAAGATCAAAGGTGACAAACACAAGAAAGGAACAGAGAAAATCTCCAGAAACAAAGACAAAACAATAAAATCAGACCAAATACATATATATCAAGAATTACTTTTAATTTAAATGAAAATAAATAAAATAAACACTCCAATCAAAAGACATAGGGTGGTAGTTGGGATGAGCACTGGGTGTTGTATGGAAACCAATTTGACAATAAATTTCATAAAAAAAAAAAAAAAAAGACATAGTGTGGCTGAATTGGTTAAGTGTCCGGTTCTTGGTTTCGGCTAAGGTCATTGTTCCATGTTTCATGAGATTGAGCCCCAAGGTGGGCTCAGAGCTGACAGTGTGGATTCTAATCTCACTCATGGAAAAATATGTGCAACAAACAAAATGTTATGGAGTCAGCAGTGTATAATAAAGATAACATATTATTATTTATCATAGGAACTCAAGGATGATTCAGTTGTGAAAAATTTATCAATGTAGTCTACTACATCAGTAGATTAAGAATTGTCTTAAGTTCACTCTTTATTCTTATTTGTTTATCTGACTTTCCTTTTCCCCACATCATTCTTCTTCTTTCTCAGGTATGTATAGTGTTCAGTAATTTTCTTTATACTAAAATGTACTCTTGGTACTGACATATTTTTTGTTGCTTTACAAAATTAAGATTATATTTATTTACCTGCTTCTCACTTTTCTTGTTCATCATATCCTCATGGAAATCCCTCTAGGCAACTATAGCAACTCTTATTCTAATCATTGCATTATATTCCATGGTGGGAATATATAAAATATATATGAAAATTTATGCAACCCTTATTCTATGGGAAATATGACTTTTCATTTTTTGCCACTAGAACAATGTTTAACATGCTTGAATATAGAAAGTATATATGAAGTTTGTGGAGATTTACAGATCAAAATGATATTATTGCATCAAAATTTAAAATTCTAGTAGATGCTGCTAATTGGTTTCCAAAAGCACAGATACATTTACATTCTCACAATCAATTATCATATACAATTCCATGCACCATCAATAATACCAACACTTATCATAATTATATGTGAAATTTACTGGGGTGAAAAATGAGAGACTATCTGATTCTACACAGAATAAGGGGAATATCAGAATTTTGGTAAAGGAGGAAAGCTTAAGGTGAGTCTTGAAAGATAATTTTATATATTTATATATCTCAACATATAAAATGAAGGAACATATTTTGTACATAAAAAATGGCTTCTTCATACAGAAGTTTTATACATTCCAGAAGATAAGTAATAATTTTTTTTAAGAAAAATCACCATCCTTACAACTAGTTTTCTAGAGCTCATTCTTTCCTAAATATTAATTTGTAAGGCAAAATTTCAAATATTGAACATAGTTTTTTTCTAAGAATTGTCTTTATTGAGATTTTTATTCTAAGGTGAATTTGTATTCAGTATATAAAACACCACCCAAAGAGTGCCTGGGTGGCTCAGTAGATTGAATGTCCAACTCTTGGTTTCGACTCAGGTCATGATCTCAGTCCCTAGGATCAAGCCCCACATCAGGCTCTGTACTCATAGCATGGAGCCTGCTTCGGATTCTCTCTCTCCCTCTCTCTTTCTGCCTCTCCCACACTCACGTGCACATGTGCTCCCTCTCTCTCTCTCTTTCTCTCTCTCTCTCTGTCAAAACAAATAAATAAACATTATGTAAACCCACAAAATTCATAGAATTTTATAAAGTAGAAACTAGAATATATTACTATAACTTTATGATACTATTTGCTGAGCTATCAATAAGGCTTTTTCTCTTTTGTTATAATTGCAATTTTTTAAAAATCCCCTCATTCCTGTAGAAAAAAAAAGTGGAGAATTAATTCACTAATTTTATAAAAAAAATTCTAATGGAATTTTAAATGGACATGCATTTAATTTATAGATTAACTTATGGAGAATTTAGAGTTTCATAATAATACTAAGTCTTTCCAGGAACATTGTATATCTTCCCATTTATTAAATCATTATTGGGCTTTTAAAACTCATTTCAGTGTCTTTGGGAAGATGAGATGGAGAGTCATAGAAGGTTTGGCTTAAGTAGAATCAGATTCTCTTTTAAGCTCTGGAACTTTCTTTATAGTTCATGTCATATAGAGATAAGCTCAGAAATGATACGTGGTTTCTGTGTATGATAAGACCAGAGGGAACATTTATCATCTGAAAACATCTTTAAGCCAAGAAATACATTTGTTAAATTT
Source organism: Panthera onca (assembly GCF_046562875.1). Taxonomy (NCBI): domain Eukaryota; kingdom Metazoa; phylum Chordata; class Mammalia; order Carnivora; family Felidae; genus Panthera; species Panthera onca. The sequence goes on from NC_138343.1 coordinate 55,277,688, forward strand.
AGTTGCTGATATTTTAGGTTGACTTTTCCTAGGCTATGAAGAAATATTTTTCCAACTATTGAAACTTTCTTGGATAAGTTTGAGAAAATGTTGAAAAAAATGCATAAATTATTTGATTGCTTATACTAAAAAGTAAAAGATACATGAGAGTTGGCTAGTCTCCTCAATAATTTTAAGATAACAATTCAACATTTATTTTGTTTATTGTTATTATTTTTTTATCCAAGAATATCCCAGATGTCTTTTTCTTTTTTTTAAATTTTTTTTAAGTTTATTTATTTGTTTTGAGAGAGAGAGAGAGAAAGAGAGAGAGCGCACAAGTGGAGGGAGGAGCAGAGAAAGAGGGAGAAAGAGAATCCCAAGCAGGCTCTGCATTGTCAGTGCAGAGCCAGACATGGGTCTTGAACTCACTAACCACAAGTTTATGACCTGAGCCAAAATCAAGAGTCATATGCTTAGCTGATTGAGACACCCAGGCACCCCCTGGATGTCTTTTTCTTAAAGTTTTATTAAGAAGTAACATCGGAGTGCTGATGCATAGGGGCACTTGTACCCCAATGTTTATAGCAGCACTTTCAACAATAGCCAAATTATGGAAAGAGCCTAAATGTCCATCAGCTGACGAATGGATGAAGAAGATGTGGTTTATATACACAATGGAATACTACTTGGCAATGAGAAAGAATGAAATCTGGCCATTTGTAGCAACGTGGATGGAACTGGAGAGTATTATGCTAAGTGAAATAAGTCAGGCAGAGAAAGATATCATATGTTTTCACTCTTATGTGGATCCTGAGAAACTTAACAGAAGACCATGGGGGAGGGGGAGGGGGAAAAAACGTTACAGAGAGGGAAGAAGGCAAGCCATAAGAGACTCTTAAATACTGAGAACAAACTGAGGGTTGACGGGGGATAGGGGAGAGGGGAATGTGGGTGATGGGCATTGAGAAGGGCACTTGTTGGGATGAGCACTGGGTGTTGTATGGAAACCAATTTGACAATAAATTATATATTATAAAAAGAAGTAATATCAAAAATTAAATGCTTGCTACATTCTTTATTATGAAATTTCTACCAAAGGTTTTACTCTATTTCAGATAGTTTATTTATTTTTTCAGATAGTTTATTTAACAATGACTTACTTTATGTCTGATTTGAGATTCTTGCTTTTGTTTTATTTAGAAATTTATAGAATTATATATTTTCCAGGTGTCCAGAGAGTTATGTGGTTCAAATTTAGGCCTGAAGTTTATTTACTTCTTACTCATTGCTTCCCCAAAACCGTTGCTTTATTTATCCTATTTTAAAAGTTCTCTCTGAATTGAGGTTGCAGTACATCTTTTGGAGCTATCTAAATATTGTTATTTTTTCACTCAAGGAATATATTTATTTTTAAATGAATTTTCTTTTGCTGTCCACACATTTGTGGCTCTTTAAAAATCAGTTGGTTGAAAAGCTCAGCTAAAGGCATAAACTTTATTCTCACATGGGCCAATTTACTTTTCCCTACTCAGTACCCTGAAACTACATCTCATATTGGTAAGTATTAGAAATAAAGTGTGTGCCCTACATAAATCTGAATAACTGCAAGATAAAATTAGGTTTGGTTTAAGGGAATGTTTTTGACTCATTCTTAATTTTATTTTATTTTTCAGGATCAGTTTCCTTTAGTTCCTTTTATTTTAATAGTATGCTTGATTCTTTAAACAAATTTTAATCACTTTTGCTACATTTCATCCTTTATACTTTTTGACTTTGGCTAAAACTGCATATGATAACTGATGCATGTAATTCTTCCTAAATATTATGGAAGATTTGTTTGCAAGTTTTCATTCTAATATCCTTTTTCTATCCAATATCCAACATCCCATTAGGAAACAATGATGTGTATACAGCGAAGGGTTAACATCACCTAAGTAGGCTGCTTGGAGTTGATCTACAGGCTTTTGGAATGACCTGTCTGATAAGGGTCTTTGTTTGTTTGTGGGCTTTTGCCATGGACAGTCTAACAGTGTGATGTATGATGGGGAACATTCCATATAGTTCCAACTTCCTAAGGAACTGGTGAGTAAAGACATTATTAGCCTAAGTGTCAGTGAGGGGCTATTTATAAAAGGACAGCTACATTGGCAATATGTGATCAATCCGCAGTAAAAACTCTGGACTCCAAAGGCTCAGGTTATTTTTCTCTGGTTGGCGATACCCTGTGCTATCACACACTATAGCCAGAGGAGTTAACATTATCCAGGACTCCACAGGAGATGCTGATCAGATGCTTTATGTTTGGACCCCTCCCAGATTCTGCCTTGCATCTCTTTTCACTGATTGTAATTTATATTCTTTCAGTATAATAAAGCAGTAATCATAAATATAGTGCATCCTAGAGTTTTGTAAGTTGTTCTAGTGAAATATCAAGCCTGAAGGAGATCATGAGAACCCTCAATTTGTGGCTAATTGATCTGAAGTAAGGGTAGGCTTGGGGACCCCCAGACTTATGAGCAGTGTCTGAAGTGAGAATGCTCTTGGGTAGACTATTACCTCAAGTGTATAGTTGTCTAACTCTTGATAATGTCCTAAAATTAGTTAATGGTATATCTAACTACAGGGTGGTATTTCTTATGTTATTGCTTAGACGTATCCATATTAAAAAAGACCTACTTTAAGATACCCCATTGGGGCGCCTGGGTGGCTCGGTCGGTTAAGCATCCGACTTCGGCTCAGGTCATGATCTCACGGTCTGTGAGTTCGAGCCCCGCGTCAGGCTCTGTGCTGACCGCTCAGAGCCTGGAGCCTGTTTCAGATTCTGTGTCTCCCTCTCTCTCTGCCCCTCCCCTGTTCATGCTCTGTCTCTCTCTGTCTCAAAAATAAATAAACATTAAAAAAAAAAAAAAAAAAAAAAAAAAGATACCCCATTAAGTTACTGCTATGTGTCAAGCACTGGAAAAGGTAAATATTTCAGCAATTCCTTTTTCTGCAAGTAATATTTCTTTTTAACTCATGTATTGTTTCATCTTAAAACATATGCCTACTATAGAGATAGTTAGAATATGATAATCTTTTAGTAAAAATAAAGTCTGAAAGGAAACCACTGTATTAGTGAGCAGTTTGAATGACTTGACCTTGGGATACCAATTAAATACAAAACCTGTTAGATTAACTGTCATCTAAAATTCTCTTCTGTTGTCATTAGATGTTTTTTAGTTTGATAATAGTAGAATACTCATTCTTGTTTTATAGTGATACCTTGAGGAAATTTGGGAAGGATCAATGAAACCACAAAATTTGGCAAAATTTGGCAAAACCACAAAATTTAAGTCTATTTTAAATCAAGATAAAACTTCTCTATTTGAAGTTTTTCTGAGTTTCATTTTGTTCAGATGTTACTAGGGATTAAAAACTCCTATAAAAAAGAATTGAAAGACCACAGAGATTGCTAATAAATAACCCTCTATGGAGTCTGGATGAAGTAGTTATTGTGAGACAGATGACTGGCCCCTTAGAAGGCCTTTACTAATGACCTGGGAGAGACTGTAAAAGCATTCTAATGAAATTTCAAAGATGCTAAATGAAGATCTTTCAAACACCACAAAATTGGCCAAATTATGGAGCCGGGAATTAGGAGCCTGGGATGTAATTATTTCCAGGGTTTCAAGTGGTAAATTTCAAGAAGAGGTAACAACAATCATGAGAACAATTTTTGATTTCCCATAAGAGTGTTTGACTGTTCTTGTCTTACTAATTTGTTATGTAGCTTATATATACTTGTTGAGTGTTTGACTATATTCTGATAATTTCCACAACTGCCTATGAGTCATCTATGTCACTTGGAATCTAATGTCATGGTTAATACTTTATTCATATTTAAAAGTAATAGAACGGGAATTGACAGTTTTGGTTTGGAGAAAAACGTCATTGAGGAAATTAATTATCTAACTAGAGCCATGTAACTATTGCACCCATTAAGTCTTTCATGTGGTTATTTTTACAGTAAGAAACATACATGTCTTGCTGCACAGCTTGCATAAAATCAGTATCTGCTCTTATTTTTAACAGAAATCCTACATGATGTAATTTTTTCATACTCCTTCTTTTTTATTTTACAACCTTTGAAGTCCTTTAAGGCTTACCATCATTTTCCAAGAGTAGCGTTGAGAATAATTCAAATCCATTTAGTAAATTGCTGCTTTTATACCTTCTGTTCAGTGGCCAGAGCTGGAGGTATAGCTGAAAGAGTTAATATAGCTTCGATTGGTATCTATTTACAACCACAGAATTGCAAGCCCAGGGAGAATATGTTTAAGTGCATGTTTGTGGAGTCAGCTAGTAGCAGCAGGATTTCAGAAAATGACTTAATGCTTTGGTCATGTGCTTCAGTTCCAGGGGTTGGGGCTATTAGAGTGAAGACAATATTCACAGTGTCTTACACCTTCTGAGTGTTTGACATTATGTTATCCTTCCAACTGTGAAATGAATTCTGGGCTGTCCTTAAATCCCAGTAAGTAACTAAAACTGCTCTAATGTAAAGTAGGTAGCAGAACAGTAATTACTGCATACACTTAAAAATGCACCAAGCTCATTTACCTTGTGTTTTTAAAGTGATACATAGGGTGGCTAAACTGACACTAATTAGACTCATGGGTGATACCATAGGATGGTATGGACAAGGACATGATTATTGCAATCACAACTTGCTCCAAGTCAGGATCCATAGTAGCTTAAAGACTGAGGGTAGTAGGTGGGCACCGAAGCCCCAATTTTTAGACAAGCATTCTAGGAATTTATGGCTAGACAATCAAGAGCACTTTGGAGCAGCTCTGTGGGTATACCATGCTGAGCTATCAGAAGATGTTGGCTGAGAGGTGAAGTAGGGCTCCTCAGATAGCATCTTCCCCTGGATGGGCGTCAGGCAGTTATTCCAAACACAGCAGAACAATGACACTGCTGCTCTCAATCTAACATGTACTGAGAATTCAAAATATATCAGATATTATTCTCAGTTTTTGACATGTATGAACACATTGAGTAATCACAATTCATTTAGTCCTTGAAATGGGTTCTATTATTATTTTTATTTTACAAATGAGGAGAATGAGGCACAAGAGAAGTTCTCCAAGGTCACATAGTGGGAACACTAGGATTCAAACTCATCTGAAAATAATCTCCATTCTCAGTCGCCGCTCCAGGATGATTTAGGAATTTTGACATACTTGGCTCTTTACTTCTAAAGCTTAAAGTATGCTTAGGAAATCTCCAGACTTTGCTTTGAAAAGCACACATAAGACAGAAAAATAATTTTGTGCTGGCATTTTAAGAGTAATAATACCTTGTGATGTGACTTCAAGATATCCCAGAAATGCCATCAGGTTAAAAATATATTTTATAGGATCATAGCTGTTAAAGATGGAAAGGTCTATTTAGACATCCGATGCAGGAGTCCTAAAAGGATAGCTTTAAGAAGGTGCTTGGAACTGAAATAATATAATATGCAGGATATTTTTGTAGGTATATTTTTCTGGTTCAAATATTTATTGTTTTCATCAGATTCTCAGAGGATTCTGAGGCCCACACATATTAAGAACCCAATCTAAATATCTTTACATAACCCTTCTTCCCCTTCTTTCTCCTCAGTGCCACAGTTTTCTCCTTCTTGTGATCATCCAGTTTCATCTTTACCCCATTCTTAATTCTACCCCTAGCCCATCACCACACAGTGCTAGATACTGCAGCCACTCTCTTGTTTGCCTACAACCAGGAGAGCTGATAGGAAGGGCAATTCAGTCATCTTTGGCATGAACTCACCATTCTCTTAGTTTGTAAAAAGACCCAAACTCCAGCCACAGTAATGGCCCGAAGGAGCTTGGTTGTACCAAGCCCACTTTCTCTCATCTTATTCTTCACTCTGCTGATTCTCTTTGGCATGTCATGGTTTCTCTGTCTTTCAGAGCCTGAAACTCAGAAAGGTCAGCCCTTTTCAGAAGTTACACAGCCAAGTCTGGTTGTAAAGTCTCATGAGTTTAATTTATATGAAACTTATCCTTTCTCCCATATATATTGCCCTTTCAGAAGTATTCTCCTCTCCTTCTCTTTCAAGACAGATACCAAAAAAAACCCCAAATATGTACTGGGTAGAGAAAACCTAAACTAGAGAACATGTTCTCCTAGTTTCCCAGATACCCACTTAAAACTCTAACTGAATGTGCTCATCAAGTTTCTTTGGGCCAGAAATCTCCATTTGTTATTGATTGATTGATTGATTGATTATTTCATTAATTTTTTTTATTTCATTCAAAAACCTTACATTATACTGGGTCCTAATGACATAGTAGTAAATAAGGCAGGCCATGCTTTTGTCTCATGCAGCTTTAGTTCAAAACCAAACTTTGTTTAGCCTCTCTGAATCTGAACCCCTATTTCAAAATCTTAGGTAATTAATGTATTCCATGTTTCTGAAGTAGCAAAATATTTTAGTTCTCCTCTGGACAGGGCCTTCATATCTTTGTCTTGTCTTGCTAAGTAGTCTCCAGCAAATTACTTAATATTTCAGTTTTTTCTTAACTGATGAGCATGTGTAATAGAGATAATAGTAATGCTATGTGATTTTAATGACAAGAAAGTATCCTAAAACATACAGGACTGAGTGAGTCCCAGGTACTAAGGGGACCATCTGAAATCTCATTTCCACCTGGCTGTTTATGCAAATGTTTAACCTGCGTTTTGTCCTATTTATGTATATTTCCTTTGTGGTTGCAGGCATCCCTGATGCCATTATCTGCTGTTTTACTTGAAAATTGAACCTGTCTCTTTGAAATATGTTACATAGTTTAAAAAGTGTAAGCAAACTCTGACATTAAAATCAACTTAAGTAGAGACAAACAAATGAATATAGATGGGGTACTCTGCTGCTTTTCCCCAGGCTCCCTCCTGCAGCTGCCCTTTGGCTGGGATGTGCATCTTTGACACAGCCATAATTCAGTATGTGTTCAAAGGCTACAGATTCAGCAGTAAGCACTTAAATGGTACTGTAAGTGATATCTTAACAACTTCTGTTAGGCTTAAAAATGAATCCTTGTAGAGACTAATATATTGTACAATTTTTTAAAAAGACGAATGGAGAAAATAGCCTGACTTTAATAGAGTGCTCTTCCCATAATAGCTAGAATTTGTGATTCACCAGCATACCCATGTAAGAGTGTTTGCAGTGGTAGGACTGCAGTTTCAGGAAACCTGTTGTCTCTAGGCCTCAGTTAATTAGAATGTATGTTTAATTAACATAAAAATAGAATTCCAGTAGGAAAAATACTTCTGTAGGATTTCTTGAAGAGTTTCAGAATCTTTCTGAATGCTTTCAGAATGTTTCTGGGCATTGGTATTCTTGTGACTTTTCCAATATGTTAAATACAGCCATGGGTACTGATTGCCACAGAGGTAGTGCCTGGGACAAATGCTCATGACAGTTGGCAAAGGAGGGAAAGGGTCTCAGGACAAATGGCTTGCTTTCCTTAATCAAGTAGGAAACCACCATTTGACAGAACACAATGGTTCTTGTCTACTCCAATAACCTTAATTGCATTTGGGAAACTTGAAATGAGGTCATGAAGAATACACAAGAACTTGGCAGCTGTGGGCTTCGGAGATTAAGGTGTACCATTTCTCAGAGTTCTCAAAAATAATCTGTAAAACCTGATCATGTAGACCATGGTTCTTTAATAGAGGGTTGGAATCAGCTTTAGCTAAGTACATCTGCATGGGGAGATGCTAATTAAAGACCACTTTTGATTGACTTCATCTATCTCTTCAAGGTTTTTTGTTTTTGTTTTTGTCTCCAAGAAACTTCTCTTATAAGGGCAACTGATGCAACAAGTGTATTCTGCAATCATGTTAGTGTCTACTTGCAGCCTTGAGATTTTAAACTGGCTATGCATATTAAACCTCTAAGCTTGGATAAAGGAAAAAATCCATTCTGAGACTTCTGTGCATTCCGGTGGCAACAGAGCAAATGCAAAAGTGGTGACATAGAGTAGATGGGTGCAGAGGAGGCTGAGCCTGATGAACAGCACCTGATCTCCCTCCTTCCAGTGTGGAAATGGACACAAAGTAAGTAAGGAGAGCAGTGGGTGGATAAATAGATGAAGTAAGAATTTTCTGAGCTCCTTGAATGATATGAAAACTAGAAATACTAAAACCAGAACTAGAGAAAATCTAGAGCACACAAAGATCTCAGAAATACTACAAAAACATTAAGTGGTTTGTTTCAGTGACTTCAAATTGGTGTCCTGCCAATTGGGTGCTAATTAGAAAGACTTTAAATTCTGGGAATTTCTACAGTAGGAAAATATATTTTACCTTCACATTTTTAGACTTCTGTTGGACTCACAGGAAATAATTTTTTTTTGGCTCAACTGATAAGTCGGTAACATTAATTGAGCATTCATTGTACACAGAACAACATATCCTTCACATCATTTTGTCTGTGAAACTGAATCTGAAGGTTCCTGAGAAGAGACACAGGTTCAAGTTTAATAACATCAGGGACTTCAATGGGAAGCACCTTCACTGACTCTGTGGTTCACCTTCAAGCTTCCAAAGGTTGTATCAGAATGAGGCTTCTTTACGTTGGTTTGTTACTTGGGCTTCCTCTCCTTAAAGTGAAGTGACAAATCATATTCTACTGAAGCAGCTGCTTCACATTGGTTTCTTCTTTTCACCAAAAGTTTTTTAACAAAAGCTCACTTTCCACAGGAAATTTTCTTTTTTTGAAAAAAAATTTTTTTTAACGTTTATTTATTTTTGAGACAGAGAGAGACAGAGCATGAACGGGGGAGGGGCAGAGAGAGAGGGAGACACAGAATCGGAAACAAGCTCCAGGCTCTGAGCCATCAGCCCAGAGCCTGACGCGGGGCTCAAACTCACGGACCACGAGATCGTGACCTGAGCCGAAGTCGGACGCTTAACCGACTGAGCCACCCAGGCGCCCCGGGAAATTTTCTTTAATATGGAGAAACTGTATCAAATTCAGATCATTCTTTTAATCATATTTTGGGATTCAGAACAGAACTGTTTCTGCAAATAATCCTTATCTGTCAGGATATGCATGTGCCTTTTTCTCAAAAGCTTTAGTTGGTCAATTCAGATTTTCCCTCTCTCCCTATCATGTCAGTCCTTCTTCTACCTCTTTCCTCCCATCTTTACTCCCCACCTACTCTTTTGCTATGGGTTAGAACACATACTCTCTGGCAATAGTGTTTATCACTAGTGATGGGTATCTGGCATCACCAGGAGGGTGCAAGAGGGAAGTCACAACAAGAAAGATAATGTAGAGGTTTTCTAGCATGAAGGGGAAAAAAAGATCCACACAGTTTACTTGAGTCATATACAACTCTGGCCATTTGATGTTCAAAAGCCACAGCAGATCTGCCTTTAATCTCTACACATGTAGGTTTAGCTGCAATTCTTAGCAGAGCATGAGTTCAAAGGGGAAAAATACAATACCCAACAACAATAACAACCAAATCCAGTACATGCTTAGCAGGTCTTAGCAGCCTAGAAATGCTAAACAGACTGTTTTACATGGAGATAAGGCTCCATGGAAGCAGCCCATTAGAGAGAGATCCAAAAGAAGAACTATAGCATAGGCAGAAACATGCTGCTTCTGTGCAGCAGGTTTATGGTTTGAAACATCATGGAATGAAACATCACCAAATGTTACAGTCACCCTCACTGATTAACATGGCCAACCCACTGTGATGTGGCAAGCACAGACCCCATGTTTGTCTTCAGGTCTCAACCATTCTGAATTGTAAATGCAAACACTGTTGGCCATCATGGAAATGTGCATGGTTTACTTATATAGTGGTGCAAGGTGCTTCCCCCGCCTCCTATCCTGAATGTGAAATTGAGCTCATCTCTATAGTATTCTCCACAAGTATTCTCAGCTTCCCTATATGTCTCCTCTATTCCAAAATGCCAAATCAGCAAGTTAGATGTATTGGTTAATTGCAACAGCTGGTGCATTAATGGATTTTGGGTTAATTTGTTTGGAAACAATTTATGGGGGTGATGAGTTATTGTTCTCCATAATATATTTTCAAATATTCAAATGGCATTGTCAGAACAGCTGTATAAGCTAATTTTCAGGAATTAAGAAATAATTTCCTTTTAGGTACCAAATTTCAGGATGATTTTGCTCTAGAATAGCTTTAGATGATGAAGTTTACCACTTAATAAAAATTATGCCATTGAAGAATGATTTATTTTCAGTATGTGTTAACTATAACACTATTTTAGAAGTACCATGAATGCAAAATTAGATCCAGAGGTGTTTTTTTTAAACAACTTGAGCCCAGTTTTCAAGAATTTTTTCCATTATTAATTAGCCACCATGTAGGTTGGAGAATAAATAGTCATGTGTAGCTGCTGACTTGCCCCTGAGCACAGTAAGTAATGCCTAAGCACAGCCTCTGTGTCCAGGGAGCCTGTGTATCTCTCTTCTTCAGCATTAGGCAGTAAAAGTACAAGGCATCCACTCCCCAGAACCATGGATGGACAGAAGAAAAAAGCTGCTTTATTTGCAAAACTGCCATTTACACAATTATAAACCCGAGTATCTTACCTATCTTACCTGGATAACTTAAATGAAAAAAAAAAACCCCACAACCTGTCTTTCTTTTCCCTTTCCGCAACCCCCCCCCCAGTTATTTAGATTTTCAGCTTAAATCAGGTTTATTTTGGTGGCCATTTTCAGATCTTTTCTTAGTAATATATCAAGAAAGATAGCTCTGGTTTATGCAGAAATGCAGATTTCATATCGGAGAATTGGACTTGAGGACAAATTGCATCATTTGCCAACCCTAGGACTTTTGGCAAATTGCATAATCTCTCTAAGCCTTCATTTACTCATGGACCAAAGGGAAACAAGAGTATTTTTGTTGTATCCTCTGGAGTTTGCTATTTCACATATAATGATCTAAAATAAAACTTGGTACAGTTATATAAACAATGTTTTATACCAATTGATCGATTTCCAGTTTATATTTTAATACATGGATTAGGGATTTTAGATTAGAGCTTTTATCAGTTGTCACTATTGAATGAATGCAAGAGAAAAGACACTATCAGGAAATCTAAATAAAATGCCTTCATTCACTTATCAACTCGTTCATTCATTGATATTTATTATGTTCCTAAAACTTGGAAGGTACTTAAAGTGTAAAGAGGAATATGATGGGGCTCCTGGATGGCTCAGTCGGTTAAGCAACTGACTCTTGATTTCACCTCAGGTCATGATCTCATGGTCGAGAGATCTAGCCCTGTATTGGGATTCTCTACCTCTATCTCTGCCCCTCCCTGGCTTGGGCACACTGTCTCTCTCTCAAAATAAATAAATGTCAAAAAAAAAAAAAAAAGAATTTGATGAATTTCTTGCCTTTGTGTAAAGACTGGCATCAGTGTGAGTAGTTGTGATGTGATAGGTGCTATGGTACAGGTATGTTTAAAGTAAAGTCGGGTCTTGAAAGAGCAAGACAACTCTGGGTAGAGGAGTGAGGCAGTGAAGATGGGGCTGTGAAACAGGCTTGCATAAAGCCTCTTATTCTCCAGCAGCCCATGATCTGATGGAGACGCAGGTATACACTTAATTTTAAGAAAGGTGCTTCAATGCATATCTGTACAGAAAGCTAAAGATATGTACGTGTGGACTAACATTCACTTTGAAAGCAGAGAGGAGTGAATGACTGAGGAGGGCAGAAAAGGCCTCACTGTGGAGGAAAATAGCTCCAAGAATGCTTTGTGGAGGTCCCAGTCTTTCCCAGCTTTGTACCAAGCACTTTACAGATATGAACTCATTCCATTATCATAGGCAGTATTGGCTGCTGGTTAAGAGTAACCTTTTTGAAAACCTTCCAAACCTGGATTTTTATCCTAGTTTTTCAGAACTTACCAGTTGCATTACTTAAGATGCTAGCCTCTAAAATTTTTCATCTGTAAAAGAAAGGTAAACCTACTTACATGGCTTTCTTTTTGGAGCAATTGTGTCTGTAGTAGGAATAGTCACAGTAGAAGGAGTGGTAGCAGTGCAAATATATGGGGTCAGTATCATCAGTCCCTTTTTAAACACAGGGAAATCAAATCTTGGCTCAATTAAGGAGTTTGCTCAGTGATAATAGTGACAGAGCCATGATCAGAATCCTGGTTATCTTATTCCAAATTTAAGCTCTGAAATACTGAAGGAAGTTAATATTCAGCTGACTCCTAAAAGAATAATATTTCAAAAAGAAATGAAGATGAGTATTTTTTGAAGACCTAGGATGCCTACTGTGTCAATTAGAGAAGAAACATCCATATTTGTCCACATTACTGCAAACCAGAAGGAAGACAGAAACTTAAATATGAGCAGTTCTATGTATACAAGGAACCCTTGTGTTAATTGAGCAAGTTCTTTTATTTCTTCATTATTCTGGGACATAAGAATGCTTGAGTCAGCACTGGTTGCTCTAACAAAATACTATAGACTGGGTAGCTTAAGCAGCAGAAATTTATTTCTCATAATTTTGGAGGCTGGTCAGTTCAAAATCAAGGTGCTAAGAAGATAAGTTTCATTCTGAGATCTCTTCCCGTGGCTTGTATGTGGGTGCTGTCTTGCCTTGTGCTCTTGTAACCTTTTCACACAAAGGAAGAGTGAACTCTCTGATGTCTCGCCTGTAAGTTCATTAATCCTATCAAATCAGGGCCCTGACCTTATGAGCTTATTTAGGTTTAATTTCTTCCTTAGAGTCTCTATTTTCAAATACAGCCACATTGAGAGGGCTTCAAAATAGGAATTTTGGGGGTACGCAAACATTCAATCTATACAGAGAATTAGATCTTGCATTTCTAGTTATGTACCCGGAATTAGTTCTAAACGGATATAAAAAGTGGTTTCTTGGGGTGCCTGGGTGGCTCAGTTGGTTGAGCACCTGACTTCAGCTCAGGTCATGATCTTGCAGTTCGTGACTTGGAGCCCTGCATCGGGCTCTGTGCTGACAGCTCAGAGCCTAGAGCCTGCTTCGAATTCTGTGTTTCCCTCTCTCTCTGCCCCTTCCCCATTCACACTCTGTCTCTCTCTGTCTTTCAAAAATGAATAAATGTTAAAAAAATTTTTTGAAAAATAATAAAAAGTGGTTTCTTTATATGTATATAAGCATATATATATTTTATAGCAGCCATGTTTCTCTTCATAAAACTATTTTTCAAGTTCACAGTGTTATAATTTTATCTCTTCTCTCTTACATTCAGAACCCATCATTTTAGGCATAGTATGTCAGTCTCTTATGGGACAAGTATTTAATATTAATATAGATGTCACTCCCTACCTCAAGCTTAACAAAACCCTGTTAGTAATAGTCCTCATCTTCTTCAAGCTTCCTCACTCCAATATCTTGGAGCCTGGTCTTGGAGAGTAGCTGAAGTTCTCAGGAGGATGGAAGTGCTCTGGAATGAGCCTGAGCTTAATGTCAATAGACCTATGTTTAAATCCTGGACAACTAAGTGCCTTTCTCATGACCTCAGTTTTCTCACCCAGAAAAGGAGGTATTATCTACCTGTTGGGTTGATATAGTAATCAACCATAAGTGGTAACTATTGTCATCACCAATTATGATAGTCAAAAATAGTATTCTCTTCTTTCATGCCAGAAGGGTTAAGGGATCTAGAGTTTAATACAAAAACTTACTATTCTGGAGGTTTAAAAAAAAAGCTCTCTTGCTGAAAGTTTGACCTCCTACTCACTTCCCAAAGAATACAGCAACCCGTCAAGGATGCCCTTACGCTGAGGCCTCGTTATCTGTGGAAGATCCTGGTCTGTGATCCAGGTGGCCAGTTTTAACCTGCCTGAACTTAGGAGGATTCTACCAGCTCTTTGCCAGGGCTTCTGCCATCCATATCTTTCCACTTACTTATAACTGACATACCCAGTTAATGACACACTCTACCTGGCACTGAACATCTCTTCTGACCACATACCCCTTGCTATGCTCCTAATCTTTTTCTCCTACTCCTCGTTACTTATAGGTGCCCATAGTCAGAGTGGAGTTGGGTTGTCATCCCTGGAACTTTGTGCTGTATTTTTCCTTCTTGCCCATGTTTGCTCCATATTTGCTCCATATTGCTTGCCTCTATACCACTGTGTAGTCTCCATTTTATTCCCTTCATGCCACAATACCAGTGCCATGCTGTGAAGTATATACTAAACCTCTCCTGGGAGCCAATATGAGCGGCTACCATCATTGTTGTGAATGCATATGTTGGGAGAAAAAAGCATCTGTTTCACTGTGAAATACTTGAAAATCCATAGGAAAATGCTAAGGCATGTGTAAAAAAGTGGAAAATTGACTTCAGGACAGTGATTTTACTTTAAAATGTATCTGCAGGAAGGTAAACTAAAAACAAATGCATTCTAATGGTTGATTTTATCTCAATAACTCAAGCTGTTATGCAGTGAATATCGATACTGTTAGGAATACCTCAGCACCACCTTAGACTGAGCTGGTTGATGCAGCAGTACTCCAAGGTGCTAAAAAAGACATTGATTGCTTTTGGTGAGGAGGGAATTGTCCCTATCTAACTGTATAGAGTTCATGTGCGTGATTAGCATAGATGAACACACATACACTCACTCATGCATAAATGTGTTTGTTGAGTCCTATACAAGAAAATATTGTCCTGGCTTGGAAATGCAAAGATAAATAAGACACAGTAAATCCCTCTTAAGGATGTTACATAAGAGTTTAGTGTAAGAGATATTTTGTTCTAAACAGTGTAGAAAGTGATGCTACAGGATTTTGCAGAGGAGTAGTTTGGATCATTTCCATTTTTTTTCCATTTGAGAGTATCATTTCTAAACCTTGGAGAGTTAACAACAACAGACATTTATCTGCAATTTGGTCAGGGCTAACAGGAGTGGCTTGTTTCTACTTCAAGTGATGCTGGTGTGGGTTCCAAGAGGTCTTCATGCACATGACTGGTACCTCAGCTGAGGTAGTCAGAGTTGGCTTGCCTTTCTCTCTTGTCCTTTGTAGTCTGCCTCCCTCCAGAGTCTCTGCTCACTTCCTAGCCTTTATCTCTAACAGGGCAATCAGACTTTTATATGTTTGCTAGATTAGAAGGAGATGAAAGTGGTAGCTGCCAGGTCTAAGAAGGCCTAGTCCCAGACCTGGCAAGGTTTCACTTCTGCCACATTCTATTGATCAAAACAAATCACAAGAGTAAGCCTTATTCAAAAGGAAGGGAACTACCATGTGTATATGGGAAACATCATTTGTGATCATTTTTGTAAATAATCTACTACACTGGCCTTGATAACATTTGTAGAATTAGGGCATATGGAAATGTGAGGAAGGAATATTCTTGGTGGAAAAAAAAATTAGGCTAAGTAAAAACTTAGAATTGGGAAAGAATATTGAAGACAATTGTTTAATTTCTTTGGAAACCAGACTCTGAGGTTGATCGAAGTCTCTGGAGACTGGTGTATACTGAGGATCTCTTAGTGTTCTTTACGGACTTTCATGTATAACCTCCTCATGTTCACTGCTGGTATCCATTTGTTTTGGATCTGCTCACAGTCCCAACTAAAGTAATGTAATACATAATTTTATTTTTAACCAAGTTTTTGTTAATGGAAAAATAATGCATATACATTATCGAAAACTTATCAGAATAAAAAGCATATGGTGATGGTGAAAATAAGTTTCATTTCCAGACCTTTAAATTGCACTCAAGGGCAATCACTACTCAACAATTTCTCCTGAATCTTTCAAAAGACAATCTATACATGGCCAAGAATATAGGTAGTTATCTATCTACCTATTTATATATTTATGTTTATATCTATACACATAATATATCCATATACCCCTGTTTCATACATATGGGAGCATACACTATAGGCTGTTTGCCCTGTTGCTTGTTTTTCACTTAGGAATATATTGTGGAGATTGCATAATACCAGAATATATATACATGATTGCTTTCTTAAATGGAAAGAAGTAACTCTTTATGGTAATTTTTAGTGGCCATACAAACTCTTTATTATGAATTTAACAGTAGTCATACATACACTTGTAGAGAAGGAGGAAATAATCAAACTAATACCTTGATGCTCCTTCTATAGATGACAGTAGTCAAGTAAAGATGATAAGTAAAGAGTGTTCTAGCTGTCAGGGCCATATATACCCAGAAGTCCATTGATGTTTACTGTAGATAAAAGGTATTTATGGTACTGCCATTAGAGAGAATGTTTAAAAATTCACAAAGCCCACTATAATCATAAAGAGGGTGAAAAATGCTACAGAGAAGGCAGGCACCTTCCAGCGATCTCCCTGGTTCAACTTTTCATGAAGCCCTTGCCTCTGTTGACTAGTTATTCTATTTTTTTCTCTCCTTTAACTTGGGTATCACTTGGGAGTCACTTACATGAGGAGGGTACAGAGAAGATATACAAAGACCTTTATAGGCATATGTGGACCTTGCAAGTATTTGATTTTGCTAGAAACACTGGATTCCATTCATTATCAAAGTTTGCTTCTATGCTCAAATTTTTTTCATATGCCCTTCGTTACATAATATTGCCGTATTAGCCAAATGTTTCCAACTTTTTTCAAACCTGAGAAATTACCAAATTGTGAAACCTACAAGGATTGTTTTAACTTATTTCTTTTACATAGCTAGTCTCGTCCACTGGAAACCTGAAGCTAGTAGGAGAAATAAAATGTATTCATGAATAACAGTAATATAATGCAGATGCTGTGGGAATCATAGATAAAATAAGTAATTAAGGGCTCACAGAAGGGGTCATTTTCTTTCAGAAGCATGTAAGGAGAAGTCTTTATGGAGGAGACTATATTGGAGATGGGTCTTAAGACTGTGGTAGGATTTCCACAGGTGAATGAAGTTAGGGAGAAAAACAGTACTTTTACCACACAGATGTAAAGACATAAGCAAAAGTGTGAAAGCGGGAAGCAGATAAAGCAATAATAATATTAGTGCTAATATTTATCTTTTATTAAGTACTTGCAATGTGCTGTAAATTAAGCCAAAGTGTTATAGCACTCTTTAATACTCACTGCATCCTCCAGGAAAGATATTCTTATCCCCGTTTTATGGAAATATAAAAACTGAGGCTCAGAAAGGTTTAATAATTTGGCTGAAGCTCAACAGTAAAGTGTAGAAATCTAGTATTTGTGTTTATACCTGCCTGACTCTAAAGCTTATTTTTAGGATGTTTACACTGCACAGGCCAAGTAAATGGAATCTAATTTTGATCTCTGAGTTTCTTAATTTTCAAGTAAAGAAAATTCCAAGAGCCGGCAGTGGTCAGCCATGTTCAATGCTGCTGAGAGGTTAAGAAGACTGAGAATTGACCTTTGGAGATGACAACAGGGAAGTCACTGTTTTCTTTAAGAGGGTCAGTTTCAAAGTTTTGTTGAGGTTGAATTCTTGATAGAATGGATTCCAGAGAAAATGGGAGGTGAGAAAGTGGAAGTGAAGACATGGATTATATACAAATTTTTAGAGAAATTTGGCTACAAAAGGAAGCAGGGAAATAAGATAACACCCTGGACAGTGAGTTGCGGTGAAGGGAAGGGTTTTTTGGCTCGTTCTTTCTTTCTTTCTTTCTTTCTTTCTTTCTTTCTTTCTTTCTTTCTTTCTTCTTGGTGAGAATGATCACATATTATCATTTGGGAAGGGGATCATTGGAGGATCAAAGACCTTGAGTAGGTGGTGCTGGCACCTGTGGAAGGACTATCTGTACACAGGAGCAGTGATAGCTTATTGTAACAGAAGAGGGGCAGAGGACCTGGGCAGAGGTGGTTTTGGTACTGGGAAGATAAGAAATTCCTCTTTGGTTTTTTATTTTCAGTGAAATATGAAGCAAAGTTATCAGTTGAGAAGAGGGTATAAGGGGTATAGTGAAGAGTATGGAATTGAATTGCACTGAATCTATTGCATTCTCTGTCCTATTCTGAAAATCACAGTATGAAGTCTGGCTGCTTGCTTTATGGAGGGAACACAGCTGTAGTAACAGGGAAAAAAGGCTCGCATCTGCAATGCTGAGAAAAGAAAATCCTACCAAAGCCTGGAGATCATCTCTACAGACACAAATCTGAGTAGCCCAAAGTGAAATGAAAAATAGATCTCAAAGTATATCAATCATCATAGATACTGACAGTTGAACAACCATAGGGCAGCAGGCAGGAGGAATGGAGCCTGCTGCCTCTGAGAGAGTAAGAGCAGCGAGATTCTCAAGCTTGTACTTCCACACATGGAACATACATAACATAGTATTTGTTCAGTTAGGTGACAAGTTCTGTAGTAGCCTCAGAGAAGGGTTTGGTGAGGTGAAGCAAAGCAGCTAGGAGGCTTCTAGCGATAAGTGAGAGAATGTACATTTATCCTAAGGAAAGAGATAAAACAAGGACATGCAAGGGAAATGTAGCTGTGGAATAAGGATGAGATTCGATAAACTATAAGATTAAAAAATCTTTGAATACAAGTATGCATTTACAATCTGTTTGAGATGGTATTCTGAAAGTATATCACTTGTCAGAAATTGACTTCCTTCTCTATTCATACATTAAAAAATCATATTTAAAAATCATATTATATAAATGAGTTACATAAAATTAGCCTACATATAACAGTTGCTTACATAGTGCCTACAAATGTGTCAGGTGCGAAGAGCTAGATGTACATCAACTCACTAAACTGGAACAACTCTAAGTTATATATACTGTTACTATACCCATTTTACAGATGAAGAAACTGGTGCAGAGAAAGTTGCTAGGATCACTCAGTATGCAGTGAGTAGAGCTAGGCTATAAACCCTGACTAGCTCTGCTATACTGCATTATCTACTAGTTAAGGATATTATGCAATAGGTGTATTAAAATAAAAACCCGAGATAAAAAGACATAGGAAGTGGGAGAAATAATTGTACCAGGAAACTAGTGCAAGGGCCACTAATTTGATCTCTGAGTTTCTTAATATTCAGAATGAAAACAGAAACATGATTTATAAACCTGCAGATTGAGCCTGACAGCTGCCTGTGGATCAGTTATAATAGGAAGCAGTTTGTAATGTCACAAGGATGCATGTTATGGGCTGAATTGTGTCCTCTCAAAATTCACATGTTAAAGTCTTAACCCTCAGTATCTCAGAATTTGAGAGTATTTGAGTATTTGCCTTTAAAGAGCTGATTATGTTAAAATGGGGCCCCTAAGGTAGGCCCTAATCCAGTCAGACTGGTGTCCTTGTAAGAAGAGGAAATTCGACATACAGAGACACCATAGAGGTGCACACGCAGAGGAAAGACCATGTAAAGAGACAATAAGAAAAATGGCCTTCTGCAGGCCAAGGAGACAGGCCTTATGAGAAACCAAACCTGCTGATATCTTGATCATCTGGACTTCTGCCTCCAGAAGTGTGAGAAAATAAATCTCTGTTGTTAAGCCACCAGCCTGTAATGTTTTGTTACGGTGGCTTGAGCAAACTAATACAATGGAATTGTAATTTTGGAACAGAACAGTTTAGATGGACCTCAGGGCAAAAGTAGGGATTTTGACCGAGTTTGTTCATCAGTGGACTGTGTAGGAAGAAAGCTTTAGGCCACATTATCACCTCTGTAGAAGCAGACAACCCCAGCAGCTATCCAAGCATAATAGTTGAAATCCAATGGTGATTATGTTAACTACAATTTATGTATTGGCAATTTTTCCCTGCACATTTCAAGGCAATGTGGGAAAAAAGCAAAAAACACTCTCACATTAACTGGATGACCCTGCATTATATGATATTCTTTGCAAAAAAAAAAAAAGATTTCAATGATTTTTTTTTTATCTCTGCTTTTATTTTAGCTATGCACTTTTGTAAAAGCAACTTGCAGAATGATGTTCTGAAAACTGACATTTTCAGGTAGCTCCAGGCACTGCGTGGGGTGCTGAAGCAACCCTCTAGGCACATTGACCTCGGCCTTTCCCTGCACCAGGTTCTGATCGCAGCAGGAGAGTTGAATTCATTATGAACAGGAATTCAGCTTTCAGAACGGGGTACCATATGTCTTCCTTGGTGATAAGGTTGACATTTGCATCCATTGAAAATACATAAGTCAAGTCATTCTTGTGCTAATTCTCAAGGGAAGAACCTGCAGCTGACTTAAATCCAAGCCCTGACAGGTTGCAGCTATGGGATCCCTCAGGTTTTCACATGAGCACATCTTCCAGAAGGTGTAAGGCAGTCATACCTTGGAATTTTGAAACAGACAATAGACAGAGGTAAAGGGAGGTTAGGAGTTTTGCTTTCTCTCTTTTTTGTGTCTCTTGGCTTATACTGCTCACTTAGAGAGTTTCCTCTATATAATTTTCATTTGTTTCTGTTTTACAAGCAGTCAATTTCACTATCACAAATTTAAAAAATCCGCCTATGCCCTGTGTTAATTGAAAAATATGAATATTACCTTATATCAGCATAGAGTTGACAAAAATGCATTTGCTGAGGTTTCTTATTGTTCACTACATCCTGTCAGTGATCTGTTATGACTTTAGAGTAATAATTTATGGAGGGACCAGAATAAAAAGAAAATAGAAATAACTATTATTTTCTAATTAATATGACCTTAATAAACTTAAAGTATTCGTATTCAATTATTAGGTATAAACAATGACTATTAGCATACACTTATTTTTTAATCGCTATTTTGTATCTTAAATGTACTCAAGTTCTTGCTTTGTTATTTATTTGACTTTGTTCAAACTGCCTTATGTCACCATCACAGTTACTTAATATACCCATCATCCTGGAAACAGTAGAAATAATATTATTTAATTAGTGATCAGTTATATATTTTGGATCTTTGGACAAGAATGTGATCACTTAAAATTTTCGCTAGAGGACAGAAAGAGGGAGGGAGGTTTAATGTAACTTCAGTTCATTAATGTTAATTGGGTATTTGAGTGTCTAAGACTTCTATTTTAAAGTCATAGGGAAATATTTAGCCTTTATTTTGTCATTTTATTACTTTCTTTCAGTGCAACTGTACTGATGATGTTACATATACAAAAATATATAAAATTGTGGGATAGTGGGAAAAGGAGCGGGCAAGTAGCCTGGCTTCTCTTGCTTCTGCCACTGATTTTCTGTGGACTTAAACAATAAACAAGATCTGTCTCATTTTCTCATTTTCCTCATTTATAAACAGCAGCAATAAGACTTTTCCTATCTATTGTTTCTTGTGATTGAATTAGATAATAGCACAAGAAAGCATTTAGAAAATGTTATATAAGTATTCTTATTATTAATCTCCATTGTGCATTGTTTAACCTAAGTGATGAGTTAGACTAGGCATGAAAATATTCTTTCGTAAGTATTTTTACCTTAGAACAGATGCTGGACTCTGCCTGATTACTTTCTCTTTATTTTAATAACACTATTATGGATTAAAAAACTGTAATCACAGAGTCTCATTTAATTTTGTGCACATCTTTTACTGGGCAGGGTGCCTTGGTATGGTAGGAACTTGGTAGATGACCGCATGTATTTTAAATGAATGAATCACCAATAAGTGCAGATGTGTTCAAGGTATTTGATTCTTAAGAAAAGGGAATAAAGTATTGTAAAAGTCAATAAAGTATTGTAAAATAGGTTTATGCTATATCATTTAAAATAAGCAGTGATTCCCAATAATAATGTAGCTGTGAAGAAAACAAAAACTATCCCCCAAATGATTTCGCTCTATTATTTCAATTATTTTTTTAATTTACATATCATTTAAAAAAAGTATCCATCATTGCTGTTTCTCCTTGTCAAAGAGACCTGGAAGAAAACATGTTTGGCCTACATTGTGAGACTCCTTGGATGCACAGGTGGTGGACGATGGGCTGGGGCAATAATTAGGAGTGAAAGCCATGGGAAGTTCTATATGTTCTAGCTGCATTTAGGCAATCAGGAAGGGCAGTGGGATGAGTGCGTGAGACAAGAAACATCAACTTAAAACTGAATGGACCTGTCCGGATCAGATTTAAAACTTGAAAATAGAACTTGCCTTAATGTAATGGACGATTCAGGAGATATTCCTTTCTTCCTTCTTTGTTTTCTCCCTCCTCCTTTTGCCCTCCTTCCTTTTTTCCATTCCTCTTTCTCTCCCTTCCTTTGTCCTTCCCCCCTCTTTCCTTTCCTTTTTCCTCCTATTTTCTCTCCCACCCTTTCTCCCTTCCTTTCTCCTCCTCCTCCTTCCCTTCTCTTTCTCTATTTCCTTCAGTTTTTTGACTTCTTTTTACTCCATTTCTGGGTTTTTAAATGATTCTCCTTTTCTGATATTCTACAACCATTACCTTTCACTTTAAGAGAAGTAATTTCTCTGCTTTAGGAGAAGAAACAATGGAGAATGGTCTTGTCCACAATTTCCTTTGACCATCTTCTTGCCATTGATATTATTAAGATTTATCAATGTTTCATAGGATATTGCTTTTCATTCTTGTTTTCCCCCTTATACTTAGGTCATTGATTAAGTATAACCAATATCATCACCCAGAAAATACTGAATCACCCCAATAAAAAAAGGTAGTTATTCATGTCACAAAAATTGTTTATCTGTTTTTTCCATGATAAGCTGGCCTGGAAGATATAATACATTCTACCCATGACAGATAGTTTATTTCAATGGAAAAGATAACTGGAGTTTTGAAAAATGGTAGCTGAAAAGTATTACAGGTAATACTGTAAAGCTCTAACATTTTATGAGAAAACATATCAGAACCATATATGTTAGATATTTTAGCCCTAGTTTTCAAGATCCTATTCTATTTTCATAGACTGAATGATTCCCACCCACACGGGGGAGAGCTATTTGCTTTACTTACTCCACAGATTCAAATGCTAATCTTTTCCACAAACACTCCTACAAACACACAGGAAAATATGTTTAACCAGATATCTGGGCATCCCTTGGCCTAGTAAAGTTGACACATAAAATTAACCATCACAGTTATGTAATTTGCATCTGAAATATCAGTGGTACAAGGTTACCTTTCAAAAAATGTAATTTAGTTATAAAACTTTATACAATGTCTGTATTATGATATCTCACAATAATTGCGTTTAAATTGAGTTTATAGCACTAATTTTTCTGTAGTTGAAAAATAAAATGTAATAAATATCTCATCCAAGACTGGCATTAGAATATTTTATGCACATCCGATTTTGTTATTTCAATGATTTTATTCTGGTTGCTCTATGTTACACGTGCTTATCTGAATTCATTATCCATTTCTTTCTACCATTTCCTTGTCCATCAGTAAACCTCAATGTAATGAAATTTTTAGTTAGTCTCTCCTATCTGAAACCATGGTTCAATTTTCTTGCACTGTCAGATGATACTTTTTCCCCCAAATATAGATGTTTCTGGGACTTAGCTATTTGAAATATGTGTATCTTTTAAACCTAATAGACAAATCATTTCCCAACTACTGTGCATTTGTGCCTTTGCCTACAAATCAAGGACACAAAATTTTCTCAAAGCATATATAAATAGTTCATTACTGTAAAATGTATAATATAACCAAATATGCAAATTGACTTATTATGAGGGCTAATAGTTTGCACAAGTATTAGAATTTAAAAGGTTGAGCTAAAGTATGTTTGCACCATCAAGTACTGTGTACTACAAATTATTTTTCTGTGAGACAGTGAGATTTACTAGACTCATTTTTACTTTCTTATCATGACTTTTTATTAACCGATAGTGAAATTTAGTTAATGGAAATAATTCACTGCATTTTCTTACAGTCCAGTTTTGACCGTAGCACACATTTTCCTCCTTGTATTTTAATATAGGTTTGTTTCCCTTACTAGATGATAAACTCTTAGTGATCAGGGACCAGGCCTTTTCCTTTAATGTCCCTCATAACATTTAAATTAAACGCTTAATGACAAATTGTTAAGTGTAAAACTTGGAAGGATCTGAACTTGCAAGCTAACAAGTTAACATGCTGCAGAAACATGAGGCCTCTGGATCCAAGGGCAGAACTTGTACTCACACAACATGTTGTGCTGTTCTCACTTCCCCAATCTGTGCAGGCCATGTGGTAAGAACCAGATTTGCACCACAGGAGCAGAATCCTGAAATATCAAGTTTGGAGCTTATTTAGAGTAGCTGGCTTATCTGACCATCCTCCCCTTAGAAGAAGAAAGAAGACCTTTGTTCTGGAATGTAAACAAATCCTCTCTGAGAAGAGGGAGAGAGGGTACCACTCTACTGCCCTGCAATGAAAACAAATGGCTGTGGGGAGATACACCTTTCTATCTTTAGGGTTGCTGTTCAGTCATCTTTTAATCCAAGTGCCAGTGTCTTTTGCTCAGAAAGCTCCAATCAAGCAGAAACATGGCAATAACCATGGAGCATTTTCTCCCTCAAGCTAGGACACTTGAGAGTGAAAGGAGTGTCATTATTATTATTATTATTATTGCCAGAAACATATCATGAAAGACAAAGGCTGAGAGAAACAGCTTCAGATTAAAGAAAACAAGAGTCATATCATCTAAATTTAGTGTGTGATCTGGATTAGATTCTTAATCTGAAAAATAAATAAAAAGCATTTCAATAAAGGACATTATTGGGACAATAGGGAAACTAGTATGTACTAGATGCGATTGTATCAAGGTTAAATGTTTTGAATTTGATAACCTTACTGAGGTCATATAAGAAAACGTTCTTGTTCTTAAGATATACATGCTGAAAAATTCAAAGTTGAATTGCTTAACTTCAAATGGTTCAGGGAAAAAAGTATATATTTGTATGTACTTATATAGGCAATAAGAGAAAGAGAGAAGGGAGAAAATAAATGTGACTAAGTTGAAGAACTTTGGTGAAGAGTATATGGGTTTTCAATGTACTATTTATGCAACTTTTCTGATGATTTAAACTTCTTTTTTAAAGTTGAAAAAATTGTAAAATGTTTACATTGGGAAAATAAGAATAAGTTGGGACTATGTTTGTAAAGCATATTACTGTGTGCCAAGTACTATTCCGGGCTGTGGAGACACAAAGCTAAGGGGTTTTTTTTTTTTTTTTCCTTTCAAGGATCTCATCACATAGAGAAAAAGAAAATTAGATGTCAGTAAATGTGAAATTTATTGTAGAGAAAATTTTGTTTAGAGAAAATATCTTTGTGTGTCCCTGTGTATGTAGTTGGGGGCATTCTAAACAAGTTTTGTTTAAACTTGAGGCCTGTGCTAAAAGATCAAGCTATGGAAAGAAATTTACAACTGTAAAGGTAGTGAGACTTCCAGAGTGATTTACCTAATTCTAGAGGTTTGTGTTTGTATCTCAGGGAGGGATGAGGCATGAGACCTTGGAGACATCTTGGAGTTATAAAACTGGAGACTCTGGGCTTATCTGGCTAGTGGAGAGATTTATTTACATATCAAAGGTTAGAGTTAGAACCTAAGATTCCTCCTCTTATTCCATTCTCAAGATTCTCTAAAGGAGAGGGGACAGCATATCCATATAAGCTAGAGGAAATTATTTTTAACCATTTCTTACCTACAATACAGACTCCATTTGTATGTGTAAGACATTTGATCTGGTTTTCATGGCATTAATTACTCCAGGGATAAGACTTGTACCAGAGCTATTGGCTGTCAGTGAATAGAAATCTGCCTCCAATCCAGAAAATATAGTACATGCATTCAGGACAAAATTAATGAAGATAAAAATTAAAAATCCAACAGAAAAATTTTTAGAACTTTTAGAACATTTAAAGTTCTATTAAATAAGAGGTATGAATATTCTGTAAACACAGATGGACACAGATGTTTTGTAAACACAGAGGACAAATACCACTGTCCTCTAGGATTTGGTTGGATCTGGAAGACACACTGGTTCAACAGAGACGGAGTATCCATAACAGTTCTCAGGAAGTTTGCATTTAAACTGGAACATGTGGCATGTTTCACTCTTTACGCTTATGAAGTGGTACCTGTTCTTGTCTCTGCTCATGCTGAAGACTTATTTGAAAAGAATGACTAAGGTGCTTCGGGGTGGCTCAGTTGGTTAAGCGTCCGATTTCAGCTCAGGTCATGTTCTCACAGCTTGTGAGTTCGAGCCCTGTATTGGGTGGGCTCTGTGCTGACAGCTCAGAGCCTGGATCTGCTTTGGATTCTGTCTCTGTCTCTCTTTGCCCCTCCCCCACTCATGCTCTGTCTCTGTCTCTGTCTCTCAAAAGTAAACATGAAAAAAATTAAAAAAAAAGAATGACTAAGAGTAATATTACTTAGTGGACATTTACGGGGCAGCACGCACAGTAGAGAAAGCATCCGTGGGCTTTGTTCAGAGCCAGTCAGACCAGAGTTTGAATCTCACCTGTGGGAGATTGGACTTGTTAATTAAAACTGACTGTCAGTTTCAGTGTCTTAAAAATGGAATGTTAATGTCTAATTCAAAGAGTTATTGCGAGAGATAAATGAAATAACCCGTTAAGTGCCTAATGTAGTGCTTAGAAATAAATGGCACTAAATGAGTATTTCTTCTCTAACTTCCTTTTAGTCCTTCCTTTTACTGCTTTGTAAAAGACCATCACAATTATAAACTTGAATAATTGAAGGACATTATTTTTGTTATTTACCTGTATTTGCAAATATCTTATTCTCCAAATGGGTTTTTGTACATGTTGATCTTATGTTGGGAATTAACTTACACATTGTGAACATGTACAGAATTACCTTGCTTAAATAGGTGGCAGTAGACTTGTGAAATCTTAAAGAAACCACTGGACTTGGGCGTCTACTTTATCAGTTATCTATATTCAGGATTGTAAATAATTGGATTGTATTAGCCACATTCTAAAATGTTTTTAGCTTCGGGGCGCCCGGGTGGCGCAGTCGGTTAAGCGTCCGACTTCAGCCAGGTCACGATCTCACGGTCCGTGAGTTCGAGCCCCGCGTCGGGCTCTGGGCTGATGGCTCGGAGCCTGGAGCCTGTTTCCGATTCTGTGTCTCCCTCTCTCTCTGCCCCTCCTCCGTTCATGCTCTGTCTCTCTCTGTCCCAAAAATAAATTAAAAAAAAAAAAAAAAAAAAAAAAACGTTGAAAAAAAAAATAAAATGTTTTTAGCTTAAAACAAATTAATGGGAGGGGCGCCTGGGTGGCTCAGTCGGTAAAGCGGCTGACTTCGGCTCAGGTCATGATCTCACGGTCCGTGAGTTCGAGCCCCGCATCGGGTTCTGTGCTGACAGCTCAGAGCCTGGAGCCTGTTTCAGATGCTGTGTCTCCCTCTCTCTGACCCTCCCCTGTTCATGCTCTGTCTCTCTCTGTCTCAAAAATAAATAAATGTTAAAAAAAAAAATTAAAAAAAAAACAAATTAATGGGAAAGCAAATGCCATTTTACTTTTCTCCATTCCTTGGTAAATTTGCACACTTTATTGAAATTATTTAAACATTGTATCGAAAACTTTTCTCTTAGAAATTTCTATAGAGGGACACTTGCCTGGATCAGTTGGCTGAGCATCTGACTTCAGCTCAGGTCATGATCTCATGCTTCGGTTTGTGAGTTTGAGCCTTGCATCGGGCTCTGCATTGACAGCATAGAGCCTGCTTGGGTTTCTCTGTGTCCACCTGTCTTTCTCCCTTCCCCTCCCCAAAATAAATAAATTTTATAGAAAAGAAAATGTTTTTTTTTTAAGTTCTAAAAATACACAATCTGAAAAATGTAAGGAATAAGGATTTCTCCATCTACTTGTTTTGTAGAGTATTTTTTTTGCTACCAGGATGATCACAACTTTTTAGTAGTAGAGTATTGTTTGAAATCGAGGCCACCCCAGAGGAGCTGTGAAACTCAGACCTTAGGTACTCTACATTTCCAAAGCTAAGAACTATGAGGCTTTCAAAGTGAATTGGAGTCATGTTTGGTTTGTAGTAATAGGAGCTGAAAGTCACTCAGAATCTGCTGATTACATGGGCTGATCTTTGTTTCTTCTCGCATCATGGTTTACAGTGTAACACCAATGGATGTAAATATTCCCATGGTTATAAAAGATAGTCACATGCACATATTGATGGGAGAATAGAAGGAAGACCGCTAAGGCCAGTATTCTAACTCTTCTAAATTCCTTTTTTTGTGTAAGATCAGGGAAAACAAAACATATACTATTGCAAGTGGGCAAGAGTAAGCTGTTCATCAACTTTTCTCTATGCTGTTAATTCAGAGCTTTCTGATGGAGTAAAATAGTCCAGTTTTCCATAAATATATTACATTAACTGGACTTGTTAACATCATCTATTTCTATTTGAGATCATGAGCCAACCAAGTGGAATTTTATATGTGATATTTGAATTGCCTTGAATGCCAAAACTATTTGAAGGAATGTTCAGTTCATGTGCTAGACTAGGAGAACAATAGGTTAATTTAACATTATGAATAGTAAGTAGTGAGTCATCATCAACCTAATCACCTAAGCTATTTTACTTCTGCTCTCTTTTTCTTTGCTGTCTCCTTGTCAAAGACCTCTCACTCAATGTCAGCTTGAAAAAATGAGGGGAGGAAGTCTAGAGCATTTTGATGATTAGTCTTTCCAGCAACCCTGGATCTTTTTTCTATGGCAGAGCCCAGAAATTTGTCTCTCCTTCTGTCATATCACTAAAAATTTCAGGCTGGTAGAATTATTCCATCATGTAAATCATTAAGCAGAAATATTTTTAAATATCTGAGGCCAAAGTTTTCCACTATAAAGTTGGGACACGGGTATGATCCTTCTGCCTGATCCCTCCCTTAAAGTATGTATGCCTGAATTCTTGTCCTTTAATTACATCTAAGTTTATCTTTCTTCATAATTACTTTAAAAGATTTCCTATTGAAAGATTTTTTTCTGTTTCAGTATATCAGGAAATTGTCATCTTTGTGGTGGTGATCAGCACAGTTCTAGTTAATTTTTTTTATTTTTATATTTATTTGTGCTTCCAATAAATATTCATTGGAAACCTACCAAGTGGTTACCACAGTCTTTGCCCTCATGGAATTTAGAGACTAGTCAAAGAGATGAAGAAAGAAATACGTGATGTGCATTAAGTGCTATTATAAAAGTAAGAGAGCACATGGAATGGACATCTAATTCAGTCTTTATGGGGTCAGGGAAGACTTTTTTTTTAATGTTTATATACTTTTGAGAGAGAGAGAGAGACAGAACACATGGGGGAGAGGCAGAGAGAGAGACACAGAATTGAAACTGGGTCCAGGCTCTGAGCTGTCAGCACAGATCCCAAGGCAAATGGGGCTCAAACCTACAAGCTGTGAGATCATGACCTGGGTGGAAATCAGAAGCTCAACCTCTGAGCCATCCTGGTGCCCCAGGGAAGATTTTCACTTGATATCTGAAGGATGAGGAAAATTAATCTAGGAAGAGGAGGGAAGTGTATTTCAAG
The DNA here is from genome assembly GCF_046562875.1 of Panthera onca. NCBI lineage: Eukaryota > Metazoa > Chordata > Mammalia > Carnivora > Felidae > Panthera > Panthera onca. Next base: position 55,307,124 of record NC_138343.1, read on the forward strand.
CAAAGGGAACAGAATGATAGAGACCAAATGAAAAGATGAGAATGGCAATTTGGGGGAGAGGAATTTGGGTGGTGGATGGAGAAAGAGAAAAAAAGAAAGAAAGAAAGAAAGAAACTGGAGAAATCCGCTCGGTAGACATGCCAAGGAGTTTTTATTTCATTTAATTTAGAAGCTCTTTTTCTGGTAGTTAAACATATCTTGATGAACTCCTTGAATGTCATAAAAAATAGTTAACATCGCAATATGGGCTAACTTGAGCTAGTTAACTAAGAATGTTCTAGTTCTGGTTCTTAATGCTAATTAATAAGAACTAAGATGAGGGGTGCCTGGGTGGCTCAGTTGGTTAAGCATCTGACTTCGGCTCACAACATGATCTCCTGGTTCGTGAGTTTGAGCCCTGCCTTGGGCTCTGGGCTGACAGCTCAGAGCCTGGAGCCTGCTTCACATTCTGTGTCTCCCTCTTTCTGTGCCCTTCTCCCACTTGCACTCTGTCTCTCTCTGTCTCTCAAAAATGAATAAACGTTTATATATAAATATATATATACTTCTTATTAAGAACTAAGATGAGCTAGAGTTTTCATAAGAATTATCTTAGTAAGGTATCTCATATTTATATTACTAATTTATTACTCATATCTGAAGAAATGATGAATTTCAACTAATCATTTTACATTGTTAGACTTTTCTCATAATTTAAGTTTCAAAATGATAACAAACCATGAGCCATCTTGGCTGTAATAGAATTTGGGTTTTTTTTATAAAAACGTGTTCTGATATATGCCAGAATATACATAGAGTACACATGACAAATGGGTTTCATCATATGGCTTTTCTTCCTAGAAAAACTACTTAGCTTTATTTTGTAAACTAAAACCATTTGGTAAGGCTTTTGAATAGCTGGACAAGATTTTTCTTCACTTAGTCTTGCATGCCTGCTCACTTAATCAGACCATTCTATTGTAGTTTACATGAATTTGCATAGGTAATCAGTGTATCATTGCTTGTATACCTTATATGTCTGTAATTATAATGACTGTTCAGCCTATTACAAGCATATTAAAGAGTCCATATAATGAATTAAGTAAGTTCTCCTATTGTGCAGTTCATTAGCAGTACTCCTGGTCCATCCAAATACAAGAAAAAGCAGTTTAGGTAAAAGAACTAACTAATGCATGTGGATGTGGCCATTAGTTGCGTAACAGGCCTAATCTTTAAAATGTTTTGTCAAAGCAAATGTTTCAAGTCAGTAAATTCTATTTCAAGGGAATTTCCCCATATAGAAATGTAACATTTTACTTCCACCAGTGGTACCACATTTAGAGACCTATTTTGCCTCCTCTTAAATTAGTTTACATAAACAAAGAACTAAATGTATTTGAATAGTAGATGAGCAAGAACATTTAAAGGTAAGCAACTCTATAATCTCTGAGTTTGTTTTATAAGGTCACATTTGTCTTTCATAAATTTTGCTTGGTGAATCAAGATAATTTGAGTTACTTCTATGTAATGCTTAGTAGAAATTTTGTTTTTTTACTTTTTTAATTTTGTCACATCCTTCCCTTGATATTCCCATCCAGCAGACCTTGGACTCTCAGTAAACTCCCCTGAATGTTTCTCCTTCTACATATCTCTTCCATGGTGGTCCCAAACTCTGGGATATTTTCCTCCCAAGTTCATACAATGCCAATTGGCATAACTAACTTATAATTAAAGGACTGATTTCTATGATGTTCCAGGAATTCATATATATTAGTAAGAACACAGACATTGTAGTCGAAAATCAGAAAAATAAAAAAATGTGCAATTCATAGAAAAATTATAATTTTATTAAAAGAAGCTCAATGTTGGGCTCCTAGGTAGCTCAGTCAGTTAAGTGTCTGATTTCATCTCCGGTCATGATCTTAAGGCTCCTAATTTTGAGTTCCTCCTCAGGCTCTCTGCTATCAATACAGAACATGCTTCAGATCCTCTGTCTCCCTCTCTCTCTGACCCTCCCCCATACACTCTTTCTCTCAAAAATCAATAAACACTTAAAAGAAGCTCAGTGTGATATATAATTAAGCAAGTGCTCATTAGGACAACAGTATACTTTTTTCACCTACCAGATTGGCAAACATTCAAAAAGTTTAATAATACCTGATACTGATGCATGTATAAAAACAATTATTCTCATAAACTGTTGGTAAACTTATAAACTAATGTTAACATTGTCTTTTGTTTCTTGGCTTTTACATCTTGTAAAACCAAAACTCTATACCCATTAGACAACAACTCTCCATATCCCCCTTTCCCCAGCCCCTGACAACCTCCATTCTTTTTTCTGTTGTTATAAATTTGACTATTTTAGATTCTTCATATGAATGGAATCGTATCATATTTGTCCTTTTGTGACTGGCTTATTTATGCTATGCAGACAACTTCTAATTCTATATATCAAACCCTTAACTCTGTTACCTTTAAGCAATCAACAAAAATTGACAACGAAACTGGTAATTAGAGTGGGATTTTATATATTACCACTGTTTGCCTTCAGAGAAAACAGGGACTTAACTGTGGAGCCAAGCAGAGGAGGAGTGAGGGAGGATCTTTTTATCCCAAGAAGAGTGAGCAGTCAGTCCATGGTTGGTAGCAACAGGTGTCAGTGAAATGAACTGTGCCTTCAAAAGGCGAGACTGGGAGGGTTTTAGAGGGCCCTGCCACAGAGAAATTCCCACAAAATGAAGAATTCAAGGAAAACATGATGGATGCATCACTTAGAACATTAGGTGTACCTATTAAAGAAAGGATGAATTTAATAAATCACAGCAGACCACTATATGATTATGCTGAAGAGCTATGGTTTCTTCTTTAGTCAGTACCTTGAGATTGCTGAACATTATCCCATCAGTGTGTGCACATGAGTGTGTGTATGTGTATGTGTGTGTTTGCTTGTTGAATTGAAACTTCTGGTAACTTCTCGACCATTTAATTTTTTACTTCTGTGGTGAAACAATGTCTTCATTGTCGAAAATAAGATGAAGTATCTGGGAGGAGTGAAATTTCTGAACACCCAGTCCAATTAAAGATACTTTTCTTTGTGTACCTTTTCCAAACATCTACCTCATTCTGAGTTGTATTCAGTTATAGGGATTAAATATTTCAGGTCTTAGGAGTATCAAAAAAGCAGAGTAGAAAAATAATAAAATAATAAAAACTGTGCTTTTGCCATTGATTATGTAAGTAAATAAAATGATTATAAAAATAAAGGCGGTGGTAGAAAACTATATATACCACTGCTATATATAGCAGTGTTTCCCAAACATGCCTTATTATATAATCATGTGGAGCTCTTACTGAGCACACAGTTTTGGTTCCAGCCCAAACTGAGTCAGATCCTCTAAAATAGGGCAATTAATATGTTTAAAAGGTGCCTTTGGTGAATTATGTGATCAGGTCAGTTTTTAGTAAGTTTTATTCCACAGCAATTATTTTCAATGTATTTTTCCTAGTCCAGGGGTATTAACATCTTCTTAGGACTTGTTAGAAATGGAAAACCTCAGGCCTATTATTATATTCTGGGAGTGAGGCCCAGCAATTAGGTTAGTATAAGCCCTCCAGGTGATCCTGATTAAAGCTAAAGACTAAGAACTACTCTTCTACAGATTTCAGAATGATGAAGAATAAGACTTAGGTGTGTCTACAACAAAAGTAAAAAAGGTCAATACTTGGGAGATGTTAGACTTTATGACAGACAACAGCTTTTAAACAGGGACCTCTGTAAAGAATATATGAACACACAACTTACGGATTTTCTCCTTTTGTGAAGAGGCTGCTGTTCTGCCATCCAGTTGAATGGTTACCAAGTGCCTCGCGCTGACTAAGCACTTTTCCTACATTGCAGTAATTATTGAACTCCATTTTCAGGTGAGCACTTCATGGAAGAGTTGGCATTTTAGTGGGAACTTGAAAGGTAATGTTTCCACAGGTAGAAGTTGGGAAGAAAATTAATTCTGGACAGAGGCAAGAACGTGAGTCAAAGCAAGGACAAAGAAAAATAAAGTTAATTTGGATAATAATGGAGTAGAGCAGTGGCTCTCAAACTTTATCTGCATGAGAATCACCTGGAGAGTTGATTCTGATGCAGAGTTTGTGATTTACTACACCTGGCGGTGGGCCTGAGAGTCCGAACTACCAGTACATTACTGGGTTGTGCTGGGGCTGCTGACCTGAGGACTACACTTTGAGAATCACTGATACAGCGTGTGTGTTGGAGGGTGATGGCAAACAAATGCCGAGAAATGTTGGTTTATGAGGCCGGACTACAGAGGACCTGAATTCATACCAAGAAGTGGTGACTTATTTTAGGTATGTATGAATTTATTCATTTCTCTTGGTTTTGTTTAAGGGAGGAATGGTGACAGAGGCACGGTCATTCTCGACAACTCTGATGTAGTATGTGGGGCTGAGTCAGGGAAGGAGGAACATTTGTTCCTCAATTACTTCAGTCTCTACTGCTACTACTCCAACCCTCCAGCTCCATGTCTCCGTTACAGAAGATATGAAATTCTTTCTGTTTTGAACTAAGTGAACAAATAAGATGACGGTGTGAATGACTGACAATTACTTAACACTTCTTAATTATTTGCATTTTAAAGGTGGTACATATTAATCTCCATGAACCTCTGTTTTGGAACTTCAGCTACTATTAAGTGTTAAGAGGAAAATGTCAAGCAGTGTGCATGTGAGAGGAAAGGGAATATGCCTTTTTGGGTGTGGGGGAGGCTTTCTTGTAGATTGCTCCGAAGCTTAGTTCTCTGTGGCTGTTTCTGATTTTATATTATCTGCTTCCCTTTCTCAATCCACAGATCTCAAATAATGCCAAGTTTCTTTGTGGTAGATTAGTTTCTGACTGCAGTTTTATCTTGATCCATTGTTAACCAATCAGCTGTGCCAGCTTTGTGTGGTAATCTGACTTTAGTTAGAATGTGGGCTTTCTGAATCTATTTGGAGATTTTAGGTTTCTCTAGATGGTAAAGATTAAGGATATGGCATACCAAGTTTTGTTACTTTTGTATGTGAAAATATTCTCACATCTATATGGGTTTTGGATTTTCTAAATATCCTGTGCACATTCTACTTTTATGGTAAGTTTCATGAAATCATTTTGGAAGTTGGCAGGGATATAAATAAATAAAATATGGGAATATCGTCGTATTATTGTTGTCTTTTATGTGCTTCAGTTTAAATTATCACTACAGTTCCATATTAGAGACATGTAAAAAACAGAGTTCACTGTATAAGATAATGTTATTTTCTCAGGTAATGATAAAAGAAATAAAAGCCTCTCAGCAAATTAACTTGCTGGAGATATCAGGTGGTTCTCTAATGAAGCTTCTCCTTGTCTGCAGCCACATTCCTCTGCCTGTTGCCCACTTCAAGGAAGCCTGAAACATTTTAGTAGGTGAAAGCAAGCCATAATCAGAAGGACATTGGAAATTTATCCATGAAAAAAATATTGTCACAGACTTTAACAACCACCAGTGAAAAGGGGACAATAGATTGACAAAGAAACACATAAAATTACCAAGAATAGTAATAACTAGATGATCAATAACTGAAAGACAGAGGTGACTAGAACAAGGCAGAAATGTGAGGCAAAATGGCTGGCCCAGAAATGAAAATAATATGTATCCGTTTGGAAAATAGATTTAGGAATGCAATAAATGGGCAGTTTATATATAATTTATGCCCAATTGTAGTGAGACCAATAAATCTAAGACTAACCTTCTTGGCTTATGGTAGTAAATACCAGGGTCATGAAGCTTATTATTTTCTTTTCCCAACAAAGTCCATTGAAAACTACTCAGGAATATTAGTATATACAGAATAGTATTTTACATTGTGGAGAAACATGGAAATGAATAGGCTCTGTTCTCTGAGTGTGCTGTATTTTTTTTAACGTTTATTTATTTTTGAGACACAGAGAGACAGAGCATGAACAGGGGAGGGGCAGAGAGAGAGGGAGACACAGAATCTGAAACAGGCTCCAGGCTCCCAGCTGTCAACACAGAGCCCCACGCGGGGCTCGAACTCACGGACTGTGAGATCATGACCTGAGCCGAAGTCGGACGCTTAACCAACTGAGCCACCCAGGCGCCTCAACTGTATATTTAAATGAATCAGAAATGGTGCTGATGATGGGTGGTTTTATTTCACTATAGCAGAAAATGATATATGGGCTTTCCAACAACACCATCAGGCCGATTATGGCAGTGATAAATTGGACATGATTGAGATTTGAGTGTTTTAAGTGCTATTTTACAAATTCCATGTTTCCTGAAATGAAATATTGGTGATGCTTCTCTCATGTCCTTTCATCTCTCAGTATTGGGGCAAATAAAGAAAGGGACAAATAATAGTTGAGGCAAGGTCAGTGTTTAAATCGGGGTGTAAATCTCAGAGGATTTCATATCCAGTATCACTTTTGGCTCTTGACATCAGGGGAAAAGGTTAAAATATCTACTTTTAGGTTACAGGGATCTGTTGCCCTTTTGTTTATGCTGATAACTCTGAGAATGGTGGCTCTGGCCCAGCAGACTAATGAAAAAAAGTTTTTAAAATTGCTATTGAATATTCAAATATAATAGTGTGTCTGTCTTTTTAAAATTGAGGTGTAATTGACATATCACATATTAGTTTCAGGTATACAACATAGTGATTCAATTTTGTATATATTGTGAAATTACAGTAAGTATAGTGAACATTTGTCACCATACATAGTTACAACTTTTTTCCTTATAAGAGCTTTTGAGATATTTCTCTCCGCAGCTTTTAAATATGTAAAACAACATTATTAACTATAGTCACCATGTTGTACATTATGTCCCCATGACTTATTTATTTTATAACTGGAAGTATCCACATTTTTAGTCCTTGCACACATTTTCTTCATCCTACACCCCCTGTCTTTGGATGGCACTGATCTGTTCTCTGTATCTATGAGCTTGTTTTTTTGTGTTTCTGTTTTTAGATTCCACATATAAGTGAGAGCATATGGTATTTGTCTTTCTCTGTCTGACTTATTTTACTTATAATGCCCTCAAGGTCCACCCGTGTTGTCACAAATGACAAGATTTCATTTTTTTACATGAATAATATTCCATTATATATGTCACATCATCTTTATATATCACATGATGTATATATCACATCTTTATCCATTCATCCATTGATGGACATTTAGGTTATTTCCATATCTTGGGTGTTAAAAATAACACTGCAGTGAACATGGGGGTGCTATATCTTTTTGAATTAGTGTTTTCATTTTCTTTGGATAAACACTCAGAAGTACAATTGCTGGATCCTATAGTATTTTATTTAGAGGTTTTGAGGGCCTCTATACTGTTTTCCACACTTGCTGTGACTAATTTACATTCCCACCAACTGTGTACAAGGGTTCCCTCTCTCTACATCCTTGCCAACACTTATTATTTGTTTTTAGTTTTTTGATAATAGCCATTCTGATAGATGTGAAGTGATACCTCATTGTGGTTTCGATTTGTATTTCCTTGATGATTAGTGATATTAGTGATGTTGAACATCATTCATATAGTTTTTGGCTTTCTGTATGTCTTTTTGGGATGTCTGTTCAGATATCTGCCCATTTTTAAATAAGATTGCTTTTTATATATTGAGTTTTACAAGTTCTTTATATATCTTGGATATTAACCCCTTATCAGATATATGAACTGTAAATATTTTCTCTCATTCAGTAGTTTGCCTTTCCATTTTGTTAGTGGTTTCCTTTGCTGTGCTGAAATTTTTTAGTGTGGTATAGTCCCAGTTCTCTACTTTTGCGTTTGTTGCTTTTGCTTTCCATGTCAGATTCTCTGTCTTCCAGTTTATGTAGGGAGCATATTCAGAATAGAGATAGTATTGCCTTTTTTCACCTGCCATTTATACCTGTAATGGTACTAGGCACTCAGTAAATGTTTGATATTGAAACATAATACAAAAGGGAGAAAATGATGCTTATGAATATGTATAGATTCAAAGATTATTAGAACTAAACAGAGACTCAGTGATCATCTGAAGTGGTGCAACATCAAAGCATGAGATGTGTATCTTAGCAATTAAGTTTGCCATTATGGCTCCATCATTTATTGGCTGTGTTGCTTTGGACTGAGTTTCAGCTTCCTTAGATAAAATAAAATGAAATTATTCAAATATACTGGCTTGGGGGTGGGTTCCTGCAAAAATAGAGACTGAGTCAAGAACTTGCATTTATGTAGCTTATTTGACACATGATCCTAGGATACAGGAGTAAAAAAGTAGGAAAAATGAGACTGGAAAGGAAGTTAAAACAACAGCCTAATAGTTTATTATTGAGTTAGCTATTCTGGGTAACAGGGTATTGATTCCACCAGGGTTTCTGAGAAGAGTTCAGAATATCTTCTAGAAATGTTGCTCCAAAGGAGCATAGGCATTGGCCAAATGCCTCCAAAGGGAGATAGGCATTTGTCCTCCACTGGATGCACATAAAACTGTCTACCAAAGCTACAGCAGAAATCAGAGATAGGTTGAAAGGATGTGGGGCATCATAGGGATATGAAATTGTTGAAATACCCAATATGATTATGTAATTAAGGTACTTGATATTTTGTTAAGACCTAGGAAATGCTGCTTTTTCTTTCATTTTAAAATAAGAGAAGACATTAGGAGAAGTATTATTCAATTTTATGCAACGATTTAACACTGGAATGGGCTGGGTCCCATGTCACCTGACTCCCATTTACTTCAATCCCCTTTTTGGCATACCATAAACTTGGTTTTAAGGTACAGTGTTGTATATTTATTATCCTATCTTTAATTGTGCTTAGAATGAGTGCTAGACATCTTAATTGTATAATGTTTAATTACCATTTGTAATGCTATGAAATTTCTACTTAATCTTTCCAAAGGAAAGACAAGAAGGGTGGCATTAATGCATCTTATACCTTATATAAATGTGATTAGCTTATCACATGGCTGAAGTCCTGAAGAAAACCTGTTTTTAAGATAATTTTTGAGGGGCACCTGGATGGCTCATTTGGTTGACTGTCTGAATCTTGATTTCACCTTAGGTCATGATCTCATGGTCATGAGATCAAACCCAGCATCAGGCTCCCTGCTGAATGAGGAGGCTGCTTGGTATTCTCTCTGTCTCTGTCTCTCTTGGTTCCTCCCCCTTCATGTGCACATGCATGTGCTATTTCTCTCAAATTAAAAAAAAATTCTCTTATAAAAAGGATAATTTTTGAAAACCTCTTTTGTTATCTTTTGGACATAAGGTAGCAGTCCCCTCCCCACTCCTCCACCTACCACCCTCCCTTCCCCATCACAAGAACAGGTGGCTTATCAAGGCTGGTTTACTGGGCAGGTGGGGGGAGGGGTAGCTATGCCCCTTGGCAAGTAAAGACAGTTTTTGGTTCATTGGTTTTGTTTTTGTTTTAGAATGGCTTATAGCTTTGACTGTTTTTCAAATTTTTGTTTGCGTTTTTTGAAGTTCACTGATTTTACATTCACTTACTGACTGGTCTTTAAACTTTATGTTTATTTTTCAAAAATGTGTTCAAAAATAGCTCTTTTCCATCCCACAGTTGGATCCACAGGCTGCCTATATGCTCCTTTGCTCTACCCCAATACCAACTTGCTTACCACTACTTGGCAAAGAACAACTTCCAACCTTTCTATTAGGATTCCATTTTTACTGAGTTAAGCTGTATGGCAGGCAGTTACCTCTTGGTTTTCTGTTTATTCACGTTAACTTGGTCCCATTCTCTGAAGTGACTTGAATGCAAATTCAATGGTTGTGTATAAAATGGGACATCTAAGGTGATCAAGGAAATAGCTTTAATATTGCGGTGCTAGCATATCATTAAAGTGATTTTCTTCTCCCTGGGCATGCAAGAAAACTATATTTCACAGCTTACTTTTAAGTTAGGTATGTTGCCAGGGAAATGCCAATACCTAGAGGAACTTGGGGAGCCTTTTTTTGATATCAGAAATGACAGTAGCAGGGGTCACTGGATAACTGCAGCAGACCCTCTGCCCTCACCAACCGAACCCAGTCTAGTCTGTTACATAAATGAGAAATGAACTTGTTCTGTTTTAAGTCAGTAAAAGCTTAGGTAGGGTTTGTTCGCTACAGCAGTTGTCCAACCTTAACTTATATAGAAATCTTACCTTACAGTTGAAATTACTTCACAAAACATATTTATTGTACTCCCTTGATAGTTACAATTTGTATGACATATTTTTATACCTATTTCCTAATAAAGGAATTGAAGAAAATAGTGTTATCCGGGGCTTAGGGTCAAGTTCAGAATAGATTTACAAGACTTGAAAGATTAGCAAATACAAACTATTGTGACAGGTTAAGAGATTGAGTGAAAGCAGTAAAGTATGACACAGGAGTCCACAGTATGTAAATATTCATTCAGGATACATAAAATATAAGGGCTGATCCTGGGCCAAGGATGGAGTATTTTCTCCTGTGTATTGGAACTGCAAGTGTTTTCAACAATTTGCGAATGTATAGCTGAAGGGAATGAAGCATCCCCAGAGGTGTAGCTCATTGCTGCTTAAATTAGGTTAGAAGGCTAGACCTTCAGGGAGATGCTTGCACTAACCAGACACTATGCTAACACACACTGCATTCCCAGCTGCTAGACCTCACTCGACTCTCCCAAAGTTTTCCCTTTGTAAGTGCTTCTGAGGAATCCCTATAAAATCTGCCCTAATGTGATAATTGGGGTTCAAAAGTTTTAACAGTCAGTATAAAATAAGAGATCATGTTTTTGTAAGGGTAATGAAATCTCTGGGGAACCAATTACAGCTTGCTGGCAGGGGTTTGGAGGTCTTGATGTGTGATCCAAAAGTGTCCTTTCTCAGGTGTCATTTGGCATCTGTGGTTGCTGTTGTCCCCTCCACTTAATTTCCGTGGAGGTAATATTGGGTCCCATGGTTGGCTGGAACCCCTACAACAGTGGCAGGTCTATTTGTCTAAGTGTTAATGCAAGAATATCTTAATTAATATGGTTTTATAATAATCTTCATGTTTGGTAAAACATGACTGTGTGTTCTACCTCAAGAATGTCTTATTCTTCTTGGCCTTTTGCATTTCTACATAAATTTTAGAATAAACTTGTAATTGGTTGGGATTGCGCTGAATCAAGAGACACATTTCAGGAGAATTTACTCACATTTAATATGCAATTTTCCAATCCATGAATATGTAATATTTCCCCATGTATGTACATCTTTTCTAATTTCTCTCAATAGTGCATTATAGTTTTCTATGTAAGATGTCATGTTTTTTTATAAACAACTTTATTAAGATAAATTTCTATACTATAAAGTTCAATCCTTTAAAACAGAACTCGGTGGATTTTAATATATTTAGCATAGTCATCTAGTGCCATTGTTTAATTTGGAATGTTTTCATCACTCCAAGAAAAAAAAATAACCCTCCTTAGGAGCAGTATTCATACTGCATTTTACAGTCCCCTCAGCACTGGCAACCACGAATCTACTTTCTGTCACTATGGATTTACATATTCTAGACATTTCATATAAATGAAATCCTAAAATGGGATCTTTTGTGATCAGTTCCTTTCACCATGTTTTCAAGGTTCATCCATGCTGCAGCATGTATCAGTATTTCATTCCTTTTTTTTAATGTTTATTTATTTTTTGAGAGAGAGAAAGACAGAGTGCGAGTGGGGAAGAGGCAGAGAGAGTGGGAGACAAAGAATCTGAAGCAGGCTTCAGGCTCCAAGCTGTCAGCGCAGAGCCCGACAAGGGGCTTGAGGTCACAGACTTGAGATCATGACCTGAGCCGAAATCAGAGGCTTAACCAACTGAGCCACCCAGGTGCCCCAGCATTTCATTCCTTTTTACAGCTGAATGATATTTCATTGTATAGATGGATATTCCAATTTTTGTTTATCCATTTCATCTACTGATGGACATTTGAATTGCTTCCACTTTTAGGCTATTATGAATAATTCCTCTATGAACATTTGAGTACGTGTTTTTTTGTGAATATGTTTTCAGTTTTCTTGGGGTATACATCTAGGAGTCCAACTGCTGTGTTTTATAGTATGTCTCTTTTCAACTTGTTGAGGAATTGCCAGATTGTTTTCCAGAGAGTTTGTACTGTTTTGCATGCCCATCAGCAATATATGAGGTTTCTAATTTCCCTATATTGTTGCCATTACTTGTTATTCTTTGTCTTTTTGATTATAGCTGTCCTAGTGGGTATGATGAGGTATCTCATCATTATTTTTGATTTGCACCTATTAAATTACAAATGACATCTGGAATATTTTTCATTGGCCATTTTTATATCTTCTTTGGAGAAATGTTTATTCAGATTCTTTGCCCATTTTTGAAATTAAGGTATAATTGACATATAACATTATCCTAGTTTCAGATGTACAACATGATTCAATATTTGTATACATTGCAAAATGGCCACAGAATTGCTAATCTTTAAGTCGGGGTATTTGCCCATTTTTGAGTTGTAAAAGTACTATTTTTTAATTAAAAAAATTTTAACATTTATTTATTTTTGAGAGACAGAGACAGAGCATGAGTGGGGGAGGATCAGAGAGAGAGGGAGACACATAATCTGAAGGAGGCTCCAGGCTCTGAGCTGTCAGCACAGAGCCCGACACGGGACTTGAACTCACGAACTGTGAGATCATGATCCGAGCTGAAGTCGGATGTTGAACTGACTGAGCCACCCAGGCGCCCCAAAAGTACTTTCTATTTATAAATATTTCTAGTGATTCTGTGTGCCATCTTTACACTTTCTTGATAATGTCCTTTGAAGGGCAAAAGTTTTAAATTTTGATGAAATTCAATTTATCCTTTTTTTTTTTTCTCCTTTACTTTCGGTATCGTATCCAAGAAAGTATTACCTAATCCAAGGTCACAAAGATTTACTCTTATATTTTCTTCTAAAAGTTTTTACAGTTTTATCCCTAACATTTAGCTCTCTGGTCCATTTTTGAGTTCATTTTTATGTATGATTTGAGGTAGGAATTCAGTTTCATCTTTTGCATGGGGATATCCAGTTGTACCAGCACAATTTGTTGAAAGTTTTCTTTCTCTGTTGAACTGGTTGGACAGCCTTGTCAGAAATCAATTCACCATAAGTGTATAAGTTTATCTCTTAACTTCTTATTCTATGTCTTTGATCTATATATCTATTTTTATGTCATTACCACACTATCTTGGTTACTCTAGCTTTAATGTTCATGACTAGTGTATATAAATGCAGATGTTCTTTGCATACTGATCCTGCAACCTTACTAAACTTATTAGTGCTACTATTTTCATACATTCTGTAAAAGTTTCTCTATTCAAGACCAGGCCAACTGAAAATAAACATAATTTTACTTCTTTCCTTCCATTCTTGGGTATCTTTTATTTCTTTTTCTTATCCACTTGCCTTAGATAGCATCTTTAGTACAATGTTGAATAGAAGTGATACGAGTAGACATCTTTGTCTTGTTCCTGATCTTGGGGAAAAAATACCAAGTCATTCAGCATTCAGCAAGATGTTAGCTGTAGGTTTTTCATAAAAATGCCCTCTATCAGGTTGCAAAAGTCCCCTCTATTCCTAGTTTGTTGAGTATTTTTGATCATAAAATGGTGTCAATTTTATCCATTGCTTTGCTGCTTCTGTTGATGGGTTATCGTGTGGGGTTCCCCCCCCCTTTTATTTTGTTTATATGCTCTACTATTTGATTTTAATATGTTTGCTTAATCTTGAACTACTGATAAGTTCCACTCGATCACCAAGTACAATCTTTTTTCTGTGTTGCTGGATTAACTTTGCTAGGATTTTGTTCACAACTTTTGTGGCTATATTCAACAAGAACTTTGTTCTATAGTTTTCTTGTCTTATGATGTCTTTATATGGTTTTGGTATCAGGGTAATACTTCTGGCCTCATAGAATGAGTTAGGAATCTTCCCTTCTCATTTTTTGGAAGAGTTTGTGACAGATTGGTCTCAATTATTCTTTAATATTTGGTAGAATTAATTAGGTAAGCCATCTAGGCCCAGATTTTTCTTTGTGGGAAGTGTTTTGATTAATAAATCAATCTATTTACTTGATATACACTTAATGAAATTTCTCTTTTTAAAAAATTTTTAAAATGTTTGTTGAATTATTTTGAGAGAGAGAGAGAGAGAGAGAGAGAGAGAGAGAGAAAGAGAGAGGGAATCCCAAGCAGGCTCCACACTGTCAGTGCAGAACCCAATGCAAGGCTTTATCTCATGAACCAAACCATGAAATCATGACCTGAGATGATACCAGGTCGGACACTAACTGCCTGAGCCACCCAGGCTTGCTCATTCTCTCTCTCTCTCTTTTTTTCTTTTTGAATCAGTTTCTAGGAATATTTCCATTTTGTCTACTTTATCCAATTTGTTGGCATACATTAGTCCATACTTATTACCTTTTAGTTCTTTTTATTTCTTTAAGGCCAGTAGAAATGTCTACTCTTTTATTCCTGATTTTAGTAATTTGAGGCTTTTCTCCCTTTTTTATTTGGCAATTATAGCTAAAGTGTCAATTTGTACACCTTTTTAAGATGAAACCTTTTAGTTTCATTGATTTTTCTCTGTTGAATTTTTATCCCCTATTCCCTTAATTTCTGTTCTAATCTTTCTTACTTCTTTTCTGTTTCCTTTAGTCTTATCTACCCCACCCCCTTTCTTTAGGTTTCATAAGGTGGAAGGTTAGGCTATCATTTAGAGTTCTGACTCCTTTCCCCCCCCCCCCCCCCCCCGCCCCAACCAGCTTTGCTGAGATATAATTGACCTATAATATTGTGTACATTTAAGGTGTACAATGTACTTACTTGATATACTATATATATTGTGAAAAGATTGCCACACTGAGGTAGTTGTTAACACACCCATCACTCACACAGTTTATAAGTACATACGTGTGTGTGTGTGTGTGTGTGTGTGTGTGTGTGTTTTGCAAGGAGAACTTTTAGGATCTACTTTCTTAGCAACTTTTTTTTTTTTTTTTTTAAATTTTTTTTTTTTATTTATTTATTTTTGGGACAGAGAGAGACAGAGCATGAACGGGGGAGGGGCAGAGAGAGAGGGAGACACAGAATCGGAAACAGGCTCCAGGCTCCGAGCCATCAGCCCAGAGCCTGACGCGGGGCTCAAACTCACGGACCGCGAGATCGTGACCTGGCTGAAGTCGGACGCTTAACCGACTGCGCCACCCAGGCGCCCCTCTTAGCAACTTTCAAATATACAATACAGAATCGTTGAATATAGTCACCATGCTTACATTATATCATTATATCTTCAGAACTTCATAACTAGAAGTTTGTACCCTTTGCTCACCTTTACCCATTTCCCCATCTACTCTTGCTCCCACCTCCTGGCAAGTACCAATCTGCACTCTGCTCTGTTTCTATGAGTTCATTAAAAAAAATTCTACATACTAATAAGGTCAAACATTCTTTATCTTGCTCTGTTTGACTTACTACACTTAGCATAATGCCCTTTAGTTTCAATCATGCTAAGATTTCTTTCTACTTTATGGCTAAATAGTGGATTTTTATATAATGTATATATGTATTTCTGTTCTGTTCTATTCATCAATTGAAGAATACTTACGTTATTTCCAAGTCTTGGTTAATGTAAATAATGCTGTAATAAACATCAGGTACTGATACCTCTTTAAGGTAGTGATTTTATTTGCTTCAGACATATATCCAGAAGTGGAATTGCTAAATCATATCGTTCTATTTTTAATTTTTTGAGGAACCTCTATGCTGTTTTCCATAGTGGCTGCACCAATTTACATTCCCACCAACAGTGTACAAAGGGTTTTCTTTTCTTCACTTCCTCACCACCACTTGTCTCTTGTCTTTTTGATAATAGCCATTCTGACAGGAATTGTGCTTTTATTTGCATTTCTCTGATAAGTAGTGATATTGAGCATTTTTTCATGTACTTGTTGGCTATTTGTATATCCTTTTTGCAAAAATGTCTGTTCAGGTCCTTCGCCTATTTTTAAATTGAGGCTTTTTGTTTGTTTTGCTAGTGAGTTGTACGAGTTCCTTGTATATTTTGGATAGTAACAACTTTCCACATATGTGGTTTGCAAATATTCTCTGCCATTAGGTAGGTTACCTTTAGATTTTGTGAATTGTTTCTTTTGAGGTACAGTAACTTTTTAGTATGATGAAGTCCAAATTGTTTATTTTGTCTTTTGTTCCTTGTGTTTTTGGTGTCTTACCATGAAATTATTGCCTTTTACCCTATGTTTTCTTCTAGGAGTTTTATGATTTCAGGTATTATATTTAATTCTTTAATCCATTTTAAGTTAATTATTGTGAGTGCTGTAAGATAGGGGTCCTGTTTCATTTTTTGGCATGGGTCCCAACACCACTCAGTGAAGAGATTATGTTCTCCCCATTGAGAATTTTTGCCTCCCTTGTTAATATTAGTTGACCATATAAGCATGGGTTTATTTCTAGGCTCATTGGTGTATATGACTCTTTTCATGCCACTACCCTAATGTTTTGATTATTACAACTTTGTAATATAATTTGTAATCAGGAAGTGTGGCTAGTGTTAATGAGGAATTAAATTTGTAATTTAATTTTAATTCATTTATGTTCAAATTTACATAGGCATGCATGTGGGCAGTAGCTACCATGTTATGTAGTACAACTCTAGTGGACTCACTCTGCTTTCTCTCTTTACTCAGTTTGTGTGATACATTCGATAGCAAGTTTCTTGGGTGGCAACATCTACTTTATCCTTGCTTAATGTTGATACAGGATTTCTTTTATGATTTCAAAAATGGTGCTTAGTGCCAGACATACACACAGTCACATTGTTTAGAGGTTCTGCCACTTCTGGAGTGCTTCATGAAGAGTGAAATGCTAATGGGTCTCAAACCTTCTCCAGTTAACATTAATACCCTTACTCTTCCCTCATTCACAATGCCTTCTGAATCCTATATTTATAAACATAAAGTTCTCTACTCTAGGACCAAGGACACCCTGATCTCTAAGACCCAAAGCCCTGGCTCCTCATTTTGAGGAAATGACGATTCAAAACCTCTCACATGTTTTCTTTTTCCATGCTGAGATCACAATAGTGAAAACAAAGACATAGTTAATTTCTCAGTCAAGCTGTCTTGCCACATGTAGATCAATGTGACAAAAAATTAGGAAAAACCAACAAATGAGGAAAACCATGTGCATTATACATTATATGCTCCTATTTGTCAATGCTAGTAATGTTCTTAGTGCATTACAGAGCACATGGTAAGTGAGGAAAAAAAGTGCTTAGAAATACTCTTTGCAGGCATGAGTTTTGCATTTTCTGGGAACCAAATGCAAAGTAATAACTGTGTAATAATTTGTGAATTATTTTAGAAGTCTAGCAACATTTCTATTTGAGTACATTTGAAACATAGAGAGATTGTAACATAAGTGGTCATAAAGATTCAATGATGATGGTCTTAAAATGTCCTCATTTCCATGGCAATTCGAAAGTAATTATCTTCTACTAAACATATAAATTTGGGTTTAGTTAGAAAATATTCTGATTATATGTGTATGTCTTGTTGTAATACAAACAACCTACCTTTTTCTATGTTAATGAAAATGCTGTTATGTGACTATTACAGTTTACTTTGGATTCTTTGCTAACCAGCTTTTGCAAATTAGCCAAATAGAATTTATTTTAAATGCTGTATGTGACTTATGAATTGTAATAGGAAATAAAAAGTAAATATAAGCCATAGTAATTCTTGTTAAAATTATGTTGCACTCTCAAAGTACAAGTTTTCTGTGGAATGAGTAATATTATCATATTGGTCACAATTAACTGGTAAAAATAGGGAAATCACAAAATCAGCTTGGCTACAAACATAAAACATAATATGGCTTCGTCTTTAGGAAACATTCAGAATGTAGATTAAGATGATAGGATTTCTTTGCTGTTATAGAGATGATGCCTCACTTAATACGTATTAGAACCATTACTACTTACTTTGAATTAAATATGATATAGTGTAAATAAGTAATAATGAGATGCTGGAAATAATGCGTTTTATAGAATTTAGAAATCATCATGTGTTAAAATGCAAGATTATTATTTTCTATTCCATATAGGTCTTTGTGATATGTAGATGCTTATTCTGATGTATATTAGTATAGTAGACACATGGAGCAGGAACCAGAAACCCGACTTTGTAATTCTGATTGTATAACTTGCCAGCCATGAGACTGTGAGAAAATAATTTTGGTATTTCTTATTCATAGTTTGTTTACTTACTGACTTGCAATAATTTCCATTCTGTCCACTTTTAATGCCTGATAGAAATGATCAACTGATACTAATAGAGTATTGAGAGTTTGGGATGCATTTTGATTAAATAGAGAGCTACTGAGTAGCCAAAGCACAGATGATTTCAAAGCAAACGATAAGTATTCTGGTTCAAAGAGGCCTTGGGATAGTGATTACATACAATCAAGGTAAATTTATTACCTATCCATTGGGTTGGGAAGTATGTAAACTGCATAAATGTGTATAAAAGTTTTAGTGGCTGCTTAGTATGTATATCCAAAAGCCATATTTCAGAACATAATTCCTTCCCAGTAATGTTATAGAATAGTCCAACTTGGAAAATATGAATATGAGGTAACCAATATATTGGAGGATGTTATGGGGTTGATAGTATTGGGGATGGGATATAAGAAGGCTTAGGGATCAAGTTAAGATTTAATTAGCCTTTGTATAATAGAAAGCCTAAAATAGTGGCTATACAAAATAGAGGTTTATCTCTCTCTCAATAACAAGAAATCCAGAAGCAAACAGTACGTAGCTGGTTTGGCTGTTCCATTGTCATTCAAGACCAGATTTCTTCAGTCTTTTACTTTACTATCCTTAGTTAATGACTTTACTCCCCCAATTTGACACATTGTCCAAAATAGCCACAAGTCTTTGTTCCAGGAGGTGGGGTGAAGGGAAGTCAGAAGTTTTTATACTATTTTTTTGCAAAGTTTTGTAAACCTGAATTCATTTCAAAATGAAAAGTTAAAAAAAAAATCACAAAAAAACGGAGGGGGTTCTTAACTGGAGGAGTGGGGACCATTATGATTTGACATATACTACACAATGGCCAAGATAATGTACTAAGTTTTAAAAATAATAAAGATTATTTAGAGTAGTAATTTTTAATCTTAATATGAGGGGAAGAATTAAATGTGTGTGCATTTAATAATTTTGAAGGGCAAGAGAATTCATTACTTTCATCAAAATTTCAACAGAAAGTAATTTAGAACAAATGATAAAGTTTTGATTTTCTCACTTAAACAATTTCTTCTTATTCAGTTATTCAGAAATTCTGTTCTCAAATATGGGTCAAAACAAAACCCATGGGTTCATGTTATACAAAAAAGAGAAAACCAAAAACAATATAAATAAAAATACAAGATAAAATCCATCTCCTCACTGGTCACAGGAACTAACTAGGACACACTCCTTATTATGAAAATTGGTAATTTGAAGGAAAACAGTTAAACATTTATTTTGCTTTTTCTTATATAAATTGCATTGTAGGATAACCAAGTAGTTCATAATGGTAAGAGAAAGTTATTCTTTACAGAAGATTCCATGCTAATAAATGTAGAAGAAATGGTAGATTTATAAAATCATGATTTTCCAATTCTTAATGATATGATCCTCATCATATAATACCCATCAAGTTGATGGGTAACTTTACAGTAGGGGGATTCGTTTTCTAACAGATAGATAGCAATTTGAGTTTCAAGCAGCGCTTGTGAAGTATTTTTGCCAAAAGTTTGAATCTTAGTCCACCGAGCCTTCATAAGTAACTTACAGTTTATTAAGAATATGAAGAATTAAAAAAAAAGTTAAATAACACCACAAAGCCAGATAGTCTATACAAACGTTGACCCAGTTCTTTCATTAAGTCAGTGGCATAAAAAAGAGAAAAAAGGGACTTAAAAGATACAACTGTGGCAGACAGATTCCCCTTCAAGAAAACGCTTGTTGCCTAGCTCTGAGCAGTGTGGCTAGTTGACAGCTTCCAGTTGTGAGTTCCTGTAGAATGTCCTCAGCTTGTCTCTCTGCTAATGATTTGAACAGGAATGTGGTACAAGGGCCTGGCCATTTCTGCCAAGACAGGGCACCTCTAAAGGGCAGTCTTTGCTTTGGAGCTTCCTATTGGGTTCACAAAAATTTTGTTACAGTTGCATCATGGCTCTGTGCCTCCCCCTGTCCAATCCTGCTCTCTCTTTTTCTAACTTCCAATAAATTCATGCACACTTAATGCCTGCTGGCTTATATTCTTTCATGAGATGGTCAGTCAGGTGGGACCGCAAGAGGGGACACCAGAAAGGTGCAGGAAAACAGTTTATTATATTCATAATACTAAAGAGAGAGAGAGAGTGACCACACAGCATTGGGGGTTATGCAGGCAGCAGGGGGGAGTGCCCAGGAAGCAGCCTCAACCAAACAGGTGGGGAGGACAGGGAGTGGGGAGAGGGCAAACCTGTGGGCAAGTGCCTTCATTAAGGATCAGGATAGAGAACACAGCAAAAGATAGGAGGGTATTTCATTGGTGCATTTGAAGTCATTAGGTCACAGTCAGGAGAGGGAGAGGAAGGGGGCTTGTGGCAGGAGCCAGCCTTCTTACACTGGGCAGGGTGCTCATAGCCTGTTTGTGGGTATTTGAAGCAGTAGGGAAAAATGAACTTTTAAAACTTATACACCAACTTCATGCCGACTTCATGCCAAATTAGTGTTTCCTTGACCTATAAACTGATATAATGTCCAAGTGGCAATGTGAGGATCTTATGTAAGTTGGGAATCAAACTAAATATAACCAAGGGGGTGAAAAAACTGTACTGTGAAAACTGTAAGATGTTGGTGAAAGAAACCGAAAAAGTCACCAATAGATGGAAACAGATTTCATGCTAATGGATTGGAAGAATTAATATTGTTAAAATGTCCAAAAACAATGTACAGATTCAGTGTAATCTTTATAAAAATGCCAATAGTATTTTTCAAAGAACTGGGACCACTAATTCTAAAATTTGTAGGTAACTACAAAAGACCCCAAACGGTCAAAACAATGAGAAAGAACAAAGCTGGAGGCATCATGCTCCCAGATTTCAAACTATACTACAAAGCTATAATAATCACAACAGTATGGCACTGGCATACACACACAAAAAAACAACACAAATAAACAAACAAAAAAACCCACATAGATCAGTGAACAGAATAGAAACCCCAGAAATAAACCCATGCTTATACAGTTAAGTTATTGACAACCAAGGAGGCAAGAATATACAATTGGGAAAATATAATCTCTTCAATAAATGGTGTTGGGAAAACAGAATGGCTATATCCAAGAGAATGAAACTGGACCACTTTCTTTATATCATACACAAACATAAATTCAAAATGGATTAAAGACCTAAATTTGTAAGACCTGAAACCATAAAACTTCTGAAAGAAAATGTAGGCTGTAATCTCTTAGACATCAGCCACTAGCAACATGTGGAGGGATATGTCTCCTCAGGCGAGAGAAACAAAAGCAAAAATAAACTATTGGGACTACATCAAAATAAAAAGCTTTTTCATGGCAAAGGAAACCATCAACAAAAAATCTGCCTACTGAATGACAAAGCATTTGCAAATCATATGTCTGATAAGGGCTAAATATCCAAAATCTACAAAGAACTCATAAAATTCTATACCAAAGAAAAACAAAATAATCCAATTAAAAAATGGGTGTAGGACCTGAACAGACATTTTACTTTTTCCTTTTTTTTTTTTTTTTTTTTTTTTTTTTTTTTTTTTGGTTTCTATTTTTTTTAATTTTAATTCTACCATAGTTAACAGTGTTATATTAGTCTCGGGTGTACAATATGGTGATTCAACATTCTATACATTACTCAGTCCTCATTATAAATGTATTCTTTAATACCCATCATCTATTTCACCCATCTCCCCTCTACCAACTAACCATTTGTTCTCTATAGTTAAGAATGTGTTTCTTGCTTTGTCTCTCTCTCTCACTCTTTTTTTTCTTTGCTCATTTTTTTTGTTTCTTAAATTCCACATATGAACGAAATCATATGGTATTTGTCTTTCTCTGACTTATTTTGCTTAGCATTATACTCTTTAGCTCATCCATGTTATTGCTAATGGAAAGATTTCATTCATTTTAATGGCTGAATAATAGTCTATTGTATCTATCTATATACCACATCTTCTTTATCTTTTTATCAGTCAATGAACACTTAGGCTGCTTCCATAATTTGGCTATTATTAATAATGCTACAGTAAACATAAGGGTGCATATGTCCTTTCGAATTAGTGTTTTTGTATTCTTTGAGTAAATACTCATTAGGGTGATTTCTGGATCATAGGGTAGTTCTATTTTTAACTTTTTTGAGGAACCCTCATGGTGTTTTCCACAGTAGTGGCACCAATTTGCATTCTCAACAACAGTGCATGAGGGCTCCTTTTTTTTTCCACATCTTCACCAACACCTGTTGTTACTTGTATTTTTGATTTTAGCCATTCTGACAGGTGTGAGGTGATATCTCGTCGTAGTTTTGATTTGCATTTCCCATGTAATGAGTGATGTTGAGCATCTTTTCATGTGTCTGTTGGCCATCTGGATGTCTTCTGTGAAGAAATGTCTGTGCATGTTTTCTACCCATTTTAATTGGGTTTTTAGGGTGTTGTGTGAATTTTTTATACATTTTAGATACTAACCCTTTATCAGATGTTATTTGTAAATATCTTCTCTCATTAAGTAGGTTGCCTTTTAGTTTTGTTGATTATTTCCTTCACTGTGCAGAAGCTTTTTATTTTGATGTAGTCCCAATAGTTTATTTTTGCTTTTGTTTCTCTTGCCTCAGGAGACATATCTAGAAAGATGTTGCTATGGCCAATGACAGAGAAATTATTGCCTGTGCTCTCTTTTAGGATTTTTATGGTTTAAGGTCTCACATTTAGGTCTTTAATCTATTTTGAGTTTATTTTTATGTATGGTGTAAGAAAGTGGTCCAGTATCACTCTTTTGCATGTTGCTGTCCAATTTTCCTAACACCATTTGTTGAAAAGACTATTGTTTTCCTGTTGCATTTTCTTGCCTCTTTTGTCAAAGATTAATTGACCATACAATCATGCATTTGTCTGAGTGTTCTGTCTCATTCCACTTACTTATTTTTGTGCCAGTTCCATACTTTTTAATTACTACAACTTTGTAGTATAACTTGAAATCTGGAATTATGAAACCTCCATTTTTGTTTTTCCCTTTCAAGAGTGTTTTGGATATTTGGGGTCTTTTGTGGTCCCATACAAATTTTAGGATTATTTGTTCTACTTCTGTGAGAAATACTGTTGGTATTTTGGTATAAGCTGCATTAAATCTGTAGATTGCTTTGAGTAGTACAGACATTTTAACAATATTTGTTCTTCCAGTCTATGAGCATGGAATAGCAGTCCATTTGTTTGTGCCATCTTCAGTTTCTTTCATCAGTGTTTTATAGTTTACAGAGTACAGGTCTTTCACATCCTTGATTAAATTTCTTCCTAAGTATTTTATTATTTTTGGTAAAATTGTAAATGGGATTGCTTTCTTTTCTTTCTGTTGCTTCATCATAAGTGTATAGAGGCCCAACAGATTTCTGGACATTGATTTTATATCCTGAAATCTTACTGAATTCATTGATCAGTTCAATAGTTTTTTGGTGGAGTCTTTCAGGTTTCCCATATAAAGTATCATGTCTTCTGTAAATATTAAAAGTTTTACTTCTTCCTTACCAATTTGGATGCCTTTTATTCTGTTATCTTGTTTGATTGCTATGGCCAGGACTTCCAGTAATATGCTGAATGAGAGTGGTGAGACTGGACATCCTTGTCTCGTTCTTGATGTTAAGGGGAAACACTTCAGTTTTTCACATTTAAGTATATATGATGTTTGCTGTGGCTTTTTCATATAAGGACTTTATTATGTTGAGCTATGTTTGCTCTAAACCTACTGTTTTGAGTGTTTTTATCATGTATGGATGTTGTACTTAGTCAATGCTTTTTCTGCATCTGTTGAAATAACCATATGGTTTTTATCCTTTCTCTTATTGATGTGATGTATCACAGTGATTAATTTGCAAATATTGAACCACCCTTTCATCCTGGGTATAAATCCCTCTCAATCATGGGGAATGATTTTTTAAAATGTATTTTTGGATTTGGTTAGCTAATATTTTGTTGAGAATCTTTTCATCTCTATTCATCAGATATCCTGGTCCATAGTTCTCTTCTTTTGTAGTGACTTATTTTGGTTTTGGTATCAGGGTGATACTGGCCTCATAGAGTGAATTTGGAAGCATTTTTTCCCCTTCTATTTTTTGGAATAGTTTGAGCAGAATAGATATTAATTGTTCATTAGAAGTCTGTTAGAATTTACCTGTGAGTCCATCTGGTCCTGGACTTCTGCTTGTGGGGTTTTTCGATTACTGATTCAGTTTCATTGCTGATAATCATTCTGTTCAAATTTTCTGTTTCTCCTTAAGTCAGTTTTGGGAGGTTATATGTTTCTAGGAATTTATCCATTTCTTTTAGGTTGTCTAGTTTGTTGGCACAGAATTTTTCTTAACATTCTCTTATAATCCTTTGTGTTTCTGTGGTGTTGGTTATTATTTCCCTCTTTCATTTCTGATTTTGTCTCTTTGAATCCTCTTTTTTTGATGAAGTCTAGCTAAAAGTGTATCCATTTTTTTTTATTTTTTTAAATGTTTATTTATTTTTGAGACAGAGACAGAGCATGAACAGGGGAGGGTCAGAGAGAGAAGGAGGCACAGAATCTGAAACAGGCTCCAGGCTCCGAGCTGTCAGCACAGAGCCCGACGCGGGGCTCAAACTCACGGACTGTGAGATCATGACCTGAGCCGAAGTCGGCTGCTTAACCGACTGAGCCACCCAGGCGCCCCAAATTGTATCCATTTTTTTTGATCTTTTCAAAGAACCAGCTCCTGGTTTCAATGATCTGTTCTATTGTTTTTATAGTTTTTATTTCACTTAATTCTACTTTGATCTTTATTATCTCCTTTCTTCTACTGGCTTTGGTTTTTATTGTTTTTTTTTTTTTTTTTAGCTCCTTTAGGTATAAGGTTAGGTGGTTTATCTTAGCTTTTACTTGCTTCTTGAGTTAGACCTGTATTGCTAGAAACTTTCCTTTTAGAACAGCTTTTGCTGCATCCCAAAGATTTTGGACCACTGTATTTTCATTTTCATGAACAGACCTGTGGTTTGTTGTGGAGAATGTTCCATGCACTTGAAACACTTGAAAAGAATGTTTATTCTGCTGTTTTAGGGTAGAATGTTCTGAATATATCTATTTTAACCCATCTGGTCCAGTGTGTGATTCAAAGCCATTGTTTCCTTGTTGATTTTCTGTTTGAATGATCTGTCCACTGATGTCCTACTATTATTATATTACTATCAATTACTTCCTCTGAGACTAGTAAATAACTCCCCCTCTCATATGTCCCAGGCACCTTTTAACCCACTGCTTCTATGCTGTATCTCCATAGGCTGTTTGTTGTACTGTGTCTTTAAGGGCAGGGACTCAGTTTCCTCTTGTCTTCCTCAGTTTCTCCAAGTGGAGCCTGGTGATTTTTTAAAATATCCAAGGTTTTAAGTCTCACTGGTTGTAAGAACTCACAAAATTTGACCTGTCTGGTTTTCAAAGCCAAACTCTATGGGGATTTGTCTTATCCATTGTTGTTATCAGCTGTGGGAGTCTGTTTCTCTCCCCTCTCTGTGCCCATGGTGTCCCTCCCTTCTGACAGTCCCGAGAATCCATTTAGTCCTGATCATGTCTCTGCTCTTCTACCCACTTCATGTGGCTTCTTCACCACATTTGGTTGTGGAATATATTCCAGTAGTATTTAGGTCATTTTTTGGGTTATTTACACAGATGTTAGTGCTATCTAGTTGTATCCGTGGGACCCGGAGAGCCTCAGTTACTCCTACTCTGCCATCTTCCCTCTGACACTCTGAATAGACATCTTTCTAAAGAAGACATACAAATGGCCCAACAGACACATGAAAAGATGCTCAACATCACTAATCATCAGGGAATATGATGATTCTCATTTTGATTTAAATCAAAACTGGAATGAGATATCATCTCACATCAGTCAGAATGGCTAGTACCAGAAAGGCTGGAAATAACAAGTGTTGACAAGGGTGTAGAGAAAAGGAAACACTTACGCACTGTTGCTGGGAATGTAAGTTAGTGCAGCCACTATGGAAAAAAAAGTATGAAGGTTCCTCAAAAAATTAGAAATTGAATTACCATGGCATTCCAGTAATGCTACTTTAAGGTATTTATGTGAGGAATATGAAAATATTAGTTTGAGAGATATATGCACTGCTATGTTGATTACAGCATTATTGGTAATATCCAAGATAAATGGAAGCAACTTAAGTGTCCATCAATGGATGAATGGATACAAATTATGTGGTATACATTACAAGGGAATAATACTCAGCTGTAAAAAATAATGAAATCTTGCCATTCATGAAACATGGAAAGACCTTACGCTAGGTGAGATAAGTCCAACAGAGAAAGACAAATACCATATAATTTCACTTATATGTGCAATCTAAACATAAAAAACAGACACAGATCCATAAATAGAGCAAACTGGTGGTTGCCAGAGGGGAGGATTGTGTGGGGATGGGTGAAATAGGTGAGGAGTTAAGAGCTACAAACTTCTACTTATAAAATAAATGAGTTATGGGGATGAAAATTACAGCATAGGGAATATAGTCAGTAATGTTATAGTAATTTTGTATGGTGACAGATGGTAAGTACCCTTATGGTAGTGAACCTTTCATAATGTATAGAATTGCCAAATCATAATGTTGTACCCCTGAAACTAATATATTGTATGCCAATTATACTTCAACTAAAAAAATCAAATGTGAAGCACATTTGTTAGTCAATCTAAGAAGTTTGAATATGACCTGAGTATTACACTTACTATGGTATTTTGTTAATTTCATTTTTTTTTTGATAATGACATTATGGTTATATGAGAACATTTGTATTTTGGGGAAATGTGCACTAAAATAAGTGGTGAAATAGCATGACACTTGGAATTTGGTTTAAAATATTGTTGGTAAGAATATGGGCCAGATAAAAAAAATAGAGAAATAATCTTTTTTTCCCCAACGTTTATTTTTGAGAGAGTAGGTGCAGGAAGGGCGGAGAGAGAGGGGACAGAGGATCTGAAGCCTGTTCTGTGCAGACAGCAGACAGCTGGATGCTGGGCTCAAACTCACAAAACCTGTTAGAAGGACAGACAGATATCATGACCTGAGCTGAAGTCGGAGGCTTAATTAATTGAGCCACCCAAGCACCCGAAATAATCTTAATCTTGGTGATGAGAGCATTCATTATATTGTTTGTACTATGGTGTAGTATGTATGAAACACTAGGACTAGTTTTTAGGCATTGAATATGTGACCTTGGGTGAATTGATGATGAAGGGATCTAGCACTTGTGGGAGTGCATGAAATGGAAAAAAGAAATGAGAAGATGGGTAGTTTATAAAGACAGAAGAATGATAGGAAACTATCGGAAATCGGAGCATAAGTATTCTTATTCATTACACTAACATTTTTTTTTTTTTTAAATTTTTTTTTTTTAATGTTTTTTATTTATTTTTGAGACAGAGAGAGACAGAGCATGAACGGGGGAGGGGCAGAGAGAGAGGGAGACACAGAATCGGAAGCAGGCTCCAGGCTCTGAGCCATCAGCCCAGAGCCCAACGCGGGGCTCGAACTCACGGACCGCGAGATCGTGACCTGAGCCGAAGTCGGACTCTTAACCGACTGAGCCACCCAGGCGCCCCTACACTAACATTTTGAAAAGGTGAATTGCTATATGGAGAATACATCTCTTCAAATTAAAGGGCCTAAACTTTATTATTACCTACAACACTGGCAGATTATCTCTCTTAGAATAAATTATTTAACTATATTGAGTTTCAGTTTTTAAAAATATAAAATCAGAAGAATAACTTCCATTCTTTTTTATTATTGATGTTTATAATAAATGGATCAAAATGCACGATATGACATTATATACTAAATGAAATTGAAATTTTTGTAGGTCTAAAATTTGAGTATTGCCATCTCCTAGGCTTTAATTTATTATAATCTTGAGATAAAAATATGGACAGAATGTAAAAAAAAAAGGAAACACTCAAAACTATAGTGATTGTCTTCAGGAGTTTGGGTAGTTTGGTTTTATTCACATTTTATTCCTTCCTATTTATTTCTTTTATTACTATTATATTTTCTAGGTAGTTAGAATGGACATTATGTTGATAATTAAAAGAGAGACTGTAGGAAAAAAAATCACATTCCCTTAAATTTAAAGGTATCTCATGTGATAATATAAAAAAAGTTCTTTTAAAAATGGAAAGTCCTATACAATAATAATAGCTAACATTTAACACTTACGTATGAGTGCTTTACGTGTATTACTTTATTTAATCTCTGCAAGAACACTGATTTTAAAATGATGCACGTAAAGACTGAGGCACAGAGAGGTCAAGCACGTGTTCAAATTTATCTGGCCTGCAGCATGGTTAGAATTCGAATCCAGGCATTCTGGAGCCCAAATCTGTCCAACTAAATGTAGACTAGAATGGCACCCTAGATGTAGACTAGAATGGACAAAGGAATGTGATCGTGGAATGATAACTGTAATTGTCATACGTACATATTGTGATATTCGTCTCCTTCTCTGGAAGCACAAGCATCATTTAAACCTCATTTTTGAGCAGAAGAGAAAAGAAGTATAAACAAACGGAATTACACTGCTTTTCGGGACTATCTGAAACCTCTCACTTCATTGGCAGGTCTCAAAGTCTTATAGCTACTCATTTAGCCAACAAACATACTTGGATTAGCCCTGTCCACTGTAAACATGCTGGTAAACTTTATTTTTCTGGTTCCATGTAATCACAATGAAATCCTGTTCTAGCCTCCTTACTTTTTCTCTCACTGTGAGGAGTGAACAGAGCTATTAAGAAGTCACGGTTGGTTAATACTAATCCCACCTCTTCCTTCTGATGCCTACTCTCAGGATTGAGTGCTAACAAGCCCTGGAAGGCAGAGAGGGAGACAGCAAGAAGGTGACCAGAAATGCAAGCTCCATAATCAGGTCCTCACAGCTTGAGAATTGGAAGAATTTTTTGAGAGCTTAATTCCTTGAGTTATAGATGGCCAGTCACCTTCTATATTTTATTTAACATCATTTATCACATTTTCCACCATCCTAACATTTGCAAAAATAGAAACAGAAAGGCTATCTAGATTGTCTGAAGCCATGAAATTAAACTGGAATATAATTCAGATATTTCTGACAATCATAACTGTATTTGGAGCATGAAGGTCACTCTTGTGAGATTTTTTGTGCTATTTTCTGTATATACACTTTACCATCTTTTGAAAAAACATTTAATAAAACCTGGAGCTCTGCTTGATAAGTAAGATAAAACTTACTTATAAAGCATCTTAGAATCCAGTATGGGTCAAGTCATATTTTCCAAGAATATATACTCAAGAATGTATATAAATATATAATCTAAGAATATGTTTTTATTATCTACATAAAATTTAGAACATATTAAAATCATCCGACCTGCTTATTCAAAGGCATATTTTGAAACTTCACCAAGAGATTCTGCTCCAGTATATGTGATGTAGGGCCCAGGAATTTGGGCAGGCAGTTTAATTTCCATTACTTCCCTAAGGAAACCTCATTTCTATTAAGCTGTCACTCTCCATTCCCTTCCTCCCTTTAAGCCCTGGCAATCACTAATCTGTTGTCTCTATGGACTTGCCAATTTTGGACATTTCATATAAATGGAATCATATAATGTGGATTTTTCCATTGGGCTTCTTTCACTCAGCATAATGTTTTTAAGGTTCATCCACATTCTAGTATGAATCAGTACTTCTTTCCTTTTTTACGTCTGAATAATATTCTATAGCATGGATATAAATAAAGCATTTTGTTCATCTGTTCATCAGTTGATAGACATTTGGTTCTCTCTACATTGTAGCTATTAAAAGCTAACTACTGCTATGAGTATCAATGTACAAGTTTTTGTATATACATGCTTTCAGTTTTCTTGGGCAAATATCTAGAAGTGGAATTGCTGAGTCATATGGTAACTCAATGTTTAACTTTTTAAGGAACTGCCAAACTGTTTTCCATAGAGGCTGCACCATATTCCATTCCCACCTGCAAGATATAAGGGTTCTAGTTTCTCCACATCCTACCAACACTAATAATTTTCCACCAAAAATAATTATATCCATTCCAGGGGATATGAGATAGTATCTCATTGTGGTTTTGGTTTTCCTAATAACTAATATTATTGAGCATCTTTTAATGTGTTTTTTGGCTATTTACATATCTTCTCTGGAGAAATGTCTACTCAAGACTCTTCTCCCTTTTTAATGGAGTCATTTGTCCTTTTGTTTAGTAGTGAATGTTTTTCTATGTTGTGTATACTATACTCTTATCTGATATATGATTTGTAAATATTTTCCCTTGTTCTGTGGGTTGTCTTTTTTCAGTGATACTACCTTTTGATGCAGAAAGTTTTAATTTTGATGAAGTCCAATTTATTTCTTGTTGTTGTTGATTATGCTTTTGGTGTCAAATTAAGATTTAAACCTACAATTTCTTTAGAGAGTTTTATATTTTTAACTCTTATATTTAGATATTTCATCCATTTTGTGTTCATTTTTATATATTATTTGTGGTAGAGACCAGCTTTCTTCTTTTGCATACAGGCATCCTCTTGTCCCACCAACAATTATTGAAAAGACCATTCTTTCCCCATTGAATGGTCTGTGCACCTTTGTTGAAAATCAATTTGCTGTAAATAGATGGGTCTTTTTTCTTGACTTTCAGTTCTATTTCATTGATCTATATGTCTATCCTTATGCAAGTACCACACTGTTTTAATTACTGTAGATTTGTGGTAAGTTTTGAAATTGGGAGAGTCCTCCATTCGATACTTATTTTCAAGATAGTTTGGCTTTTCATGGTTCTTGAAATTCCATATGAAGTTTGGGACCAACATGTCCATTTCTGAAATAGAAGCAGCTAGGATTTTATAGGGGTTGCTTCAAGTCTATAGATGAACTTAAGGAATATTGGAATCAGGGCAATACTGGCTTTAAGGAATGAGTTAGGAAGTGTTTCCTAATATTTTACTTTCTGGAAGAGTTTGTAAAAGATTGGTATTGCTTATTTAAATACTTGGTAGAATTCACCAGCTAAGCCACCTTGGACTTGGCTTTTTTAAGTTTTTAAATTGCTCAGTCTCTTTACTTGAGATAGGTCTATTCAGATCATCATTTTCTTCTTGAGTTAGCTTTAGTAGTTTTTATGTTTCTAGGAATTTGTCCATTTTACCTAAATTACCTAATTAGATGATATACACTTGCTCATAGTATTTCCTTATATTCTTTTTATTTCTGCAACATTAGTAGTAATGATCCACTTTTATTCCTGATTTTTAGAGGCTGAATCTTTCCTTCCACCACCCCCCTCCCCCAGGTTAGTCTATATATTGGTAAGAGAAACTAATTCTAAAGACATGTTACCAATACTGACTATAATAGTAAGACCTGGATTAGTATTCATGTTTAATTAACACTAATAGTTTAGCCAAATTGACACATGTGACTATCAGTCTAACTAAAGGTTTATCAATTTTGTTAATGTTTTCAAAGAACCTACTTTTGGTTTCAAGATTCTCTATTTGTCATTGTCTTTTAAAAGTATTAATATTATACTATTTATTTAAATATGGAAATTTCTTGGGGTACATAGTGGCTTCATCAGTTGAGTGCCCAACTCTTGATTTTTGCTCAGGTCATGATTCTAGCGTCATGGGATTGAGACCGCATTTGGCTCTGCGCTGAGCATGGGCCTGCTTAAGATTCTCTCTCTCAGAGTCTCTCTCTCTTTCCCTCAGCCCCTCTCCCCTGCTTGTGCTCTCTCTCTCTCTCTCTCAAAATAAAAAAGAAAAGAAAAGAAATCTCAGTGAATTCTACTGTTTATTTCCAAGTTTTTTAAAAATACTATTTATATGAGTAATAACCACCATTTTAGAAAATGAGTAAAATTTTTTTTTGCAGGTACTTTGGAAGGAGAGTAATCTCACTTTAAAGTAGTTACTGGCTGGCTCAGTCAGGGGACCATATGACTCTTGACCTTGCAGTTGTAGGTTTGAGCTTGGTTAGGTGTAGAGGTTACTAAAAACTAAATAAGTAAATAAAGTAGTCACTGATAGGGAGGGACTGACTTCTGCCATTTTTCTATGTGTTTTCTACATGCCTGACAGCTTTTTTTGTCTCTCATTTCCTGCATACTATCATCTTTAGTGTATGGTTGATTTTTTTTTTTTTTTTTTTTTTTTTTTTTTTTTTTTTTTGTAGAGAAATGGTTAGATTTCTTTCTCATTTCTTTTTGTGTATATTCTATAGGTATTTTCTTTGTGGTTACCATAGGATTTCATGTCACATTCTAAAGTTATAACACTGTAATTTCAACTTATACCAACTTCAATAACATACAAAACTCTACTCCTTGAACACCTCTGTCCCCATCCTTTTGTATTGTTGATGACACAAAATTACACCTTTATAAATGTGTGTCCAAAAACATAAACTAAGAATTTTTTGATGCATTTGTCTTTCAAATTATGTACAAAACAGAACGTTGGGGGTGCCAGGATGACTCAGTTGGTTAAGCATCCGACTCTTGATTTTGGCTCAGGTCATGATCTCTTGGTTTGTGAGCTTGAGCCCCGCATCGGGCTCTGTGCTGACAGTGTGGAGTCTGCTTGGGATTCCCTCTCTCTTTTCCTCTCTCTCTGTTCCCCCCTGCATTCTCCCTCTCTCTCTCAAAATAAATAAATAAATTTAAAACAACAACAACAAAAATGTGGAGTTACAAACCATAGTTATAATAATGCTAACTTTTAGATTATTATTTGTTTTATTCAACTATATTAGTTTTCTCTTTTTTTAATGTTTATTTTATTTATTTTGGGAGGAAAAAGTGAGCATGAGTGAGGGAGGGGCAGAGATACAGGGAGACCGAGAACTGTAAGTGGGCTCCACACTGTCAGCACAGACCCTGACATGGGACTCCATCCCATGAACTGTAAGATCATGACCTGAGCCAAAATCAGGAGTCAGAAGCTTAACTGGCTGAGCCACCCAGGCACTGCAAATGTATTAGTTTTCTAAGTTACATAGCAAACAAAAAGTTGAGTCACACAGTATTGTTACAATAATACTTGTTTATATAATTGCCCATGCCTTTACCTCTGCTGAGACCTTTATTTCTTCATATGTCTTTCAGTTATTGTCCAGTGTCCTTTCATTTCTTGTTGAGAAGTTCTCATGGCAATGTATTCTTCATCTTTTTAAATTATCTGATATGGCTTAATTTCTCCTTCACTTTTGAAAGACAGATAAAGAATTCTTGGTTGACAGGTTTTTTTCTTTTTTCTTTTTGAATATAGCAACCCAATACCTTCTGGCCAAGAAAGTTTCTGATGAGAAATCTGTGAATAATCTTATTGAGGATCCTTTGTATGTGACTAGTTGTATGTCTCTTGTGGTTTACAAAATTCTCTCTTTGTCTTTGGACAGTTTGTGATGTCATGTCTTTCATTAAATTTAAGATGTTTTGGGCCATTATTGTATCAAATATTCTTTTTGCTCCTTTTTTTCCTTTCTTCTCATTCTGTAACTTTCATAATGTGTATTTTGCTTAGGCGTTGTTAACTTTTCTTCATTCTTTTTGCTTTCTGTTTCTCAGACTGTCCTATCTTCAAATTTTCTGGTTCTTTCTTCTGCCTGTGTAAATCTGCATTAGAATCCCTATAGTGAAATTTTTATTTCAGCTATTGTATTTTTCATCTTCAGAATTTTTTTTTCTTTTTAGGTTTTCCATCCCCTTGTTGATATTTTCATTTATTCATGCATCATTTTCTTGACTTTCTCTGCATCTTCTTTTAATTCTTTGAGCATCTTTAAGACAATTGTTTTTAAAGTTTGTGTCTAATAGGTCGGCCATTGGGCCTTTTCCAGAGACAGTTTCTATTGGTTTATTTTTTTCTTTTGAATGGTCTATAGTTTTTTATTTCCTTATATGCCTTGAGATTTGTTAATTGAAATCTGGACATTTGAATGTAATAAGGCGGTAATTTTGGGAATGAGATTCATCCCCTTCCCTAGGGTTTGCTGTTTTTGGTTTT
This sequence comes from Panthera onca, assembly GCF_046562875.1. NCBI lineage: Eukaryota > Metazoa > Chordata > Mammalia > Carnivora > Felidae > Panthera > Panthera onca. The sequence goes on from NC_138343.1 coordinate 55,341,564, forward strand.
TGATTTTAATGTTGTATTTTTTGTTTTTGCAAACTGTCTCTGTGCCAAGGATCAGCCTAAGATGTAGACTTCAGTCTACTCAGATCTTTTCTAAGCCTGTGCCTTCCCCTGGGTGAAAGTGATGGCTTTCTAATCTCCCCTATACATATGATTGCTTTTGACTGTCCTATTCTTCAATGTCTGGCTCCCAAAAGCAGAAAAGAGAAAAACTAAGGGGAAAAGCATCAGCCCTTTAAATCTCCTGTAAGTCAATTCAACCAGAGGGGGGGGGGGACTTACAAGGGGGAGAGGTGCATCAGCAGTACCTCTGTGATCAGAAGGAGCAATCTGCAGTCAGAGCACAGATTCCCTATATTCTCTTTATATAAAGAGAGTCCTTTTTGCCCGCCATGGCTCCCATAAGCTGTATGCAAGCTGCTTCAGGAATAATTGCACAGCTGTATGCCCTGGAGCTGGGGATGGGAGATGGGTGGCTGCTCCTGTACTAAAAGCTGAAACTGACCAAAATTAACCATGATTTACCATCCCAGTCTTTCCCTGAAATTTGCAAGCCTTCAGTAGAATACAGAGTTCCAAAATGTTACAATATACAGATTCTGCCTCTGCAATTGTTGCCTAAGTAGGCAGACTTCCTACTCTGGATGTTTCTTACTCTGCCAGTCTTCCCAGAATCCTGAAAGGAATCACTGTTTTTTGGCAGTTTGATTGTACTGTGTCTCTGTGTATATCTCTTTGATTTTATCCTAGTTGGCATTTCTCGAGCTTCTTGAATTCTTAGATGTGTAGATTAATGCTTTTCATTAGGTTTGGGAAATTCTCAGCCATTATTTCTTCAAGTATTCTTTCAGCCCCTTTTTCTTTCCTCTTCTTCAAGGACTGCCATTATGCATACATTAGTAATCTTAATGGTGTTTCACAGGCATTTTAGGCTCTCTCTTTTTTTATTCTTTTTTATTTCTGTTCTTCACACAGCATAATCTTAACTAACCTCTCTTCAAATTCACAGAATTTTCTGCTTGCTTAAATCTGTTCCTGAGCCCCTCTAGTGAATTTTTAACTTCAGTTATTAAACTTCTTAATTCCAGAATTCCTATTTGGTTCTTTTACGTAAATTTCTGTTTATTAATATTCTTTATTTGGTAAGACATTGTTCTCATGGATTCCTTTAATTCTTTATCTTTGATTTTTTTTTTTTTTTCTGTTTAACTCTTTGAACATATTAGAATAGCTGGCTTAAAATGTTTTCTAGTTAGTCAGTGTCTGGGATTCCCCAGGAATTATTTTAATCAATTGTTTTATTTTCTACCTATGTGTCATGCTTCCTTATTTCTTGGCATCCCTCAGAATTGTTTTTCAAAAAGAAGATGTTTTGAATATTATAGTGTGGTAACTGTGGAAAATAGATGCCCTTTCCCCACGGTTTATTGTTGTTGCTTATTATAGTAGTAGTTTGTTTAGTGACTGTTCTCAAGCAATTTTCTAAAGTCTGTATTCTTTGTCATGTGTGGCCACTGAAGTCTCTTTTCCATTAGTTTAATGGTCAGCTAATGATTACATAGAGATTTCCTTGAACTCCTGGAACAAAACAATTTCCCACTCTGCATATAAGCCACTTTGTAGATGGGCGCTGTGCCTGTGTGTTGGAGCGTACCTTCAGCACTCATCCAAACAGTTTATAACTCTCCTTGCTGTTCACTTCTTGCTTGTGCAGAGTCTGAAAGTCAGAGGTGGGAGGTTAGGGCCTTCTCAGGTCTTTCCTGAGCATGCACACAGTAACATATCAGTAACATATTTCCAGTAACATATCAGAGATTTCAAAGTCCATATTCCCTTAAGCATCTCATTCCCCAGACTTTCTTCCCAAGGTTTTGGTTTAGTCTGTCATCTGCCCCAACTCTTTGCCAATGCCCCAAGCAGCAGTGACGTTGGCCGATATATTTTCATGTAAGTGTTTTTTGTCAAATACCACCTGTGCAGCTGACTCAGCACTGAGAGAGTTCAGAGGTAGGGAGGATACAGCTAAGCCCTTTAGGGCTGGTCCTTCAGGCAGCCACCTAATAGGTCAAAACAAATAACCACAAGTTTTTGCAGCTGCAGTCCCCTCTGTTCTCTGTAATTTGACGTTTATACTGGCAATGTGAGCTGTTTTCTTCAAGGCCATAATCAAGTTGGGCAATAGTGGAAGGAACCACAAAGGTAATAATGAGATTTTGCTACTTTTCCTTGGTTAATCATTCCTTTGGCTGCTGAAGGCTTTTAGTTAGTTTCCAAAATTGTAAGCAAACTGATTCTGATGGTTTTGCCAGTTCTTTTGTTGCTTTAATGAACTTTTGCAGTTCATTACTCACTCTGTATTTTTGCAGATTTTACTTTCAAGCTCTCTTTTGATTGATATTACCATGTTACATATTTTCCACCACTTAAATTTTAGCCTGTTTGTAGCTTTATATTTAAGTGTGTTTCATGTATACAGCATATAGTTGGTTCTTGTTTTTGTTGTTGTTGTTGTTGTTGTTGTTTTTTGGTCCTGTCTTACAATCTGCCTTTTAATTGGGCTATTTAGACTATTTATATTGATTTATTTTTTTTTAATTTTTTTTTTTTTAACATTTATTTATTTTTGAGACAGAGATAGAGCATGAATGGGGGAGGGTCAGAGAGAGAGGGAGACACAGAATCTGAAACAGGCTCCAGGCTCTGAGCTGTCAGCACAGAGCCCCACACGGGGCTCGAACCCACGAACTGTGAGATCGTGACCTGAGCTGAAGTCAGACGCTTAGCCGACTGAGCCACCAGGCACCCCTAGACTATTTATATTTAATGCTATCAGTGTAAGAACTATATTTAAATCTATCTTGCTATTGTTGTCTATCTGTTCTGTTATCTTTGAATATATTTGTACTCCACTAAGGGTTCTTTTTTTTTTTTTTTAATTTTTTTAGCATTTATTCATTTTTGAGAGGCAGAACAAAGCATGAGCAGAGGAGGGGCAGAGAGAGAGGGAGACAGAATCCAAAGCAGACTCCGGGCTCTGAGCTGTCAGCACAGAGCCCAATGCGGGGCTCAAACTCACTGACCTCGAGATTATGACCTGGGCCGAAGTTGGATGCTTAACCAACTGAGCCACCCAGGCGCCCCTCCACTAAGTGTTCTTGAGCTATGCCCTAGAATGAAATTATTTGCAACCCATTTTATCATTTTGTCTCTTGTTTTTATGGTTTCTTAGATGGGTCTGAAGCAGTTCTCTATCTGGGCCTACTTATTCCCCACTACTGAGCCTAGTTCCTTCTCTTTATTCTACACAGTGTCCATGAACTGTGTCGTTTATTTCATTTAGCTTTTGGAAACAAACACTATTCTAGGCCCTTGTGAGCATCAGGCATTGTTACCTCTAATCATCTTGTAAATTTCTTTCCCTGGCCTAATTTCATTTTTTTACATGCATGTGATGATTAGTACTCAACTATCACACAAGAATATGTTTAGAGCACGCAGAGTACAAATAATTTTCTGTAGGTTATTTATTTATTTTTTTTTTTGCATCAGTCCACATCCCACAAATCTGGGAAAATCAGCCTGCTAGACAATCTAGTGCTCTGCTTTCAAAGCAAAGCATTAACTCATAAAATATTTTTTAATAACAACAATAAGCAGCATTTGCTGTGGCCTCAAAAGTAGCAGTGTACTTTCCTCTCTCCATCAGTTTCTGGGACTCTGAAAAGTCGTTTATAGCCAGTGCTAGGGTCCATCACTTGGTATTAAAACCACCTCTCTTTACTTGGTTTACTGGTATTTTTTATTTGGCCAGTGCTAATGGCATGTTAGTAATCACAACAAACGTTATTGCTGATTCTCTTTAATGTGTATGTTGGTGTCTTAAGGATTATGCATACATGGTTTTATTTACTCCTCAGAAGCCCTATTTTAAAGTTGAGAAAACAGAGGGGATAAATGACTTCCCTAGGGTCACATATAGATGGTAAGAACTAAAACATCGTTTATTTAATTCTAGAGTGCTTACATAAAGCAATCGTAGAGTACTACCTTAACTGCTACAAGAAATAATAATGACAGTTAATACTTGTGTGGTTGTTACTACCTGCCAGAGTCACTTTGAAATGAACCCCAGTTATTAAATCATTTAATTCTTAACAACTACCTTATGGGTATGGTATAGGTCCTATTATTATCCTTATTTTAGGTATGATGAAATGGAGGAACACATAGGTCAGATCCCTAAGAAGTGACAGAACTGGGATCTGAACCCCACACTCTGTTTTAGGACTTTATGATCTTAACCTTTAACCTATGTTGGTTATATTATATGCTACAACATGATCTGCTGGCTTCCATTTTAGCTTGTATTTGTCTCTATGGTTTTTGTGTGATTATCCTGCAACCAGTAACTGGCTAAGGAAACAAAAGTTTTCATGTTTTTCTATCCTTTTAATCTTATTATCTATTCTATTGACTTATTTGGGAAATGGCAGATAGCTATAAGGTCATTTCAGTTAAGGTCACCTCTGACTCACTTTAGCTTTGTGTTATCAGAGAAATCAGGCTGTCACTTCCCTTGTGTGTTATAAAGTGTTTTGTTTGCCCTCTATTTATGCTAAGAGATAGTGGGACATGTTTTTACAAATGAAGCACACACACATCATATACACGCATACAAGCTCCTCAACAAATCACAATGAGATGTATTAATAAAGAGTATAAATTATAATGTGTGTATGTGTGTGAAAAATGTCACCTAAGAATGATAACACATCAGAAGGTGTTTTTGGATAAACTAATTCTTTCAAAAGATTTATTATATTCCCCTTTAATCTAGTTTATCTTTCTTCCTGAAATGTATTTATGCCTTAGCACCTTTATAGACCCTTTCTGGACCTACTTCCTCCTGTCAGATGAGTGTAATAGCTCTTCCTGTGATCCCTGCATTTATTTAGTCTCTCCTTGTTCCTCTTATTAGACTCTAAGCCTCTGAATACAAGGAGCTTTTAAACTAGTGCAATAATAGAAGTTAAAAGCAATCTTCAATTCACTTAGTAAAGTCTCGGGAACTTTAATGTTTCTGAGACTATGACTTTGATCTATTTGCAAATAAATTTCTGACAATTCTTTCTCTCCCATACATCATCCCCCCCATCCTGCCATCCTGCCACAGTTCTTTCCTTTGAATTTCCTCCTTGCCCACTGCTTTATTTTCTCTTAGTGATGTGTTTGGAGCTTGCAGGCTATTATTTGTAAGTTAGACATTCTACTTGTGTCATAAGATTTTCAAGCTAAAAATGCTGTTGAATTTCAGAGATCATTCCAAAAATCAAGTTTAAAAAATAAACAAATTTAGTGTGATTCAAACACTCTCACTATGGGTCTCAATTAGTTCTTGGTTATAAGACACATGTTTAGGATCATCTATTAGATTCTTTGCAACACAGAGACTGAATTTACTCAGCTTCTATTAGCAAGAGGGAATTCAGGGAGAATGGGAGCTTTGAACTAACTCTAGAGTTGGAAGAGAATTTAAGACCTCTCAACTTTTGCTTCCAGGCAGAAACAGTCCTAATCCTTACTAGACAGCTGGGTGTATATCCTGTTTTTCAAGAAAAGGAAACTCAGCTCTTATAGCTCATTCTAACATTTATTAAAAATTCTTCAGGCTTGATGGTGGAGAAAGATGACAAACATTAACACCACCATGTAATCTAGGTCAACATCAACAGTCATGTTGGTTACATATATCTGGATGTGTTGAGAATGACATTTTACCTGTGTGACCTTCCTCCTCCAAACCCATAACCCAACTCTAACCATCAGAAAAACATCAGAGAAACCCAAATTGAGGGACCTTCCACAAAATGTCTGACCAATACTCCCCAAAACTGCCAAGGTCATCAAACACAAGGAAAGCCTGAGAAACTGTCACACCTGGGAGAAGCCTAAGGAGACATGACAATGAAATGTAATGTGGTGTCCTGAGTGGTATCCTGGAACAGAAGATGGTCATTAGGGAGAAAGTAATGACGTACAAATAAAGTATAGATTTTAGTTAATAATAATGTATCGGTATCGGATCATTAATTGTGACAAATGTACCATACTAATATAAGATGTTAATAGTAGGGAAAACTGAATACAAGGTATACGAGAACTCTTTGTACTTGCAACTTTTCTATAAAAAACTGATCTAAAATTAAAAACGTATTTAAATATGACAAAGATCATCCAACTATAGGAAGGCATTTTTTCATTCAGCTTTAAGAATACTTTAATGCAAGCAGACATGCATGTTTGTCCTGTTTTACTATAATGACTAAGGCTGTTATCGAATTTTGGATTGTGATAAATATTAGTGTTTGAGTTCATTACTTTTTCAGACCTTTGAAAATCCAGAAGGTGTTAATTAGCATCTTAGTCTTTTAAAACTGAATCAATTATACCTTAATTTTTAGCAATTTCTATGAAAGTAAGAGTCCACTTACAGTGAAAAATTTCTTGTTCATGCTCAATTTGTTGCAGAGAGAGTTAACATCAATGGAAAGGATAATTACTCCTAAAAATTTTGGGAAACAATATTGATATGGTCATTTAACATAGGTCAGGAATCCTGGCACTTCTTGAAACAATGTCCTAAACATAGCACAGTACTTAATTTTTACATAATCAGAGCAATGGCTATATTTTATCCTATGTTCTAAACTCTGTTTTTAAGACTTGTACCCTTGTACTTTTAAAGTTTGTATAGAGAAAACACTTCTGCTTTGATCCTATGTTATTCCTAGAATGCATGTAGTTTACACTGGTTGATTGAAGAGTCTACTTAGAAAGCCATCCTGAGACATTATGCTTTCTCTGCACAAATAATGAAAAGGATAGTGATTTTATGTGTTATATGTTAGGACTCTGTGCCTATTTCATTTAAGGGTTAGGATTGTCCTTTGAACTTTGTCTCTCTAAAAAATGGATTAGTAGCAACTTCAATACTTTGTATGCAATTTTCTGCTATCAGAAATACATAAAACCATTTATTTGACCTTCATAATGAGGCAGAGTTGATATGTAAGGTTAATGAGGCAATTACTCTTATAGAGAACATCAGTCATGAAAGCAGAGTTTCTTCCTCCCTTTAATATGCACATTAATTAAAATAATTTTTTCTTTGCTATTTGCATCGATAAGTGATCATCAATGACGGGAGAGATAATTAAGATTCTAAGTATCTCCATTGTAATTTGGAGCCTTAAATTCATGGTATAAAACTTTTTCTAGTAAAAATATGTATTTTTGTATTTACCCTTAATAATTGTATATAAATACTTTCTCCCATTCACGACAGAGGCAGAAGCAATCGATGTTGGTATGGCTGTCTGTCAATTATGTGGGGAAGAACACACTGAAATTATCTTCAGAATCTGCCCTTGACTACTACCTCAAATACAGCACACTTGTTTAGGCATGACATTTAATCATAAACTAATAGTTTAAAATTATTTATTGAGTTTTCTTTCAGATTAACTTGTAGAATCTATCTTAGGGAATAGTAAACATTGTGTTCTGTTAATATGAAAATATACTCTCATGGATATACCGATCAGAACACAGATCATTAATAAATTTTGTACTAACACAAGATGATTCTATCAGTAATGGACCAGCCAAACCTGTGGGTATATAAGTCTATAAAAAAGTTTTGAAAATATTGCTAGGCTTGTGCACAATAACTTCTTATATTAAAACCAAACCAAGGGGCATCAGTTAAGCGTCTGTTGGTTTCGGCTCAGGTCACGATCTCCTGGTTGTGAAATGGAGCCCCGGGAGGGGCTCTGCTTAAGATTATCTCTCTCTTGTGGTGCCTGGGTGGCTCAGTTGGTTAAACCTCTGACTTTGCTCAGGTCATAATCTCACAGTTAGTGAGTTTGAGCCCCGAGTTGGGCTGTGTGCTGACAGCTTGGAGTCTGGAGCCTACTTCGGATTCTGTGTCTCCCTCTCTCTCTGCCCCTCCCCTACTCACACTCTGTCTTTCACACATAAATAAACATTAAAAAAAAAAATTAAAAAAGATTGTCTCTCTTCCTCAGCACCTCCCCCACTTGCATTCATTATCTCAAAAAAAAAAAAAAAAACTAAACCAAATTTAATTATTACCATTTAAATATACATATTTGTATCTATCTATATATATTTAGAAATATATTTATATATACATATTGAAGAGAAAATGTAAATAATGTATTTGCATTTGTAATTTAGAGGAATAGAATAATTTTTCTCAAGTTGATATTTTTTATTTGGCAAAATGCTTTGATGAGGCATTTGCTTGTGAAAAATGGGGTTTAGATATAGCTGGGAGGGCTAAGAAGAAAGACAAGTAAACATTAAATTTCTCTTCATAATAAAATGAGACTTTTCGAATTTCCTGTAGAAGGTTAAGAAGGGGGAAATGGGGCAAGGGAGAGGATCACTGAAAGGAAAGTGGAGAAAGGAGACCAACAAGCCAAGGAAAGCTATGCAGTGGGATGGCAAATGAGTGAGGCAGAAGGATGATTTATGTACATGAATGTCTGCTTTCTGGTAATAAGCTCTTGTTCATGTAAACTCCTGATTGGCTCTTCCTCACCCCACCCTCACTATGTAACTTTCGAAACTTCATCAATGACAGTCTGAGCAGGAGCACACCCACTTGGGGAATGGATGCAGAAGGGTGCTTTTCAGGATTGGGAAGACTGAGAAGAGCAGCCAGCAATCTTGGATAGAGACAGGATCCAGCTGGGTAGAGCAGAACTGAGAGCTAGAAGGATTCAAAAGCCAGTGAATACATTCTCTCCTGTGGTTTACACATATTTCATTTGAATGTTAAAGTACATTCAGTACTTCCAGTATACATAGTACCTTAGCTATGTCTGGTTATATTTGGATTGTATTTAATACTCTGTGTACATTATCTGTTAGACTTAGGTTACCAACAGCATCACCACATTCCCAGAGAATATTATCTAAGGATTCATTAGTGAATACCCTGACCTCTATAGAAGTGAACTCTGATTTTGAGAAAGGATATGGCCCACAGAGTAAAACCTCAGGCCATCTCCCTCATATATGACAACTTTATGAGATGAAAGGGCCACATTTCTCTAAAGTCACATAACCTTAACAGAAATCTGGGAAGGAGGGTGTGTTAGTATTCATAGCCTCACAAACTAGATGGAAGGAAGTTGGGCTCAGCTTTGATTTTTCCATTTGAAGGCAATATTATAAGTAAACCTAAATTTTATTACTTAAATTTTTTAAATGTTTTTTGAAGGGCAGAGAGACAGAGCATGAGTGAGGGAGGGCAGAGAGAGAGGTAAAACACAGAATCTGCAGCAGGCTCCAGGCTCTGAACTGTCAGCACAGAGCATGATATGTAGCTTGAACCCACCAACCATGAGATCATGACCTGAGCTGAAGTTGGATGTTTAACCGACTGAGCCACCCAGGGGCCCCTAAATTTTACTATTTCTTTTCTTAAGATATAGAATGTAAGAAATTATTTAGGGTCATAATTATAAACTGATCTGGATGAAAATGATGTTTTATCCTTGCCCCACATGGCTGGCTATCAACCAGAAAGTCTGTTAACACTGCTAATCAGGTTGGTTGCCAATTGTTATCATTTGAAATCAATATATTTTTGTTTATATATTTTGGAAAAAAAAACTTTTGAGAAGCACAATATACAGTATACACTGATGGCTGGGTAATTTTCCCCCTTATCAGATTAGAAAGAAAACTGCATTGGATTAAAATTTCAGTCTCCCATTAGATTAAGATCCCACAATTTAGAAACTCAGTTAATAACTGACATCTTTTAAAATGGAAATGTGTGAGGGAACATTAGTCTTTCATACTTTAGTGTGAATTGTTTGTTAGTTGACCTTTCTTGTAACTTGTCAGTAAAATCAGCCACAATGAATACTTGAGAGAGTTGACAGAGCCAACTGTCAACAATTAACAGAGGTAGGTTAATTTTTTGCATAAAGGCCGATGGCAGTAGCATCCCTGATAGTGACCCTGCAGGAGAGTCTTTGGGGCAATGAAAAAGATGAAAGCTAAATAAGAATGTATCAACGTAAACTGTGTTCTTTACAGTTTGCTTATCATAATCCATATGCTAATAATACTCAGGTATTAAAACAAACACATAGATTTAAGATTAGCAGAGAGAATATGGGGAAAATGGGTTCTTCTTGTCTAAATAAAAGTAATGGAACAAGAATTTTAAAATCTATTTCTGTCCAACACTCCTACATTAAAAAAAAATTGCACTATTTCTGTGTATCTCCCCTCTAGACACCTGCATCTTCCAACAGTAAATCATTAGCAACCTTATGAAGTGCCACAGAGAATGGGCTTTGTGGTAGAAAGATGAACATAAAAGGAGAAGCTGAGAGCAATCAAACATCCACTTAGGAAGCAGTTTTACCTATGGGAATCTTCATTGGGTGCCTTTATTTCATTTTGATTACTGCCTTTACTGTTTCCTGGAGAACAAAGCCCTGATTTCTAGAAGTATGCTTTCTCTCCTGAGCACATAATTTCTGAGCCCATGGGTATCTTATAGACATTAACTACACTGATTCAATGGACTCAGACAATTTTGTATTTCGGAGTTTTTTTTTCTAGGTGGATTCTAAAGATTTAGGATAGTTTTTTTCACATATCTATATGCAACTGTGTAAAAATAAATTTGCATCACTGACTATCTTGTAGGATAGTTTTCTTTCAAGAAGCTCAACAGGATTTTTGGTGTGAGTCACATTCATTTGGAGCCTCAGTTACAAAGTAGACGCAGTATGTATATTGGATTTTACGGTGGTACTCCTGAATAGTGAGTGCTGTCCACAAGATTGTGGAAAAAATCACTGGGGGGAAAAAGAATCATTTAAGTATATGAGATAAGATATATAAAGATACCACAAACTATAAAGTGCATATAATCACGATTATCCATGGAATGTTTTCTCATCACCTGATAAAACACACTTTGCCTTATACTACGATACAGAATACACTAAGATGTGGAAAGCATATCAGCGTAAAGAGATTATGGACACATTGTGGTATAAAAGGTGGTAACTATTTCTCACAGTAAATCAGATAACCCACTTAACCTATTAACTGTTAGGAATTAGATTTGAAGTCCTGGGCTTGGGTGTAGGCTGTCATTTAAGTTTTCTGAATTTCAGTGTCCTTTTTCTGCTGCACCAGAGCAGTAGTGTCTAGAAGAGCAATTAGAATTGATAACCTCCTGGGTCCTTCCAGTTCTAGTGTCTTATCATTTGAGGACTAGCATGTATTGTGTAATAAGTAGTGAGCTTCCACACTACAGTATAGTTAGGTTTGGGGAAATTTCCCTTATTATTCTAAATATCTTGGCATTTCTGTTAGGTAGTAGGGCAAACTATTTTTAGTTTGGGACGTGTCTGTTTATAGAAACTAAGTGTGCAAATTTGCTCATGGTTATGCAGGATTGAGTCACAGAGGAAATGTGTTGTTTTTGAACCTTTTCTTAACATCTTTACATTTCTATTGGGTCAGGATTCACTAAAGAAACAGAAACCACTCTAGGAATTTTAAGTAGAAAGATACTTATGTGCTTGTGAAATCATTAGAAGGGCTGGAAGAAGCAGGGATTGTGCTGGGCCTTTAAGTGTGACCCCCGCGCCCCCCCCCCCCCCCCCCCCCCCGCGTGGAACTGACCAATCAGGGGAGCTACCATGGCTGCCAAGTAGTTAAGTCGAGGGTGCAGGAGGCCATGTGAGAATCTCTGTGCTGGTGCTGCGTTCCAGGGAATAGGAAGCTGAAACGAGGCCACTTTTGTAGCTATTGCTGCTGCCAGTGCCCCTGCAAAGGCCTGTCAATACCCAGGGGCCACTGCTGCTGGAAGCTGGATACAGGAATGTTACTGTAGAAAAATCCTAGTTCTCTGTACACTTGCTTGCTAGCAGAAAACAACCAGAATGAACATGAAATTAGCTTCTGCCTTTTGTTCATTCTCCAAATCAGAGGAGATGGCATCTAATTGGTGGAACCTGATTCACATGCAGATCCTTAGCTGCTAGCAAATCTGAAAAACACAGTTTTTGCTTTCCAGTTTCTCCAACACAACGAGACAGGGATTCTCAAAGTGTAATCCTTGGAACAGTAGCATTAGCATCCCCTTGGAGCTTGTGAAAAATGCAAATTTTTGGCCTACCCATCACCTACTGAATCTTAAACTCTGGGGATGTGGTCCAGCAGGCTGTGTCTTAAGCCTTCCAGATGATACTCATGCCCATTGAAGTTTGAGAACCACTATAATAAGGCAAACTAGAAACAACTGGAAAAGGATGCTGCTTGCTCTTCAACCATGCTCAAGAAATACGTTAAACACATGCCGTAACATACAGGTAGTCCAAAGAAGGAAAAATGAACATTAATTAGGAATGCTGAAAATTTAAATCCTAGCTCTGTTTATATTAGCTAATTGTAGTATTATTAGAGGTATAGGGACTTAAATTCTTACTCCTAAAGTGGGGTGTCTATTTTTATGGGAGTCGATTCTGCTCAAAAGGAGTAATTTAAAAAAAATTTTGTAAAATGTTTATTGAGTATTGAGAGAGAGAGAGAGTGTGCAAGCAGGGGAGGGGCAGAAAGAGAGGAAGACACAAAATCTGAAGCCGACTCCAGGCTCTGAGCTGTCAGCACAGAGCCTGACACAGGCCTCGAACTCACAAACTGTGAGGTCATGACCTCAGCCAAAGTTGGATGCTCAACCAACTGAGCCACCCAGGAACCCCTGAGAAAAGTGATTTTTATGTTTTATTTTCACCCTCCATTACATCAGTACCTTTGTTAATACACCATTAGGTGCACATGCTCCAAACCCCTGGCAAAAGAATCAACAAAGCTTATTAGCTTTTACATACTTTTTCTGGGAAAAAACATTTTTTTATTACAAAGATATTTGTGTTTCTTTTCAAGCCAAATCAATAAACTTTCTTGAAAAGTAGTTCTGTTCATACTAAGTCATAAATTTGTTTGATATATTATTTTCAAAGAAAATGAACTTTTATTGCTGGAGACTCATATATATTTACTTAATTTCCAGAATGTGAAAATTAGCAAAAAAGTGAAAATCTCCTCATAAGCTTACCACTTAGAGACAAAATGAAGTTAATCCTCCTCCCTCACCTTTTTCTTCTAATCCTCTCCTTAAAAAGGAACTACTGTTAACTAGATTTTTTGATGCTTATCAAGACATACGTGTTACGATAGTAATTGAAGTTAATGTATTCATTTTGAAAAAAGTTCTTATTTTTATGTATTAATTTACTTTTTTCATTTGCCAATTGAATAGTGGATTTCTTTATGAACCAGTAATTATTTGTGATTGGCTGTATGATATTATGATTGTATGAATGTAACCAATTAATTATTCATTCTATCACTGAATATTTATATTTTTCTGTTTTTTTATATTGAGAACAGCAATGCATTTAATATCTTATACATAATATCTTGTAGATACATACATAAAAAGTGCTCCTTTTTTTTTTTTTTTTTTTTTTTTTTTTTAAATTTTTTTTCAACGTTTTTTATTTATTTTTGGGACAGAGAGAGACAGAGCATGAACGGGGGAGGGGCAGAGAGAGAGGGAGACACAGAATCGGAAACAGGCTCCAGGCTCCGAGCCATCAGCCCAGAGCCCGACGCGGGGCTCGAACTCACGGACCGCGAGATCGTGACCTGGCTGAAGTCGGACGCTTAACCGACTGCGCCACCCAGGCGCCCCAAAAAGTGCTCCTTTTATTTTTTAGGCTAAATATTGAAAATATATTTATTGAGCATCACATAAAAAATTGAGTAGGTCTTACTAAGTTATCCTCCAAAAAGATTGCTTCAATTTAAACTTTCAATAATAACGTACCCTTTGAAACTTTATTACTAGAATAGATTTAAAATGAAATTTAATGGTGTTTAATTTTCATTTTCTTAATTAGATGTAAGGGTGAACAACTATTTAAAAGTCTACTGGTTATTATTTTGTCATTCTCTGTGAGTTATTGGTTCTTATCCATGACTCCTTTTATTCTATTATACTGTTTTCCTTTTCTTCTTTGTAAAATGGAAGGTTTTTGAACGTTTGGGATGTTAACTACTTGTTGAATATATTGCAAATATTTTCTGTTGGTGCAGCACTTTAAAAATTTTTTGTTTTATTTTTTACCATGAGTTAGCTTTAAATTTTAGAAATTCATTTTTTGTTAAGATACTTAATGGTTTTTGGGCTTCATGCCTTGCTTAGGAATCTGTTCCCATCTAGAGAATATATTTAAAAACTATTTAATGTTTAATTAATTGTAATTATTTATACTTTGGTAGCATTGTTTCATACATTATATTTTTAATCTGCCAGTAAAGTATTTTATAGTGTACATTTGTTTATATAAATGGATAGACAACATCATTTATTGAGTAATCTATTTCCCTTTAATTTTAAATGACATTTTAGAAGATACTCAGTTCTCATATACTCTTGGTACTGTATCTTATTTTCTAGTCCAGTTTACTTACCTTGTGTTTATTCCTGTCAAACTTACTGTTTTAATGACCATCGCTTTTTAAAATGTTAAATTTTCTCCCCTTGTGGTGACTTTTAAACTGGTAGACCAGTAGAACCAATCTCATTCCCCTTATCTTTCAACAACCTTTAAGAATTACATGTATATAGCAATTTCTAATGTATCTGAATTGTCATTTTTGAAAAATTATTTTATCACTGCTTTTGCAGGGTTCAATATAAATATTAATTGACTTTTAATCAGATGCAGCATAAAATCCTTGTATAAATACTTGTTTGTAAATCCCTGGGAGTACTTCTATTATAATGCTTTCAATTTAACATTGCTTATATATAAAGACTATTTTCGGCAATGTATCTTCTCAAGGAAAACCAAAAAAATCAATAACATTTCAACTACCTAAGAGAATGGAGTTGTCCTTGTTAAATTCTAAGCTGTTATTTAGTAGTGTTCAGTCTTATTAAGAACAAGTCAATAATAGTAACTTATAACAAATGTATATTGAGCACCCAAAGGATATGTGTACACTACCAGAATTCTCTGGAGAATAAAGTAATTCTCTAAAGAATTCTCTGGCTTCCTAACTTTTCAGTGAGATCGTCATGTATTTCTGAAAAGCTCAGAGTAAAACTATATTGCCACAGATTTTTCAGGAGGAGGGATTCAAGGGGTGGGACTGGGGAATTCTAGGACTGGAAGTTCTTTCTTGCGATAGTCTTCTGCCTAACTGAAATATGGGTCTTTCTGCTTGGATCTGATCCATACTGAAATTCATTTTAAAAATTAGCATAAATCCTTTAATGAAATAACTAACATTTTGTAACTTCCAATTCGGTGGACATGCTCAGTGAGTCAATGCTATGGGTTAGCAATTAATCTATTAGGTTGCAATCACCTTTTCAACTGATTTATATTAGAGGCTTCTAGTTTTCTAGCATTTACATATTTCATGTTGTTGACTTTTGCAGATTACTTATAGTTAATTATTTCTTTCTACTATTTTATGTGTATAATTACTTAGATTGACAGTGTCATAATTAGAATGATGATATCAGGGGAATATTAATATTGCCTGCTTTTGAAAAAGGCAGAATATAAGATAAATTGTTTCATTTAAAAATAAATGGATAAATGTAACTAACTCATTTTTAAGGAAGATAGTGTAGTTTTTGTATAACAATATGCCATAAAAAATCTTTAATTAACTTTATATCTGGAAAAAGATCTAAATAAATTTAAATTTTTGTTTAATGTTTATTTATTTTTGAGAGGGAGAGTGAGAGAGAGACAGAGTATAAGTGGGAGAGGGGCAGAGAGAGAGGGAGACACAGAATCCGAAGCAGGCTCCAGGCTCTGAACTGTCAGTACAGAGCCCAACCAGGGGTTCAAACTCACGAACTATGAGACCATGACCTGAGCTGAAGTTGGACTCTTTGCCGACTGAGCCACCCATGTACCCCATTTAAATAAATTTTAAATCATCAGATAAAAACTATTTTTGTTATTTGTTAATCAAAATGCCTGATTTTATAAACACTAATAGATAAATAAATTAATTCCAACCATGATTTATGCAGTATACATGAACTTTCTTTGATTTGCATATCTGAAGATCCTGGTATGAATCACAATATTTTTTTAACTTCTATTTTTATTCAACTGGTGTTTTCAGTTGTAAAATCACACTTTCATGTCCCTTGCTTATATATGTCTTCCTCTATACTTTTCACAAATATAAAACCTCATTAAAATGCCGTTTTACAAAATCAGATATACTGCAGCTCAGATCATGTCTCCTAAAACATAAGTACACACAGTGAAATCTTGATGTAAGACAGCTTAAACAAATGGGTGTTTTTACTGTTCTCTTGACAGCATCATAAAGAATTTCTGTGAATATCCATGTATAATCCAAGGGTGGGGAGACAGGGGAGATGAATATTTTGTAAACAACAGAAGTTTCTTAATAATCAGTCCTTTCTTTGGTAAGTAGCTTGAGTAGCCCTGGGTGAGCTCAGGACCTTGGGTTAGGTGGCAATTTAAGGTCTGTTTTACTGAATTGTGTTTATAAAGCATCTACTATCTGCCCATCTATACATTCTGTTGTTCTTGGGGAGGTTTCGAACAGAGATTAGGAGAGAATACCTTCACCTATTCCAGCCCAAGTCAGTGATTTTGTCCACTTTTCTAGGCGGTGATTCAAAATTCAAAGAGAAAAATTAAAACAGTGTTTCTCAGACTTTAATGTGTGCAGTAATCACCTGGGTAACTTGTTAAAATGAAAATTTTGATGCAGTAGGGGTGGGGCAGGTATGAGATTCTGCATTCATCTATGCCCTTTTCTACTCAAAATAATGAGTGATAATCATATACTATATTACCTTCACTGGTGTCTCGGCCCACTGCTGCTGAGGTTACTGTCTTGCATAAAAAGTAGTTCCAGTTGACGCCACCCCTCTTCACCACGCTGTTCTAGGAATTGTGGTTAAAGAGATCCAAGTTTTAGAAATGAACTAGTCACTGCTTCCAAAGGGCAAGTGATTCTGTCTTTGTGACCAAGATAATGAAAGTCTAACAGACAAATCTAATATTTCTCTTCTCATTTGGGAAGCCAGTGGATTGGCTTCCTCTGTTTCCTAATGGACGTATTACAAACTAGAAGCCATGCGTAATCTTTCAGGGCAGAAAAAGATACAAGAATGTTTGACATGTCATACTTTCACTTGCTGCTTTTGCTGAAACTTGAGGTAAATGTTTTTGGAATTAAATGTCGAAGGCTTGAGCGATTACACTGTAAGAATTTTAGTGGGCGTTTACCTCGCAGGTTAAAGAAGGGTGACCAGATGGCAAATGGCCACCACATCACCTTTGTCTACAAGTGCAGGATTTTCAAAGGTCTTCAGGATAAATGGCAAATGGAAAAACAAACAAAACAGAAGTAATCAATTCTATGTGAGGTATTTACAACCTAGTGGTTTTCAAAGATCTTAACTATAAGATAAACTATATTTTATATAAATGATTAGGGTCCGAGTTAAAGGACAAAGCATACCATATATTTGAACACACATAAAATGTGTCTATTTCCAAAAAAAAATGAGACTTTAAATTGATCTTATTTTAGTTCTTGCCTTGTGATTTGCTTGAAAATTGTCATTTTGTCAAATCTAACAAAGGCTAAGATTTTCCACTCATTTGATGAAAAAAGAAGTGACATTTCCTGAATAGTATATTTATTACCCACAGTCCTTTCTCTCATTGATCCTGACCTTTCTCTATTAATCACATAAATAAACTTCTTTCCAGTGTCTCTGTAACTGTGTCCTCGTAAGATTTAGCACTAGATTCCCTTTGAATCTATCTTAGTCATAATAATTATCCTCCTCCATGCAGTGGCCATCAGTCTTGTTCCCCTCTTCTCACAATTATCCTCATCTTACCTCTTGCCTTTGTGTCTCTCCTTTACTTCCAATTTTACTATTTTACCAATCAAATGACCCCCAGGTCCTTATGCTTTTTCTCAGATAATCAGATTTTGTTTTCCAGAAGTAACACAGCATTTTGCTTCATTTGTATTTCTATCTATAACTTTGTTATCTTTTCACTTTTTAGATTGTTGGTGGAGATTTCCTTTGATTCTTCCCATATCTCATTCTAGCATAAAATGTTTATTGTGACTATTACCTTCTGATTTTTAGTAAATTGTTTCCTTCAGAAATATGATACCCAGAGCTTTAGCAGATTCATCTCTGGTACCATAAAGGAATCTTTGTTTTCTTGCTAGAGATTTTCTTCTCCACAGGTAACATCAAAATCTGTAAAAATTGGGTCAGTTTTTTAAAAAAACAACACAAACAAATGAACTTACACCAATTTCTCCCATACAATTGAACTGAATTGTCATCTTTGGTAAAGTCTCAATAGGCCATTCCTGCCACTAATTGACAGGTTATGAAATTGGCCTCCTTTATGTAAGAAAGATTCTAGATTTTTCAGTCCTTTCATATTTGAATTGACTTCATATATGATTTGAGAACCAGCATTTATACACAATTCATATGTCATTTTCTTCCTAACATAGTTTTGAGTTCCTTTTTAATAAAAGACATCTAAACAAGATAATTAAAATCTGTGGTTAAAAGCCAATGAAGAAACAAGTATAGGAAATATAGAGGAATTAAACCTAATATTCCATTAATTTATTCATCAAACATTGTCTAATAATACCCATGGTGTGGTAGGTATTCATTAGGCACTGGATCAGAAAATAAAACAAAAACAAAGTTTATGTTATATAGTTCCCAATTTTAAGAAGATCAAAGTCTAGAAAAAAAAAAGACAGACAAAATTAATTAAATGCCAATATGTTGAATACTATATCATATATATATGAATATTGCAGTGCATGGGGTCAGAGGACTTGATTTATGCTTCATTTAAAAAATAAGTCAACTTACCTTGATTCTTCTATGGGACAATGGCTGGCTTGACTGTATGTAAAGATGAGGCCCGTCTAGATACTTCAAAGATAAAAGAAAAAAATACTTTTACTACATCTTAAGAAAAAATATCCTTAGTTATTTGTTTTGAGCCTTTTTGTTCCATATTATGAAGACATATGTACCATATATTTCAATTAAATGAAGGAAAAGTCAGGTTCAGGCTTCTAGTACTCTTAAAGACTGATGTATTGCTTTAAGTCACAGTCACAAATAGTTTGTCACCATCGTGCATCCTGAGGAAGTTAGTTGTTTCGGAATTTTATCAGATTTGAAGGAAGCTTGTGATAACCCTTATTCTGCTATAGGATTGACCCATAAATAGGCTGATGCTCTGGAAAGTCAGGTGTGGATTAAATTTAAGAACACAACAGCAATAATGTTGGAGACAGAATTGCCAAATTGTTTCTATTTGAGAAGAAAAAGAGTTGAAGGATGTGATTATGGAATATCAGGAGACACTGAATCAGATGGATAATGTATACTCATCTGTGGATACCACCTCTCTTGAATTCTAGAAGTGGTCTGCAGTCCTACTAGAGTTTTCTTTTCATCTGAGAACAAGACTCCAGGCACATGCATGTAATTGATTAATTCAACTCCGCATTATTGCCTTTGGCCTTAACTTTTTGTAAAAACTACCTAACTTGTTTTTAATCCTTGCCTTTATTTTTTCCATTCTAATTCATACTTCCAACTGATGCCATTATGGTATCTATGCCCAGTTCTAGATATTACCACCCTGTTTGCCTTCTGAAAGCCCAAACCTTCTAGCCGGTCCTTAATAACTCTTTATGTTTTGAAATTAACTTACCTTTCCAAATTAGACTTCAAGTGCCCCTCATCACCCACTGGATGTTCTGTCTTGAACGTACCTACTTAACACTTAGCATGTCTGCACTTTCACACTTATGTCTTTGTTCACATGATTTCCTCTGTATCTATCTGTATGTATATCCAAACTGTATATCTCTTTCAAACTGTAGCCAAAATTTTGTCCCCTGTGCAGACTTCTGAAATTTCAAGTTGAATACCAACTTTTTATTCTTAACAGGTAAGCATAGCACTGCACCTGTATCTCTTTACATACACCTACTGCTTTCTGAATAACATTAAAAATGAGTATATAAGTTCCTTTAAAATTCATAGGAAAAAGATCTGTGTCTTATTCATTATTGAAATGGTAATAATAATAGTTAACATTTATTGAAGGCTCACTGTGTTATTTTAATATGTTTAATACAACTGGGTAGTAAAGCTTACTGAATAAAAAGAGAGTCTACTTAAGAAATACAGCTAAAAGATGACTAAATTAACTGTTCCATTCAATGTGAGACATACATTATTAGTGCTTATAACAGTCCTATGAGACAAATATTACTATCCCATTTTAAACGGGGGGAACCCAAATCTCACAGAACTCAGAAACTTCCCCGCATCACATGATCTGACTTTAGATCCAAACCCTTGACCATTCTTCTATGTTGCTGCTTGTGCATTCCCACCTGCATTTTTGTTACCTTTGGCTTCTTAGGTTACATATGTACCCCCCTCCAGAAAGCATTCATAAAGATCTATTGGATAAATGAATGAGTGGCTCAATTAAGAACACATATTTAAAAGTTATATATGTTTATTTATAAGCAGGCTGCAAGATAGAAAAAAATCATTCTTTGTGCTTAGAAGATAATTGATATAGGGGCATCTGGGTGGCTCAGTCAGTTAAGCATCTGTCTTCGGCTCAGGTCATGATCTCGCAGCTTGTGGGTTCAAGCCCCCCATCAGGCTCTGTGCTGACAGCTCAGAGCCTGGAGCCTGCTTCAGATTCTGTGTCTCCCTCTCTCTCTCTGACCCTCCCCCGCTCACACTGTCTCTCTCTCTCTCTCTCCGCCCCCCTCTCTCTCTCCCTCTCTCTCAAAAAATAAATAAACATTAAAAAAAGATTTAAAAAAAGAAGATAATTGATATAAAAATTTCTCCCTGAAATGTAAACTGCTAAGATTTATGCCAGAGTTCTGGTTTGTGCTTTTTATCACATAAAATAGGAGAATTACAGTCTTTCAAAATAAATTTACTTCTTTGAAATTTTTAAGAGCCGCAGGAAAAAGAAATGTAGGGGTTCATTCATCAGAAGAAAGATACTAGACAAACCTAAATTTTTATGAAAAGCTCTTTCCTTTAATGTCTGATCTAAGCCTTGACCTATTTGCCCTCAGATCAATTTCTTCTTTCCTCCTCTGTTCTAAATCATAGAGGTGATCCCTGTAGGCTATTTTTCTTAGGCTTTCATGTCATTGGGTTCTAGGTGTGTTTGGACAATGGGAAATACTTGAAGAAAGGAGGAAATGAGAAAAGGAGAAGCTAGGGTGTTTCCTGCCCTATCTGTCCGAAGTGGCATTGTCTTGCTAGCTACATCTCCTCTATGGCTCTGGGTTGATCAGACAGTCCCATTAAGTTTCAGCTTCTATCAGGTGACCCTGGCCCCTAATTATATGACTATTAAATTAGGAGCAGATACTCAAATTCAAATTTTGAGAGAAAGTGGTGGAAAGAGTATTAGATTATAGTATCAGAGGACTTGGATTTGAGTCTTGCATTCTGTTTCTTTACTAGCTGTGTGACTTTGGGCAAGTCCTTTAGTATATCTGAGTTCAGGTTTTTTTTATCAGTAAAATTGGATTATTACTAGTGCTATCAGTCCAATAGTTTATTCCACTAAACATATTCAATATCTCTAAGGAGATCCAGAGATTTGCTGAGGTTTCATGAGATGGAATGGGGGTTATTTTAACTT
Source organism: Panthera onca (assembly GCF_046562875.1). Classification (NCBI taxonomy): domain Eukaryota; kingdom Metazoa; phylum Chordata; class Mammalia; order Carnivora; family Felidae; genus Panthera; species Panthera onca. The sequence continues at coordinate 55,363,466 of NC_138343.1, forward strand.
ATTTTCTTTGTAATATATATATAGAATTATGTGTTTGAGGCTTATTGCATTCTCTTTCATTTTCTTTTTTAGTCTGAGGATTACGCTTTATGAGAATGAATGGAATCCATGAACATATCTGCTTTCATTACCTTGTTCTAGTTATACTTTTTTTTATATAGTCATAAAGGTGACTTTGCAAGAAAAGCATACTGCATTTCACATTTGGGAGATAATCTATTGTCTTGAAAAAAATTATCAGGACCAGAAAACCAGTGTTCATTTTCTTCCTGAATCTGAGAAATGTTAAATGACAAGATTTCTCTTTTGATTTCTATTTGTTTCTATTTTTTAGCAAACACAATGATGTAAAGGAATTATACCAAAAATAACCCACTTTTATAATTATAATTTTTTTTATAATTTCTTACATTATTTCTTTGGAAACATCAGAGCTGAATTCAAGTTTCTTTTAATGATGTGTGTGTGTGTGTGTATGTGTATATATATATATATATATATATATATATATATATATATATATATATTTATCTTCACAACCATTTGATCAAATTTTAAAATGTTTCTGTTTTTTTAATGTTTATTTTTGAAAGAGAGAGAGCAGGGGAGGGGCAGAATCTGAAGCAGGCTCCAGGCTCTGAGCTGTCAGCACAGAGCCCGACGCAGGGCTTGAACTCAGGAACCGTGAGATCATGACCTGAGCCAAAGTCGGATGCTTAACCGACAGAGCCACCCAGGCACCCCAAAATGTTTCTCTTCTAAACAGAATGTTATGACTCTGAAAATATGACCTATACCTTTTCCAGATACACTTTTAACAAAAATGCTAGTTTTACTTCCTAACTGTGGAGTATAGTTGAATGTATGCATTAATTTTCACAAGGATTCTTTAAAAAAGATTTGCTTTTTGTAATATTAATAATTTTGTTAGTATTGTTTGCACATTTGGGTTATATTTTTCTTAAGACAGGGAAAGTTGGAATTATACTTATCTGTAAATAATAGTTATTTTTATACCAGCATTACATGAATATTTTTAGAAAAGTCAAATAACACTAAAAAGTTTATAACCAAAACCATTTCATCTGATTCACTTATACTTGGAAGATGGGAATGGGTCCTTTCCAAGGTCTGTGTGGGGAGCTTTTAATATTCATATTTCTAAATAATATAGACATGACCAGTAGTTCTAATATCTTCATCTTACACGTTTTGCTATCTCTCAATGTAGTACTTGAGGATTTTGTTCCTTTGAATTTTTTTTTTAATGTTTATTTATTTTTGAATTAGAAACAGAGCATGAGCAGGGGAGGGGCAGAAAGAGAGGGAGACACAGAATTAGAAGCAGGCTCCAGGCTCTGAGCTGTCAGCACAGAGCCCAACGTAGGGCTTGAACTCACAAACTGTGAGATCATGACCTAAGCCGAAGTCAGATGCTCAACCAACTGAGACATTGAGGCGCCCCTTAGATTTTGTTCCTTTGTACTGTAACCCTTTTACCTCCTTCCGTAAAACTTGAAGTTTTAATTGTATTTTTTGCAGTTTACTGGGCCTAAATAAATATTGTTAATTGCTGAGCCAAACAATTTATTTTTTTAAATAATTTTTTTCCTGGGCATTTGCTTCTTTCTTTACATTTACTAATGTTTTATGTACTCAGTTTTAATTTTTTGCACATTCTCTAACAACTTTTTAAATATAATTTTCTATAGAGTTGAATCCATCATATAATCTATCAGGCAGAGTAATTTATCAGAGTTACTCATTTTCCTAGAGGTCACGCTCCTGGATTCCTCCTGCCTCCTGGGCTAGTCTGCACCAGTTATTCTCTAGGCCTGTTTTACAACTTTGCTTTTCTTTCCATGCCCTGGGAATTCCCTTTACCTTCCTCTTCTGTTGAATCCGTCATTTCCTAGATTCCACTATTTTTCTTTCTTGGTTTTATATTCTCAGTTTGAAGGTAGATACTCTCCAGTAGCTTCCACCCAAAGGATGCATCAGGGATAAATGTTTGGAGGCCATTCATGTCTAAAAGTTTTTTTATTTTGTCCTCACACTTCATTAACAGTTTATCTGCATAAATTTGGCACAGTCTCAATTCCTGTCGGAGTTTTTTTTTATTCCTAAAATCCCAGAATATGCCCTGTTGTCAGTCTTTTTATATTCTTATGGACCCTAAATGGACCTTTTAAATTTGGAAAAATTTCTCATATAATTTTTTTTACCTTTTTTTTTTACATTTTTTTTCCTGTATTTTTTCTCAGGGACTTATACTGGTCAGCACTTACATCTCCTGGAATAATTCTCTATAATTTTTGTATGTTTTTCTTTCTGATTTCTTTTTATGTCTTTCTTTTTATTTTGCTTTTTAAATGAGATTTTCTCAAAATCTTCTACCTTTTATCTTCTAATCCTTGTATCAGATAGTAAACATATTTTACCTGTGCTTTTAAAATGTTTCATTTTACCTATGCAGCATTCCATTTTGCTGCATAGATGTAGTAGTTTATATTTTGGAAAGTTAATTTTAATTTTTGACTAATTTCATCTGGTCACTCATTGTATGATTTTAGTAACCTCATATTTCCCCGTTTTGTTGTTATTGTTGTTAATTTTGGTGTCTGTCCTTCATCTAGGTGCTTTCCTTAAATGTTTGGTATCTTTGGATGTCTATGAATGGGACTCTAAGAAGCTAGTTGGAGATTATATACCTAGAAAGGGCTGTGTACTAGAGACCATGGAAGCCATATTGGCAAGCTTGCCAGATTTTGGCCTTTGAGAAATTCTCAAATGCCAGTATCTGTTCTTTCTGCGATTTTTCAGTTCCTTTAGAAATGTTCCTCCATTCTGCTACTTTAGGGGCAAGCTGGAATCAGGCTCGGAATGTGGTAGGCGTCTTAGCGTTGGTATACAGTCATCTGCTGAAAATCACATTTTCTTCCAGAATCTGACCACAGTCCCCACGGTGCTTGGTATCTCTGATACCAAGTAGCCAGCTGCTAGATGGGATTGAGTGGGGTAGGGGCAAGATCAGGGTACTGGGAAGCCTCTGAAATCATTTCTGCTCTTTCAAGCCCTGTCTCCTCTTTCCTTTTGTGGTATCTGACACTCATCACATTTGCCTCTTTGGGTTCTGAGCTGCCAATGACTTGTCTTTTCACTGTGTGCTGCTTTCTTCAGACACTTGATTTTCAAATTCCTTTGCTGTGCTATTACAGGTTGTCTCTTAGTTTTCCATCTTCCACAGTTTTCTTGATGTTTCTTGTTCTCTCATCTGTGGGGGTTTACATGCCATGGAACTTGGGGAGAGAAAGAGGGATAGTTTGCTGAATTTAATGAGAAGCCTATTTTTACATTTATGATACTCCAATCTTACATTTTTTGAGCACAAAAAGGAGATAATCTCCTCAAACACAGCAGTATATTTTATTTTATTTTATTTTATTATTTTATTTTATTTTATTTATTAAAAAAAATTTTAATGTTGATTTATTTTTGAGAGACAGAAAGAGCACGAGGCAGGAAGGGGCAGAGAGAGGGGGGAAAACACAGAATCTGAAGCATGCTCCAGGCTCTGAGCTGTCAGCACAAAGCCCACTGTGGGGCTCAAACCCACGAGCCCTGAGATCATGACCAGAGCCGATGTCACTAAACTGACAGAGCCACCTAGGCGCCCCCATCAGTGTATTTTAAAATTGCATTATTATTGTTCTCCTAGTTCAGAAATATTTTAAATAATGCATATATGAACATTTTTATTTCAGCTAGTTTATCTTCAGGTATTGAAAAAAGGCCATAAGTCAAAACATATGATAATGGATGTTTGTAACCAATGTCTATAGCCATAGTTTGTAATTTACAAAAATGAATCAATAAGGCATTGATTGAAAAAAAAAAGTCTGTTTCTCAGCAAAGATTGTAGATTTCTTCTTTAAAGGATAAATATTTCATGAACTTTAGTCTCCTGATGTCAAAATCAGTACTAACTTTGCCAAGTTAGTTCAGTAACAGCATTTAGTCTGGATGATTTTATCTAGCTCTCATCTTGAATTGGCCTCATGAGCTTCTTGATTTTGTTTCTTTCAGTCTTATCACTTAGTTTAGGAAGTACAAAGACTTCATTCCGGTATTGAAGTGTGAAAGAATGAGATAAAGATCAAATTACCTGTACAAGAAAGAGAAATGGATGACTTATCATGTTTTCACATTCCTAAGGTTTCTAGGTGAAATTTCCTACCATAAATGTCAGTTAAATAAATGTCTGAAACAACGTGATTTTTTTTTTTTATACTAAGAATGGCATTAGAATTGCTATGAATTTCTTTGCTTGTGGGATTAAATTACAGACAGAGCCCTGGAGTTTGTTCTGCCATCACAGTTATACTTTTAGGAGTGAGATTTATTTAATTAAAATAATTGGAAAAGGCTCACGGAGGCATTGGCCATATAAATAGTGAGGAAGTTATAAATAGTCTCTTACAAAAATTGTGTTTCTGGAACCAATCATTTAATTTTGTTTCATGACTTTTTATCCCTTCCGTGAAGAAATGGTTTATATAATTCCTGTGATGAGTTTTAAGGCAGTGTTTGGGGGGAAAAAAAAGGTGGTAATAGGTAGACACAACACATATTGTTGCCTCTCTAGCTACCCATTCCATAGCCTATAAAGGCAGGTATATCATGCCAGATAAGAAATACACATAAAGAAGAAAAGAACCCACACATTTAAAATAATTTTAAAACTAAATCCTACATTTGTCCTTCTAAAAATGAGTTCTCCAGATATATATTCTGTACCTATAAAAATGTGTATCTCTGTTCACAAATTGGTTTTGATTCCTGTCAGAGTAGTGAATACTGCCAATTTAACATGAGGAAAAAACCTTTTGTGATTAAGGCTTTGAATGTCTGTCTTCATTCTTCAGATGCATTTGTACGTGTGCTCCTTATACTAGGAATGGGAAAGAACACATATAGGTGGACCCCAGCCCTTACCCCACAGCCCCAACTTTTTTGCCATGGAATGATCTTGAGAGCATGCATGTGATACAGATGTCTTTCCTGGATCTCTCACTGATAACTCACAATCCTTCTGGGCTTATAATATGATGTAGTGGTGTGTGTGTGTGTGTGTGTGTGTGTGTGTGTGTGTGTGTGTGTCAGTGAGATGTGGTATCCTTGATCTTAAAGTGCTTTTGGTAGTCTTAGGGTTTGTAAATCAGAGAATCTTCTTTTTTTTTTTTTTTTTTTTTTTTTTTGAGTTTTCCATATTTATTCAGAGGAAAGAATTGTGTAGATAAAGGTATAAAAAGGAACCACTGATTCTTATCAGAAAATAGAAGCTCTGGACAAAAATACCCTATACAAATGCCCAAATAGTCTAGTTTCACCAAAGGTGACAGTGTTAAAAAAAAATAGTCAATATCACATCCCAGGTCTCCTGATTTCTTTTTTTTTTTTTTTTTTTTTTTTATTTTTTATTATTATTTTTTTTTTTATTATTTTTTTTTATTTTATTTTATTTTATTTTTTAATATATGAAATTTACTGTCAAATTGGTTTCCATACAACACCCAGTGCTCATCCCAAAAGGTGCCCTCCTCAATACCCATCACCCACCCTGCCCTCAATCAGAGAATCTTCTAGTCCACACTTTCTGACTGACAAAACTAAGATCTTGGCAATTGGGCTCTGCTCCAGCAAGGTTTATCTGCATATTCAAACCAGTCATGAATAGCCAAAGTACTGACTTACATGCCTAAGGCCTAAAATAAATGAGGAGAGGCCCACAAAAGGGTGAGACAGCAAAACTAATGAGGCCCAGACAGGGAGCCTACAGAAAAGCCTACAGAAAAGGGTAATATACTCTACTTCCCCTTCATACTCTTTTGATTAGCTTTTTATCAGGCTCTGGGGAGTGAATTCTGGAGTATATATGCACTCACTCCAAGAAGATACTTGTTCTCTACAGACCAGCATTATGGGAGCAGTAGCTGGAGATCGTTAATGTGAATGGGAATAATACAAACTTTGCAAGCTGTATAAAACTTTGTGAATCTATAGAGTTTTTGAAAACTCTGTACGGTCTTATTACAGCAGGAATCCATCATTATGGCCTAGCAATTTAAGTTAGATTATATAACCTCTGAGGCAAAGGTCAGCATTTGGCATTTGTGGTTTGTTTTTTTTTCTCAACATTCCAAAGGTAATCCAGTTGATACTGTTTGAACTGTTTCTATAAGATGTAATTTCTTTATTTAATTGGTTAGTATAAACAAAGGTGGAAAGATTTAACTTTCCTAAAATTCCCAACAATTTCAATTTTACATCAAATTATATAGTTTGGAATGAAAATAACCTATCTGCAGATGGTGCTGAATTGCATAAAATTAATTACTACATGTGCAAGTTTTCAGTAATTAATTCCAGTGAGGCCTGTAAAAATCTATTGTGAGCAGAATTACATGCTTCTTAGCCTCTTCTTTTCCAGCCTGATGTGTTGCTCTTTCACTTTTGAGAAGAATTTAAAGTGACATGGAAGCTTAAAAGTCATTCAGGGAGAATTTTGATTTAGGCTTCTTAGGCTATGAAAGAACCAAACTCTCGGGTGATGGCTAGTTCCCACAGTTCCCATAGGACTGTTGGTTTTTGTTTGCAGAGTGATTTTCTCTAAGTGAGGGGGTGGGGAAGTCAATATTGGCAATGTTGGTGCTAGGGCTTTATGTATGTTTTCCAGCCATGCCTGGACATCGATTGACAGTGGCATTTGTCCAGGATTTTAGTCCTTGCCTTAGTACTGGTATGTAATGTTCATTTTTCCATCACTTTCTGTGGTCTTCATGAGTGACTGTTTGTAATACAAAAACTTAATTCATGCAATTGAGTATTTCGAATGTAATACTAAGTGTATTTTGTGAATAACAGTGAAGTTTTGGGGATCACTAAAGAGGGTACTAATATGGGATGATGAAGAAACAAGAGAATTTCAGACTAACAGTATTTAAAAGTGAGAGTTTTAGGGGCGCCTGTGTGGCTCAGTTGGTTAAGTGGCCGACTTCGGCTCAGGTCATGATCTTGCGGTCCGTGAATTCGAGCCCCGCGTCGGGCTCTGTGCTGACAGCTCAGAGCCTGGATCCTGTTTCAGATTCTGTGTCTCCCTCTCTCTGACCCTCCCCCGTTCATGCTCTGTCTCTCTCTGTCTCAAAAATAAATAAACGTTAAAAAAAAAATTAAAGTGAGAGTTTTACTAGGCATTTAGATTCTATTTTGAATTGTGTGTCTTCAAAATCTTCAAGAAGTTTGGGAATTGTGGAAACTTGTAAGCCATTCTCACCTTAGCCATATGGGATAAGACTGTCTCTGTTATGAAATCTGATGCTGGATTTTAAATAGAGACATTTATTCATTTGAATGAAATTAAGTGACATAGATTAAAATACCTTAAATATAACCTTGGAAGGCCCTTAAAGACCTACTGCTCTTCAGCAGTTATAATGGTACTTTTAAGGGCCAATATTATATTACTTTAGGCACACATATAGCTATGATTCTCCACCCTAACTTTGCATCAGAATTAACTATGGGGCTTTTCAAAATAAATTTAATGCTTGCATCCCACCCTTGACAAATGGCACCCACACATACACTCATTCACTCTGATACACATTACTAAGCTGTTTCTTGGCTATTATGCTTGAAGAAAAGTGTACAAATTTTTTGGGGGGGGGCATGGAATTGCTTAATTATTTTGCTTTCTAAGTACATGATTTTCATTCTGGAATCCATGAGGCATCCCCTGCCCTAGGGAGAGATAAGAAAAAATTACAGAAAAATTTCAAAGATTAAAAGTAATTAATATTCAGTTTCTACACTCAAAAATTTAACTTCTCAATAAAACAATAGGTTCTATACCAAACTTTTCTTTTGAGGAAGGATTGTCTAAATTTCTTTAACTCCCATTAAACTTACCCTACGTGGTAGGCGACACGTTAGAGTTTTACATGAAAAGTTCTCCACATCAGTAGAAAGAGGAAAATTTTGCTCTTTCTGGCTCTGAGAGAATTATGAGCAAAAGAAAGAAAGAATTAGGAGTGCCTAATGAACTTTTTTCTTTTCTTCTCCAAGCTTTGTTGCTCAGAGGAAGAACATTATTTTCTTCCTACTTGCTATTTGGTACTCTGAAAAGAGGCTGCTTTGCATTTAACAATTTGGATCACAGCTAAATCAAATACAATTGGCATCCTAGAAAAGCTGGAAAGGTGAAGGTCCTAAAGCGAAGCTTTCCTAAATTCCCCTGGGCTCCTAAGTGATACTGAATGAACCCAGAACTAACTGGGGAAACTTGACAGAGGATGAAACTATGTCGGTGTAGAATTACCCTGGGGTGTGGCAAATAGGAGACCCCTTGATCTGAGAATGAATGGAAGTCAAACATAGATGACAAAATTTAAGTTAAATTCAAGTTCAACACAGAGCCACCAGGAGTCTTGCCTCAGCCAAAAGAATGAGAAATCAGCTAAAGACTTCAGCAGAGGAGGCCAACAGGGCATTCAGTCACTTGGCAGTCATTGGACATTTTCTCAATGACCTATGCATGCTGGCCAGCACACCCTGAGGAACCATGCAAGGCTGAAGACCCCCTTGTACCCACACCATGAAGACATGTATGTCACACTCTTCTCCTACCGTGTACCTGAATGACATCTTAGGAAGACATCTCCTAGGGGGAGAGAGAGGTGATGATCAGAAAAAAAACAAAACAAAATGAAAGTATGCTAAAATTATTTCAGACTAAGCAATTAAGCTTCAAATTTATAAAGATTAACTGGGTTATTTATTTATTTATTTCTATTAACCAGCAGAATAGGGCTGGGGAGAAAAAAACAAATTTTGTCCCATAGGAATATTTTCTCTGAAAATTTGGGTGGTAACATAAGATATATGTGATACATAGTCTTAGAAAAATTAGCTGACAAAAAAGGGAATCTCTGTGTTTTCACTTATACCACATATTTTCTTAGAATGTAATTGAGAAGCATTCACTGAAACAAAAATTCTTTTAAATTTGAATTTTAGCCACCTCACAGGTCTATCTCAGATATAAATGAAAATTTTTGGAATTTTTGCTAGATGTAAATGAATAATGAAATACCATTGATTTAGGATCTAATTAGCCACTGTATTAGTCATCTCTGGCTACCATAGCAAAATATAATAGACGGGGTTGCTCAAAAAATAGAAATTTATTTTCTTACAGTTCTGAGACTGGAAGTCCAAGAGCAAGGTGCCAGCAGAGTTGGTGTCTGGTGAGAGCTCTCCCTTTGGGTAGCATGTGGCTACCTTCTTACTGTGCGCTCACATAATCTCTTCTTTGTGTATTCACAGATCTCTACCACTTTCTCTTTTTATAAGACAACCAATCCTTTTGGATTAGGACCCGATCTTTATGATCTCATTTAATTTTAATTACTTCCTGAAGGCCCTTTCCCAAAATACAGTCCCACTGGGGATTAAGGCTTCCATATATAAATTTTGAGGGACACAGTTCAGTCCGTAACATCCATGAAACTCAAATGTAGTATTTTTAACACAGTTCTGTCTAATTATACTTTAAGTATATAAACATGACTTTAGGCAGTATAGGACACTGAAGTACCTTATGAAGCATAAGCAAAGAATTAAATGATATCCAGTATATCTCTTACGTTAAATTGCTTTCTAAACTGGTAATTCATGTATAGAGCATATGGTAATATTTGATAACTAGCATAGATAACAAATTGGCCATACCACTTCACTTTTTATTAATACTGAGAATATCAAATTCATCATGTTTTCAGTTTGGGAACAGATCTAACTTATGAGCTGTTTGAATGTGCTGTAATACAAGCATTCATTTAAGCTAAAACTTTTCTAGTATGTAGAATAGCTAGTAAATACGAAGCTACTTTATTTAGCCATACCCCGAGTCATAACCAATAAATTAATTAAGTATACATAATTAGCATAGTATTTTCAAACCACTATAATTATATGGTTTTCAATTCTTGTCTTTATAAATCACATTCCCCAGCACTCTACTGCCATTGCAGCCACAGCAATAGGGAGAAAAAAGTGCTTTGTTCAGAGGCAATAGTCTGTAGCTCGGGGCTGCCACATACAGTTATACAGGTTGTATACTGCATAAGTGTGCTGCATTTAGCAAGGCTCTATTCACATTATAGACAACATAGTTTGCATATTTATTTTAACAAAAATTTCCCAGCAGATGGCAGTCAAATGTCTTATTCTGAGGAAATCGACATAAAGCAACAATTTTCTGACAGATAGTAATAAAGATTTTTGAGTAAGACCACCTTTTTTCTAATTTACAAAAAGTCACAGAATAGGCTAGCTCATGGAGGATATACCTCATGGGGGAATTTTAAGGATTAATCAAGTCACAGTAGTTCCTGACTCATAGAAAGCTCTGGGTAAATGTTAGTTACTAATAATCCACAATTACTACTGTGTAGACTGCTGTCACCATTTTTGTTATCTCTGTGAGGGCAAGCAAAGAATTTTCACACATATAGTCAGTATCATTTGGGAGAAGAGAGATGGTATGGAATTCTATCTTACCTAAAAATACTGAATGTTCCATAAGATATTATTTAAACAAGCCCAGCTGAGGACTTAAACTTTAAATAGAATGAATATTCAGAAGAAAAGATACTTAACAAGTTTTAGTTGCCCCCCCTCCCAGTATGGTGGAAAGTGAGGGTCAAGGATTTGTAAGGAAGATTATATCAGTTCTGGAAAAGTTGCTGTTTTTTCCTGCTTCTGAATGAGGTGCTGTGTCAGTTCAAGTCTTCTGAGAAGAAAACTCTAAGGCAAGATAGCAGGACAGGAGATTCAGTGAGTAGAACCCCTGTAGGGATAAGGAGAGAGAGAGCAAGGAGGGAGAAGATTCAGATTGTGATACTCACGGAAGGAGAAACAGAAGGATGGAGACTTGGATAGGAATAGCTCCAGACCAGAGTGCACTTCTGAGGAAGCCTCAGCCAAACCAACAGAGAGTCCCCAAGCAGAATTTGCCCACTGAAGGAGTCCCACATTGGACAGGAATAGCTTAGGTCTAGAAGTCTCCATTCTCCATGTTCAGTTATTGGCTGTAGACAGCCCAGAAGAAGTGTGTTCTCTGACTGAACACAAGAGTGGATCCAAAGGTTCAGCAGCTGGGGCTGTCAGTCGACTATGTTCCTTATTGGCAGGTTCTCCTGAAGGGACATCTGAATGAGACACCTACATGGCTGCTACAGATGTGAAAATTTTCTGACCCTGCTTCATATGTTTAAAAGCATAAATAACCCACCTACACACACTTTAAAAAATACATAGTAGGGGCGCCTGGGTGGCTCAGTCGGTTGAGCGTCCGACTTCGGCCCAGGTCATGATCTCGCAGTCCGTGGGTTCGAGCCCCGCATCGGGCTCTGTGCTGACAGCTCGGAGCCCGGAGCCTGTTTCAGATTCTGTATCTCCCTCTCTCTCTGACCCTCCCCTGTTCATGCTCTGTCTCTCTCTGTCTCAAAAATAAATAAACATTAAAAAAAAAATTAAAAAAATACATAGTAGTATGAGCAGTCATTTACAGAATTGAAGGGGGAACTAGGCAGCTATTCAATAACAGTAAGAGACTTCCACATCCCACATCCCATTTTATTTTGTTTTATTTTACTTTTATTTTTTAAATATGAAATTTATTGTCACATTGGTTTCCATACAACACCCAGTGCTCATCCCAACAGTTGCCCTCCTCAATACCCATCACCAACCCTCCTCTCCCTCCCAGCCCCCATTAACCCTCAGTTTGTTCTCAGTTTTTAAGAGTCTCTTATGCTTTGGCTCTCTCCCTCTCTAACCTCTTTTTTTTTTCTTCCCCTCCCCCATGGTCTTCTGTTAAGTTTCTCAGGATCCACATAAGAGTGAAAACATATGGTATCTGTCTTTCTCTGTATGGCTTATTTCACTTAGCATAACACTCTCCAGTTCCATCCACATTGCTACAAAGGGCCATATTTCATTCTTTCTCATTGCCACATAGTATTCCATTGTGTATATAAACCACAATTTCTTTATCTACCCATCAGTTGATGGACATGTAGGCTTTTTCCATAATTTGGCTATTGTTCAAAGTGCTGCTATAAACATTGGGGTACAAGTGCTCCTATGCATCAGTACTCCTGTATCCCATGGGCAAATTCCTAGCAGTGCTACTGCTGGGTCATAGGGTAGATCTATTTTTAATGTTTTGAGGAACCTCCACACTGTTTTCCAGAGTGGTTGCACCAATTTGCATTCCCACCAACAGTGCAATAGGGTTCCTGTCTCTCCACATCCTCTCCAGCATCTATAGTCTCCTGAATTGTTCATTTTAGCCACTCTGACTGGCATGAGGTGGTATCTGAGTGTGATTTTGATTTGTATTTCCCTGATGAGGAGCGATGTTGAGCATCTTCTCATGTGCCTGTTGGCCATCTGGATGTCTTCTTTAGAGAAGTGTCTAGTCATGTTTTCTGCCCATTTCTTCACTGGATTACTTGTTTTTTGGGTGTGGAATTTGGTGATCCTATTTTAAATAATAGAACAACCAGGAAGAAGATCAATGACTAAATAGAGGACTTGAACAAGACTACAGAACAATGGGACCTAACAGACATATCCAAAACCCTCCATCCAACAACGGCAGAATATCCATTTTTTTCAAATGTACATGGAATATTTTCTAGGACAGATCATATTTTAGGCCATAAAATAAGTTCTAATAAATTTTAAAAGATTAAAAGCATACAGAGTATAGTTTCTTATCAGAAAGGAATGAGACTAGACATCAATAGCAGAAAAAAAAATTGGAAAATCCACAAATATGTGGAAATCAAACTACTCCATTACAATAGCATCAGAAACAAAAAAAAATTCTTAGGGATAAACTTAACCAAGAAGACAAAAGACTAGTACAGAGAAATCTACAAAGCTTTTCTGAAAGAAATTAAAGAAGACCTAAATAAATGGAATGATTTCCCATGTGTGTGTGTTGGAAGACAAATAACGTTAAGATGTCGATATTACCTAAAGCAATCTATAGATTCAGTGCACTCCCTATCAAAACCGTAGCACTGTTTTGTAGAAATAAAACAAACAAACCTCCATCCTAAAATTCATACTAAATCTCAAGAGACTGGTACAACCTTGAAAAAGATAAATAAAGTTTGAGGTCTCACACTTCCTGGTTTCAAAACTTATTAAAAAGTCCCATTAATCAAAAAAGTGTGGTACTGTTATGCTGGGTGGCTCAGTTGGTTAAGTATCCAATTCTTGATTTTGGCTCAGATCATAATCTCATGGTTTGTGGTATCGAGCCCTGTGTCAGGCTCCATGCTGACAGTGTGGAGCCTGCTTGGGATTCTATCACTCCCTCTCTCTCTGTCCCTCTCCCACTCATGCACATGTACTCACTCACTCTCTCTCTCTCTTTCTCTTAAACTTTAAAAAAGTGAAACATGTTTAAAAACAATGCAGTACTGGTATAAAGAAAGAAATATCGATGAATGGAATAGAATATGCAGTGCAGAAACAAACCCTCACATATATGGTCAAATGATTTTTGACGAAGACAGTACGACTGTTTAATGGTGGTGGGGGGGCAATCTTTTCAACAAATGGTGCTGGGTAAACTAGGTATCTGTACATGTAAAACAATGAAATTTGGTCCTTACCTTACATCATATACAAAAATTAACTAAAAAATGGATCAAAGACTTAAACATGAGAGCTAAAGCTATAAAACTCCTGGGAGAAAAGATAGAGGAAAAACCTTATGACATTAGATATGGCAATGATTTCTTGGATATGATATCAAAAGCACAGGCAACAAAAGAATACATAGGCGGGGCGCCTGGGTGGCGCAGTCGGTTAAGCGTCCGACTTCAGCCAGGTCACGATCTCACGGTCCGTGAGTTCGAGCCCCGCGTCAGGCTCTGGGCTGATGGCTCAGAGCCTGGAGCCTGTTTCTGATTCTGTGTCTCCCTCTCTCTCTGTCCCTCCCCCGTTCATGCTCTGTCTCTCTCTGTCCCAAAAATAAATAAACGTTGAAAAAAAAAAAAAAATTAAAAAAAAAAAAAAAAAAAAAAAGAATACATAGGCAAATTGGACTCCATCAAAATTTAAAACTTTTATGCATCAAAGAACTGTCAACAGAGCGAAAACAATTCATGGAATATGACAAAATATTTGAAAATTATGTACCTGTTAAGGGGTAAATATCCAGACTGTATAAAGAACTCCTATCCCACCACCACCAAAAGCAGACTTCTTGATTAAAAAATGGGCAAAGGACTCAAAGAGAAATTTCTCCAAAGATATACAACTGGCTAATAATAAGGTCATGAGAAGATGCTCAATATCAATAAACATTAGGGAAATGTAAATAAATATCATAATGAGATACCATATCACATATTACAGTAGGATGCTATTGTAAACAAAAAAAGGAAATAACAAGTGTTGTCAAGGATCAGAGAAATCAGAACCCTTGTGCACTGTTGGTGAGAACATAAAATGGTACAGCAATTATGGAAACCAGTATGGTAGTTCCTCAAAAAATTAAAAATAGAATTACCATATGATCCAGTGATTCCACTTCTGGGTATTATGCAAAAGATTTGAAAGCAGGGACTCTAACAGGTATTTGTATATTTTCATATTTATTAATTCATATTATTATTCATACTAGCCAAAAGGTAAAAGCAACCATTTTGTATCTCTGCGCCTTTGTTTTCCCTTTCTCTCTTTTTGCTTTTCTTTCTTACTGTTCTCTCTCCCGCCTTTCTTTCTCTGTCCCTATTTTTCTATCTCTCCCCCACCTCTTCCCTCTTCTTCCTTCCTTTTTCCTCCCCCTCTTCACATTGGCATTTCATTGATATTCTCATCGCTGTCCTGCCCATTGGTTTATAAATGGGTAAGCAAAATGTAATATATACATAATGAAAAATTAGTCTAAAATGGGAAAGAAGTTCTGATATGTGCTCTAACATGGATGAGCCTTGAGAACATTATGCTAAGTAAAACAAGCCAGCTACAAAAGGACAAATACTGTATGATTCCACTTACATGAGGTACCTAGAGTAGTTAAATTGATAGAGATAAAAAAAGTGGCTGTCAGGGGCTGGGAGGAGGAAGAAATGTGGCATTTTTGTTTAATGGCTGTGAATTTTTGGTTCAAAAGCTGAAAAAAGTTCTTGGGAGAGATGGTGGTGATGGTTGCACAATAGTGTGAATGTACTTAATGCCATTGAACTGTACACTTAAAAATGGTTAAAGTGGTAAATTTTATGTTATATATATTTCCACATCTTAAAAAAAAGTTTAACTGAAAATATATTAAAATTCATAGAAAAAACCCAACTCCAGAAAAATGCATAATAGTTTAACAGTATGAATCATAAGTAATTTAAGCAATGATAATTTGGTCAGTAGAGGTAGGTTGGATTTAAAAATATCAGTTTAGGGATGCTGGGCTGCTCAGTTGCTTGGGTGTCTGACTTTGGCTCAGATCATGATCTTGTGGTTCATGAGTTCAAGCCCTGCGTCAGGCTCTGTGCTGACAGCTCAGAACCTGGAGCCTGCTTTGGATTCTTTGTCTTCCTCTCTCTTTTCCTCTCCCCTGCTCGTGCTTGCTCCTGCGCTCTCTCTCTCTCTCTCTCTCTCTCTCTCTCTCTCAAAAATAGATTATTTTTTTTATGTTTATTTATCAGTTTAGTCATTAAGTTGTCAGGTAAAGGAGGAACCTAAACATTCAGTTTCTTTCAGGCCTCTTGGATATATTTGTATTCTAAGAATGAGAAAAACAAACAAACAAAAAACCCTTCAAACTTAGTATAAGGAAATGTCACTTGGGTGAATTAATCCCAACATTCTGCAAGGAATTTTGGTGAAAGAATTGAAGATCTAGTGTTAACCTATTTTCTAGACTAAAACTTCGTTCCTATTTCAGAATACCTCCTCTTAACTACATGATAGATATAATATTAAAGTTTTATGGCTAGGGTTTATTCAAACACTTCAGTAAAGTGGGAAAAAAATAGTACCATCATTAGGTGATTATTTATTTTACTCCTTGCTGAGGAAATTTCCCTATATCCCAGAATATTTGAAATCAATATGTGGCTAAAGGAAACACATTATTGAAAAACCACTGACCCCAACAATTGTCATTATTTAAAAACCCAAAGTGTGTCTGGTCTCAGTCTTCACTATTTAACTGTTTTGTATTTTGAGGAAGTCTGTTAGACATGATTATTTTCTACTCTAATATTTTCAGAGCATTGGATAAGTGATAAGAAGAGATACTTCTCTCACTTCTCCAAACTTTCACATCTGTAAAGAAGAAATAATTCCTCAAATTTCTTTTCTTTTTTCAAGAAATAATAATTTTTCTTGATGAGAAGACAGTAGAAAAATATATGTATATACATATGTGTACATAAAAATAATGTTAATAACTCTTTTAAAGGAAAACCATATAAACAATAGTGACATTTTAAATAGTTTATATAATGACAATGAAAGACTGCTGAGTCCATCTGAATATATTAGAGAGTCAAAATGGAATTAGCTTTTGGGTCTCTAAACTGCATAAATCTATACATCTTCTCCCAAAAAGTTAAGAATCATGCATTGGAGAGGGGCATTAGAGAATGTGTGCTTAGAGTACTTAAAATAGTTTCTCACACATGGAAAAGTCATTTTCATCATCATTGTTATCATTTATACCAGTGATTTTCAGCCAGTGGTGGTTTTTGCCTCCCAGGTGACATTTTGTAGTACCTGGTGATAATTTTGGTTGTCATGACTTGGGGGAGACTACTGGCATCTACTGGGTTAGAGGCCAAGATTCTGCTAAAATTCCTACAATGCACAGGACAGATCCCATACAAAGAATTAGCAGGTCCAAAATATCAATAGTGCTGAGGTTGAGAAACACTGACTTAATTTATTCTGTTGTTGAAGATGAAGTTTAAAGGCCAAGAAACATTTCAAAATGTTGCAATTAATGCTGATTAACCCTACCATTAACTCTATATTTTCTAAGCTTCTGTTAAGCAAGCTGTGAGTTACCAAGAATCAGAAATCTCCATGAATATACAACTATGGGATAGGGGAAAAGTTTCTGAGGAAATAGTAAAATAAATAAGATAACAAATGTGTTCCTACAACATAGAGTAAGAAAGGTGAAACAAAATAAACGGGGAAAACTAAAGGGAGCAGGGATTGCCTTGTGAAGAGGGGAATCTCAAGAACATGATTTTAGGGCTTCTGTTCCACCACCCTGCCCCCTAGCATCTGATGTGGGTTTATAACTTTTTAGTTAATTTCAAACTTTGAATGAATGAATGAAGTACCTGATTACAACTCATAGCCCTTCACTCTCCCCAAAGTTCCACAGTGCTCTATTCTTTCTCCTAATAATCAGCAAAATGAGGAGAGACTTGGTGCTCCCTAACTACTTTCCATTGAGGAGGAAAATTGGGTTGAGAAGGGATTGGCAGGAATAGGTATAGGAAGAAATGTTGAGATCAAGTGGACCCAGTCCTACCCATATGTAAAGCTCCCTTCACCCAGCATGCTATTGTATCTCCTCTATCTACTGAATTTGCATACTACTTGACCTGATTTTGGTAGCTGTTTATTGGTTTATTTTTATGGAAATATTTCTTGTACTATGTTCTAAACCAAATCACCGTGAATCAAATCACAGATGGTGTGCAATACCTGTGGTTGGAAATCCCTACCATCTTGCAATTCTGATGTAATTTTGTGTATGGGGGGCATTTTTCTTAATATAATGAAATGCTATTTTAAGTTGGAGGTTTTACTATATAGTATATTAAGAAAAATACTAAAAACCAGAACCGAAGGCATTTTCTGTGTTGAAGGTGCTCCGGTTGTGACTCAGTGGCCATTACCATGTTTGCTACACCAAGATGTATGTTTTGTGGGTGCTTTCGTTAGAGTTGTAAATCAGATTTCATTTCATAAATACCCAGTAAGTCATCTGGTTTCTAATCAAAAGACATGTAGTGAGCCAGAAAGCAAAGATAATTTATATATATTTTTTTATCCTATAGTTGTGCTTTTATTTAACCAACTAAGTATTGATTTGATTTTGAAGTTTCTTATGTTATAAGAAAAACAATTGTGTTTTCTGGAAGTATTCACCCTGTAAGAAAAGTAGTAAGAGCAGAAAACTATGGAGAAGGGTAGGGGGTAGCCTTTAGGAAAGCAGTAGACTGTAGAGAAAGAAAGGAGGTGGGGGAAGGAGAGGAGGGGGAGGAGGAGAGGAGACAGGAGGGAGGGATAATAAGGGAGAGAGATAAAAATAGGGACAGTGAAAGAAAGGCAGAAAGACATAGAGAGGGAAACAGATATTTCACAAGATAGAGCCAGAAAACAGGCACTGAACTTCAGAAAGAGAGAAATTTGGCAGTTCTGAAGGGTTAAGAAATCTCCAGAAGAGAGTGATAGCAAACAAAGAGAAGTAGAAAATGTGAAATGTTAGATGCTCTGTTAGACTTCCTTCTGTTTCTCTAAGTTTTCTGAATCTTTGATTTCTCTAAGATTTCTGCAAATAAATGCTTTTGGAGTTGGATTTTTAAAAATGTAGCAATGTATGTAACTGGCCCCAGAAGTGGCAGAAATAGCCAAGTTATATTTGAGTTACACTTATATACCCCTAACTTAGTGGTGTATAGAAAACTGGGAATCATTTTTGAAGACTAATAAAAAAATATGCCCTCTAGTATTGTTATTTTTACTTACTTCGTTCCATCTAATAGTTTGAGATCATTTAAAATCAATCTTAGGGGCGGGGCGCCTGGGTGGCTCAGTCGGTTAAGCATCCAACTTCAGCTCAGGTCACAATCTCACAGTCCGTGAGTTCGAGCCCCGCGTCGGGCGCTGGGCTGATGGCTCAGAGCCTGGAGCCTGCTTCCGATTCTGTGTCTCCCTCTCTCCCTGCCCCTCCCCCGTTCATGCTCTGTCTCTCTCTGTCTCAAAAATAAATAAACGTTAAAAAAAAAATAAAATTAATCTTAGGGGCACCTGGTGGCTCAGTTGGCTAAGCCTCGGATTTTGGCTCAAGCCCTAAATGGGGCTCTGTGCTGACACCTCAGAGCCTGGAGCCTGCTTTGGCTTCTGTGTCTCCCTCTCTCTCTGTGCCCCTCTCATGCATGTGTGTGCAGGCATGCACACACACACAGACACACACACACACACTCAATCTCTCTCTCTCTCTCTCTCCCTCTCCTCTCTCTTGCAAAATAAACCTTAGAAGAAAAAAAGCTGGCCTAATAAAATCAGTCTTATAATTTTGAAGACCAATTGCCAGGTTCCATATAGTGCAATATATACTTGAATATCACCATTAACCCAACTTTTTCCTAATAATTTTATGCTCTTTCAGCAAAGAGCAGACCCATTTAAAGAAAGAATTTCTCAGTCCTTTTCCCTTAAATTACCAATGAGCAAATTTTCACAGATTTCCATAATTACATAAACCAAAAAAGCAAGCCAGCTTCACAAAACACAGTTGATTTAGGGTACAAATATGGGCAATATTTACAAGACATAAAAATTTTAAAATAGCATATGAAAGCAATGGTCTAAGAGCCAAAACAATGGAGTCCCAGGCACAGTTCTGCCTCAAATTAGTCTTGGGACCTTGGCCACTCTGTTTACACTCTCTTGGTTTTTGTTTTCTTATCTTTTACATGAGAAATTTTATCAAGATGCCCTTTTAAATCTCTTCCAGTTTTAATCTTTATGTGTATTTTGAGGGTTGGTCACTTGGAAAATCAGGAGTCAAAGGGTATGATCCCAGCATGTGCAGTGAGGACTGGTGTTGATGGTTTGCTATAATTTTGATATTTAGCTGTAAAATAGTTAATATTATATAGTATAGCCTGTTTCATAAATTATTTTTAAAAGCAGTATGAACTGTCACTGTCTGTATACATTACCAAATATAATTTTCTGAAAAGATTTCTAAAATTTTTGTGTTCATATAAACTTAAGCATTCATGGAAAGAGAGGAAACCCATATTTTTCAAATTATACTTTGTACTTAGAGATAATTATAGATTCGTAGACAGTTGTAAGAAATAGCACAGAGAGATCCAGTGTACCCTTTATCCAGTTTCTCCTGATGGTAACATCTTCCAACACTGTGGTACAACATCATAACCAGGATTTTGACAGTGGTACACCCAAGATACAGGACATTTCATCACCACTTATTGCACATTAATAATTACCCACCTTCCCTTCCACATCCACCTTAGCCTTCAGCAACCACTAATTGTTCATTTCTATAATTTTCATTTCAAGAATGTCACATAAGTGGAATTATAATATTTAACCTTTGGGGGTTGTATTTTATCACTCAGCATGATTTTCTGGAGTTTCATCCTGGTTGTTGCCTATATCAATAGTGCATTCCTTTTTATTGCTGAGAAGTATCCTACAGTATGGATAGGTCACAGCATTTAACAGTTCACCCACTGAAGGACATTGTGTTGTTAACCAGTTTTGAGCTATTATGAATAAAGCTGATATAAATCTTTGTGTACAGGTTTTTGTGTGAACACAGAGAGAGGGAGAGATTGAATCCCAACCAGGCTTTGCACTGTCAGCTGGAAACCCACGCAGGGCCCCATCTCATGAACTGTGAGATCATGACATGAGCCAAAATCCAGAGTCAGTCACTTAACCAACTGAGCTACCCAGGTGCCCTTAAAAAAAATTTTTTTAAGAGAGAACAAGAGAGCGCATGAGTTGGGGAGAGGAGCAGAGGGAGAAAGAGAATCCCATGCAGACTCTGTGCTCAGTGTGGAGCCTGAGGCGGGATCATGGCCTTAGCCGAAATCAAGAATTGGACGTTCAACCAACTGAGCCACGTAGGTGCCCCACTTGTTTCATTTTTTAAGAAACTGTGAAACTGACAAACTTTCAGAGTGGCTGTAGCATATCACATTTATACAATGTATGAGTGATCCAGTTTCTTCACAACCTCCCCAACATTTAGTATTGTCACTATTTTTTTTATTAATACACTTTTTTTTTTAGAACAGTTTTAGATTTATCTAAAAGTTGAGCAGGTAATACACAGAGTTATCATATATTCCCTCATACAAATTACCCTATTATTGACTTTTAATATTAGTGTGCTATATTTGTTATAGTTAGTGAACCAATATTGGTACATTACTATTAACTAAAGTCAGTAGTTTATTCAGATTTTGTTAGTTTTTACCTACTGACCTTTTTCTGTTCTGTGATAACATCTGAGACACCATTTTGTATTTAGCTGCCATAGCTCTTTAGGCTCCTCTTGGCTGTGACGGTTTTACTGATTTTCCTTGTTTCTGATGGCCTTTATCTTGATGACTTGCTGTTGTCATTTCACTAATTCAATTTAAGTGTAGAAACCTCTAGGGGCCCCTGGGTGGTTCAATTGGTTAAGCATCTGACTTCGGCTCAGGTCATGATCTCACAGTTTGGGGTTCGAGCCCCTCATCGGGCTCTGTGTGGACAGCTCAGAGCGTGGAGCCTGCTTTGGATTCTGTGTCTTCTTCTCTCTCTGCCTCTCCCCACTTGTTCTCTCTCTCTCTCTCTTTAAAAATAATAATAATAATAATAAAAAATAAAATGTAAAAAAATTTTTTTAATTAAAAAAAAGCAATAAAGAAACCTCTATTTGCCCCCTGTTACCCTTCTCCATTTATAATATAATTGCCTTAAACATTTCCTCTACATACCTTTGGAATCACAAGACAATTCTCAAGAGGAGAAGGAAAGTCTATTTAAGCTACCTGTATTTTTGCTTATTCTGTTCTTTCTTCCTTCGTAATCCTCCAACACTCATTTTATTGTTTCTTTTCTGTTTAAGGAGCTTTCCTTAGACACTGTTTTAAAGAAAGTCTGCTGATGCCCGATCTTTTCATTTTTCGTTCGTCTGAGCAGGTCTTGGTTTTCCCTTCATTCCTGAAGGGTCTGGTGACTGGATATGGAATGTAAGGTTCACAATTCTTTTCCTTTCAGCCTTAGAAAAGATTACTCCACATTTATTGACCTCCATGGTTTCTGATGAGAAATTCCGTATCATTCAGATTGTTTTCCACTATAGGTTGTAAGACGTTCTCTCATTGTTTTCAAGGGTTTTTCTTTGTCTTTGTCTTTCAGAAGTTTGACTATGAGTTGTGTTCGGGTGAATTTCTTTGATTTTTTTCATGTTTGGGGTTTGCTCAGCATCTCTAGGTTTATGTTTTTTGCCAAAGCTGAAAGATTTCCAGCTATTATTTTTTCAATAATTTTTCTGAACTTCATCTTTTTCCTCTCTTTCTGGGACTTGGATACCACAGGTCCCTGTGCTCTTTTTTTCTCGAGTCTATTTTCTCTTTGTTCTCCAGATTGGCTGATTTCTCTCTCTTCAAGTTTACTGATTCTATCCTCTGCCTCACTCCCCCACCCATTCTGCTCCTGAACTCATCCATTAAGTTTTTTATTTGGATTATATATTTTTCAGTTCTAAAATTTCCTTTTGGTTCTTTTGTTTTGTCTTCTATTTGCTGAGACTTTCTGTTTTATTGATGAGACTTCCCATTTTTTCATTATTTCAAGCATGTTCATAATTGCTTATTGAAGCATTTTTTTGTTGGATGCTTCTTTTTGCCAAATCTCAATAGAAGATCTCAGTTATCTTGTATTGACATCTATGATTGTATTTTTCAATTCAACTTGAAATCTTTCTGATTTTGTGTTTCTGATTTTCTGATTTTGACTGAATGTTTCTTTTTCTTGTTGTTATGAATGCTACTTCTTATTTAAACCTTGTGTTTTAGCTGGCTTCCTATAATGGGAAGAGGAGGTGCTGCTCTCATTATTGCCAGGTGGGGATAGAAGTCCATATTCCCCGCTTGTCCTCTTCTAGGGAGTTTTCTTCTTATTGCTGAGTGGAGGTGGGAGTCCCTGCTCCCCACTAGTCTCTTGTTGGGGAGGATGCAAGGTGACATTATTAGTACTGGGTGATGGTGAAAGTTCTGATTCTTCATTAGGCCTTCTTTGACATCACTGAAGTGAAAATAGGGTGAGGTGTCTTGTAACTGTCAGAAGAGAGTGAAGGCTCCCTACATGGTCTCCATGCCTTATTACTGCCTGGTGGGAGTGAAAATCCCAACTCTCCTCTTTGTCTCCCTTGATACCAAACTGGAGGGAGGGCTAGAGTCCCTCATTACTGCCTGGTAAAGGTTAAAGTCAGACTTTTCTGGCATGGGTTGAGGTGGGCCTAACAGATTTTTTTTCTGTGCTTTGGGGGATAGATTAGAGCAGTTACTGTGTAAAATTTTATAGTCTCATTAGGTTGCCCCTTTCCTAGTTCTTTGGCTAGAAAGAGCAGGCTTTTGTTGTTTGTTTATTTATTTGTTTTAGTCTTTAGTCATTGGTGTTTCTGGGTTACCAGCTTTTTTCTTTTCTTTTTAATTAATTTATTATTATTATTTTTTAAATTTACATCCAAGAAAGTTAACACATAGTGTAATAATGATTTCAGGAATATAATTTAGCAATTCATCACTTACATATAACACCCAGAGCTCATCCCAACAAGTATCCTCCTAATGCCCCTTGCCCATTTAGCCCATCCCCACACCCATAACCCCTTCAGCAACCCTCAGTTTGTTCTCTGTATTTAAGAGTGTCTTATAGTTTTTATCCCTCTCCATTTTCATATTATTTTTGCTTCCCTTCCCTTGTGTTCATCTGTCTGGTATCTTAAATTCCACATATCAGTGAAATCATATATTTGTCTTTCTCTGACTGACTTATTTCACTTAGCATAATACACTCTAGTTCCATCCACGTTGTTGCAAATGGAAAGATTTCATTCTTTTTGATTGCTGAATAGTATTCCATTATATATATATATATGTACACACATACATATACATACCACATCTTCTTTATCCATTCATCAGTTTATGGACACTCAGCTCTTTCCATACTTTGGCTCTTGTCACTAGCACTGCTATAAACATTGGGGTGCATGTGCCCCTTCAAATCAGCATTTGTGTGTCCTTTGGATAAATACCTAGTAGTGCAATTGCTGGGTCATAGGGTAGTTTGATTTTAAATTTTTTGAAGAACCTCCATACTATTTTCCAGAGTGGGTACACCAGTTTGCATTCCCACCAGCAGTGCAAAAGTGTTCCTCTTTCTTTGCATCCTCACCAACATCTGTTGTTGCCTGATTTGTTAATTTTAGCCATTATGACAGGTATGGGGTGGTATCTCATTGTGGTTTTGAGTTGTATTTCCCTGATGGTGAGTGATGTTGAGCACTTTTTCATGTGTTGGTTGGCCATCTGTATGTCGTTTTGGGAAAGTGTCTATTCATGTCTTTTGCCCATTTCTTCACTGAATTATTTGTTTTTTGGATGTTGAGTTTGATAAGTTCTTTATAGATTTTGGATACTAACCCTTTATCTGATACTTCCTTTGCAAGTATCTTCTCCCATTCCATCAGTTGCCTTTCAGTTTTGCAGATTATTTCCCTTGCAGTGCAGAAGATTTTCATCCTTATGAGGTCCCAATAGTTCATTTTTGCTTTTGTTTCCCTTGCCTTGACAGACATGTCTAGTAAGAAGTTGCTAAGGCTGAGATAAAAGAGGTTGTTGCCTGTTTTTTCCTCTGATGTCTTCCTGTTTTACATTTAGGATTTTCATCCATTTTGAGTTTATTTTTGTGTGTGGTGTAAGAAAGTGGTCCAGGTTCATTCTTCTGCGTGTCGCTGTCCAGTTTTCCCAGCACCATTTGCTGAAAAGACTGTCTTTTTTCCATTGGATATTACTTCCTGCTTTGTCAAAGATTAGTTGGCCCTATGTTTGTGGGTCCATTTCTGGGTTCTCTATTCTGTTCCATTGATCTATATGTTTGTTTTTATGCTAGTACCATACTGTCTTGATGATTATAGTTTTATAATACAGCTTAAAGTCTGTAATTGCAATGCCCCAGCTTTGGTTTTCATTTTCAACATTATTTTGGTTATTTGGGTTTTTTTCTGGTTCCATACAAATTTTAGGATTGTTTGTTCTAGCTCTATGAAAAATGCTGGTGTTATTTTGATAGGGATTGCATTGAATGTGTAGATTGCTTTGGATGGTATAGACATTTTAACAATATTTATTCTTCCAATCTATGTGCATGGAATGTTTTTCCATTTCTTTGTGTCTTTTTAATTTCTTTCATAAGCTTTCTAAGCTTTCTGTAGTTTTCAGCACAAGTTCTGATTAAAATGAATACTTGGTCTCTTAAAGCAGTCTGTGCCCCTGGTTATTCATTTGTAGATGTAATATGCTTATCTTGTACTTGCTTTGAGTTACACTGAACTCTCATCCATGGTGGGTCCACAAGTATTGTGTGTGCATGGCAGATAGGCATATTGCACATATGTAAATTCTGTATTCACATGCATGCTCTACTGTCCCATTGGAATTCT
Organism: Panthera onca; assembly: GCF_046562875.1. Lineage (NCBI taxonomy): Eukaryota > Metazoa > Chordata > Mammalia > Carnivora > Felidae > Panthera > Panthera onca. The sequence goes on from NC_138343.1 coordinate 55,389,051, forward strand.
TTTATTAAAAGCAAGTATAAAAATAAAATTATTGAGATTTTCAAGACATTGATGGCAGAACATTTAAGAAAACATAGTTCTGAGCACAGAAGTTTGGCTACCTGCATAGCTCATGAACCATGAAACTTGCCCATTTGAGTCAGAAGCAAGTTTTCTTGTAATTTTTCTTGTAGTGCCCTACACCTAAATTGTCTTATACTTTTTTGCTTTTCACACCTAAATACCTAGTATTCCTATAAGCTGTGAAATCTGGCATTTCAATTTCCTATTACCTAAAGGATTTATTAGTTGAGCATTTTTGCTTAACCAATTTTTGTTCAAATATTTAGTTGGTTCCTATCCCTATCACATATATTGGCCCTTGTTGTCTCTGTGAGTGCAGTTGTCTTTTTTTTCTCCTATTTTAAGCTTTCTACTTCAACTCCGCTGCATGTGAATTTCAAGCTTTCTGCTTTTAAGATCATTGTCTAGGTTAAGACTCATACTTTCTAAATGTGCCCTAATTTACCTGTTTTTTATTCCTTGATTTTTATGTGAAACCTAGTAATGCCTATGGCTTGGTGCTCATGTTCTCTAGGGGTATGTTTTTTCAAACTGTAGCAACATATACACGTGTAGATATTGCTTTTTAACACACACATATACACACAAAGTTGTATGTTGGTTCACAGGATTAAATGCATTTATTTATTTATTTGAGAATTATTTTTTTGTTTATTTATTTATTTATTTTGAGAGAGAGAGAGAGAGAGAGAGCAAGCAAGTACACATGCACCAGCAGGGTAGGAGCAGAGAGAGAGGGAGAAAGAGAATCCAAAGCAGGCTCCTCACTGTCAATGCAAAGCCTGATGCAAAGCTTGAACCCACGAACCTTGAGGTTATGACCTGAGCCAAAATCAAGAGTTGGATGCGTAACTGACTGAGCCAGCCAGGTGCCCCAAGATTAAATGAATTTACTAATGGGAAAAATGTCTGAAGTCTGGTCTACTATAAGCACAAATTATTTTAATATTGGAATAAAGACTGAGTCATTATATAATTACAATATATTATAAATTAAGTGTATAATTCCTGATGTACTGAAGGGATACTAGAGTGGTCATTGTGCCATAAAGGAATAATCATTGTGCCATAAGTTTCATCAGGGATACTTGTTGTTACCATAATCTTCAATGTGGATAACCAGCAGTACTGAAGAGAAGGAGATGGGTCAATAAGGAGAGGGAAAGTACATGTGACGGATATAGATGGGATGTGCACATTAGTTTGACTAGAGGATCCAGAGCTTTATGGAAGCAGAGAACAATGACACATTTTCATTCAGGAAATACAAAAACATTCTTTGTTAGACTATGTTGAATGCTTGGATTCTTACTATGATACAGTCATTTCATCAGAAGGCTACTGGAGATTACTAAATAGAGGAATGATACTATGAAAGTGGAGTTTGGGTAATTATCTTGATAATAGTTTATATCTCGGATTATAGAAGAGAAAAGGCTAAACTTTAAGAGACCATCCAGAGCTGTGCTATCCATTATGGTGGCCACTGGCCAAATGTAGCTCCTGAGCACTTGAAATATGTACATATAACTGAGGTCTCCATCTCTTTTCCATCTGTAAGAAGAGTGATAATTGTATCCATGTGAGAGAAGTGTGTGCGGCTTAAATGACTCATCCATGCAAAGCCTTTAGAAAAGTAGCAGGTATGCAATAAGTATTTATAGTGTTTTATTATTCTTGAAAAATGCTGTGTATTTAAACAAGTGTCTAAATATGTTACAGCCCCAGAAGTATTTAGCATGAGTACTGCAGGTGAAGAAATTCTAAGTATCCTTTAAAAAAATATTCATCTATTGTCATCAAACTATTTCTTGATCTTTTTTGAGTTAGAATAAGTAGATATTTATGAGTCAAATCTCAGAAGTCAGATTATATGGACTTGAAGTTTGAGCAGATCTGACTGCAGGCAAATTACTTAATCTCAGCAAGTCTCTGATTTCTCATCTCTCGAATGAACATAAAAATGCTCCCTCCATCTGTGTGCCCATTGTTAGGAGATGATGAATGGAAATAGTTAAGAATAGTGTGAGAGACATGTGATTTTACTATTATTCTTGTTTCTTTAGAAGAACCCCTCGCAATCCTGTAAATCTAGCACTTTTTATTTTAATCTCATTACAAGAATATGTTTTTGAATCATGGCCACAAAAGCTGAAAGACAAATATTTCAATTTTCTTTTCATTTTCTCCCTTATCATTTAAGGCTGCATTTATTAGGAAAAACCTATTTCTGTGGGTCTTTTAACCTATTGACTGGCTTATAAAACTGCTAATTGGTTATGGAAAACAGACAGATGTGTGCTAAACCTATTTTTTAGCTCAGTAACCCCATTTGAATCTTTTTTCTGCAATGATGTGTTGAGATTTATGTATTTTTAACTTTTTTCCTCTCTATATATAGTTTGCCTAATGAACTCTGTTTCTGTTGACTTGGCTGTAATGACCTTACATTTGGAGGTTTGGGGCGAAATAACTGAATGAGAATCATCCTAAACGATTTTAGTATTTGTTACTCCTTTATATAACAATGCATATTTGCCTCCCAATCCAAGGTTAGCACTCTAGAAAAAGGAACTTTTTAAAGATTGCTTCTCAAACGAACAATTATTTTCTATGTGCAAACAAGAGGAGATATTTTGTAAGGAACACTTATTCTGTCATTGATTAAATAGCTATTCGTTTCTCCCTGTTATATAGAACAGAACTCCAAAGGACATGCTTTTCCCGGTCATTGCATAGAACTCTAAAGGACATAAATAAACACTGTTTTCTCATTGATTAGATAGCTATTCTTTTCTGCCTAGTTATAGCATAGAACTCTAAAGGAATCTGGTGTGTAAGTTCTTTTTACTAGGATCCTGAGATGCTGACCACAAAAAGTTAAGAAGTTTAAAACATTCTTAAAGTCTTACTCTTGGTGTAAGGCATTATAGGGCCTCTGTCAAAATGGGTTGAATTATTTGATTTATCTAATGACAAATTTTACCCTTATTTATTATGTGATCTGTCCTCCATACGATCTAAATGGGATCACAAAAATAATTCTAAGATAGGTCTATGTATTTGTTTACAGAGATTCTGGCCTAAGGATGAGGGCTGCTTTTGGAGCAGAGAGGGTTGCCTTAACCAGAAAAGGTGTTAAAAAAATTTTTTTTTGAGTATAGTTGATACACAATGTTACCTTAGTTACAAGTGTACAACATAGTGATTCAACTTCTCTACATATTATGCTATGCTCACCACAACTCTAGCTACCATCTGTTACTTTACATGCTATTACAGTATCATTGACTATGTTCCCTTGCTCAGCCTTTTATTTCTGTGACTTAAATTCATTCCATAACTGGAAGCCTGTATCTCCCACTTCCCTTCCCCTATCTTGTCCATCCCCCCTACTCTCCCCTCCAGCAACCCTCAGTTTGTTCTCTGCATGTATGGGTCTTATTATGCTGTTTGTGTGTTTATTAATTTGTTGTTTTTTTTTAGATTACATAAATGAGTGAAATACGGTATTCATCTTTCTCTGTCTTATTTCACTTAGCATAATAGCCTCTAGGTCCATCCATGTTGTCACAGATGGCATGTTCTCATCTTTTTAAGGCTGCATAATATTATGTTATAGACATATCTTCCTTATCCATTAATTTATCAATAGACACTTAGTTTGCTTCCATATCTTGGCTATTGAATAATGTTGCAATAAACATATGAATGCATGTATCTTTGGGAAAGGCTTTTCAATTTATGTGTCTCCTCATTTTACACACAAAAAATATCATCCAGGGGTGCCTGGGTGACTCAGTCAGTTAAGCATCCTACTCTTGATTTTGGCTCTGGTCATGATATCCTGGTTTGTGGGTTTGAGCCCTACATCAGGCTCTGCTCTGACAGCGCAGAGCCTGCTTGGAATTCTCTCTTTGCCCCTCCCTCTTTGCCCCTCCCCAGCTTGTGCTTGTATGCTTCCTCTCTCGTGTGTGTGTGTATGTATATGAGTGTGTGTGTGTATGAATGATGATCCTTTCAATTAGAGTTAGCTTGAGAATTCTCTGTTGTAAGATTAAGTTAATGGTGAGTCCTCATGGTGAGTCCTCAAATATTATATATTTATTATCCTAGTAAGCTTGGGAGGTAATAAAGTTGCCAGGATAAAAGAGGTAAAGTAAGAAGCAGAAAATTATATAAGGTTAGAAAAAAAAACTCATGGACCTAAGTATAAGAGCAAGGCCAAAGATAAACACATAAGAGTGTGTGTAAATGGAAGAGGAACTGTTAAACGAGGAGGTCAGTTGGATGAAAAGCAAGGAGTTTCTTCATGTCTAAAATGGACCTTGGAGCTAGTCATATCTTACCTTTAGGTTTTTGAGTTTCACAGTATATTTTTATTAATGTTCCTAACAGTGCCTGGCATCTAGTAAATGCTCAATGACAGCTATTATTATTATTGTCATTATTTTTATTTGAATTGAGGAATCTGACCCTGATGATATTTTCCAAATATGAAAATATAGAAATGGGTTCTTGCATCCCTTTTCAAACTTAAATGCATATCCGGTGCATGGAATTCAATCCTAATGCCATTGGAGTTCATGTCACATGTGTTCCTCCTTCTTTATTTTTATCACAGAGAGATGCAGCTCCCCTATCCTCATGATGAGTTTAGTGATTTAGAAATCAAGCCCTGTAGCTATATTACCTATTCAGTTGCTGAACTGTGACACACTGTTTCATTAGTCATACCAGGTTGTTTTGGAAACATGTCCTATCAACCTATAAATTATGGAGCTCCCGTTATAAATTCATAACACAACTATATGGGAAGTTTTAGATTAAGTTCATATTCTGTTTAGCTGAATTAAAATATGAATGAGCTACTTTGCATCCCAGACTTCACTGAAAGTCTGAGGTGGGAGGATGATGTTAGAAAAAAAAATGAGAATACAGTATTATTTGAAGTCCATATCCAACCTGTCATTTTGACAGATGCATGTTCTTGGCTTATTTTAATACTTGGATTGAAAGAAAAAATTAAGAATTCTAGCTTAGTCTTCTATGGCTTTTCAAATACATAAAGATTTTCACTCCCATAGGGAAGGGGAGATTATAAGATTCTAAATAATAGGAGGAAGTTTTATGTTTGATGATAATTTAAATTAATCCAGGATGTTGTTTATGGCTCTACCAGCTTATTGTATTATTTTGCCCAGTTCCTAATTCAATCAGGCAACAAGAATAGATTGATTGAGTGCTAGGTTATATAGTTACCATGCCTGACACCTGTCCTCCAATAGTATGCAGTATAATGGGACACAACATAGGTACAGGAAAAGACAACAGTGGCAGAGAATCTGTTGTATTGCTAAACAAATGATACCAATAGCAAGTGCTGTCAAACTGCAGAGACTGTCTTTTGCAGAGATTTCATTCTTCGGCTGGAAGTAGCACTTGTTTATGACTCCAGCCTTGCCTCCAGCTCTGACCTCTTTACCACACTCATGCTACTCATGTCTTATCACTAGCGGGCATACCCTGAAATAGGATTTAACCAGGTTCAGAGAAGAATTTATAGCAAAGCCATATAGTCTTTGCATTATCCTAGGTAACCCGTAAGTTATGGTCCCCCCAACATTTGTTGCCAGATGATGTCAGTTTCCCCGACTACAGTGATAGTGTTCAACATTAGTGCTTGACACATAGAAGAAACTTAACAGGCATTTGTGTAATTAGTGGTTTCTAAAGTTGTTGTAACATGCATTCAGATGTCATTGTTTATAAATTTAAAAATATATAATTACAGGTTTTTGAACTGCATTTCAGAGAAGCCCCATGACCACAACTCCTATTTACAGAAGTCTAGTTATCATGATCACCTGTGGACACTACTCACATACCACATAGACTCTGATGTCCCTCAGAAAGGGCCTTTGCATGCACATTCTGTATTTATTCAGGTTTTCTTTCATGCTACATTTATGAAGTCCCAACAATTCTAAGATTCTAGCACTAGGGCTACAGTAGTGTACAAGACCTATGAAGCTTCTATCTTTGCATTCTGTTAGAAAAAAATGGACAGTAAGCTAATAAAGGCATAAAATATCACTAATCATAAGGGCTAATAAGAGAAACAAACCAAAATAAAAGGATGTGGACAGATTGGTAGTAGGAGAGGAGTTGGTCACAGTAGTTCTTTCTGAAAAGATAGTGCTTCAACCGAGACTTACGTGAAGGAGTAAGGTAAGAGCATTCAGGGAGAGAGAACAGCAAGTGTGTAGGTACTGAGGCTAGAGCATACCTGGCATGTCTGAGGAATGGCAAGGAGCCCACGGGGCTGGTTGAGATTAACTGATATGGTATGAAGTTGCAAAGGTAGTAAGGACTTTTTTGGAGAAGGACTTTTAGACTGTCATAAAGACTTTGGAATTTCTCTGTGTGAGACAGGAAAGACTATTGACAAGCTCTGACTTGTCCTGTAAAAGGAAATATCTGATGTGTTGAGATTATTACTTAGGAAGTCAAGTTAGAAGCAGGGAGAACATTTAGAAAGCTCCAGCAGTAAACCTGGTGAGATGTAGTGACAGGTTGAACCAGAGGGTAGCTGTTAAATGGGAGAAGTGATGAGTTTTCTTGATTAATTTCAAAAGTAGATCTGAAAGGATTTGTCAGTAGGTTAGGTGTGGGTTGTGATCAAGAGGAATCAAGGGGCACCTGGGTGGCTCTCAGTTGGTTAAGCCTCCGACTTCGACTCAGGTCATGATCTCATGGTTCATGAGTTCAAGCCCTGCGTCAGGCTCTGTGCTGACACCTGGAGCCTTGAGCCTGCTTCAGAGTCTGTATCTCCCTCTCTCTCTGCCCCTCCCCTGCTCATGCTCTGTCTCCTTTCTCTCTCTCTCTCAAAAATAAATAAACATTTTAAAATGAAAAAAAAAATAGGAATCAAGGATATCTCTTAGATTTTTGTAAGCATGGAATTTATACTTAGCTAAGGAGCATTGAGAGGAGAGCAGGTAGGTGTGTGTGTGTGCAGGGGTGGGGGCAAAAAGTTTGGTTTGGGATGTATTAATTTTGAGAGCTATCCGACATAAAAGGTGAGAGGTTGAATTGGCAATTGAATATATGGGCTTAGAGATGGGAGCAGTCAGGGCTGAAAATATAACATCAGGCATCTTCTGCATGTAAATGGCATTAAAGCATGGAGCTAGATGAGCTCACCTATAGAGTGAAGACTGATGGAGAAGGGGGTAAATGAGAGGACTAAGTCCTTAGGGCACTCCAAAATGTCAAGGTAGGGGAGCTCAGGAGAAATTAGTTATGGTGCCAGAAGAAGCAAGTGAGGAAGGAAGAGTCCCAAGACTTCATGAAAGGAAACATGTTCAGGAAGGGGGAAAGTATTAGATGTATTAAATGCTGCTGAGAGAGTGAATAAAATGAGAACTGAGAATTAAGCAAAAGATTTTAGAATAAGGAGAACACCGGTAACCCCTTTCCTAAAATACCCTTTTCTCATCTTTACATCTAGCTGGTTACTACCCAGCCATCAATCCCCATGGTACAAAAACAGTTATCCCAAAACAAAACAAACAAAAACAGATGAGGAAAGGAGAGAGATAGGGGAGAGGAGGAAAAAATGAGAACATGTAACTGATTATTATATAAATGTATACAAATGTTAAAACAATGAAATGGAGAGTTCTAGATAGGGGTCAGAGCTATATGATAGTATTGACAGATACTGTTGTGTTGCGGGGGTGAGCCCTAGGCTATGCATGCCTATTAACAAACCACGTGAAAGAAAACATCAGTAATATTTTGAGCTTGCTAATGGTAGAGCTTAAACTAACACATAGAAGTGTGTAAAATCAGAGCTTAGCTCTCTTTGTATCATTACCTAACCTGATGACAAATGAAAGTCAGTCAGTTTTCAGAAATCTTGTTTTTGCTGCACCAGGGAAACAGACTGTTGATTTCACTTTGTTTTTTGTTTTTTTTAATTTTTGGAGACAGGGGAGAAAGACAGACAGACAGAGGTGAGGAGGGGCAGAAGTGGAGAGACAGAGAAGAGAGAGAGAATTCTAAGCAGGCCTCACACTCAGACCTGGGGCTTAATCCTTTGACTCTGAGATCATGACCTGAGCTGAAATCAAGAGTCAGACACTCAACCAACTGAGCCACCGAGGTACCTCTGTTGATGTCACTTTGTAAAATGTTATTTCTTTTTTACACAAATATAGAAAATATTTTCTGAAAGTACAGTGTATAACCATTTTGAATTAGGAAATAAAATATTTGAGATACAGTGTTGCTTTTTTAAAGTGAATTTAATAAGGAAACTAGTAAGTATGAATGAAAAAGGAAGTAAGCGGGGCTTCTCCAATGAAGGAGTAATCATGCAGAAGCTCACTAGATAGCTCAGTGTATTAAGTAAAATACAGTTATCACTTAGAGGTATTAAGTAATCGATTAAACTAAGCCATTTGACAATTGTTTTCTTAAGTCTTGTATTAGGAGAAAATAGAATTGAGATTAAAAAAAATTCTTTGATTTCAACATAGAGCCAAAGAAAGAGAGATGCATAAATAACATTTGGAACACAGATCCATAGTGCAAGAGAAAACAGGGCTAACAGAAAGCGGGTAATGAATAAAAAAAATAGTAATTCATTTTTAATTGTGTTAATTTTTCATGGGATATTATTATACTTTTATCAAGTGAGGAATGGTGATTGTGTTGTTTTAGGAAGATATTTATTTTCTGTTATTAAAGCAATATAATGATTTCAGAGATTATATTATTGATGTGAGAGTTGCTACAAATTTATGGATCTAGTCTACTGCTTCTCAAACTTAAATGTGCATACAAATCACCAGGGGAATCTGCTACCATCAGATTCTGGCTCAGTAAGTCTGGAATGGGATCTTAGATTCTGCATTTGTAACCAATTTTTAGGTAAAGCCAATGCTGGTGATTGGAGCATGACACTTTGAATAGGAAGGTACAAAGGAATTACACTTCATAAGTACCTGGGCTGACTAACAGAGTATTTGTACTTGATTCTTTCTCAGAGTGAATCTCTTTGGACCTGATTACACCTTAACAGATTAGCTTCCTTTCAGTTTGCATTTTTTCTCATAGATGAACATCATGTTCTTGACTAATAACTGAGCATGTTTTTGTTTTTTTTTAAAGTTTATTTATTTTGAGAGCAACAGAGACAGCACGAGTCAGGGAGGGGCAGAGAGAAATGGAGGGAGATAATCTCAAGCAGACTCCATGCTGCCAGCACAGAGCCCAATCTGGGGCCTGAACTCATGAAACCTAGAGATCATGACCTGAGCCAAAATCAAAAGTCTGACGCTTGACTGAGCCACCTAGCGCCCCCAAGCATGCTTTCAGTAAGTGATCGATTTGCAGTTGTCTGTTCCTGTTCATTACCCAGACTTCTCTACAGCCAAGAGGAAACATTTTGACTGTTGGGGAACATTCTGTGGCCATGGGATAGAATGAAGTCAGTAGTCCTATGTAAAGATTGAGACCATAGCCTCATGAGCCCTGTGTTCTAAATCTCAGTTTTATTCAGTTTGTTAATGAGTCAAAGTATTTGGCTAATGAAGCAAAGAGTGGAGCCAGTGCTCTTTATCCTGTTTCATGAGAGAGAACTGTACTCCTAAACCAAACTATTCAGAAATATGGGCCATTGTTGCTTGAAGAAGGGGTATATATATTTTTAAATTTAAAAAAATGTTTATTTATTTTTGAGAGAGAAAGAGACAGAGAGAGACAGAGCATGAGCAGGGAGGGGCAGAGAGACAGAAACCCACACAGAATCTGAAGCAGGCTTGAGGCTCTGAGCTGTCAGCACAGAGCCCAATGTGGGGCTTGAACCCACGAACCACAAGATCTTACCTGAGCAGAAGTTAGACGCTTAGCCAGCTGAGCTGCCCAAGCACCCCTGAAGAAGAGGAATATTTAAGAAAAGTAGCACTAATACCAATACTGATAAAAGCAACCCCAAATTAATTATTTACATAGAGTAAAACACTGCCTCTTCCTCCTGTTTGTAGCAAGGACAGTGGCTCTCAACCCTGGCTTCCCATTAGTATCACTTGGGAAGTTTATAAAACATTCAAACCTTGACCCACTACCTCTAAAAGTTCCTTTTTAATTGGTAGAAAGGGGTCCTAGGTATCAGCATTTGTGTTAAAGATCCCTGCTTGTTCTGATGTGTAGCTAAGATTAAGAACCATTGTTTTAAGAGTTAGAAAGGGAAAGTTTACAGATTTCTCTTTTTCAGGCAAAATATAAGCCACACAATAAATGGCATAAAAGCCTTAAGTATTCAGTAGATATTTAATAAATAAATGCTGTTTAAAATTGAGAGTATCTCTGCTTAATTGATCTGTTTACTCCCCCAAAAGAGATACAGAAAAAGAGTAATTGATGACATATCTGAAGTTCACAACTATTTCTTTTTTCATCTCTAAGCTTAGAAACAAATCTCCATTAATTTTTTAACTGTTTTCTCAGTACCAAATAATACATTTACACCCCTGCTGAGGGTTGTTCAGGGAATTGGATAAACCCCCATTCTCCCATAATATAAATGAAGAGGGTATCATTTTTTGGAACATATTGAAACATATCTTGGTCTGAACTACCTGGAGTAACACTTTCAAGAGTTTTGTCTCTCTCTGAGCAAGTTATGTCTACATATAGCTACTACTCAAGAATTCCAGTCATCTTATATTTTCTCACTATTTTGCCTTTACTCAGTCTTAGGATTCCTACTTTCATCTCTCACATCCTCAGAAACATAAATTTGGGCATTCCATTCATTTTCCAGGCTATTTTGAAATGATGCTTATCCTATGAAGTCTTCTTTTTTCCTCTGGTCAGAAAAGTTCTCTCCTACATAAGATATTAATTAAGAATTATCTTGAGTAGCCTATCACACCTTTTCTAGTAGTTATTTATCTGTGTTATTATTACTATCCCCTCAAAAATACAAGCAACTTGAAAGGTAGGACTATGGCTTATGGAAATTTTATTTTTCATAAACTCATATATATACATACATGTATGCATTAACAAGCTAATTATACATTGAATTAAACTACTAATTCTGAATATTATGAATTTATTAATTTTCAATTCAGAAGGTAAATTTTTCTGACCTCATCATCAAATTCTTAAACATTATACTTTTTCTTTTACGGACCGAGCACATTATTCAGAATACAGAGGGATTTAGCTAAATCTCAACTCAGGAAGCTAGGCAAATAAAGAAGAATCGGCGAAACACAGAAAACTTCATACAGAGTCTAAATTACAGACAAAGAGGAAAAGCTATAAGAAATTACTGAGTACTTTCTTAGACTCTCATATAGTAGTGAAGCAGCCTAAGTAAGCCCTGAAGAATCTCACAAGTATATTCAACAAATGCTCGTTTTTATAATGATAGGGAAGAAACTGAAGAAACTTTTATTGAGAATGTAACCTAAGTTGAACAAATTGGAGCCCTGGAAAAGAGACCAGAATCTCTTCTCAGGATATACAATAACCAAAATATAATTTTTGGACATGAGAACACTGATGTGAAAGGCTATAAAGCTCAACCTCTCAGAAGTAGAGTCAAGACACCTTCCTCCCTCCCTTCCTCCCTCCCTCCCTCCCTCCCTCCCTCCCTCCCTCCTTCTCCCTTTCTTCCTCCCTCCTTCCCTTCCCTCCTTCTTTCCCTTTCTTTCTTCCTTCCTCCCTCTCTCCCTCTTTCTTTCCCTCCCTTCCTTCCTTCCTTCCTTCCTTCCTTCCTTCCTTCCTTCCTTCCTTCCTCCCTCGATTCAAGGGAAGTTATATTTATTTTTTTATTTGAGCATCGTTGACACACAATTTGGCATTAGTTTCAAGTGTACAACAGAGTGAGTCAACAGCTCTATAGGTTATGCTATGCTCCAAGTGTAGCTACCATGTGTCACTGGCAAAGTGATTAGACAACTTTTTGAATCAGGCTTAGCCTCCAGACACAGAAATGGAAACAAAAAGAAGCTATATTTCTGAATGCATCATAGTAACAGCAGAAAAAGGAGCTCTTGAGCCATCTGACTTTTCTCTGCTCCCTATGTAGGAACACTCTTCTAATTCGTTTGTAAAAAACAAACCCAAAAACCAACTTCTTTCAAATACAAAAAACAAAATTATTTACAATCTAACCCCATATAAATTGAAATTTATAAATAAACTGTAAATAAATGTTCCAACAGATAAGGAGAAGACACCAGAAAATGTAGGCAAATTAGACAAAACTACTCTCAGATTTTTCAATAGTCTAGAACATAAAAAAAAGATCAAAGTTTTGCAAGAAAAGCATAAATCTCTAATACAACAGCTTTGAAGTGAGGTAGCTAGACAATCATTGAATCTGAAAAGACCACAAGAAATAAATAGTGCTCTAGTAAAATGTAAAAGAAAGACATTTTAGAAATAGATATTAAAAAAGAAGACATACAGAACATATAGTTTTCACACACAAAAAGAGTAGTATAAGATACTAGATATAGAATAAAAAATTCAAATTAATGAACAACAATAAGAACAAATACAACAAAATAAGATCAAAATATTTCACAATTGTTAAGTATAGAAAATAGGCTATATATACACACACACATATTGGTCATATCAATAATTTTAAATTGATTAACTCATCTATTAAAAATAGAATTTTAGGGGCGCCTGGGTGGCTCAGTCGGTTGAGCGGCCGACTTCGGCTCAGGTCACGATCTCGCGGTCTGTGAGTTCGAGCCCCGCGTCGGGCTCTGTGCTGACAGCTCGGAGCCTGGAGCCTGTTTCCGATTCTGTGTCTCCCTCTTTCTGACCCTCCCCCGTTCATGCTCTGTCTCTCTCTGTCTCAAAAATAAATACACGTTAAAAAAAAATTTTTTTTTTAAAAAATAGAATTTTAGCTTGCCAATAAAATAATATTCAATGTTATTGCTTTAATAAGAGACACACATAAATGACTAATAAATATTAAAAATAAAAAGGATGGGTAGTGATATATATCAAAATGAGTAATGTTTAGAAGGTATTTAAAATATAGACATTGGAAGTGGCCAGAACACCCACTTACCATCTTGAAAACTGATCGTTAAAAAAAAGAAATAAGCAGTTATCCTACCTCTACAAGAAAACCTGTATTTCAGAGTAACTAAATAACTTCAATAGGTAAGTTCTTCAGTACATAAGCTTTCCAGGTAATTCATGCAGAAGGAAAAACAGAATTAGAAATATAACAGTTTTGTGATGTCTAATGAAATAAATGATTCATCTATAAATAGATGATAAAGCTGTTAGGTTAAAATTAATGGAGAACTTTTCAATGAAGAGATCAAGCTGTCACCATTGATCAGTTTATTTTCAGTAAAAATGAGGTGCTTAGACATCGTGTGCCTCCTCATATGATGTAATATGGCAAATACCACCACCTATAAACTGTTCTTATCACACACACACATGCACGCACACACAGAACTTAAATCTACTCTTTAGATCTAGTTTTTAGTCTGTTGAAATTATAGGGGATAAAGGAACAAGTTAACTGACATCAATAGGAAGCAATCAATCAAATACAGAATGGAAATATTTTATAGGAAAAAAACAACCCCCCCCCAAAAAATAAGTAAAAAAAAGGGGGAAAGAAAAAATGACCCAGTTTCTCTAATGACATTTAAAAAAAAAAAAGATGATGGTGGTGATGCTCTGAATTAAAAACAACTTAAAAAAGACTCGGAGTGAGGATATTTTCTAGTTGGCTGGGACAGTCATGGTTTGCTCTTATTATCCCACTGTAATTATTTTTAATATCCTTCTTTTACTCCAGAAGTATTTGGGTAAGGTTTAGATTATATGACCACCTTATTCATGAGATATACAATCAAATACACTGAGAAGATCTAGCTTGGATCCTGATCCACACAAACCAAGAAAAAAACTCAAAAACTTCCATGCGCAAAAAATACACACACACAAATAGTGTATGTAATATATATAATATTTATACATATAAATTAAAAATCTGGAGTTTTCTGTTTATACTGTCTTTTAACAATTAGGGGAATTTGAATATAAATTGGGATTTAGATAACATGGAATTTCTGTTAGGGAATTCTGTGTGCAATGACATTACAGTTATATTAGAATATATCCTTTACTGTTGTGAAATGACATGATGTTTGGGATTTCCTTTAAAATAGTCAAGCAAGAAAACAAAAGAGGGGGTACTTGGAGTGTTGAAACACATATAACAAATATGATAGTTATGGAAACTAAGCAATAGGTAAACAATTATTCATTTTCTCTCTGCTTTTGTGTATGTTTGGAAATTTTCAAAATGAAAGGTTGAAACAAAATAGTTGTTTTTATAAAATAAAAATTACAGTATTGCTCAAGCTTGGTATCAACTTATTATCATTATGAATTCTAAATGTTTATGTACCCTATAACAAAAAAATGAAAAAAAGAAAAAGAAATACAGTAATTCACAATATTAGAGGTTTCAATACCAAACTCTCTAAAAATTGATAGAACAAGCAGACAATCAGTAAGGATATAGACTATTTTAATATCTCTATCAACCAATTTGACCTAATTGACAATTATAGAATACGCCACCCAACAAAAGTATATAGTATACATTACATTCTTTTTTCAGTAGATATGGAACATTTACAAAGATATACAGTGTCTTGGGCCATGAAATAAGTCTCAATAAATGTAAAACAATTCAAGTCATACATCATAAATCCTCTAAGCAAAATAAAATTAAATGAGAAATAAGTAATAGAAAATTTTCTAGAAAATCCCCCCAAGTATTTGGAAATGAAATGACCAAAATTTCTAAATATTCCATGTGTCAAAGAAGAAATCAAAGTGGAAATTTAGGAAATATCTTGAACTGAATGAAAACAAAAATATGACATATCAAAATTTGTGGCATGCTATTAACTACTTGGAGAGTGGCACCTGGGTGGCTCAGTTTAAGCATCCAACTTCGGCTCAGGTCGTGATCTCACAGTTTGTGGGTTCGAGCCCTGCATCGGACTCTGGGCTGACAGCTCAGAGCCTGGAGCCTGCTTCAGATTCTGTCTCTGTCTCCTTCTGCCCCTCCCCTGCTCATGCTGCTTCTCTTTCTCTCTCTCTCTCTCTCTCTTTCTCTCTCTCTCTCAAAAAATAAATAAAAATTTTAAAAAAAGAAGTACTTGGGGAAGATTGATAGCCCTAAATATTTGTATTTGAAAATAATAAAAGTCTCAAGTTAATGACCTCAGCTCTACCCAAAGAAATCAGAAAATAAAGGCAACTTATATCTGAAATATGTAAAAACAACAACAACAACACACACACACACAAACACAAATGATAAAGATCAGAGTGGAAATTAATGAGATAGAAAATGGAAAAATAATAGAGAAAATCAGTGGAAGCAATATCTGGTTCTTTGATATTACCAATAAAACTGTTAATTTTAGCCAAGAAAAAAGGGAGAAGTTACCAATTACAGGAATGATAGAGGTACCATTATTACAGATTCTACAAATTTTGAGATATTATGGAATGCTTATAGCAATATATTCAATAATTCTCATGAAATGGAATAATTTATTGAAAGACAAAAGCTGTCAAAGCTCATTCAAGAAAAAATAGCTAGTGTGAACAGCCCTCTATCTATTTTTAAAATTTAATTTTTAATTAAAAGCCTTCCCACAGAGAAAGTACAAAGCCCAGATGTCTTCACTGGTGAATTCTACCAAACACTTAAGGAAGAAATAATATCAACTCTATACACAACCTTTCAGATAGTTAAATAAGGAATACTTCAGAGTCATTCTATGAAGCCAGCATTATTCAGATTCCAAAACCAAATACTATACAAGAAAACTGCAGTCAAGTTATGACCAGATCATAAACATAGATGCAAAAATGCTGAACAAAATTTTAGCAAACTGAATTCAAGAGTACAGGAAAAGGGTAAAACATCATGACCAAATGGGCTTTCCCCCAGGAATAAAAGGTTCGTTTAATAATTGAAAATCAATCAATGGAATGTACCACATTAACAAACGTGGGAGGATAAAAGATGGAGATAAATCCTTTGATAAATTCAATATCCATTCCTGATTTTTTTAAATTTTTTTTTAACGTTTTATTTATTTTTGAGACAGAGAGAGACAGAGCATGAACGGGGGAGGGGCAGAGAGAGAGGGAGACACAGAATCGGAAGCAGGCTCCAGGCTCTGAGCCATCAGCCCAGAGCCCGACGTGGGGCTCGAACTCACGGACCGCGAGATCGTGACCTGAGCCGAAGTCGGACGCTTAACCGACTGAGCCACCCAGGCGCCCCCCATTCCTGATTTTAAAAGAAACAAAAACACTCTCAGCAAGTAGGTATAGAAGGTGTATTAGTTTCCTGTGCCTGCTGTAACAAATCATCATAAACTGGTTGGCTTAAAGAAACAAAAATTTATTATCAGACAGTTCTGGAGGTTAGAAGTCTGAACTCAAGGTGTCAGCAAGGACTGCACTCCCTTTGGAGGCTCTAGGGGAGAACCCTTCTGTGCCTTTTCCAGCTTCTGTTGGCTGTTGGTATTCCTTCGCTTTCTTGGTTCATCACTCCAACTGCCTCCATCTTTACTTCACCTTCTCCTCTGTGTATCTGTGTTGTCTCCTTTTCTATCTCTTATAAAATGCTTGTCATTGAACTTAGGCTCACTTGGGTAATCTATAACACTCTTATCTCAAGATCCTTAACTTAATTATATCTGCAAAGATTTTTTTTTTTCCCCAAACAGGATAACATTCACAGGTGCAAGGATTTGAACATGGGCATCTCTTTTAGGTGGCTACCATTCAGCCCACTACAGAAAGAAATTTCCATATTTTCAAAAAGGGTGTCTATAGAAAAGCTATAGGTAACATCATACTTAATGGTGAAAGACTAACTGCTTTTCAGCTAAGAACTAGAACAAGGCATGGATGTGCATTCTCAATACTTTTATTCATCACTGCACTGAAGGTTCTAGTCTGCGCAATAAGGCAAGAAAAAGAAGCAAAAACAACCAATTTGGAAAGGAATATGCAAGCCTTTTTTTTTTCTGGTGGAATCTACAAAAAAACTACTAGAATGAATAAGTAAGTTTAGAATGGTAGCAGAATGGGGGCACCTGGGTGGCTCGGTCAGTTGAGCATCCGACTTCCTCTCAGGTCATGATCTCATGATTCCTGAGTTCCAGCCCCGTGTTGGGCTCTGTGCTGACAGCTCAGAGCCTGGATCCTGTCTTCAGATTCTGTGTCTCCTTCTTTCTCTGCCCCTCCCCTGCTCATGCTGTCTCTCTCTCTCTCAAAAATAAATAAAACATTAAAAAGACTTATTAGGATGGTTGCAGATGAAAGATCCGTATACGAAAACCACTTTTCTATATTCTAGCAACAAACAACTGGAAACTGAAAAAAAAAATGACCCCCCGGTTGGATTCTTCACCACAGCTAGTATTAGTGTTTGCTCTAAAGGATGCTTTTTTTAAAAACAAGTGCAAAAGAGGAATAAGTCAGTTGATTATATAGTAGCATTATATCAATATTGATTTCCTGATTTTGATAATTGAACTATAGCTAAGTAACAGACTACTCTTTAGGAAGTACACTGAAATATTTCAGTGTTAAGGGACATTTCAAATAGTTCTGAAAAAAACCCATAATATGTATATGAGAGTCAGAAATGATAGCACAAATGATAAAGGTGATAGGGAATATGAATAAAGGCTATATAGGACCTGTTTGTACTATTCTTATATCTGTTCTATAAGTAAACCTGAAATTAATTCAAAGTAAAATATTAGAAAATAGAATTTAGGGAAGGAATTGAAAATAGTGTGTATATACCATTTGTCTGAGGAATTTTGCTGAAAATGGCCCTATAACTTATTGGGTACATGAAGTCAAGAGGTATAAAACTTCATTATAATATCTGGCACAGAGAGATGGTCTTGCTATAAGAGGCATTAGCTCATTGAGACAATGCTCAGAGAAAGGCGTATCCAGGTCTTCGTATTCTGATGTGGTGAACAGAAAGGTTAGCAACACTATTCTCTTCTCGTTTCCATTCTTTCGTCTCTCTGCCTCATACAGTTGAGTTTGTGTAAGTCAAATACCATCATTATACATTTTATTATCAGTTCTTATACCAAGATTAGATGTACACACACTTAATTTAAAATGTCAAAAAAGCAACAAAAATTGTAATAGAATACTTTTTCTAGTACTTTTGTTACAAAATCTTAATAGATTTCCAAACAGGGATGAGGCAAAGTCAATCACTATCAAGATGTATTATAACAGCATCTACCAAAACAGATGGAGATGAAAATGCATTTTTAAAACTGAATGACTGACTCCCTTGTGAGGAAGCTTCTCCTATTTACTGTCCTCCAAGGAAAGGAGGACAAATGAGAGCTCTTCTGTAAAAGACCCTGATCCTTCATCAGGTTGCAAGGTGCTACTTTAACGCTCTCAAACCATTCTGGGAACTGTGGCCCACAGAATCTTGTTGCTAGTTCTTTTCCACTGCTATGCAAGAAAGGTAATTAGAGAGACAGGGAAAGGGTGGTGGGAAAGCTTGTGCTATGGATGCTGCAGTCATTATTTCAATTAAAGTTATGTATTCAGATAGAAAAATACTCTATCTACTCTGTCTATATGATAGTTTTTCTAAAGTTAAGTCAGATCATCACCCTTCAGTAACCAACACACATTTATCTTTGACACCTTACAATATTATTTAGTAGGTGGCAGATTTTTCAAAACTGTCCTGTCTCTTCTTAATAAGATTCTCTAGAAACTGTGGTTCCATTAAGAACACATAAACACACACACACACACACACACACACACACACACACACACACAAAACCCTTCCCTTAGGACTTTTCCCCCCCTGCAGTGGATGAGTCTTTTTCATTAGGGTAGGTTGTTTTGTACTGTTTTGTTTTTCGGTTTTAGAGGATGCCTGAAGTCTAGAAATACTTTAATATATCTATTACTTATAGTTCCCAAATTCAAGTTCAGTCTTCAATAAATGATATTTAATGTATTATTAGAAGGCAAAGTATAGTGAAAAGAATATGTTATTTGTTTCCTGGTGAGGTGGGTGGAGGGAGTGTGTGTGTGTGTGTGTGTGTGTGTGTGTGTGTAAAGGGGAGAGAGAGAGAGAGAGAGAGAGAGAGAGAGAGAGAGAGAGAGAGAGGGAGAGAGAGAGGAGAGAATGTCAACAATATCCATTCCTGGGGCTCAAAGAAGTCATAGAAATCAATCATAGACTTAAGATCCGGGTTAACTAAGGTAATAGATGTGGAAGTGTACACATTAGAAAGTATTATACACATATTAAGAGGGGAAGGCTTCTTCCTATGAGTGAAGTGGGACTGTGACAGTGACAGCAGGGTTGGTGGACCAGTTCTGGTGTCCTTACCTTCTCAGCTCGGCAGGGCAGTAGCCCACCTGCCTGCTAGGTGGGCTTCTGCTTAGTCCTTCTAGCTGGAGCAAGTGCTCCCCCACCAGCCTTGGAGAGCTTGAGCTGCCTGCTGACCTGCCGGGGAAGGCAGGGCTCAGGGTCCTGGGCACAGAGGGAGACCAAACCAGCAAGCCTTCTAAATTAAAAAAGGGGAGAGAGAAAAAAAAGGAAAGCAATATTTAGCAATAAGGATCTTTGAGATTAGAGATATTTATTTCAGATATATTTTTGTTCTTTACAACTGGTTACACCATAAAATTAGGCAAATTTGTCTATTTATTTGATGTTTACTGGTAAAGTGTGACCTATTAAAAGACATGCGGGACACAAAACACTAATGTGATGAAAAATAAAAACTGAGTAAGAGAAATCAAAATATAATTCATGGAAAGATAATTTGAAAAATGTCAACTTTTAAAGCCTATATGTACATGGAAAAGATGTAGGCAGTGAAATATACAGCCATTATGATATTAGCTGAGTTTCTGCATTCAAAATAAGAAGGCAATACTGTTTCCTATCCTTATCTGGTCAGGCCATTCTTAGTAAATGGAAGTCTTCTGACTATCATAGTAACAGCCAGCAGCAAGGGAATTTGCAGAATATCAAGCAAGTAAACTAGAAACAAGAAAGTTTGACTTCTAGTAGAAACAACAAAAACAATCCAATTTATAAAGCTTGGCCAAATTGAAATGGTCCTAGACAAGAATCTGTAGGGTATAAAGAAGAAAGAAAAATTGTTTAGAATGTAGTAATGGGATGCAATTAGGGAAAAGAAAATGTAGGCTGAATATCAGAAACAATTTCCTAACAGTCTATTAGACTGTACATTAGTTTCCCAGGGGAAGAAATGGAAGCCTCATTGCCTGAATCATTTAGAGCTAGACTGATTCCCAGAGGGTGTGGCAACCCAGAAGGAAATGAAAAATGTAGAGTCATGAAAGTCAGTCTGAGTTAATTTTGTAGCACAGTGAAATGCTCTTCTAGGTACTGGAACCTGTCTAAAACCACTGCAAGGAACTTATTCTGTCACTTTAAAATGAATGGTTTACCTAGCTACAAAGCATCACCATCATCAGACGGAGTCAGCTCTCACGTAAATCCAGTACTTTCCCTGGGCCGAATCCTAGGACAGACAGCAGTAGGTGCAATTAAAATGTGAAAACAAAACAAAACAAAAAAACCCCACAGTCTGTCTGCAACTTGTTTCAATCCAAGAGGCAATAGAGTTGATTTAGATAATCCAGCTGCCTAAGTATTTATTCACTTCTCTCCTCTTTGCCCTTTGTGTCTCCTCCAAAACTTCACTGAAGAGGATGGACTCTAAACTAGGCTGTTTTTCAGTCAAGGATAAACACCTTCAAGACTGAACTCCAGACTTGGAAGTGCTTTGGGGACCAGCTTGTACTATTATATTAAAATATATTAGTGACCTTGCTTTTGCTGTTTTTAGTGACATGGAACTTTTCATTGTTTTTTAGTCTTTTGTACTTCTTCTATCTTTCTTCGTCTTACCACCAAAGTAAGATTCTGTATTTCTGATGAACAGCTTATCTTTCGCACACCAACCCCAAGATTTTCCAGGTAGTTCAGGATACCAGTCAACATTAAAATAAAATAGAATGTAAGTTTATTAGTTTAAGACACCATTGTGACTCACAAAGAAAACACTTACTTTCCCTTAAACTGTGACACAGTTTAGCCCTTAGAACTTTTATCTTATGCTTAGTGAAATCGCTTTTTAAAAATTTTTTGTTACAGATGTTTGTGCATATTTTTTATCACACTTGTGCATATTTTAAAATTGGTAAAATAAGTTGTTTAGCATATCTTTAAAACAATTTCATATTTAGAATGCCATTTTTCTGCATCTCTTTTTAAACCCCATAGTTGTTGATCTCTATCTGTGTTTTGTCACAAAATATGGTCTTCTGTGCCATCAAGAGCACTACCAATGCAGCATTTCTTTAAAGAGTGCTCCACTCTGGGATTTCCTCATCACCTGCTGACACCTGTTCTGCAGATTAATTTTTTTTTTTTTTTTTTTTGCTAGCACTTTCTTGTTTGGCATGTAATAGTCAGTAGAAGCAAAAGATAACACATCTTTATCTTCTTGTAGAGGCTTTCTCCTTTAGTGCCAATAAATCACTTTGTTTTTGATGTCCAAGAAAAGAAATAATAGAATTTGTTACTTTTCGGATGGAAATTTGCTTCTCGACTATTAAATATATGTCCTGCTGCATGATTTCTGTGCCTTTCTGAACACATACAACTTTTCAGTGTAGAATCATAATGTAATTCTTAAAGACATTTTAAGTGGTAATTAAATGCAACACCTGTAGTACTAACATAACTCAACTAAAATGGCAATATGAAAGCCATGACCAAATTTCCTTATGTGCAAGGCAATGGCATCTGTGTCATTACTGCCACCTGGTTGAGAATGACAGTAAGATGTGAAAAACCATGTTTCCCTGAAAAATAAATCCCCTGGTCTTTTTTTTCTTCTGTTTTATGTTATTTTAAGAATTGTTATTATTGATATAATGGACATACAATGTTCTGTTAGTTTTAGGTGTACAACATACTGATTCAACAATTCTATATATAATCAATGCTAAACATGATAAGTGTAGACATCACTGTAACCTTACAATGTGATTATGGTATTATTGACTATATTTCCTATGCGGTCCTTTTTATCCCTGTGACTTACTTACTTTATAACTGGTTTGTACCTCTTGATTCCCTTGACCTATTCACACATCCCTCAATCCTCCTTCCCTTGGTAACCACCAGTTTGTTCTCTATATTTATGAGTCTGTTACTGTTCATTTGTTTTGTTCTTTAGGTGCCACATGTGAGTGAAATCATATGGTATTTGTCTTTCTCTGTCTGACTTCACTTAGCATAATGTGTACATCCATCTTATTGCAAATAGCAAGATCTTTTTTATGGCTGAGTAGTATTCCTTTATATGTGTATACCATATCTTCCTTATCCATTCATCTATTGATGGACACTTAGGCTGCTTCCATGTATTGTCTATTGTAAATAATGCTTCAGTAAACTTAAAGGTGCATATTTATTCTGAATTAGTGTTTTTGTTTTCTTTGGGTAAATACCCAGAAGTGGAATTACTGGATCATATGATATTTTTATTTTTAATTTTTTTGAGGAACCTCCACTCTGTTTTTCCATTGTGGCTGCACCAATTTACATTCTTATTACCAGTGCACAAGACTTAGCTTTTTTCTAATCCTCACCAGTTCTTGTTAGTTCTTGCTTTTTTTGACTAGTTATTCTGTCTGATGTAGGGTGGTATCTCATTGTTGTTTTGATTTACATTTCCTGATGATTAGTGATGCTAAACATCTTTTCATGTGTCTGTTGACCATCTATATGTCTTCTTTGGAAATTTGTCTATTCATGTCCTCTGCCCATTTTTTAATTGGATTGTTTGGGGGTTTTTTTGGTGTTGCGTTGTATAAATTCTTTATATATTTTGGATATTAGCCCCTTATCAAATGTACTGTTTGCAAATGTCCTTCCCATTCAGTAGGTTTCCTTTTCCTTTTCTTGATGGTTTCCTTTGCTATGCAAATGTTTTTTGTTTTGGTGTAGTCCCAATAGTTTATTTTTGCTTTTGTTTCCTTTGCCTGAGGAGACATATCCATATGTATGTTGCTAAGGCCCATGTCAAAGAGATTACTATGTTTCCTTTTACAAATTTTATGGTTTCAGGTTTCACATTGAAGTCTTTAATCCATTTTGAGTTTATATTTGTGTATGGTGTGAGAAAGTGGTCCAGTTTCACTCTTTTGCATGTAGCTGTCCAGTTTTCCTAGCACCATTTATTGAAGAGACTGTCTTTTCCCCACTGTACATTCTTGCCTCCTTTGCCATAGATTAACTGACCATATAATCATGGGCTTATTTCTGGGCTCTTTGTTCGATTGATCTGTGTCTATTTTTGTGTAAGTACCATCCTATTTTGATTACTATAGCTTTGTATTATACCTTGAAATCTGCAATTGTGATACCTCCAGCTTTGTTCTTTTTGCTCAAGATTGCTTTGGGTATTTGGGGTCTTTGTGGTTCCATATAAATCTTAGGTTGAATCTCCTCTTCTTCTAGCACTTTCCCCAGGCCTTATTCATGGCTACTGGAAAATTTTACCTATCCCTGAAATTTTACCAAGTTGTGAAAGAAGCCCACTTGTATCTTTCCCAAGGGAAATTGCAGGGCTCCTTTTTTTCCTGCTCATGGGAAACATCCTATTTGATGAAAACTCATCCTATTTGATGAAAACTCACGTGTTACAGTACTTGAATCTGCTTGCCATTCTCAGAATTTTTGTTGTTTCTTGTCTGAGGGCCACTGATCCTATAAAATTAATAAACCAATAAAATTAATTTTCTGTATAACAGCTTTGAAGCAGTTCTTCATAGGATTTTTTTTTCTTGCTTTACTAGCTAATAAAGAACAACCCTCCATTCCTTCAGATGTTGGTGATTTCAACAAGTATCATTAATTTTAAGTTGATTTCTTAATTTAGAGATGATAAATTATGGGAAAATACATATGTTAGAATTCATACAATAAAGTATATGTCACTAGACAGTTTTTCTTTCCTATTCGTTTTACTCCAGCTGAAGTTAGGTACCTACGATGTCTGTACTGGGATTCTGTTGTCACATAGTGAATGTTACTGATCTCACTTTTTTCCTATGGATAATCCCTAACTACTTCAGGTTAGTGCAGACACAGTTCTTGTTTTGTTTTATTTTGCTTGTTTGTGACTAGGTATCATAACCTTTATTCTTCCAAGTATTTTTGAGAGTTACTAATATTGCTAGGGAGTATATTTGCTCTCAGTCCTATAAATCTACACTACTTTTTCCCAGTGAACAGATGTTTATTAAGCACCTACCAGGTACCATATTTAGTACCAGACACTAGAGAGAACAGTGAACAAGATAGATAATTCCTGACCCCACACTGCGTACAGGCTGATTCTATACAAAGTCTCTATGGAATTCTGAGGAGCTGTGGAAAGCTACTGGATCTGGACAGCTCTGGTATCCCAAGACATGTTCTTAGAATTGTTAGGAAAATAGACCTAAAACAATCCCAAATAAAATGCACTGGAATGACTGTGGTCTGTATCACAGCAGCTTTGAAATTTGTGCGTGTGTGTGTGTGTTTTACCATGGTAAAGGATAGAGAATACATCCGGAATTTTGACTGAAGAGCAAAGAACCCAAACAAAACCTTTAGAAAGAAAGCACTATAGATTGTATGTGGGCACATCTTAATACTATACAAAGCCTTTTCTTGAAGTGAAAGAGCCAAACTTTGAGGTCAATAGAATCATTTTGCTGGCCTCTGTACACTTTAAAGAAATTAATCGTGAGGAGAAAATAACTATTTAAATTTACCAGGAAAGTGCTTTTAAGAGACCCAAATAATCCCCTTCAAATCATTTTAAGTTTCAAAAGGACAAGCAAGTTGTTAATTGAATGTTTAATTAACATTTATTGCTAGCATATTAGTTTTACATGACTCACATTGAGTAATACAGTGGAGTTGTGTTTTTGCTGCCATATGTGCACTTTATAGCATATTCAGTTCCCATACATAATCAACACATATGGTTCATTTATACCCATTTTGTAACACTTGGAATATAATTTCCCTATATTAAATAATTATAAAGGTTTATAGTTCTATCACTACTGTCACCAAATTCAGCAAGAATTTATTGAGAAAACTAAAGTTCTTTGCTAACCACACTATGAGAAGTATAAAGATGAAATAGATAGTTTCTGATTCTGCTTAAAGAATTCAGCATCTGAAAGGAAGGACAGGTATTATTATGTGCCTGTATGTGCCTTGTGCTATGCTAAGCACCAGAGATACGGAGAAGCGTAAGAGATGGTTTCTGCTCTTAAGCAGTTTGGCTTTAGTGGGGCATTAGAATAGTCAGAAGGAAATAAAAGGATGCTAAAAGGACCAGAGGCAAAAGAGATAAAACATATGTGCAGAAATGGAAGTGGGTTCAATATATATTAAAAATAGAATGCAAAAGGTGAGAGAAATGCCTGTAAATTAAGCCAAGTAAGTAGGCCAGGGTCTGGCAGTCATAAGCTTCACATGTTATGAAGTTCAGAAGAGAATTATGGATAGTTATTAATGGATTTTAAACCAGTGAATGACACGAGGACGTAGTGGCAAAGGGGATAGAGAGAGATTTGAGAGACATGGGGCCCCAATCATTGAGCGCTAATGAGTATAAGAAGTAGGAGCAATGGGGAGAGGTGAGGATTATGAACTTTTCCTAACAATCCTGTCCTTTTGTTGTACACTCCATTCTCTGTCTCCAGCCCAGACAATGTCATCTCTGCTTTTTTGTGTTGTTTGGCTCCATTATTCCCTCATATAACAAAGTTATCCTTTCCATACTCCATATTATGTAGTCCAAATCTTGGAAGAAACTGGTCTAGCTGATGAAATTAATGTCTTGGTACAAGTTCTAGAGCAATCTATCAAACTGCATATTATTACCTGGATATCCCAAAGGTTGACCTGAATTTGAAATGGCCACCTTCTATAAAAAACAGATACATAGCATAGATTAGTGGAACAGAATAGAGAGCCCAGAAATAAACCTACACATATAATGTCAATAAGTTACAATAAAGGAGCCAAGAATATGCAGTGGAGAAAATACAGTCTCTTCAATAAATGTTTTTGCGAAAACTGGATAGCAAAATGCAAAAGAACGAAGCTGTACCATTATCTTAATCCATTCACACAAATTTAACTCAAAATGGATTAAAGATTTGAATGTAAGACCTGAAACTATTTGAATGTAAGACCTGAAACTTCTCCTAGAAGAAAACATAGGTGGTAGGCTCCTTGATATTGGTCTTGGCCATGATTTTTTGGATTTGATACCAAAGGCACAGGCAAGGAAAACAAAAATAAGCAAGTAGGACTTTTTCAAATTAAAAAGCTACTGCACAGCAGAGGAAGCTATCAACAAAAGGAGAAGGTAACCTACTGAATGGGAGAAAATATTTGCAAATCGTCTCTTTGATAAGTAGTTAATATCCAAAATATATAAAGAACTCATACAACTCAACACCAAGAAACATACAATCTGATTAAAAAATGAGCAGTGGGTATGACTAGACATTTTTTCAAGAGAAGACACACAGATGGCCAATAAGTACATGAAAAGATGTTCAACATCACTAATCATTAGGGAAATGCAGATCAAACCCACAATGAGATATCATGTCACACCTGTTAGAATGGCTATTACCAAAGAGACAAGAAATAATATGTATTGGTGAGTATATGGATGGAAGGGAACCCTTATGTATTGTTGGTAGGAATGTAAACTGGTATGGCCACTATGGAAAACATTATGGAGGTTCCTCAAACATGTAAAAATAGATATACCCATATAATCTGGCAATTCCACTTCTGAGTATTTATCTGAAGAAAATGAAAACACTAACTTGAAAAAATATATGAACCCCCTTGTTAATTGCAGCATTATTTATGAAAGCCAATACATGGAAACAAATTAAGCATCTACCGATAGATGAGTGGATAAAGAACATTTTGTATGTGTGTTATACACACAGTGGAGTATTATTCAATCGTAAAAAGAGAATGCAGTCTTGCCATTTGTGACAACATGGATGGACCTTGAGGGCATTATGCTAAGGGAAATAACTCAGCTAGATAAAGGCAGATGCTACAGTATCTCACTTATATGTGGAATAAAAACAAAAACTGCAACAATAACAACAAAACAATCTCATAGATACAGAGAACAGATTGTTGATTGCCAGAGGCAGGAGCAGGGTGAGTGTGGGTAAATGGGTAAAGGGAATCAAAAAGTACCAACTTCCAGGGTGCCTGGGTGGCTTAGTCAGTTAAACGTCCAACTCTTGATTTTGTCTCAGGGCATGAGCTCACGGTTGTGAGATGCAGCCCTGCCTCAGGCTCCATGCTGGTCATGAAGCCTGCTTAAGATTCTCTCTGCCCCTCCCCTCTTGCACGTGCAAATATATACGCATGAAAAGAAAGAAGGAAAGAAAGAAGGAAAAAGAAAAGAGAAAGGAAAAGATAAAGGTACCAACTTCCAGTTCTAAGATAAATATGTCATGGGGATGTAAGTACACTGTGACAACTGTAGTTAATAACACTCTATTGCAATCTGAGAGTTGGTAAGAGAGTAAATCTTAAGCTTTTCATCACAAGGAAGTAAGTTATAGTTAAGTATGGTGACAGATGTTAGCTAGACTTATTGTGGTGGTCATTTTGCAGTATATACAAATATTGAATCATTACATTGTAGCCCTGCAACAATATAATGTTTTATGTCAATTATACGTCAATTTAAAAAAAAAAAGATTTAAAAGTGATAAAGTGGCCAACTACTGATCCTTGTATTTTGTGCATTTAGTAAATTCCAGGAAATGTGCTAAGCAATTGATATTCATTATTTCATTTTGAAAGACCATGTTGAATGTGTAAAAGAACTAGGAGTAGTGGGACTCCCTAGTTCTGTCTGGGTTCCTGCATCCATGCTGCCCCAATTTCAGGTCTAGTATATCGTTATCACAAACCATAAACTTCTTTGTCTTAAGTTGGTGTGATGGTTAATTTTATGTGTCATTTTAGTAGCAATTTAATCCAACACAAATCTAAGCATTGTTCTGAAGGTATTTTGTAGATGTAAACATCTACAATCAGTTGACTTTAAACAAATTAGATTACCTTTGATAATGTGTGTCAGCCTCCTCCAATCAGCTGAAGTTCTTAAGAGCAAAAACTAATTTTCTTGGAAAAGAGGGGATTATGCCTCATTTCCAGCCTGCTGACCTGCCCTACAATTTCCTGACTCAAGATGGCAGCGATTCCTGCCTGAGGTTCTAGTGTGCTGGTCTGCCCTACAGATTTTGAATTTGCTAGCCCCTACCATTACCTGAGCCAGTTTCTAACAAGAAATCATACCTTCACCTATTGCTTCTGTTTCTGTGGCGAACCCAGAGACTGACTGAAACAGTTGGGCTTTAGTTTTGTTTTATCTAGAAGGTGAGGGGGTAAAATGGGAGGGCTACTCTACCTACTCCAATCAAAGAGTGGCTGTGGGACCCAAAGATTGAAAAGATTTGGAATTAATTTCTCCTGGCAGTGGTTCCTGTCCTTTTGCTTTCTTTCTTTTTTTTTTTTAATGTTTTATTTATTTTTGAGAGAGAGAGACCGAGTACGACTGGGGGAGGGAGGGGCAGAGAGAGAGGGAGACACAGAATCTGAAGAAGGCTCCAGGCTCTGAGCTCTCAGCACAGAGCCCAACGTGGGGCTTGAACTTGTGAACTGTGAGATCACGACCTGAACCGAAGTGGGATGCTTAACTGACTGAGCCACCCAGGTGCCCCAATTTGTGTTCTATTTAATACCTGAATCTTCTATTACTTTTATTATGTGGCCTGTCTCATGTCCTCCCATTGGATGTAACTCTCCATGGGAAATAGAATCCATTTGCATATGCTAACTACATTATATGTTTTCATGTTCTATTTGTAACACTTTTCATTAGTTTAATGACAAATGACTTTAGCTGTGCTTAGGTACAGAAACATGAGGTACATAGCTCCTCATGTGTTTCACATGCATACACTGCTTACATTCGTTGAATTCTAAATAATAGGTATTCAGTGTCCCAATAGCCATATGACTTTTTTTTTTATTCTTATTTAGTGTTTTATTTGTAAGGTCAAAGATTCACAACCATCCCTGAATAAAAACCATGGAGGCCTTTATCCCCCTCTATGACTTTCATCACATTGCTAGCTTCAGAAGCAGGCACAATCTTTTTATATTCACTGAAACACTGTGGGTAATGATCCTTAAAAATTTAGTCATTCTCTCTAATTAGTGCCTCCCCAGGGAGGAAGTAGTGACGGTGAGGGAAAAATTGACTGTATGGGTATCCTATTGATTAATGCTGCTGTAACAGGAACAGACAACAGGAAGACAATTTTAAAATTACTAAATTACTTAAATGGAAACCAATCAGTTGACTCATATTCTATTCAAAGGCAGCATAGCCACTACCCTTCATAAATGATTCAGAATGTCTATATCGTTATTGATACAGTTATAGATTTTTACAGTAGCAAGAGGCATAAAGGCAAGTGGAGTTTTGAGTTCTAGTCCTGACTCTTCCATGAGCTTTGAGCACTGATTCCATGGGCATTTCAGAAACTTCTTATAGTATTTATAAAGATATAAATACAATGACTGGTATAATATTGAAACGTAGAATTGAAGAAGTAGAAAGCCTTAAAGTTAGAAGATTATGTGGTATAAGGTGCAAATCAAACCCCACTCCCTGCTCCTACTCCCCTTTTTCTGGAAATAATAATTCTTTCTGAGAACTGAAATTACTCTGCATATAGCTGAGCAGAGCTTTGTAAAGTCACTTTAAGGGGGAAAAAATGGCTTTAAATTAAGATTTCCAGTTAAGAAACCTTGACTGTTGGGATGCCTGTGTGGCTCAGTCAGTTAAGCATTTGATGTCAGCTCAGGTCATGATCTCACAGTTTGTGGGTTCGAGCCCTGTGTCGGGCCTGAAGCCTGTTTCGGATTCTCCCTCTCTCTCTGCCCTCCCCTGTTCATGCTCTGTCTCTCTCTGTCTCTCTCAAAACTAAACATTAAAAAAAAATTACAAGAAACCTTGAGTGTCAACTTTCAAAAGGTGTGAAAATTTCTAAAATAAATGTATTATCATCCAAAAAAGGTTTAAGTTGTTTTCTTTTTGTTACTTGAACTGAACACTATTAAAAGAAAAGTTCCTGAAGCTAAAATGTCATCACAGCTAACTTCATGGGTATGTGACCTGTGCTGTTGGGCCAACTCAGTACCATGTTCAGAAGAGCCCTGCACTTGGTTTATTGCTCTGATAAGAATGTCCTGAAATTCTTAACTGTATCTTTGAATGTGCGTTTTGTAAGTGAAGTCCAATGGGACAGTGAGGAATATGGGTCAGTAGAGGACATACATTTCTAGCAAAATGAGTGTTCTCCATTCCTTATTGCTCCATTCAAATGGCATGTTTATAATGCCCCATGAGCACAGAATTCTTGTGGTGTTAGGATGCACAGAAGTTCAGAGAGATTACAGCGAGTACAAGGTAAACATGTGAAATCAACAACTGAATAAGCGGGAGCACTACTGTCTGGGGAAGCCAGGCTTTCTGTCTGATCCAGAGCTTGCTTCAAATGCATAAAGAAGGCAATAGCATTCTAAGAAACACTAATAATAATGAAAAGCTGCCATATCCTTTCATATGCTTGTTACTTTCCTAAATTAGTCAACCACCTATGATTAAAACCATATAAAGAGCAACCCATAGTTCCTTTTTCTTTCAGTCTTAACTTATCCACCAGTAAGCCTGAAGTAGAGAGTGTTAGAATCTATGCATATCAAGAACTGAAATAAAAACAGCTGAGTCATTTCTATGTCACGTTTCCTTTGTCTACACTTGTAGGAACTGGTATAGAAGTTGTGAAATTTGGGTGCATATGAGATCAATGGTCTTATATTTGCATTTAGGAATGGAATTGTACACTTAAAAATGAGAGTGAAATTCACACTAATAGTAAACATTTTTAGTTTTTCTTTACTTAGAATGACATTAGAGAGCAAATGTATAAATCAACAAAACACCATGACAAGTTGTGGAAGAGACCATAGAAGAAGAAAAAAAAAAAAAAAAACACCTCATGTCATTTTTGGGTCTCACTTTTTTCCTGCTTTTGAAACAAGAAGTCTCTTATTTCCATTTTTCCCTGGGTCCTACAAATGATACAGCCTGCCCTGGATGCCATCTGCTTTTTTCATCCATCTCTACTCTTGGGTAATACAAAGCATATAAGGAAAGCTCTTGTCAGCTTTCATATGAATTGCTTTCCTATTGGTCTCCATCCAGTCTCCCATTCTGATACCACGTTCTCAATGTTTTGTGGGTTGCTTTGATTTTCCTTTCTACCTAAGTATAGGATATCTCATTCAATTCTCTTAAATTTAATCATGTTACACTTCCTATTGGCAAAATTGATTTTCTATTAATACCTGCTATCAAAATAGAATTGAGCCCTGAGCCAGGCCGTCTCATTTGGGCAAGGTATCTGTCCTCTCTTCAGAAAGATCTTTTACTTTAATTTAATGTTTGCTCCTGCAAGAGTTATTTCTCTCTTTCTCTTGTATCTTTTTATCCCCCACTAAGACTGAGAAGAATTTTATTCATAACATTTTGGATTACTCCAGTGACACACATGGTGGTTAATACGTGTCTCTCTCAATCACCAACTAATTATATGCATGAAATATAATTCATCAGTTTTCCAACTGGGCACACCAACCTAAGATGCTAATCTTTAAGGAGAACAAATGTGGTTTTTCCTGCTTTAGTCCATTTAATAAAAAACTCCAAAATTATTTCCAAATAATATTAATAAAATATGTATGTGCCTAGGGTCACCTGGGTGGCTCAGTCGGTTGAGCGACCGACTTCAGCTCAGGTCATGATCTCGCAGTCTGTGAGTTTGAGCCCCGTATCAGGCTCTGTGTTAGCAGCTCAGAGCCTTGAGCCTGCTTCGGATTCTGTGTCTCCTCTCTCTCTGCCCTTCCCCTGCTCACGCTTTGTCTCTGTCTCTGTCTCTCTCTCTCTCAAAAATAAAGATTAAAAAATTAAAAAAATATATATATGTGCCTTTACATTGTAACCGGACATTAACTGCCAGGTGCTTACATATATATTCTCCACATCTCTTTTTCTGGTACATCCCTATATTTTTACTTATTAAAGAAGTAAAAAATGTCCCCAGTTGTATAAATGTCATTTAGTAGTTTCTTAATAGTTAAGTAACAGGTGAGTGATGAAGCACCAACGCTAGAGAAGTAACCTTTGCTTAGTTCTAAACATAATCAGGGCAAACTGCTGAACTATGGGCTCAGCTCTCCTCATTTGCAAAGTGAAGGTAATAATAGAACCTAATGTAAACCTCAGTTGGAGGAATGCCTGTACCCCCTCCAAATGCTCAACAAAAGCCTTCTCATGCTGCAGTTGTTATTCTTGTTGTTACTGTTGTAGTTAATTGTTAAAAAATTTTCCCCTTCCTCTTGGCTAACGGAAATTGGATTTGGAATCAAAGTGGTGATATTTTCAGCTCAGGTTTTGGGCTGTGATTAGTCTTAGGAAACAATAATGATCCTTTTTCTCACTCTTTCTTAATTTACCTGTATCACTCACAACTAGTGCAGCCAAAGGACCTCAGTTAGGCCAGTAAGAGCTAAGCAGAAGTTTTTTCATGAGGTTTCAAAGAAGGCATTTAATTACCTTGTAAAAGGGGACAAATGTGTTTGAAACAGACCCATAAACCCTGCCTCTTCTCTCCTTCTGTCTTCTGTGAATATGGACCTGAGGCAACAGCCATCTTTTGACAAGGCCTTAGGAGAAAAGCCAACACACTCGACCAGGGCAAGCAGAGAAGTAGAAAAAGTCTATGTGTCAAATTACAACATTGAACAGTGAGGCACAGTTTGGGGACATCCTGTGCCTGCTGAAGAATGCAGAATGGCTACTTCTAATAGCTTGTCATTCATGACTTTTTAGATAAATAATTTTGCTCTCTGTATTTTGCAATAGCCTCTAGTGCATGGGGTGTAGAATCTTAAAAATAATTTCAGGAGAAAACGAATTATATCTAGTCTATCTTCTAGATGAATTTAATGGATTTCCTGAAGAATTGGCTAAGTATAACCTTATAGAAATTTCAAAACGCTTTGACTATTTATTGTCTGCTCATTGCTGGATCTGCAAATGTCATTTAATTTAAATGATTACACATTATTTTAAAAAGTGGTCTTCAAACATAGAGCATCGGTTCTCTACTGAGGGCAGCTCTCAATTGGCAACACGTGGAGATATTTTTAGTTGTCACACTGGAGAGTGTGCTACTAAAATGTATTGTGTAGAGGCAAACATCGTGTAATGTGCAGGATTTTATAATACACAGTACTCCTCCCCTCCCCCGACAAAAATTATCCTGCCCAAACACCAGCAGAACCAAAGTATTTGCAAAGGATTTGGGAAGTGTCTGTTGGGAATGTTAAGGGTCTGCTTAAAAGATATTTTAATGTTAAGGGTCTGCTTAAAAAATAATAAAAAAAGTATTTCTTATTACTTAAAGGCCAGATTTTCTACTTGTGACAATTCTAGTGCCAAATTTCAGATATTTCAGTTTCTTTAACTGAAATGATACAAATATATTTTGATTACATGGCTGTAGATGAGAGCAAAATATTAATCTGTAACTACACTCAATAAAAATCTGAGATAATACACATAGTGAGACCATCCTGATGTCATAAAGGGCCGTCATTCTACTAACAAGTGAAGAATTAATGTCATTATTTTTGCAACTTTATCCCTTCACAATTTCATATACTCCGGTTCAATAATATGTGTAAAATTTGAAAAATTAACTTCGTATACTTTGAATGTATCTGTTGCCACATACATTTTCTATTAAGTGGTTAGTAATAGCTTTCTTTGCAGCCAAAAATTAAAGGAGCTACCATAATCTAATGCAGCTCCAGAATTAGAATCCCAAGCATGGGGAGTCCAGTTTTCTAATTAATTTCTAGTGCTTTCTAAGATAAACATGTTTGGACACATATTTTTCAAGATTAAAAATTTCAGTATGTTCTGTCCATTTTTGTACTTTTGACTGCTTCTGGAACACAATATCCTATTTTAGTTCTCCAGAAAAAGTGGCGGTATCATACAAAGTATAACTGCTTTTTAGTAAGGAACTGGGCTACATTCACAATTCATTATTTTATGACCCTGGAGGCACTCTCTTAGAATTTTGTTTAATGGAGATTGCAATAAGGACTAAATGAGATTTTGCAGGCAAAAAAGTGCTTCACCCCCTACCTGGCACAGAATGAGGTTCTCGAGAATGCTGTTACTTTTTTCCCCTCTGCTTTGGTATTCTTGCTCCAACAGAATGCTTGTGATGATTCATGGCTAATGGTCATGCCATAAAACTTACCTTGTTTTGGTCAAGCAGCATCTGTTTCAAAAGAGAGCATAGATCCCTGATGTTCTTTATTATTTTTTTTTTATTAAAAAAATTTATTTAATGTTTATTTACTTTTGAGAGAGAGACAGAGCATGAGCGGGGGAGGGGCAGAGAGAGAGGGAGACACAGAATCTGAAGCAGGCTCCAGGCTCTGAGCGGTCAGCACAGCGCAGGACGCGGGGATTGAACTCACGGACCGCGAGATCATGACCTGAGCCAAAGTCGGACGCTCAACCGACTGAGCCACCCAAGCATCCCCCCTGCTGTTCTTTTTTAAATCTATCAATTTTGACGTTATTGATTTTGAATATTCTGCTCGTTAGACACAGACAATTTACTTTTAATTGTCTGGACATGCTTTGGATTAAGCAGTGGATTAAGACAAACAGACTTACTTTAAACGAAAAGTTGGAATCCCACAACTTGAAATAACATTTAAAACAAACAGCGAATGAAATCCTTTTTTAAACTCTGAAGGTCTTTTCTTTACCATCAGTGTGAAGCATAACTGTTTTTCCTGCTTTATATTTATAAGAAAAGATGAACTTTAATATTACCAAGTCCATTGCAATCTGTTCAGAACAATTTCTTTGTATTGTTGACTTCAGAGGTAATAACAGAGATGGAGTTAAACAGGCTATTTAGGAAAATGTCTGCCATTTTAGATTGCAACCTACCACTTTGCTTTTCATTGGAAGCCGAGCAAAGCCATATGTGGTGGGGTAAATTGACAGAAGCCCAGCCAGTGTTAACCTGCTTCATGAAGATCTAATGATATACTTGCCTCTTTGCTGATGACACTTTCGTTACCAAGAAAAAACACAGTTAGGAGATGTAGGTACACAATGTCTGCCTGACAGCTAATGTGAATCTTTCCTAACAAGTACATAGCAGCAAACCTTTAAATAGAATCCAGTAGCTCTTAAATTAAGAACAAGAATACTTATTTTATTTTTTCTATAGTCCCATTGTTTTGAGATTCAAACGTTAACTCATTCTATATTTTTTTTAGTTTTTTTAATGTTTTTATTTGATTTTTGAGAGAGAGAGAGGGAGAGGGAGAGAGCCAGGGAGGGGCAGAGAGAGAGAGAGAGAGAGAGAGAGAGAGGGAGACAGAGGATATCAAGCAGGATCTGCACTGTCAGTGCAAAGGGGCTCAAACTCACTAAACTGTGAGCCGAAGTTGGACACTTAACCGACTGAGCCACACAGGCACCCCAATCCTATCTTATTTTTAAGCTATAGCTGATAAAGAGCAAAATTTTCCTACCATCCATAGGGCTTTGGAAGGTTCTAGCCTGATTTCACAGATTGAGCTCAGACAGTTTATTCAGATCCCTTCTTAGGAGTAGAAGCTCTTTTGTTTTGTTTTTTTCTTTCCCCATTTTAAAATGAACAGTTTTAAAGTCCTATGTGTGTATTTCAGGTGTAAACAGGCACAATCTCTGAACAGAACTAGGTTGGAAATAAGCTTGGAGATTTGTCTAGATTAAATTCAGATCTGCTTTTAGATTCAAAATGACCCTATACATTCAATTTCAGAATCACCTTCTTTGTTTGCTGTGATGTGGATTAGAGACTGCCTTCCCTGAGATTTTCTTTTTCCTTTTTGAGTATGCAAGTGACATTTTCCTGTTCATCCGAAGAATGAAGTAAACCCGATTAGATTTGTTCTCCATCTGGGAGCAGGAAATTAACTTTGAAAATGATTTAAATCTCTTGCCTGGGGAGGGACTTTTACTGCCCTGAGTTCAATAGTTCAATTTGACAGAAGCCTCTGCCAGATTTCTAATACATAGTTGTGTTTAAAAAAAGGATGAAAATAAGGCTGTTTTAAATTTCATTAACTGACTTCTTGTATTAGGCCAAATTTGGAGATTTGTCAGATTGAAAACATTAGCCCAGTAAACCTTTTAAGTAGACATGTATTACAGTTTCAAAGGAGAAGAAATACAGTCTTTTGTTATTGAGAGAAAATCTTCAAGTCTGGAAGTTATCCCTTGTAATTTTTTATTATGTTGTAGCTGTAAGAATAGGCGGTTGCAGGCCAGAAACTATGAAAAGTGGTTGTGCACATTCAGCGTATATTTTGATAAAACAAAACAACAGTTATTCTGGCATATGTTAATGATATGCATAATAATTGTGCCGAAAGGTAACTAGTCAAAGATGCCAAGATGTTCACCGAAATAACCTTATTTTGAATTTTTATATCCAAACAGGTGCCAATCTTAGGATTTTTTTTCTTCTCAGTTGTTTATTTGCACATATTCATAGTTAACATCCATGATCACAATATTCTGTTATGACTATTCATTACACTGTCACGTACACATTTGTATTTCTATATGCCTTATTCTCTATAACTGGTTTTTCTTTGCTTGGGACCCTTTGTCCCATGTCCTAGGAGTAAGATTCCTACTGCTTTCTCCTCAAACCACGGCATTCTTCTTCAGTATCTGTCAATAGTTTAGGCCAAATTGTGGCAGCAAATGACCCTCAGGTTTCTGTCTTTTTTAGAAAAAAGCTTTGATTTTTGCTCCTATTCTGTATCAATTGGGGGTTGACTACAGTTCTACTGTATTCTTTTTTCATTCCAAGACCCAGGCTGATGGGTCAGTTTCTAATGAGATAGTGTCAAATTTATGGCAGAGAAAAAAGAGCAGGGGTGGAATGATAACTCTTAAACTGCTTGGAAGATCACACATCATTCCCCCTCAGATTTAATTGGCCGTGTTAAGTCATGTGGCTAAACCCAACGTCTGTGGGGCAGGAAATATAATTCTCCCATAAGGAGTGGTTTGACAGGGAAGGATCTTAGATATTTGAAATAAATGCGACTAAACCACAAATAGAATACATTTTACATGACCCAGTATGTACATGTGCATATAAGCCAGTGCAAGGACTATAGTAGGTACTCGACAGATATTTGTTGAATGGATAAATGAGTGAATATATTCCTTGATGACACATTCGTATATGATGTACTCGGATAGTTCTATTCCATTATATTCTTTTGTATTGGATTCGATTTCATTTTGCGAAGTGCTAATCATGACACACTACATTGATTTCATGATCTACAATTTAGAAACACTGATTAGCAAATGTCAGGCTGAAAGCAATATTATTTTCAACCCTTAAATCTTTTCCCCCTGAAAACATAATAAACCATTTATTAAATATGTTCTCTGTGTGAGGTGAGTGTTAATATTGGTGTTATGAAGTAATTATAGAGAGTATAATTGGACATCTCAGAAGTCCAAGGTTAATACCTACATCACGAATGTAAAAGAAACATGGAGATAGCTCTTAAAAAGAGGTGTAAAAATTGAGGGAAACTACAAAGTTTTCCCCAAGGAAGTTATACTTAAAGAAGTCATGATAACGAATAACAGGATTTTGAAACTAAGAAAGAACTGCATGAGAAAATTTTCAATGGCATGAAAATTTATGGTGAATTTGAAGAAGGCCAAATAGTCTAAGAAAAAAGTGGTCAGAAACATGAGAAAATTATGGCCCATATATGACCAACTAACTATTCTTCCTCTACTAGATATATCGGGAATCTCTGATCTGTAATTCTACCTTTTTTTAAAAAGCTAGTGAAAGGAGAGCAGGAAAGTTGTGGAAATGAGAGTTTTATTTCATAAACTGATCAGATTAAAGGTTAACAATTCCTTGTCTCACATATCTATTAGATGAGATTTTTGTGCCTCCATGTGTATGGGCTGATTTTTTTTCTTCGTTTTCACGTTTTTTCTACTTGTAATTTGTCATGTACCAATTATACAGCTGTAAAACAAACTGCCCTCAACTTTCCTTATCTATATAAATGAATTCATAATATTTACCTGCTGTGTCTATGAAGAAATACATTTTGCAGCATGGAACCAAAAAAGGGTATAATGTTTTAATCACATAAGGACTAAAGGATAAGTCAGCGCAGATAGAGTGGCCCAAGAATGTGGAGGCCAAGATTGCTGTGCCACTGTGTTATTCCCTCATGCTTGCAAGATAATTGGTAGACTTTCAGTTAAAACTTCCATATGGCAGGCAGGAAGGATGAGAAAGAGACAATGAAGAAGAGACAAGCTGACATCAGTAATCCACACTTTTGCAGAACTCCCCAGCAGATTTTGAATCACACTTCAATGACCTTAGATCATATTCATATCACATGGCCAGTTCTAGCTGCAAAGGAGGCTGGGACATAAACTGTGATATTGCTACCTTGAATAAAATTAGAGTTCCTGATAACAAACAAGGGGAGAATAGTAACTACCACATCCTCTTACCTTTTAGGGTTGTCGAGGATATCGAATGAGAATATAGATGTGTAAGGACTTATGAACTCTCAAATAATCATGCGCAAGTAAAACAGTATCTAGAAAAAAGTAAGAAATGTACGAGATTAAGCTTAGCTAACTAGCTGTTCCTGACATGAAAATCCTTAGGAATTCCAGCAAGCAGCACAAACACACTCACACAACTCCTCCTGTACATAGATGCTGCATTGGTGTACATATAAATGTTTAATCATCTATGTATATATGCCTAGATGTACTTTTACAGATAAATTGTATTAATTTATAATGAAGTTTCACACTTATGTGAATGTGCCTATAAATAATACATACACAATAATTATGAAAAATCAAAAGTACTAATTTTCCTTTTAATTTTAAGTGATTAAGAACTCAAAATCTTCCACAGTGTGATATTGCGAATTTATTGCAAAACCCCCCACCAAAGCATTTATCATTTACATGGGAATTTTATCTTTATCAAGGAGAATTTCTAACTGAAAACTTGGAATGCATAGATTAATGAAGGGGAGCAGATATATACACATTCACCACAAACTTCACAGGCAATTTGTGAAACACAGTTCTGAAAATGTGAGTAGAGTTTAGGAGCATTGGCTCTCTTGGACAGAGAAACAAGGCTGAAGGAAGGTACCATAGCTCACAGGTCCATGAAGGTGTGTTATACAGTTAAATGGCAATATTTTATTGGTTGATAAGGATATGACATGGTATAATGGGTTTTTTAAATAATAGGGGAAAAGGCAATAGTGGCTTCCAGAAAGGTATCTTATGCTCACTGGAGATATTTAAAGAATAACATTATTGGTATTTTAGAGTCTTTCTGACATAGTGAAAGAGCTACCAAATATATATACACACACACATTATTAT
Organism: Panthera onca; assembly: GCF_046562875.1. Lineage (NCBI taxonomy): Eukaryota > Metazoa > Chordata > Mammalia > Carnivora > Felidae > Panthera > Panthera onca. The sequence goes on from NC_138343.1 coordinate 55,429,046, forward strand.
TATTATTATTATTATTATTATTATTACTATGATGATGATGGTAGTATAACACAAAATCCTGGGCTGATGTAGTACCATAAAGTAGTAGTCTTCTAAGTATAATTGTGGGTTCCTGGGGGCCCCAAGACTATTTCAGGTGGCATGTGAGGTTAAAAGATTTTCACAAGAATGTGAAGATGTATTTGCAATTTTTTACCATGTTGACCCTCGTACTGATGATGCAGAACAATAGTGAACAAAGCTTGGCACTTTAGCAAGAATCAAGGCGGTGGCACCAAATGGTACGAGTAGTTGTATTTTTCATCAACGTGCACTTGCAGTGAAAACACACACACACGCACACACACACATACACACAGTGGGTATTAACTTCATTAAATGTTGACCCTTGAGTTCTATGTCTTTTTAATATTCTGTATGATCAAATTGCAGGGTGCGGGGAGGCTCCTGTAGCACTTCTGCTGTGCAGCCAAGTTCCTGGTCTGTCTTGAGGAAGACACATTGTGCTCTTACCTGAACTAGCCTCTTTTTAAATTACACTTCTTCTTTTCTCAAAAGAAAAAATGACAAACTATGGAATTAAGACTTGGGGCAGACATTTTTCTCAAAAATGAATGAAGTGAGCCTATCACTTCAAGGAAAATCATTTAAATATGTTTGCTAATGAATATATTTGGAACTTTAAAAATGAAAATTAGAATTTTTAAAAACTTGCATTTGCCACCATGTATTTTACTACTTTTTAAAAAAATGTTTATTATTTATTTTGGAGAGCGAGAAGGGGGGAGGGTTAGAGAGGTAGATACAGACTCTGAAGCAGGCTCCAGGCTCTGAGCTGTCAGCACAGAGCCTGATGCAGGGCTTGAACTCACAAATTGTGAGATCATGACCTGAGATGAAGTTGCACGCTCAACCGACTGAGCCACCCAGGTGCCCCTGAATTTTACTACTTTCTAATTCTTACTGACTTTTCTGATGAGATCAGGAGTGAGATTAATGAATATGGTTTGGTTTTGTTTTTTGGGTTTTTTTGATATTGCATAACGAAAAGGCAGCATTTGAAAGCTGTGCATAACTCAGTGAAACAATATTTTCCAAATGACCAAGGCAGTGAGTAAGAGATCCCTTTAACCTATAAGATAGACCAATGGATTTTAACGTACCAGTGCAAGAAGATCATTGATACATGGTTTCTTAAAGGTTGGTTCCAAGGTTGGACCTGAAACCTATCACCTGTCATGTTTTGGTAAAGAATCAAAGAAAAGCATCCATAATGATCTAAAAAGGTTACTAAAATACTTCTTTGTTCCAACCTGTGTATGGCCAGACTTCCCTCATATGTTTCAACCAAAACAATGTGTAATAATAGAATGAGTGCAGAAGCAAAGAGGAGGATCCAACTGTCTCTATTAAGTCAGTCATTAGATTTGCAGTGAAAACACACGCACACGCACACACACACCTACACACAGTGGATATTAACTTCATTAAATATTGAAGTTAATTAATTAAATATTAATTATATTTGGGTTTTTTGAAAACACATTGCTTTTTATGAACAATAACTATGAACATTGTCATGGGTTTACTAGTATTTGCAAGTAGCTCAATACATAAAAAGTGTCAAATGTCTCTATTTTAAATTCAAATATGGTAAAACATCAATTGATGTAATCACATAAATAAATGCTCATTGGTGTATATACATTAATGTTTAAGATGATCAAGGGGTTCCAACACCAAATGTTTGTGAAACGGTTACAAAGAAGCCATTAAAACCCATGGTTTAACATTATACCGTTATTTAATACATTTTAGACTTTGATCCGTTTGTTGCTTTTGTGTTCTTCCTTATGTCACAAACTTCAGTTTTGTTTTCCAATATTTGTTTTTACCATTCAGATAAGAAGCCTATCTCCTTAAGCTCCCATGCTTTTTAAATCGTGATGATCCCCAAGGCCATTGCATTTCTCACTGTGTTTCACGTTATGCTTATATTTCTTTTCTTCCAGAACTATGTGGTAAGCCAGAAGCCACATACCATGGTGTGCTGGTAAATCCACCCTGAGGGGAAAAAAAACCCTGATTTGAAGCGCTTGCTGATGCCTTTAAGCTACCAAGCTAACATCACACTCCACACTGAGCCGGAGTTGGGAAGAGGTATGAACAGTCGTCTCTCCAGAACGGTAGGAACTGATTCTGGCGCACCCTTGGCCCATGTCAGCATTAGTGGCAAGCGTTTCTATCTTTCATCTTTAAGAAAAGATAATTCCACAGTTTCCTACTTTCGCTCAGAACATATCTATTCTGACATCTCTGTCAAAAAAAAATAGAGTCTGTTTTTTTTTAACCTCTCTCCATTCAGCAGTCTGCCATTTAGACCCTCAGCGTGGTGTGGAGACACCTGGCATTACACAGAGCTGTAAAAGGTATCAAATGTTCTCTGCTCTGGAAGAGCCAAATTCACATAATGCACTTTGAATTGTATACAACTTTTTAAATGTTTATTTATCTTTTGAGAGCGAGAGACAAAACACGAGTGGGGGAGAGGCAGAAAAAGAGGGAGACAGAATCCAAAGCAGGCTTCAGGCTCTGAGCTGTTATGACAACACGGAGCCCAACATGGGGCTCGAACTCAGGGACCGTGAGATCATGACCCGAGCAGAAATCAGGTAGTTAACTGACTGAGCCACCCAGGGACCCCTCAACTTTGAAATTTAAATTTGTCGATTACCTGGGTAACTTTCTCAGTGGGAACTTTTTTTTTTTTTTAAACATTTTTATTTATTTTTGAGACAGGGAGAGACAGAGCATGAACAGGGGAGGGTCAGAGAGAGGGAGACACAGAATCTGAAACAGGCTCCAGGCTCTGAGCTGTCAGCACAGAGCCCGACGCGGGGCTCGAACTCACAGACCGTGAGATCATGACCTGAGCCGAAGTTGGCCGCTTAACCGATTGAGCCACCCAGGTGCCCCTCTCAGTGGGAACTTTAAAGATGAATAGTTTGCCTTGCTACTCAAAGTGCAGTTCTTGGACTTTGACTTACACATCCCCTGGGAGCTTGTTAAATATACAGAATCTCAGGCCTCACCTCCCAACTTCATCAAAATCTGCATTTTAACAAGATCTCCAGGTGATTCTTGTGGGCAAAAGGCTTCCAAGTGCTTGGTTTAGGGTAATTTGAACGCTAGTGATCTCAGCTTACCACCTTATATTGGTAAATGGTTACTACAAAAATTCAACTGTCCTAAAATGTGTTATGTTTCGAAGTATTAACCAAAATATTCCATCCACCCTGTTACTTAGTTTATCCTTAATGTTACTTTTACCTAGTTAGTTGAAGTTAAGTCTCTTTCAAACGCTGTAAAGAGCATTTCTGTGTATTCTGTGTTTCTGTGTATTTTCATAATCCATTTTCTTTAAAACATAGAATTTCTGTTCTTTTTTTTTTTTTTTTTTTTTTTTGGAGCATCAGATTCATCACTTCAGTTTCCATTAGGTTTTTGTCTCCCTGAAAATATTTAAGTATAAATTCTCTGCTTTGTTGAATGATTACTCAGAGTTGTTACATAATTTTTCTTCCCTTTTGAAGATTCATTTCTATGTGTTACTAAATTAGTAAAGTGTTAAAATGCTGTCCCTTTGAATTCTGTGAATCATTCCCAGCCCCTTGGCTATAAAGGCTAACGTAATTTACTATCATATAGTTCAAGAGTTTGACAGAGAAATGGACATTTTTTGGAAGAAGAATACTGTTAACATATTTATAGGAGTTTAAATAAGTCTCTCTAAAACAACTGATCCCACTCTGGCTACACTTTAGACTCATCCAAAAAGCTTTTAAGAAACCTAGGACTGAGGCACCTGGATGGCTCAGTCGGTAGAATATCCAACTCTTGACTCTCATGATTTCAGCTCATTGTCATGACCTCATGGTTCCTGGGGTCGAGCCCCACATCAGGCTCTGCGCTGGCAGCACAGAGCCTGCTTGGGATCCTGTTTCTCTCCCTCTCTCTCTGCCCCTCCCCTGATTGCACTTGCTCTCTCTTTCTCAAATAAATAAATAAACATTAAAAAAAAAAAACAAGAAAAAAAGGAAACCTTGGAAAGGGTTTCCTTCCCAAAGACTCTGGCTTAATTTGATCCAGTGTGGTTTTTTATGTGTCAGTATTTTTAAAAACTCTCCAAGTGGTGTAAACCAGGGAGAGTCTGGTTTAATCTGTTAGAGTCACTGCTCTACAGAGTGCCAAAGCCAAGAATAAACAGGCCTTGGCCAGGCACCCTGCTGACAGCATTCTCTTTCCTTAAGGGGTCTACTTAGCCTGTGTACTAATGTGGTGATTAAATTTGTCAGCTAGGTCCATCAAGTTTAATTATGCATCTTTAAGAATTACTGGAATTTTGTTTTAACTTAGCTTTGTGAATACAGCAAAAACATTGAACGATGATCAGGAGGTTACACTATCATATAAAGTTTAATAAAAATAGCCAATTTAAAGTGAAATCTGCATGCATCAAACTAAAAAGAATATAAAGATGAATATATATGGCAATTTCCTCAAACCTGTTCTCCAAGTAAAAGCAGAATAAATTCATAATTTCAGGTGAGCCTGAAGGTATAAACACAAACTAGCCTAATACAATTACCTGCAGTGATTTGAAGTTTTGTTTTTTTCTTCGTTTCATGTCAGTTTTGCATTATAGTTCATAAATATATTTCATCATATGTGGTCAATATTATATATGATGAAACGTATATCAATATATTGATCTATTTGATGAACTATGTATATTCTAGTTATTACATATAATTCAAAATAGAGATATTTTAATATTAATATGTTTAAAATTTCATAAGAAAACTTCCATTAGAAAACTTTTTGTCCTCACCTTCTTCAAGTCAGAGGGATAATAGATTAAACTGTTTGGCTCAATATCATATATCATTATATGTTGGGTAAAGAACAAACATTTAGAGAGAGTGCATGAGTCAGTTTGGACTGTTATAACAAAGTACCACAGACTGTGATTTAAATAACAGAAATCTACATTCTCACAGTTCTGGAAGCTGAAAGTCTGAGATCAAGGTGGCAGCTTGGTAGTTTTCTGGTGAGAGTTTCCCCCTTGGGTTGCAGAAGTCTACTGCCTTCTCTCTGTGTGCTCACATGGTATTTCCTTGGTGAGTGTGTGCAGGAGAGAATGAACTTTTCTGGTGTCTCTCTTATAAGGTCACTAGTCCTATCAGATTAGGGCTCCACCCTTATGACCCTGTTTAACTTTAATTAATTTTTAGAAGCCCCATCTCCAAATATGGCCACACTGGGGGTTAGGGCTTCCACATATGAACTTGAGTAGGACACAGTCAGTCCATAGCAGAGTGGTTCTCAGTTGATCATGTATCCCTTTTTTCTCAGACAGCGTTTGTAATATTTTTTCTCAGACAGCATTTGTAATATGCTAGAAATGTTGTTTTTGAATAGGGATTGATGTGTATGTATGAGAATTAGCAAGAAATTTATACTGAGCAGGAGGGAGAATGGGGAGCAGGGAGGGAGAGAGACAGAAACATTAACTATAAATGATACATATTACCTATGGGTTGACATAATCCCCTGTACCCCTCACCCCCACACCCTTCCCAGTGACATGAAATAAATATATGTCAGAAACACATGTTGAAGCACAGGATCTGTAATACCAAGAATGAGGTTTAGGAAGCTCCTCCAAAAAATTAACAAGAGTAAATCCACCTTGGGAAAGGATAAAGCAGCTGGGAATGATGATCTAGCTCCTGGCTACCACTTTTTAAGCTTGACTTACATTCCTGCAGAGGAGCTAAAACATTGAGCAGCTTTCACCTCAGCTTTCTATGAGAAACTCATTACTTAGCTTCTTATCTAATGGAGTGTTTAGAAAATCTTCTGGAGTATCAATCATTCAACCTCACCTGGAGAGTCAGGAGCTAAGAGACTAGTTTAAGACCTTCACCCTATCACCTTCCCTAAATAAACACTGGGGAGAGGAATAAGCACTTTCAATAAGGGACTGTCTTGCTTAAAGGTTCTTCGTAACTATTTAGCCTTGAAGCAAAGTGCTTCTTACTTAAAAAAACAGGTGATTAATAACAATGGTAAATGAGGGGCGCCTGGGTGGCTCAGTTGGTTAAGCATTGGACTTCAGCTCAGGTCATGATCTCACAGTTTGTGGGTTCAAGCCCTGCATCAGGCTCCGCGCTGATGGTGCAGAGCCTGCTTGGGAGTCTCTCTCTGCCCTTTCTGCGTGCACTCTCTCTCTTTCTCTCTCTCTCAAAATAAATAAAATAATAACAATAATAATAAATGATAATAATAAATGATTAATAAAGGATTTTAAAATTCAAAGGCAAGCCAAGTTCCACTTACGAGATTTATATGAGAATTAAGGGAATTCTTTGGAATGATATGCTAATGTGCACTACTGGAAGCAGTACTGAAGTTAGTTATTAGTTGAGTTGGTTAGAATGATGGTGTTGATTCAGGCTACTAATCTATAGTTTTCCCTTACCAGAGATTTGGTTCTTGCTGTATGTACATCTGTATGTTGCCTCAACCTCTGTCCCAGCCCCTTAAATACCAAGAGACGCCGGTAAAAACTCACTTCCCTTGCCAATAAAATATTCCCAATTATTTCATGGTGACACACTTTATATAATGTCTTTATAGATGAAATCATTATAAACCAAACAAAATAGCCAAATTCACTATAATCTAACCAACTATGAGGAAATCTTGAGATTGCTGACCTCATACAAGCATAAAATTCCCATAACGTCATCTGATGTGGTATACTCAGATAATTTTTCTTACACATGTGTAGGGTCAAAAGAATTCAAAATTAAATTTTTTTTCTCAAATTTTCCAGACAGATCATGAGTCTGGGAAGATGTGTCAGGTTTATCCTGACTTCAAGCAAGATCAGGGACTACCTTAGACTGAGAGGCAAAAACGGGGAGGAACTCAAACTTATCTCTTTTGGGGTTTAGTGGATCAAGCAGCTACTTTTCACTAATAAAAGTGTTTTCTTTCTCTACTAGATTTGTGGAGAGGATTTCTGGGTTGGAAGAAGATTTTGCTTTTAATCCTATCTCCCCAACATTGGTTCCCCAGAAATCTAGTTGATCCATTAGTGACCAGTCGATGACACTGGTCACTTTCTTGTCAATAATAACTATTCTTAGGTTCTGTCTGAAGTTGCTCAAAATGCAATCTTAAAAGTTACCACTTTCTCAACCGCATTTTATTGTTCTTGCCATACATTTGATGGGAATTTGTTTTGCAAATGCCATCTATGAAATCCCATCGTCCCTACATTCCTCAGTTAGAAGGTGTTCTTAAACCTTGTTAATTTTAGGTAGAACTTTAGGTAGAAAACTTCTAAAGTTCTCTGATTTCAGTTTTAAGGGGTAAATGTTAATTGCTAATCTTGGATTGAATTTTAACTAAGATTGCTGACCTTTATTAATATTAACACTGATAGGATCAATTTAGCTTACTAACAAATGGAAGGAAGGAACAGGCATTCCAAATAAGAGTCATGGTCAATAGAATATGGATTTATAGGAATCAAGGGTAACCTAAGCCACAGCCCTTTTTACCTCCAAAAAGAAAAAAAAAAAAAAAAAAAGAAACAAGAAAAGAAAAAAAAAAAGGTGTCCTTCTAAAAAGACTTGGAGTTATACTTTCCAGACAAAATATGCACAGAAAAAAAAAAAAAATGTCTGTTAAAATAGATTCTAAAACTATTACTACTGAGACTCAGTCATAGAAAATACATCATAGAGCATCTGTTAGAGTCAAAGAGGGATTGGGATAGTTAACTTGAATGAAAGGAGCCCTCTATAGCACGTGAAACAGCATTTTGAAGGTCATTTGCACATAAATGAAGAGCTTGCTTCTCCACTACTGCCTGTTAAACTTTTGAAACATGCAGCAGGAGAGGAATGGGAGTCTGATTATGCCCTTGGATGGTCTGTTAGAGTCTGCAGTCCATTTTATTCTCCGTGTGGTGTTCAGTAAAGTCAGGTCAAGTAAAAAGATTTTCTCTAGCTCTCTGATTACTACTATGAAATCATCAGCTTGGAGAAAACAAGTAGCTGTCTGTGTTAAATACCTTGGCCAAGCACAAAACAAATCTTTGTCAAAACCCTAAAAAGCACTAATCAGACCTTTCCTAAGTCTAGCTTTAATAAGCATGACAATTCATTTAAATTCAATTTAATGGGCATTTTATTAAGCATGTACTCTATGTTCTTGCCAAGCACGCTGAAAACTATAAAGAAAGTGTAAGATACAGTTCCTGTCCTTAAAAGAGTGCAGTATTCACACAGAATTGGAATGAACCAAGCAGAAGTCTAGAAATAATTTTCCAACCTTTCTTGGTGTACAAAGTAGTGATTTACATTATCTCCTCCGGGTGGGACCCTCTTTAAATGGCTTAAATTTGCATAATGGCCTTTTCTTTTGTTTCTTCTGTTGTCCCAAGTAATTGCTTGCTTATAGCATTATATGGCTCTTTGATGAGTACCTCCCTCTTTCATGAAAAATATAGGTGATCTGGTTTCTTCCAAAGCATAATGCTGACATTGATATCTACAAGTTGAGGATGGTGTCACATCCCTAGGATACGTGACAGAAGAAACATTTAAGACAAAAGCAAGAAGTGTCCACTTGCATGTCTTTTGTTCTGCTTATTAAGGAAAAAGGCTATGGAGATGGATATAAACCCAGCAAGTCTCGGAGACTACTGTATAAATATTTTAACATTGAATGGGGGCTTTCATTTAGCCATGGTACTTTTCCTTTTTAAGTCAGGCTTGCCTCTGGTGGATACCAAGTAGTCAAAAAAAAAAAAAAAAAAAAAAATCCTGATTCTTTGAGCCAATCAAACTATGTCTTTACTAAGTTATTAAGAGATCTAAGGAACCATAGCTGTGATGGGTGGGGAGGAGATAAATGGGTCATTTATTTAGAGCTTTCATTAAAGATGTGATAAATTTAGAGTAATGGTAAATCTAAAAGAAAAGCAGCAGATCAGTTAATAATCCAAGGAAAAAATACTAGATCAGTTAAATATGCAAGAAGAACGTTATTCAAGACTATTGCAACAGAGGAGAGAAACTGAACTGAACGCAATTCCTCTGAAACAAAAGATGGGAATATTTTAAACAAGGGTAAGTTTGGTGAATGTGATTAAGGCATCAGTGTTTGCTAATTGGTGCTTTCGAGGTTAGACTTCCCCTACCACCACCACCGAGACTGAGAGAAAGGGGCCTTATCTCCTTCCATGATTACATTTCAAAGGGAGTCATCCCAGGTCCTTGAGAAAGACCATTCCAGGTTGTACATTTACATCTCAAAGGATCAGAGAAAGAATTATAATTTCAAGTTTTCTAAAAATAATGCTCTAAGAAAAGAGAGGTCAGGAAATATAGTCAGGGAGAATCCTATCTAAAGTTCAGTCAAGCTGAGGGGAATGGTAATGTTGGTCACAAAGATAAAGATAAATGTGACTAAGACATATATATGACTTAGACTTTACCTCTTTTTCTTTCCCTCCCTTCCTCTGTTGCTTTTTCTCTCCTTCCCTCACTATCCCCTTCTCTCCCTCTGTCCCACACATCAGACACATATTTCTCACTCCTTCCCTCTCTCTCTCTCTCCCTCCCTTCCTCCCTCCCTCCCTCTCTCCCTCTTCTTTCTTTTCAGTCCATGAAGCCACAATAATGTACATTAACCTTTACTTTTAAGCCTGAGCTGACAGTGGATATTTAAACCAAGAGCAAGTTATCATATTAATCATCGGTTTAGCAATAGTCAGTTAGAGTGTGATGGACTATAGCAATCCCCAGGTAAAGTGTGATGAAATGTATTCGTCACAATGATACAAAATATATTTGAACTTATCATTTATGAAGTGTGGTTTGTGTAAAATCACCATTACCTGTGTAGTTTTTAAATGCCGTAAACCAATTTTGGTTATTTTATAATAGTAACGATTTTGAAATAGAATGTACAAAATAATTTTCATTTTGGTAACATAATTGATGAAAGCTAATGTTATAAAAATAGGCCTATATTTCTAAATGTTATATAGAAAATTTGATACTTTCTCTGTTAGTGTTACTATAAGAGACTAAAGTATTTTTAAAGTATAAAAATGTGATTGAGATTCCAAACGAAGATTTAATATTACAGTGGTATTTCTATAAAGTATATTCCAAAGATATTCATTATATTAATTTTTTGTTTGACTTGCTCATTCAAATCCAGGTACATTCTGAAACAATATTTTAGAATAGCTTCTGCTTCTACTGATCTTCATAATCAGAAAATGTGATAATCCATGATCAGCCAAGATTGTTAACTCTGTTTTCTAGAGTTGGCAAAGATAAGCTGATTGCCTATGATTCTCTTGGTTCTTTTAGGGCTAGTACTGTGTTACTTGTTGTCTATTAGTAATGTTTTAACCAGAAGGAATCGAAACAAATCCTATCGTCAAAACACTATTGTCAAAAGCTGAGAAAAACAAGAAAGAATAAATCACCAATTGCTGAAGGGAAAAATAAGGTCAAGATTATGGAGTAAGTTGAACTGCTGGTGTAATAAACCCCATGTTAGCAGGCTAGAATTTGCTTGTGTAATGCGTTACAGAACTAGGCATTGGCCTGTCCTCTGGATCTCAACCAGTTCCTTCTTAAAATGGTCAGTGGTGTGTGCCAACACGAATAATGTAGTGCAGCTTCCTTTTTTTCAAAAATTAGATCAAAGAAGATTCTGATACTTTCACATCCCAATTTTGCCTTTCATTTGGATATTGGGGAGACAGTATAATGTGGGGCATATGAGCACAGGCTTTAGAGACAGCCTGCCTGAATTTGAATTTTAACCCTCCTTCTACTCACTAACTTTATGACCTGGGCAAGTCACTTCACCTCAGTTTGCCGATCTCTCAAAATGGAATTAAGAGTGTCCATAGGACAGAGTTTGTATGAAGACGAAATAAAAAATAATGGTGTAACAAGATACCACGTTGGAAATCTCATCTTAGGCACCAAGAGAGAAAAGAGATGCTAAAGTGATTTTGTAAAATAGAACGTTCTGTAGAAATTTCAAAGTAGGTTGGATGATGACATAACATAGAAGAGAGTCAGATTATTGGAGATTAGGGTATATGTGAGCAGAATTTTCTTTAAGAGAACAGTTGCCATTCTTTATTCGCCTTTCACTACCATGCCAAGGTGTAAGAGTGTGGATGCTTCCACAGTTCTCCCAGTCAGGGGAGAGGGCTTCAATGATAACATTCACAGAATTTAATATATGTGCTATAATTTGGGGCATACAGTAGACTAGTGTCTTATTCCTGCCCTAGAAATCTGGTGAACTTGGGTGGCAGAGTGGAGTAAAATTAAACTCCTTGGCTTTGCCCTGCACTACTACATTATTGACACTTATTCTAGAAATAAATAGATGAATGTGGACTACATGTGTGTTGAGAGATATGTTCAAAGGGGATTCTTGGAGGATCAGGCCTCAACATGGTTGAGAAGCTGAATATGGACCATAGGATTTCTAGGAGCTAATCAGAGAGGATCTTATAGAGTCCATTTTCCTGGAAACCAGGGGTCTCTGAGACAAGGGTCAGATGTGGGGCTTTGGTTGGCAAAGAGAAGAGGACATCATTTTATGAGACCTCTGTTCATGTAAGAATTTTCCTGCCCTCCCTACCCTTCTGTGCTATCTCCCTCCACTATTAAATTGGGAAATTTGATTGTTATGTGGAAGGGAGAATTTTAAAATTTACTAAACTGGGAATGTGTTTAGGACATAAACAGATGGCAGGGCTTTATATTGCCAGTGACAGAAGACTCATAGGGCTTACCCAAGTTTTCTTCCAGAGGAGAGGAAGAAATTTCCCAATTGAGTACATTTTGTGGAGAGAGGGAATAAAAAAATAAAGTTGCATTCTGATTATATCCCAGGAGTCAAGTTTGTTCAGTACACACAGTACAAATATAAAGCATTTGGAACTGTGACTGGCCTATAAGAAGCGTTCAGTAAATGTGAGGGCTTGTTTTTGTCAGTTTATTTTGTTTTATTTTAATTTAATGATTCTACTTTCAGATTTTTACCTGGATCCCTAACATTTACCATGTCTGGGAATTTGTTTCAACTTTTGCATGCAGGGCATAAAAGCTCCTTTGACAATTTCAGGTGTTGCCCCTAATTTTAAAGCCCTTTATATTTGGTATCCTGCCTTCTTTGTGTTGTCTTTTTTGGGTTTTATAGGTTTCTTGGCCATTGATTATTTATCTGAAGTTTTGAAATCTCACTCTGCCTAATTCTTTTGTATCATCATGGGTTCTGTCTGCCAAGCTAGTTTCTGATTCATGATTGACTCTAATATCAAGTGTTAAGATATTTTTGGGCTTGTTCATGATTTACGCTCATCTTTCAACTCCTACATGTGTTGGGGGTTCTGGCCCCTGGACTAGATCACTCTGGGTCACAGCTACTCCTGGCTGCAGTGTGAGCACTTTAATCTTACAGGAGTGTGGAATTCATCCTCCCTTCATAACCTTTTTAGTTATTTAATAAAATTATATCTTTTGAGGCCCTTTTCCTGTTCTAGTAACTCAGTTTTGGCATAGGTGAATAAGAAAGTATTGCTTATATATTTTTTCTATATGTGAACATCTATATTGTTCTACATTGTGGCTATGCTTATTTTTCCACATATATACCCCCAAAACCTAGAAGTAGAGAAAAATTCCTTGTGTTAATAGAAATTCAGCTATAACTTACTTTTCTTTTTCCGTCTTGGAGAATTTAATGTGCCAACAGGGAGGGAGAAGGGCATAAGATTTGGAGGCACAAAGCATATAAATTGTAGTCTTGACTTTCAATGGAAACATGGAGCATAATAAAACTCTTCTTCCATCAGAAAGAAGAGAAGATGGATGTTCTTTCCCCTTGTGTGAATTGCTATACAGTGATTGCACTGGAAACAGAATTTAGAGCACACACACTGATAATCAAAGTGTACGTGTCTCTTGCTCAAAGAAGCTGCTGTAATAAAAAGAAATGGGGGAAAGCACAGAACTAAGGATATGATAGAGGATGATGTAATTATTGCTGTCTTGAGTCCTACATATTTATAATGTGACTGGTAGTGATCCCTTTGGGTCAGTTGGTTCCTGAGCCTGTTTATTTTATTCATGCCGACAGGAGCACTGCTGACAAACTACATGTGGGTCATCAAATATTTACTCATTATTGAATTGATATAACACCTCTTCTCTTAAGAGCTTACTGTGCTCCACATGAAACTTTTAAATTGTACAACTAACTTGCAGATAAATACTTATGTATGGAAACTGCAAAGCACAATATAGAGCCTGGGGGAAAAGAGATGAACAGTGGAAAGACAGGGCTAGTACTTGAGTATCTGTGACCTTGGCCCAGCTGTGTTCTAAAAGAAATAATAAAAGGATGTTTAGTTCAAATGCACAATCTAATAATTACATGAACAGGACCACTGCCCAAAAATTCTGCTTAGATTATCCAGGGAATGGGGCTACGCAGTTAGAAGGGAATCTTTACCCTCCCCATCTATCTCCCTCCTCTCAGAGCAGACCCAAAGCAGGCTTTGAGGAGTCACCTCACAATTGTTTCTTCGTTGGTTCCTCTTAACAGCTCAGATTTAAAGCTAGTGTCCAAATCTCTAGCCCCAGTATGTACTTTCTTCAGTCCCATCATAAAATTAGCATTTTGTGTAGAGGGAGTGGAGAAAACAGAGGTTGGATAAAAGCTGTTGTAGTTCTCCATAAACTCCATAAGCAAGCTAGTGCAGCCTCCACCCCCTAACAGTGTGGGCAGACAGGTGTCCGATGATGTTATTTATTCATTCATTTATTTCTGTGACCCTACAAAGTGGATGTTGTTCTCTCACCTTCATTTCTGTTCATTGGAGGCTCTTGAAGCCTTCTTCTAGAAGGTGGTCGTCCTCCAAGTCGAGATGGGTTCAGCAGCTGCCAGGTTAATGGAAGAGGGCAGCCTCATATATAATGGTGACAGTGGTACATGTAGCAGCATAAGAGAATCATCTTAACATAGGGACTTTGCTGACGTCTTCCTAGTTCCTAGTATAGTGCCTAGTATACAACAGATGCTTAGTAAGTATTCACTGAATAAAGAAATGGATACATAGTACATTTATACATACACAAATACTAAATTATTCCTTTTGGTTCTACTTTTCCATGTGAGACTCAGTTCTACAAATGCTATACATAGAACTTCTTATTTTATATAAAAACCTGACCATCATGGAAAGAAAATCTAGGACCTGGTTCTGATACCTACCCGCATCAGAGTTTTTGGGATGAACATCTTGGCGAGGTGGATTCCACCAGCATATTTTCCAGCACATCTTTTCTTTAACTGCATTTTGTCAAGATAGCTGTTATAACAAAATAAAGATGTTTTGCCCTTGGCCTACAGATGCTAAATGGGGCTTCTAGCAATTCTAAACCACCTAAATATGCAATTAGGTCGTCAGAGGATCTAGGGAGTTTGAACATTTGGTATCAGTACCTCCATTCGTTAGTTAAATTCAGGTTTTGTTATGTTTTGGTCCAGTTAGAGAACAGTGACTCCCCATTGGCTGTAGGACAATGTCTATGTAACTAAACTGGACACATAATTTCTCTCCTCACTCAACTGCTAGAAAATGTATCATGATTATTTTTAAGAGTTTATTGACCAATCAGTGTTACAAGCTATATTTTATTGATGAATATGTGAATACTATAGTAAGAAAAATTTTATTCACTTACTATATCTTACTAAACAGTATAAAGATATTAATATTTATAACTATTAAAAGCTCACATCTGTGATCCCACATTTTGGGAGAAAAGGTTGAAAAAATTAAAAATACTTGGTAGCTGTTATCATCCTTAACAGTAACCCTATGGTCTTAAATTACCAGATGAGTCAATGCTTCCTTCAAGGTAACAGAAAAAAGTAAGTGCTTAAAGATGATCCTTGCAGGTAGATAGGATTCAAATAGTGGGGAAGTCATTTCAAGAGATGTATGCAATAGCACAGAAGCTGGGTATGTCTGACTTCCAGTGGCAAAGTGGTAGGAGATTTGATGGAAAGATGTAGTTTAAATTAAAAAAAAAAAAAGGTTTCAGAAGCTAATTATGTCTTAATGTACTTAGGACAAAAAAAAAATGACCCTGGCTCTCTAAATTACACAAAAGTTTCTTTCACACATTCTTACTGAATTGGCTCTAGAATAAAAATCTCTTGCCATATTTCTGCGACTTTAGCTGGCAACGAAGTCACCAAGATAAAAGATGTCGCATTGATACTAGTGACATTTTTCGAATTATTTTGTATGTGACTCCTAATATCTTTGATTAGAAGGTGAATGCAAAACTCTATTTAAATTCTCTGTCCATTTCTGAAGCATCTTTACAAATTGTTTATTTATAGTCATATTTGTAAATACTTATGGTTACATTCATTGTAATACAACAAGAGAATTATTCTTCTTTGTGAAATAAAATGACTTTCTTTTTTCCAGCATAATGAGTTGGGGTTAATGATTGCTAAAATTGCATTTTATGCTGGTCCATTGTTTTTCTTTTTATCATTGTAACATTTATTAATATTTAGGATGTTCCATAATTTGAGAATGTACAGAATAAAATATTAATTGCTATATAAACTAAAAAACTGCTCCCACATACTTAACATTTATTTTTAAAAGCCCAGATGATTCCAAAAATAATTCTTTGACGTGCTTTTTGAATAAGTAATACATACAAACTATAAATAAATATTCCAGTTTTAAATAGTGTACAGCCTTGTCTCTTAGCAATACATAATTTCCCTCACAGCCATATTGTAAGCATTTATAGAGTTTATATAATATACACAAATATACAAACACATATACACACGTGTGTGTGTGTGTGTGTGTGTGTGTGTGTTTCTTGACAAAATTCAAATCTTATTGATTGTGAGCAAGTTGCTGTCCAAGGAGTTGTATCAATTACACTTCTATAATAAAGCAGCAATATATGAAGATCCCTGTTCCCTTACATCCTCATCAACACTGTACACTATCAAACTATCTGCTTGTTACTGCTTTGTAATCCTAATTTGTATTTTTCTATTATGACAGAGGTTGAACATATTTTTATTAGTTTAACACACAAATTTATTTCTTGTTCTTTGCATATATTCTGTGCATATATTCTTGCCATTTTATATTGTTTGTCTTATTGATTTATAGTTGCTCTTTATATATTAAGGAAATTAGACCACGATTTGATATGAGTTGCATACACTTTTTAGAAATTCAGAGTTTCTCTAATTTTGTTTATGGCAAGTTTTTCTAAGGACATTTTTTTATCCTTGTATAATAAAAAATGTTTTTTTCCATAGCTCTTTTGAGGTATAGTTGACATTCAGTAAAGTGCACATATTTAAAGTATACAATATGGTAAGTTTTAACATATGAATACACATGTGACACTATAACTTCAGTCAAGATTGTGAACATATTCATCACTCCAAAAGTCTCCTCATGTACCTTTATAATACCTTTAAGTACTTTTTTAGCAGCTTTACACAAAATCTGATTGATTATGTATTAATTTTCATTCCATTAAAAATACTTTCTAAGTTTACCTTTGAAGAAACTAAGGCTTGCCTAGGTTGCTTCCCATTCCTTAGCCATCACCATTTGTTTAAAGTAGTGATTTGTGGCCTGATTCTAGTGGCCAGAAGCATGTTGTTTTATATGTCATGTCTAGCTTTTTAGATTAAAAGATAAATCTGGTCCCTACTACTCTATCTTGGGTAGAATCCTATGTAATCAAATTTAACAATTTCTTTTTTCTTGTGGCATCTGGTATTTTGTGTTCCACTTAGCATGGCCTCCAACACTCAGGGTTGTTTTTTGTTTTTTTCTTGTTAACCATCAAGTTTTTTCTAGTATTTTTTTTTTTTGTTTGTTTTTGTGGAATTTATATTGAGGTAAATATGAAGTGTAGAGCCAGCATCCTTACCATCACCACCCCACACAAACACTCATGGCTCTCTAATTGTCCCAACATCATTTACTAAGCAATATAGGTACTTGTCATATACTAAATTCAGGATGCATTTGTGTTTATTTCTTGGCCTCCATTTTTCAATTGCTGTCTATTAATGAGCCAGTTCCACACTGTTTTCATTTTTATGACCCTGTAAAATGGAGTAATGTTGGATAGAATTAGTCTTACTTTGTTCTTAATTTTTCAAAAATTCTTTATTTTGCTTATTTATTTTTCTATATAGAATTTAGAAACAGTTTGTCAATTACAAACGACAACAACACATAAAATTCTGGCTAGAATCAAATTGGATTCTGGGGCCCCTGGGTGGCTTAATCGGTTAAGTGCCTGACTCTTGATTTCAGTTCAGGTCATGATCTCATGGTTGTGAGTTCAAGCTTCATGTTGAGCTCTGTGCTGGCAGCACTGAGACTGCTTGAGATTCTCTCTCTCCCTATCTCTCTGCCCCTCCACCACTCTCTCTCTCTCTCTCTCTCTCTCTCTCTCTCAATAATTTAAAAAAAACAATCTAGATTCATAGATTATCTTTGAAAGAGTTGATATATGTAAGATGTTGAGTCATCATATGCAAACTGTAGTATCCAACCCTTTTCAATTTGATCAAGAGTTCCTTTAAGTTCTGTGGTAGTGTGTTATGTTTGCTTTATTTAGTTTTTGAATATTTGTTAAGTTTGTAGTTGCATTACTTTTGTAAATATGGCCTTTTTCTTCTATTACTTCTTCTAATAAGTTTTTGTTTTGTGATTTGGTTTATTATTAGTATAAACTTTGTAGGTTGATGTATCTAGCACCAAGTACTCCATCCAAACTGTCTTCTTCCTTGCCTGCCTGCACTATAAAGGTTGTATAAAGTTAAGTACTTGAGTTCTCAGCCTCAATTGGAGGAATAAACATTGACACATAGCCGCCATATTGTGGCCATGAAGAAAATGTCTAGAGAATGCCAGAGACATAGCATGCTGTTGTGGAGACACATCCAACACCAGAAACCACATTCTCCCTGCCTGATTTCAAACTTTTGATTTTGAAGAAAAACAAAAACAAAAACTAAAAACTTCTTACTGGGCTTTGAAGGATTATATATGATTTATATGAGCACTTTTTTTAGAAATAATATATTGAGAGACTTACTGTGTGAAACTATAACCCTTTAACCAGACTATACAGATTAATAATACTAAACCCAGAATTATGCTAGTAACCAAAATGCTCTTTATACAATATACGTGTTTCATAGAATTAAGAATATATAAATAGTATTCTTATAGTAAAATATCTTTAAACATTGTAGAATAACTGTTCTGGGGCAGCTAAAATACTACTTTTTGTTTGTATGTTTAAATCATCTTAACATGACAAATATGAGAGTTGTAAAAATCTTGGTCAAGGAATGAGAATATTTCTTACAGAGCTTTTAATTCAATGATTATTTCACAAAAGTTAAACAGGAGAGCAAAATTAATATCATCGAACATAATAGGCAGACATTTGAGAAGTACTTAAAAAGAAATGTCTATCTTCTTAACTAAAACACCACTCTTACTGTTTTACTGAACAAATATATATATTTTTACTTATGAAATCATGACTGTAGAAGACATTGGACTCCTGGAAGAAAAAGGCTGAATGTAGAGTGTCCTCAGCCAGGTTAAACCAATGAAAGCAGACCAAGATAGTAAAGGTGGGGTTGGGGGTGGGGGTCAGTGTATCTTTTGAGTTCACTAATGGCACATTGCATCAACATTTTGTCAAGTGTATTTCGGTCACTTATTTTCACCTTAAAATTCATAGTGACCATTCTCCAAAATAGTACAGTAGTCAAAAATTTGTGTGTGAGTGATAATAGTGACAATTATATGTCATGATTGCACTTAGAATTGAAAAGGCAGTGTGTCTATAAGAGCCCTGATTTTTATAGGATGAGTTTTGAAAGTCTCTGGTTTATTTGGTCAGCTGCTTGTATCTCCAGACCTGTAAAGCTTTCAGTCAGATAACACATTCCAGATACCATTGCCCCTGCATTCGACAGCTCACCTAAAAGTGCTTTTATTTGCCAGTAAAATTTGCCTTATAAAAACGAAATTGTATTCATCAAATAAGAAGTTGGCTGCTCCATTGCATCTGTATTATAGTTGTAGTGATAAGATATTTTTAATGTGATAAAATTATCCTTTTACAGATTTGTGGGTAGTAAAGCTATTATAGTCAGATGCTGGGACAATGAAACTATCCTGACCAATTAAATAAAGGAGATTCCAATTTATTGAAGGCAATGAGAAAAGGATTTTCTTTTTCTTTCCTCTTTGTCCTCTTCATCATGTAGCTAGCACTATGCATTTGCAGTGAACACCTTGTACTTTTCGTGGGATTTACATGTTACTAGTAATTTCTTCTCTCAGCCTAGGAGGAAGGTCGGTAATTGTTTTATTCCTATTTAAACAAGCGTGGAGTGTGACAGCATGCCACAAGGTATTAGTTTTAGTCAAACCCTGAAGCAGGGAAAGAGGGAAGTGGGCTGCCAGTGCCAAATTTAAATGTAGAATAAGGATGCGGGTGGGAATGAGACCGGAAAAGAACAAGTATATCATCGTTCTGTCCTTGCTGGGAACCTCAGTCCTTCACTTTACCTTCCTCGGAACTTCCTCTCATGCTATTATTTTTGTGTGCAGCTCGTGGGACTTTGACCTCAGCTAACACTACTTGGTAATGAAGGATAGACTCTTCAGACTCAATGTTTGGAAATGCTGGTTCTTCTTCCACAAACTGTGAATGCCAGCTCAAGAAGACCATTGTTAGCAAACGTGTGTGGGTAAAGTCTGGGGAGGCCAGAGCAAACCTTTTCTTAGAAGGCTGCCACAGACCTAAAACACAAGTCTCAGCCTGAGACTCAGAGAATGACCTATGATCCCTATTTTCCACTCATTCCTAACTCAAACTCTCCTCCTCAGGCAAGCTACTAAGCATGTACTTTCCAAATCATATGCTGTATTCTTCTCTCCATGTCTGTCTCTGTTCTGTACCCTCAAAGTGAGACATTTGCCTTCCTTCTTTCCTGAGGTTTGGAGTTTGATTCCTCTATGAGAAACCTCAGTGTCACCTAATGAACTTTCTTTTTTGATTTATCTCATTCAGTCTGTATCTGACACCAGCAACTATAATTTTTAAATAATATATAGCCAAATATATAAAAGATAGCAGAAGTGGCAAAATAAATGTCAAATTTGAATTAAAAGCCAAAGACATTCAGAAGGACAAGTAGTGAAGACATAAAATCTATGAAACTTAATGGATGAAGTAAAACATAATAAAAAATATAAAGTGAACATACAGCTATAAGGAAAATTAACAAATATAATTGACCTGGGAAATCTGAAAACATCTCTTTCTTTTTATGACAACTAAACTAAACCAGAATACATATAAATAGAAAATCTTAATGTTATTCAGATACATGGAAAGATACATGGAAAACTTTACACCCAAGAGTCAAAAAGAGTATACATTATTTTCAAATGTCCATGGAACATCTTCAAAAACTTATCCTTTAAAAACTCCAAATGAAAATTAGAAACTGTGGTGACCACATTTTCCAGTTCTGAATCTAGACATGAATAACAAAGGTATAGGGAGAAAATGTCCTAAAACTCATTTTAAAAAATGGAATTTTGATTTTTTTAAAAAAGATAATATACTTGTGATGAGCACTGAGTAATGTATAAAACTGTTGAATCATGATATTTTATGACTGAAACTAGTATAATACTGTATGTTAATTAAAAAAAAAAGATAATACCACAATGTATGCAAGTAAAAACCACATGAAACATTTATTGAATCAGTGGTAAATTCATCACCTAAAAGCTTTTATAGCAAGAGAGAAAAAGTGAAAATGAGGAGCTAGGCATTCAGCTTCAGTTAGATCAAAAAAGGAAACATAAGAATAGTCTGTAGAAGGAAACAAGAAGAATAAAAGCAGAAAATAATGATTTCACGTGGACAGTGTAATAGGATGAACAAATCCAAGAGTTTTGTTGTTGCTGTTGTGTTTTTATTTTATGTTTTTTAGAAAATAATACATGAAAAGAACCTAGAAGTCCAGTGCAGGGGAAAAGAAAAAAAGAAGAAGAAGAAAAACACAATGATATATGCAAGATACAGCAAATATTAAAAATAAATTATATGCTTTTGGGAAAATATAAATGGCCTAAATTTACTCAGAATAAAGTATAATGCCTGAATAGGCCATTAAGCAGACAATTAACTAAAATAGTGTTCAAATACCAGTAATAAAGTGATTCACAAAAGAGGCGATTTAATAGGCAGTTGCTTCAAACATTAAGGAACAAAATTTCTATATCCTATAAAATGTTCCAGAACCTACAAAAGGAGAAAAAAAACTACTTTTTATAGCTTTATAAGGCTAGTGTAACATTTACAATCTAACAAAGATGAATTCTTCATTTTCCTTATGATAATTGTATAACTCAGTATTTTACTGGGCTTTTTAGAAGCACAAAGATCAATTTAAAGTTCAAATATACATATGGTTGTATATTTGTAATCATCTTTTCTTGGTCCTGTTTCTCTCTAGTCCACATTTTTCACTTCAATTGTAATTTATTTTATGCATTCTTTCTGTACAATTACAATTTACACATACTCTTGTTGTAAGTCTTTCCAAATACTTTGAGATGAGGATTGGATAGAATTAATTACTTTCTTTAAAAAACCTTTTTACTTAAGGGCACCTGGGTGGCTCAGTAGGTTGAGCATCTCACTTGGGCTCAGATCACGATCTTGTGGTTCGTGAGTTCAAGCCACACACTGGCTCACTGCTGTCATTGCAGAGCCCACTTCAGATCCTTTGTCCCCCCCCACCCCCCCCCACCCCTCCCCTGCTCATGCTCTTTCAAACATAAACATTAAAAAAATCTTTTGACTTAAATTTCAAGTCCACAGAAAAGTTGTGCGAATACTAATATGAACTTCTTGTGCCCTTCATCTAGATTCGTTGTTAACCTTTAGCCATATTTCATACTTTCTCACTCTTATATGAGAGTAGGTTGCCCATCAAGAATCAGAAATTTTCTGTCATCTCACATAATTCCTTCATGCCCTTTTTCAGTGAACCCCTATCCTTGAGAAGTAATCACTATTCTGATTTCTATCACTATTGGCTAATATTACCTATTCTGGAATTTCATGAAGTTGAACAGTATGTACTTTGTGTCTGGCTTCCTCCATTCGGCAAAATAGTTTTGTGATCCATCTGTGCTGTTGTGTGTATAATTTGTTCATTTATTTTGTAGTCCTGAGTAATATTCCACTGAATGATAACACAATTTGTTTGGCTACTCTTCCTTTGACGGATATTAACATTGCTATTTCTAAGTTTTTGGATAGTAGGAATTAAAATATAAATATTATGAATGAAATTAGATTCTTTTTCTAAAAATGGATATGTTTGTTTCAGTGTCATTTTAGAGATCTTCATTTCCCTCATTGAATTACTTTGACAACACTGAAAATCATGTGACCAGATATGTGTAATTCTATTTCTTTCTCTGTTTTGTTCCCTTGGTCTATTTTGTCTATCCTTTGACCACATTTACTTGATATATATTTATAGTAAATCTAGATTCAGGGTAAAACAGATCCTTCAATTCTTCTTTTATTTAATTGTTTTGGTTATTTTAGTTCCTTTGTCTTTCTTATCTTTATCTTTATCTTTGTCTTTATCTTAAAAGATAAACTTTTAAATAAGCTTTTAAATTTCTAGAAAGAATCCTGCTAGTATTTTGAGATTTACTGAATATATGGATCAATTTAGGGAGAATTAATGTCTTAACAATATCAAGTCTTCCAATCCATAAATATAGTATATTTCTTTTTTTTTTTTTTTTTTTTTTTTTTTTGAAGATGTAATTTCTAAGGGGCACTCGGTTAAGTATCTGACTTCAGCTCAGGTCATGATTTCCGGGCTTGTGAGTTCGAGCCCCACATCGGGCTCTGTGCTGACAGCTCAGAGCCTGGAGCGTGCTTCAGATTCTGTGTCTCTGACTCTTTCTCTGCCCCTCCCCCACCCATGCTCTGTCTCTCCTTCAAGAAAAAAAAATTTAAAAAAATTAAAAAAAAAAAAAAAAAAAAAAGGAATCTCTACACCCAGTGTGGGGTCGAACTCACAACCCCAACATCCAAAGTTGCGTGCTTCATAGACTGAGCCAGCCAGGCACCACAATACAGTGTATTTCTCATTTACTTAAGTCTTTTTTTTTTTAATGTTTTTTTTAACATTTATTCGTTATTGGGGGCACCTGGGTGGCTCAGTCGGTTAAGCGGCCGACTTCAGCTCAGGTCATGATCTCGGGGTCCGTGAGTTCGAGCCCCGCGTCGGGCTCTGTGCTGACAGCTGGGAGCCTGGAGCCTGTTTCAGATTCTGTGTCTCCCTCTCTCTCTGCCCCTCCCCTGTTCGTGCTCTGTCTCTCCCTGTCTCAAAAATAAATAAAATGTTAAAAACTATATAAAAAAAAAACATTTATTCATTATTGAAGGAAAGAGACAGCATGAGCAGAGAAGGGGCAGAGAGAGGGGGTGACACAGAATCCAAAGCAGGCTCCAGGCTCCGAGCTGTCAGCACAGAGCCTGAAGCGGGACTCGAACTCACAAACTGTGAAATCATGACCTGAGCCGAAGTCAGATGCCCAGCAAACTGAGCCACCCTGGTGTCCCTACTTAAGTCTTCTTTAACTCAGAAATGTTTTGTAATTTTCAATGTAGATATGTTATACATATTTTGTTAAATTTATGCATAATATCTAATGTTTTAAATGCTATTACAGGTGGCAGTTTTAATTTCATCTTCAAATTTTTCATTGCTAATATATAAGTACAACTCATTTTTTGTATATTGATATTATATCCTGTGATATTGCTAAATTTTCTTATTCTAGTTATTTTCTGGAAAATTCCTTAGGACTTTCTAAATAACACAGTCATGTCATTTGCATGATGAAGATAAAGATGATTTTACTGCATCTTTTCCAGTCTTCATGTTTGTTATTATCTTTTCTTGTTCAATTGCACTAGGTAGTAGTCTAGCATAATGTTGAATAGATGAGATGAGAGAAGACGTCTTTGTCTGTTACTGATTTTAAGGAGAAAGCATTTACTATTTCACTATTAAATATCATATTAGCTCTAATTTTTTCGTGGATGCTCTTTATAGTTTAAAGAAGTTTTCTTCTATTCCTAGTTTGCCAAGAGCTTTTAATGGGTACTTATTAATAATTTGTATTGAAACAATTAAATGATGCTTGTATAACTTCTTTGTCTCAAACTGCTAATGTGATAAGGCATATTGACTAACCTATTAAACTAATCTTGCATTTGTGGGATAAACCCCATTTGGTATGAAGTTTATTATTTTTGTATATTATTGGATTTGACTTGCTAACATTTTGTTGGGAAGTTTTGCATCTATAATTTCAGGAATACTTGGGAGAGCAGATGGTTTAACAAACATACTGTCTAATTACAGAGGACATTTATGATTATTAGCATGGGAATATAGCATTGGTGTGAGTGTATGCTTCTTGTTTGGCTTTCTCAAGTAAAAGAAAAGTACCTCCAGCATTATTTGATGACTCCATGGGAAGTAAATCCAAAATAGGGTATTGGGAATTTGCATTGGTACCAGAGATCACAGTGTAAAAATTTGCTCTGAGTTGTGGTTTCTTTTTTGTGAAACCTTTAAAGCAAATTTTATAATTCTGTTGAAAAATTTCTCTTCCTACTTACATTTATGTTTGGGATTTTTCCTCTATTGCTATGTAAATTTTTACCAAAATTATCTTTGAAACTATTCTTGTATTCTTTTTTTAAAAAAATGTTTTAAATGTTTATTTTTGAGAGAGAGAGAGAGAGAGAGACAGAGTGTGAGCAGGGGAGGGCCAGAGAGAAAGAGGGGGAGACAGAATCCAAATCAGACTCCAGGCTCTGAGCTGTTAACACAGAGCCCGAAACGGGGCTCAAATTCACAGACCACGAGATCATGACCTGAGCTGATGTCGGTTACTTAACCGACTGAGCCATCCAGGTGCCCCGATTCTTGTATTCCTTTGATTGGAAAATAAACAATATAAAATAAAAATGATAACTCATGTAATTTTTATGGGAGCATTCAAAAGAGTTGTAGCAAAGTGACTCTAATGCAGTGTTATTCTACACATAACTGATCATTTCTACTTCAAAGTCATTGCGGATTTGTTCCTGGGGCCAATTTTAATTCATTGCATAAAAGAGTGATAAAAAAAAAAGTACATCAAAAGTAGAGAAACCATCAGACAGAACCATGGTTTTTAAAAAGGCTTCTAAAAAGCACAAAACAGAGAAAAATGGTATTCCATCATTTATAAGCCTTCATCCAGTGATGAAAGCATTTTATAGTGTCACAAAATTCATGCAATAATAATTCAGTAGTTGGGGTGCCTGGGTGGCTCAGTCGGTTAAGCGTTGGACTTTGGCTCAGGTCATGATCTTGTGATTCATGAGTTCAAGCTCCGCATAGGGCTCTGTGCTGACAGCTCAGAGTCTGGAGCCTGTTTCAGATTCTGTGTCTCCCTCTCTCTCTCTGCCCCTCCCCTGCTCATGCTCTGTCTCTCTCAAAAATAAATAAACATTTTAAAAAATTAAAAAAATTAAATTAAATTAAAAGAATTAAATTCTTCTCTTGGGACTAGCACTCAAATATTTGCTTGATACTCTTTTCTTCCCCTGATAGTCCACTGCTTCAGGAATGATGCACGTTTCAAGCTTAAAATTACTTAGGGGTGCCTGGGTGGCTCAGTCAGTTGAGTGACCGACTTTGGTTCAGTCATGATCTCATGGTTTGTGAGTTCGAGCCCCGTGTCGGGTTCTGTGCTGACAGCTCAGAGCCTGGAGCCTGCTTTTGATTCTGTCTCCCTCTCTCTCTCTCTCTCTGCCCCTCCCCCCACTCATGCTCTGTCTCTGTCTCAGAAATAAATAAATATTTAAAACAAAAATTTTTTTAAATTACTGGTATGATTCCATTTCCTGGATTTCAGTGGTTCTTTGGGTATGGTAAAAAAATAAAAATAAAAAATAAAAATCTAATTGATTAAATCAGATTCTGCCCCAGATCTCTTATTTAGAAATTAGAGAAAGATTTATTTCTGTGCTTGTAAGTGAGAAAGCATCACATCCTGGGAGCTACCCATACCATCTCAGGACCATGAAGGTGAAACTTGCTGAAAATATAGCCAATACTAAGAAAGAGCTGAACAATAAATGAGAATCAAAGTCATAATCACTTTGTTTAAGCTTTCAAATGAAGCCTGTCCGGCGGAGCGAGGGTGTCTTAGTTGAGTGTCAGACTTGGTTTCAGCTTAGGTCATGATCCCAGGGTCGTGGGATCCAACCCCGTGTTGTACTCTGTGCTGAGTGTGGAGCCTGCTTGGGTTTCTCTCTCTGTCTCTCTCCCTCTGCTCCTCTCCCCAACTTGTGAACTTTCACTCTCTCTCTAAAATAAAAATAATTTTTTAAAAAATTTAAAAATTCAAATCACGCCTGTCAGAAGACACCAAAATCTTTAGATTTTTTTAGTTACTTACATTCCTTTATCTTCTAAGCCAATTTGGTTTGTGTGTTTTTAACTTATAATCAAAAACATTGCAAAATTTAAAAAAAAGAAAAAAAAAAAAGGGGGCGCCTGGGTGGCTTAGTTGGTTAAGTGACCGACTTCGGCTCAGGTCATGATCTCACGGTTTGTGAGTTCGAGCCCCGTGTCAGGCTCTGTGCTGACAGCTCAGACCCTGGAGCCTACCTTAAATTCTATGTCTCCCCCCCTCTCTGCCCCTCCCCTGCTCACGCTCTGTGTCTCTCTGTCTCTCAATAATAAATAAACGTTAAAAAAAAAAAAACAACAAAAAAACACATTGTGCTCATATTAATTGGGGAAATGCTTTGTTTTAAACATAGCTAGATAGGCTGCAAGGAGCATGTATCTCCCCATATGTGTATTTGTCTTAATATCAGTGCATTGTCCTGTTAGTAGTGATTTCTCTTCCTGCTCAGTACCTTTCCCCATCTGCTTCTTTATTAAATAGATCCAATTCCTTTGGGAAATCTTCCATGTTTTCCACCTAGACCAGCTCATACTTTACTTAGGGGCTCTCCCTAACTCTCTCCATGTGACAATATCCAAGTCATTTGTGCTAGCCTGGACCAATGGAAGAATTCAGTATTCTTGGCAGAGTAACTAACATAAGGCTGTACATGTGGCTCAATAGAACTGGAAGTTTTCTTTGTGTCTGTCTATGACATTTAGAAAGAAGAGCTACCTTTACCTGCTTGGGTATCTAGGCTGGGGGGATTTGAATTTGGGCTCCCAATAGCCATGTCCCCAGTCACTTGAAGGAAATGCATATGCAGTAAGAAACGAATGTAGCCAGCTCAGAAAAAAAGCAAAAATCAAGGAGAGAGGGAGCCCAGAAGATAGCATTCAAGACCAATATTCCCGACATGCCTGAAGCTAGGCTTCAAGCTTGAGTTCTTTGTTCATTTAGTCAATAAATTCCTTTTGAGTTTAATATAGCATGAGTAGAGTTTCTGTACTTCTCAAGACCTAGCTTATAATACATAAGAAAACCAGGTGAAATGTCTGTGTACATAAAAATACCTCCTGACTTAATTTAGCTGCATACCTACTCATTTCATTTTCTTCTTGCTATTTATAGTCTGTTTTCTCAGCATTTGATTCTCTCATAGGGTTGGGGAAACTGAGCACTCTCTCCCTGCTCCCCACACTCCATGCTGTGCACTCAGGTCCCCATAATAAGCCTCCTAAGGAGGAAGCAGCCACAGCTGGCTTTTTGAGTCACCACTTGAGGCCTCATGGCAACTAGACTTAGCAGACACTCCTTTTGGAACTGCCAAATTAAACATACTGGCCTGTGTATGAATTGATTAACTGAAATCTCACCATCATTTTGCTGACTGTGTGCCCAGTGATGGTCAGCTGAGGCTAGGGAGACTATGAAGAGACAGCATTTATATCTTCCTCTTTCTGCAAACTCGTTCAGGGTGGGGAGGGGGGCAGACCCAGCCATTAGAACATATCCCCAAATCAATGGAAACACCCAGTCTCAATCATCACTTTGAATAAATCCAGTTTAGTATTGCATTTTATTCTTATTTTTGTTTGTTAATGGAAAATTTACTTTTTTTTTTTCATATTTAGATACTAAGAAATGACCTAAGGTTGGCATGGATGTCCCTACCTTCCTCAACCTGGGGTCAGCTTTATGTAGTACCAGTGCTTAGCTGCAGTTGAGGCCACATGGATGGTATATTTTATTTGACAAATTGTGGTTCTTTAACCATGTCAAACAATGGGTTGGTTAACTCTCAAAATGTCATTGGTTACAGTACATATATTTACACTAAAATGTCCCTGTTCTTTTATCTCACTGTATCTCTCCTCCACTGCCCTATGCACACATACCATTTATGTGATCAGGTCTCTCCCTTCTAGAGATTGGTATTACCATCCAGTCACAGGTGCTTAGAAAACTAATTGCACATAGTGTTCTCATTCTTGCATTCAAATTTATACTTAAGAAACTGTATTTCGGACAATGGATTGCTTCATCCTTTGTCATCAATTTCTAGTTCATTTAATCTGCAGATACTTATCGAGTGCATATTCTGAGCCAGATACCATGGTAAACAAGAGAAGGCCACACCCTATTGTCGACAAGCTAGCTAATAAAAGGTGAACTGGGGAGCTCTTCACTTCCATTTTCATTTAGTCAAGTGTCCATTTATTAGGGTTTTTAATGCATCATCCAATTATAATTAATATAACTATTGTTTGTGCATGCTTGGTAAATTATACTGTATGCAAATATAAGTAATTAATTGTGTCAATAACTCTAAAAATGACAAGAAGATAAAGAGGGCATTTACTGCAGCTGCTGCTGTTTGTTTTGTATTCTTTTGTCTCTTCTCTCCACATTCCCTTCTCTGAGGTGCCACAGATTTAGAAAAAACTAAAACTTCTTTAACAAGTACTATGGCAACTTGTTGCATTGCCTGAGGATGTAAGAGTGATCATTTATGGATCAGTGTGATTTAAATTGAAAATCTCCATAATTATACCCAGATATAATAGTTAAAAAAATAATGACATGTTATAGATAACCTAATTGATTTCATGATGGTAGTTAGGTGGTTCAGATAATTCTAAACCTGTACTTCTAGTTTCTCAAAGAGAATGAGTGTCGTGAGGAGACCTCTTGGGAGACAACTTGCCTATCTTGGGGCATCACCTAAATACTCACCTGTAGTTGAGAATGAATATGTATTCCAGCATCTAAGTTCTAGTTAAGTTTTTTCTTAATTTTCTCATCAGTAATAATATTTTCATTTTCTTTTCTTAGGATAATGCAGCCTGAAAAGCCCTCTTAACTAGCTCTACCATTCAGATTTATGCAGAAGTGCCTTTTTTATCATTTGGATATAATTTGACAGCAGGCTATAAACTGAGTAGGAAAGAGTTAAGGAAACAAGGCCTCTCAACCCCAGAAGCTGATGATGATCACCTTGTGTCTTCCTTGAAGTAAGCTTTTAGTAATAGAAGAGGAGAAATTTGTTTACCAAAGAGAAAGGTTTGTAGATGTTGGGAAATAATCTTTTTAGTTACATATTGCTTGGAGTTTTCTTTTCCCTACAGAGGACTATAAATAATCCCTCCCACATTCCCTACAGGGATTATAGTCAGTCCCAACCACAAACAGTGGAAAGAGTACAAATTTTGTTATCCTTTCAAATTTGCGAATGTTCTTCCGTTCAAAAACACCCCCACCATTGTAACAGAAAAACTTACTATTGAATGTGCCTCCTTTTGGATATGGGCAGGAAGTATGTGCTGAAAAACCGAGTAACCACTACACTAGAAACAAATATTTACTGAGTACACCAAACAGTGTAACCTACTAATATTTTTTTTGTAATCCACTTTTTATTGTTTCTGGGTTAGTTATTCTCCTTATAAGGGCTGGGGGACTGGGATTTAAAAGAATAAGTTGTGATGTGGAAAAAGATGGGGACTTTTACAAGTATGGAGTGCTTGTGCTATGCAGAATTTCTAGTATGGGGTATATACTGTAGAAAACTATGGCTACTAAAAACTCATTTTTACTAGACACATGGAGATGTCTTGGGATTGTCTCTTGGACACATAACAGGCCTGTGGTCTCTCAAGGGACCATCAGGGTGACATTTCCCTTTGGTGCACCTTTTCACAAAGTACTTTCTGAGGAAATAAATTCTGTGAGTTACTCCAAAATAAAATAATTTTAGAGGCACCTGGGTAGCTCAGTCAGTTAAGTTTTCAGTTCAGTCAGTTTGGGTCTCAGCTCAGGTTATGACCTCACAGTTTATGAGTTTGAGTCCTGTATCGGGCTTAATGCTGGCAGTATGGAGCCTGCTTAGGATTCTCTCTCTCTGCCCCTCCCCTGCTTTCTCTCTCTCTCTCTCTCTTCCCCCCAAATAAAAAATATTATATATATATTTGGAGTCAACTAAGTTTATATCAATCCTACTATTAAAGACTCAAACATGTTGCACATAACACATTAAGGGATCTGAGAAACCATAAATTAAAGTTTGTTTGATTTCATAGACCCTCTCTTCGTTGAAACAAGTCATATCCTGTAGGTTTACTTTGGATAATAGGACCTTATGTGAATTTTCCTTCTGATGTTTTCTGTTTACACTTATAAATTTCTGTTTGTCAAGCTGCTTTCTTAGATGAGGAAGCTGAGACAACAAGATCTTATGGTTATTAAGTGGCAGAACCAGAATTCAGACACAAACAGCTTGGTATCAAAGTCCAGGCATTTGATCAGTACACATCCAGGGTTTAACCTTAAACCTTAAGCTTTTGAAAACTTGATTCTGATTACAAGTCGTGGAATGCTCCATCCTGTAGGGTTGGAGACACATTAGACAAAATCCAGAGACTGGTGTTTCAATCCAAAATGTCTACTTTATAATTATAATAAGAAATTGCCATGATAAAGATTGGAACATTCAAAGGCATCATTTATGCATTTTTCCCGTGGGAACCAAGAATACAACAAAATGTTGCTGGATGAGAATGGAATCAAAATAAAGGGAATTAATTAGATCACTGTTTCTCATTCTGTGCTTCAGGGACTTAAAATTGGGGGAAAATATTATTTGAAGTTTTTCATCACTGATATAGTGAAGTTTAATTGTTACCACAAAAACTGTCATTAGTACGGAGATTGCACCAAAAACGAAAGACTGCAAACATGTACCTACCCATCTTCACCTCAAAAAGCCAATGAAAAGAGAAGATTCATTTATTCAGTGAATAAATCCATGACTATGGAAAAGCTATACAGAATGTCATTAGACAACCAGAACTATCAGAAACTTCCTGGAAGATAAAAAGCAAATATGAATAGATTATTGAAGAGTAAAACTTTAAGAAAACAAAATATAAAACATGATCTAAATATTCCTAAAGTAACACTGATACTTCCTGATTGATCCAGGCTGAGTGCAATGAACACAACCTGTGGGGTGGAACTTGGGACACTGGGCAGGTTGATGTCATCACTGAACTGCATCTTACGCACTTAGAGCAGCCAACCCCCCACTTCTCCCCTCTTTAACCCAGCAGTGGTCTGGATGTTGTTATTTGGCTACAGGATAAAGCAGAGAGCCAGAACAGAATTGATTATAAAATCAAAGCAGGATGATAGGGAGCTGTTGGTTTGCAAGAAAGACAGGGTTGCTTCTACTCATTAGACAATTTAACTCACATCCCAAATTTACTGCAGCCTTGCCTTCTCCTCTCCAATAAGCATCAGAGGCAAAATGTGGTCATTGAAGTAGTCAGGGGTTGCCTAATTTAAATATGATTAAGTAGCCAAGAATCACTAAATATCTGAAGGAAATTAACATTATGAAGGAGTCACTACATTAAGTACATAACACTTGACAAAACAGTGTTAGCAAAAATAGTAAAAAAAAAAAAAAAAAAAAAACTTAGGACAAGAATAATATATTTGAGCAGAGTTGCAACAGAATATTATGGTCATGAAAAAGAATAATGTAGAAATTTTGGACATTCAAATTTTGTTGAAAGAAAATAAATAAATAATAGAGGGACTTGATGTAAAACAAGCACAACTACAGAGCATATTTGTGAGCTGGGAGTTTAATCTAGGGATTTTCCCAAAATCTTAACAAAAGTAAGAGATGGAAAAAAAGGTACAATAAAATAAACTCATAAAAATAAGAGAGAAATTAATTCAGCTAAAAAGTAACAAAATGTAAAGACCAAGAGGAAAAAACTGGCTGGTTTCTGTAAAATTAATGAAATAGACAAGCCTCTGTAATAATTCATCAAGAAAAAGAAGGAATATGGAAATAATAAATTATATTAAACAAGAGAAAGAGGACATGAACACAGAGTCAGAGGAGATTAAAATGTGCAAGAAATTCTGTATAACTTTATGCCAGTAAATTTGAAAATATAGACAAATGGATGATTTTCTAGATAAAATTTGCTGAAGTTAATTCAAGAAGATGCAGAAATTATGAATGGACTAATAACCAATTGAAGAAATAAAAAATGTAGGTAATAAGTTACTCTGAAATTAATCTTTAAATTTAGCACAATCCATACCTAAATCCCAATAAGCTATTTTAATGCAACTTGATACACTGAGTTCGTATGGAAGTAAAAAATTCCAAGAATAGCCTGGAATTACCTAAAGGTCAAGGAAGGAAGCACTTCATCATGAGTTGCCAAAGCATATTATAGCTGTAACAATCTAAAAAAATGTACATCAGTATAAAAAGAGTTAAAAAGCAGTTCAGTGGATATATGAGAATTTTGTTTGAGATGCTATTTAAGTTTAGAGGGGAAATGAACTAGTCAATAAATGATGTTGAGATGGCAAAGAAATAGGGGCATGTGTATATTCACATAATATAGTTAGGATAGATTAAAGAGCTAAATGAAATTCACACAAAAAAAAGCCTCTAAAAAGATTCTAAAAAGATTACAAATACTAGCAGTTTTTCTTTTATTTTTTTCTCTTATTTGTTTGTTTGTTTTGAGAGAGAAAGTGCACTTGTGCATGCATGAGCAGAGGAGGGGCAGAAGGAGAGACAGAATCTTAACCAGGCTGTATGCCCAGTCTGACACAGGGCTTGATCTCACAAGATCATGACCTGAGCTGAAATCAAGAATCAGATGCTCAACTGACTGAGCCACCCAGGTGCCCCAGGAGTTTTTCTTTTAGTAATGATCTCATGATGCAGAAGACTTTTGTTTTGTGATGATGAACCTCGTAAACATGGTTAAAAAAAACTAACAGAAAATATTATTAGTTCCTTTATTAATAGGTAAATGTTTCCTATCATGATATTTCAAACACTACCAAAAATTTATTGGAAGGTAATCATCCCATTGGAAGAAAATGACCCTGCTGAATTCCCTTTCATATGTTATTTTTCTCCATAGTGCCCGACATACATACACACACACACACACACACACACACACACACACACACACACACACACATATATATATATATAAAACTTACTTGCTTTATAATGTCTGTCTTCTCCCTATTAGAATGTAAATTCTAAGACTGCAATATTTTTTTATGTTTTGGTCAATTCTGTACTGACCAAAGGGATGCCATAAAGGTTCATGGGCAATTCATAGAACTAAAATACAACTAACCAGTAAACATGTGATGGCACTCTTCAAGAATTAGGGGAGAACAAATTAAAACAAATACTAAATTTTTGTCAGTCACATTGGCACATAAGGGAATAGAATTTTAATATACGTTATTGGAAAGGATATGGAGAAATAAGTTTTTTGTGTGTGATTTTAACGTTTTTTATTTACTTTTGAGACAGAGAGAGACAGAGCATGAATGGGGGAGGGTCACAGAGAGAAGGAGACACAGAATCTGAAACAGGCTCCAGGCTCTGAGCTGTCAGCACAGAGCCCGACGCGGGGCTCGAACCCACGGCCCGTGAGATCATGACCTGAGCCGAAGTCGGACGCTTAACTGACTGAGCCACCCAGGCGCCCCTTTTGTGTGTGATTTTAAGTAAAAAGCAAGTTTAGAAAGCAATTTGAAATTAATTATTGACATTTAAAATGCTTAACCTCTTTGACCACAAAATTTTGCTTCTATGAACAAGTTCTAGGGAGTACTTGCACATATGCACAAGCTATGTGAGCAACCATATGTTACTGCAGCATTGTTTATAATGGTACCAGACTGGAAATAAATCTGTCAATCCATATGAAGTAGATATATATGTATTAATATAGAAAGATCTCAATGATATATAGTTAACTTTAAATAGTTATAGAAAGATAGTTATAGTTTCCCTTTGTATAAATATAAAATAAAAAGGCATTTAACTGGAGGAAGAGAGAACCAATAGGTTGGGTACACATCCAATTATTATTAGTGGTTACCTCTGGGTAGAAGATAGAAGTTAAAAGAGGATTTAAAAAAACTCTTCTCTTGGGGTGCCTGGGTGGCTGAATCAATTGAGTGTCTGATTTTGGCTCAGGTCATGATCTCACGGTTGGTGAGTTTGAGCCCCGCGTGGGGCTCTGTGCTGACAGCTTGGAGCCTGGAAGCCTACTTCTGATTCTGTGTCTCCCTCTCTATCTCTCTATCTCTCTATCTCTCTCTCTCTCTCTGCCCCTCCCCTGCTCGTACTCTATTTCTCTTTCTCTCTCATAAATAAATAAACATTAAAAAGAAATTAAAAAATAAAAAATAAACTCTTCTCCGTATACTTCTGTATGTTAAAATAAGAATAATGTCATGTATTACTTGTACAGTTAAGTATGTGCATATAATTTTCATGTTGTCACAACTGTAATATATTTTAAGTCCTTAAAAACTTTATATTTGCTATAGGCTTCATAATTACCATTTGTAAAAGTTTTATGCTCTTTCAATATTCTGTAAAACCAGCTAGTCACTGGTTTTAGGTAGGTTTAGAAACTTGATCAGTGGACGTAGAAAAGGATTAATGAATTATTTGTTAACTTTGGCCCTTTTAGGCAGGGGACATACATATAACTCTTAAAAGCTTGTGAACCCCAAAGCAATCAGTTCTAACAGTGAGAACAGAGAAAATTTGCTTTAAATATGCTTTCTCAGAATGTTTTAAGCAACACCAGTCTTCCAGGGCATTCCAATGGAAAGATTTTGAAAACAAAATTTTGAAAAAAGCAATAGCTATATATTTTTCCATTATATTGCATTATATTATTACCAAGTATTCCACAAATAACATTAAAATTCTAAGGGGAAAAATATATATCTAGCATAGCTTTAAAAAGTTTTTAAAAAATATATTTAACAACGTTATTAGTTTTAGATTGCCATGTAACAAACTATCCCAGTAATTTAGCAGCTGATATCGACAAAAATGTATTATCTCACAATTTTTCTGGGTCAGAAATTTGAGGGTAGCTCAGCTGTATTGTTTTTGGTTTAGAGTCTCTGGTGAGTTTGCAGCCAGCATGTTGGCTGAGGGTGCAGTCACCTGAAGGCTTAACTAGCCCTGTAGGATCTGTTTTTAAGTTGGCTCACCTACTTGCTGGTCATGGTCAGTTCCTCACAATTGTAGGCCTCTCCAGAGGGCTACTAAATTGTTCTCATAACATGGCAGCTGGCTTCTCCTAGGGCAAATGATCCAAGAGAGAGAGGAAACACAACGTGCCTCCCTCCTTTTTCCTTCCTACTGCTTTTTATGACATTGTTTCTTAAGTTATGTATTGTTTAAAACAAGTCACTAATCACAACTCATGCTCAAGGGGAAGGGACTTCGTTCCCACCTTTTGAAGAAAAGAATATCAAAGAGTTTGTGGACATAATTTGAAACCACCACAATATCAGCATCCATTCTTTTCCCTTGATAATACCTATTAACATTCTAAGGATCACACTGGGAACACTTGGCAATAAGGCCCTAACCCTGAAGAAGACTCCTTATGTTTTCTCTTCAATGGAGAGAATAGGAGAAAGTGACTAATTCTGTTTTCAGTATCTACATGGTAATGGCATTTTGCATCTCCTTAGGAACAACATGTTTTAAATTATGCATAAATGGGTTGCCTATGATACTTTTCTTTAAACAGAAAATAAGTGCAAATTAGAACAATCAACAACATGTAAATCCTATAGAAAAAATCAAGCAATAGGGGCACAGCATGTGTTATTTTATCTTGAACTTCTCTCTCATAATCACTCATTCTTCCATCCACCCTTCCATCTGTCAACCTATCTTGACAGCTTAATGTTCAGCGGAACTGTGTTGTAAACTGTCTGTAAAATCTAGAGAACAGAAGCCTCCACTCACCTTTTGAAAAAATCATAGTTTTGTGGAAGGAAACACACATGGAACCATTTGTCAAGAAAGGAACTAAAGTAAAGACCCTCACAGAGATAAGACCAAGGATTTGAGAGGAAAGAGATGGGATGAGTAATCATGCCTGTGGAATATCTAGAATGAAACCTTAAATTGTTCTCTCTTGTTAGTTTCCTTTTAATTTGTTGTGAATCCTAGTATCTTAAACCTTTGTTAGAAGTAGCAATTCAGTGTGTGAGTAGTCTACATATACTGTGGAATTTATTCAACCAGTGAATCCTATATACACTCAATAGATTCTGTTTTTTAAAGTATTTGTTGTACCATTCTTCATTTAGGAACAATTTACTACATCAACTATATAGGAGAAAACTAATAGAATCAGATCATAAACATGTGTGCATATATGTATGTGTATATAAATTAGATACATGAGCATACATAACATCAGGGTCATATTCAAAAGTAAAGGATTAGAAAAAAGCTAAATAAAATCTTGATGATTTTCCATATATTTTATTTTTCATAATTTGCTAGAGAGAAACACT
The DNA here is from genome assembly GCF_046562875.1 of Panthera onca. Taxonomy (NCBI): domain Eukaryota; kingdom Metazoa; phylum Chordata; class Mammalia; order Carnivora; family Felidae; genus Panthera; species Panthera onca. The sequence continues at coordinate 55,466,247 of NC_138343.1, forward strand.
TGGCGTATGACTACTATCTATACAAAATCTCTCAATTGCTCTCCTTATTAAGCTAATGAGGACACTTTGGCCTAGACCCTCAAAATTGTATATTATGTCTTATTTTTTAGCACTGACCACAGGTCTTGTTATAAGACTAGAGTTGAAAAAAGAGCATATAGTCTATGTGATGGCTTTTGGGAGGGAATAGGGCCTGTTTAGCATAATTTCTAACCAGCTCAATATTGCTATCAATGTAGTCTGTTATTTAAATTCTGTAAACCTCAATGTATAATGGGCATAATCTTATCTACTTCCAGTATGGTCATGGGAGGATAAATAAAATAATGCCTCTAAATTCCTATCATAGTGCCTGGCACAAAAGAGTTACTCAATGAATAATAGATAATGTCCTTATATGATTATGATATTTTTAAAACATTTTTGTACCATTCTTCATTTAGGAACAATTATCATAGCATGTTATTATATAACATATCATTATCATATAACGATAGTATCTATTATTTATTGAGCACTTATTTTATAATGGGAATGTGTGAAGCACTTTATATACATTTTAAAAATCCTATTAATTTATAGAAAGGGAACTGAGACTGAGAAAGTTTTAGTTTGGGGTTTACCTTGCCCCAAGTCATCAGCTGGTAGTAAATTAGCATAGCATTCAGACTCAAGTGTGCCTGACTGCCCTGTAGTCAGTGCCTTTTCCAGTACTTTAGATGAGACAGTATCATGCCCATGAAATATGCTTTTTTTCCCTTTCTTTTTGGTAAAACATCCTGGAAAAACATCCTGTCTTTGAAAATTGTCTTAGAGGTAAGTGTTGGTCAAATGGGGTCATATCCTTTTTTTCTAAATCATGTTTAGCTGTTAAAATTAAAAAAAAATTTTTTATTAATTTTTGACAAAGAGAGAGACAGTGAATAGGGGAGCAGCAGAGAGAGATGGAAACACAAAATCTGAAGCATGCTCCAGGCTCTGAGCTGTCAGCACAGAGCTGGACACGGGGCTCAAACTCATGAACCACGAGATCATGACCTGAGCTGAAGTCGGGCGCTTAACCGACTGAGCCACCCAGGTGCCCCTCATGTTTAGCTATTAAAATCAGGAAAAATGATTCATGTCCCTATTGGCATCACCCCAACCAAGCTCCAAGGAGAATTCCAATTATAGAGAAAGGAAAAGAGGATTTTTCCTATACTCCCTGAGTAATCTCTTAGAGATCAATTTTGGCTCTTACCTCCCAGTAGTCACTTATCTCTGTACTTTCTGTTCCTAACCACTGTTTCATGAACATTTTTAGGACACTGCAAAATAATGTAGAATGCAGCACATTATCTGATACATATTGGGGTACAGTGGCTGTCATTTGATTGAATAATTTTTATAGATGAGTGGATAAATGCATAAAGAAGGAATGGCTGAGAGGCAGAGATGTGAGGGGGGTTGAGCATGAGGTTGAGAGATGATTCTGATACTAGTCATGAGCCACACCTTTCTTAAAAATGCATTAGTATTTCTCAGCTTACTTGTGATGAGCCCCTGGAGTGAGGAAAGCACTCAACATCACTGTGTATTGTGGAGCACGAACACCTGTGTACAGAATAGCAGAACACCTCCAAATGGAAAAGTCACATGCTCCCATCACCCTCAAGTGCTCCGGATTTCCCATCCTTTCCATTTTTATGGACCTAAATATTACAGTTACCACTGCCACGTTATCTCCTTCCCATAGGTAAAGCAGTCTAAAGCAATCTAAAATGTAGGTTTTTGCCTATTTGTTCATTGTTTCTTTTTATGATTTCCTCCTCTAGAATATAAGGGTCATGAGGACAGGAACTTTATCTGGCTTATAGGCATACCTTGTTTTACTGTGTTTCACTTTATTGCCCTTCAAAGATAATGCATTTGTTATAAATTGAGGGATTGTGGCAACCCTGTACTGAGCAAGGCCCTTGGTACCCTTTTCCATTAACTCACTTGGTGTCTCTGTGTCACATTTTGGTAATTCTTGCCATGTTTCAAACTTTTTCACTATTCCATTTGTTATGGTTCTGTGTGATCAGTGATCACTCACTGAAAGCTCAGATGATGGTTAGTATTTTTTAGCAATAAAGTATTTTTCAACTAAGGTAAGTTCATATTTTTTAGAAATGATGCTATTTCACACTTAATAGACTACGGCATAGTGTAAACATAAGTTTTACGTGCTCTGGGAAACCAAAATATTTATTTGACTGTATTGTGATACTTGCTTTTCTTTACTACGGGAGTCTGGGACAAAAACCACAATACCTCCAAGGTATTCCCTGTATTTCCTGCTGTAACGTCCCTTCCTGAAATAATGTCTGAGAATAGTTGCTCAATTAATGTTTTCTGGATGCTTGAGTGAATGTCCATGGTTGGTAACATTTAATTTTACAGTAGCTCTTTATCAACACTTAACAGACTCTTAGGGTGCTTTAAGTCTTTGGGACTCAACCTAGAGAGTTTGTTTCACTCATTGTTTAGATATGGCAGCTGTGTTCCAGTGACATTACATTAGTTGTGCAAAATCACATACCAATCATTACAGCACTGAGATGAGGAGTCAGGTTCTCCTATCTGTCAGGCTGAGGCATTTCTCACTCTTCTACATTTCTTCCTGTTTTTCTTATACCCACTCCTTACTGTTATCTTTGTAAAGTCACTACACTCTTACTTTCTTTAGTTATAAGAAACCCTCAGTGTGTTTATTTTTTAATGTTTTTAACTCTACATAAAGATGTTGTTTGACTTTGTCAGTGTTAATTCTACTGGATAATGCAAATTCATGTCACAAAGAACTAGAGGAAAACTATTGCCACCAGAAGGTGTTTGGCATTCCACAGACCCATGGTATAAACTCTTCCCTTGAACTTGCAAACAAATAAGCAGACAGCAGTATTTGGTTTTTTTCTACTCAAACAAGTTACCACATGATGTTTTGGGTCATCTTTTTGTATACTAGATTAAGGGTAGCTAATTCATCAACTTGACCAAAAGTAATAAAGGAAATTTATACTCCAATTAGTTTTGATTCAAATCAGAAGTATTTTAACCCAGAAACAGTGCTTGCCACCCACCTTAAGATGCATTATTTCATTCACTTCTTCAATAGTACCATAGTTCCATTTTAGACATGAGAGACCGAAGCTCCCAGGTTGTAGCTTGCCTATAATCACATATTAAGAATAAAATTAAAGGGGGCACCTGGTTGGCTCAGTCTGTTGAGCGTCCGACTTTGGCTCAGGTCATGATCTCACGGTTTGTGGATTTGAGACCCATGTTGGGCTCTGTGCTGACAGCCCAGAGCCTGGAGCCTGCTTCAGATTCTGTGTCTCCCTCTCTGTCTCTCTTCCCCTCCCCCACTCACGCTGTGTATGTCTCTCTCTCTCTTTCTTTCAAAAATAAGTAAACATTAAAAAAATTTTAAAAAGAATAAAGTCAGGATTTAAAGTCACTTTGCTGTGTTTATTTACTAAACATGTTGTGACCTCTTTCCTGTAATCTCCCATGGTAGTGGGATGGTGAATGGGAAGCAGACAGACAGTAATGATTATTGATTCTAGTGATAACATAAGTAATTGGGCTGACTCAGCTGTTCATTTGCCTGCCATGATGATTATCAGAATAGATCTGCAATCTGCTTTTTCCTCAATGTCCTTGCTAGGGTTAATAACGTTTCTAAAGATCTCCTAGTGTGACAGTCTCAATTCACTACAAGATGAAGGAGTTTTATCTTTATTTCCTCTGATTAAATATAATGCTTTAATCTGTGGAATGATAATAGTTTCATCTTCTCAGTGCCTTCCTGTCCAGTCTCTCAGGGTAGGACTTAAATTATCTTGACCAATAAAGACATTCTAGGTTACATATAGACACAAGGAATGGTGAGATGGGGACCACTTAGTCTCCCAACATTTTCATTCGACATAGAGGTATCATTGTGAGTATCAGATTCCTTTATTGTCTCAAAAGTGTACAATGAAGTTTTTGTTTTGTTTTAAAATCATGAACTCAGGATTTTGTGTCTGTGTTAAGAGCTTATGCTTCAGAGACAGCATGACCTTGGTTTGGATATTAGCTCTGTGACATTGTAGCTTTGTGAACTTTAGCCTGGGAGAACCTCAGTTTTCTCATCTTCAAAATGGGAATGACAACCACAATAATAAAATACTTCATATGCTTTATTTCAATATTAAATGAGTTACTGCAGATAACAGTTCATAGCTCATAGTAATAATTCAGTATATATTATTATTTGGTAAACTTCACCTAACCAAGACTCTTCTGAGCCTTCTCCTTTGCTTATATTATTTGAAATATTATAGGTGAATATCATTCACAATTTAAAAACATGAAAATTCAGAACTAAAAACAAATGAAGAAACAAGCAATAGTGTTGTTGACAGACTATGGTCCATCCATTCCCGTTTCTAAAGTGAGATATCTTCTTTTTTGGGGGGGAATCACTGAATCCCTAGATGTTATTGATTGATAATATCCTACACACAATACCTACCTACCAAAGAATGAAATCAGAGGAATGGTCCAAATCTGTCTAGCTTTGCTGTTCCATCTTTATAAGTATTTATAATGTCAGTTGGACAGACTTAACGTTGACCAATCCATAAAAATCTATGAAAAGTACATATAGGGTTGTTCCAGGTTTATTATGAAGGATAGTAGTCATTTTTTTTTCCCTCTAAATGTCACTTTTTACTTCTGTTAAGAGACAGAATCCTAAAAGAGAGAGAAAGAGAGAGAGTGAGTGAGTGAGAGAAGGAGACAAAATCCTGAGTCGAATAGATTATAGTCTGTCTCAAAATGGCATTTTCTTCCTGGGGTGCCTGGGTGGCTCAGTCTTTTGAGCTTCTGACTTTGGCTCAGGTCATGATCTCACAGTTGGTGAATTTGAGCCCCACGTTGGGTTCTGCTCTGACAGCTTGGAGCCTAGAGCCTGCTTCAGATTCTCTTTCTCCCTCCTCTGTTTGTGTGCGTGCTCTCTCTCTCTCTCTCACAAACAAACATTTTTTAAAAATGGCATTTTCTTCCTGAAAGAAAGTGGCTATAGAAAAATGTTTATGTTCCTGTGTCCACTGTACTAGCAGAAGAAACATTGGGCATCAATGGATAGGATGAGCATGAGAGATTTAGGTGCAAAAAACTGATGACTTAAAAATCTGACCAAGATACTGTTTGCTTTGAAATACACTAAAGCTTCCCCATTTGAATGCCTTTCTGGAATATTAGGACACATTATATTTTAAAACTATTGAAATATTTCATCTTGAACTCAATGGCCATGTGTGTGGGGTTGAGGGAAGGATTATTGGGGAGCAATTAGCTAGAAGAATGGGATATGACGATCCTATAGTAAGAATGTTTACATTTTAGTTATGAGATGACAGAATATGTATGAAATATTATTAGATTCTAAACCATTCATAGCCTAAGCTATTTTTGTAATATTCGTAGTTGATTAAGTGACTTAGTTAATTTGACTGATACACTAGAATGGACCCTTGGCATTTGCTAAGGCCAAATATGAGTGATAGGCTTACATACATCAAACATGTACAATGTCACCTGTTATTTCATTTTGCTTGATCCTAACACACCTCGTGAAAAGCATATTAATGAGAAGACTGAAGTCTAAAGAGTCAATTGTCTTATGTCTTACAAAGTCTGGTTAGCTAGCTTATTTTTTTTTTTTAATGTTTGTATTTGAGAGAGAGAGAGACAGAGTGTGAGTGGGGAAGGGGCAGAGAGAGAGGGAGTCACAGAATCCAAAGCAGGCTTCCGGCTCTGAGCTGTCAGCACAGAGCCTGATGTAGGGCTTGATCCCAAGCTGTGGGATCATGACTGGAGCTGAAGTCAGACACTTAACCGAGTGAGCCACCCAGGTGCCCCAGCTAGCTTAGTTTTAATACCAGGCATAGAGCAGACCAGCTACTTGCATTCTCCAGTTGAGCTTTCCTCCCTGACTTCCCAATGTAGGTGGAGAAAACTTTAAAACATTTAGGAAAAATCTCTTTATTAGGCTAGATCTGAACCTACTAAAACCATCAATGTTATGATGACCATTGTAATTCTTAGGGACAAGTTATTTTATTGAGTAGCTGTTTATTTTATTCATTCCTTCATTCATTCATTCATTCATTCATTCATTCATTCATTCATTTTAGAGAGAGCACAAGCAGGGAAGAGGGGCACAGGGATAGAAAGAGAATCTTAAGCCAGATCCATGCTCAGTGCAGATCCTGACATGAGGCTTGATCCCATGACTGGGATCATGACCTGGGCTGAAATCAAGAATTGGACTCTCAACCAACCAACTCAACCAGGCACCCCTGTTTTTCTTTTTTATGTATACAGTAAATAGGAAATAGATCACAGCTGATACTTAGTGCTAGTTGAAGCCCATGTCAAAACAAGAGAGATGAGAATTTGGATGCAGATGTGAAGCAATTAAGTATTTTCACCAGAAATAATTGGACTACTGGGATTGAAAAATACATTTAAAACAAACTTATCTATTTAGACATATGTAATTGTTGGGTTTTGTTTTAAATTTGGAAACAGTAAAACTATTTTCAGACCACATTTTAAACTGTAGTCACTCTACTGGAATTTAAAGACTGATGCATGAAAAATTGATTCACTTCAGCCTTCTCAGTGATCAGTGTGGCTGTCTGCATATATTCTGGATATTGATTTTGAAGGATAGCTATGCTTTCATCCAGATTATCTATTTCATTCCCTCAACCATCATCTTATTTTGATGATTTTCTTTCGAAAACACTACCTGTTATTAAAGTAATTACTTCTGAATATTTTGTTGTAGCAATGCTTGATAACATTTCGGTATCTTACAAACCACATTTATTTTGATATGTTAGGCAGCCAGAGTGTGTGATTAGAATTAAATATTAAAAATACAAATTAAGAAGAATGTTAATTTATTTTGTTCTGAAAGCTTATTAACTGAAGTAAACTCTGATTTTTTTTATCTATTTTTGAGTATCTTGTGTCAGCAATATCATGTTCATAGCACACCTCATTAAGTAAAGTAATTTAACAAAAAACTGTACCCAAATGAATGCTAATAACTTACAAAAGCACAAATAAAATTGAATTTGTTTGGAGAAGTGTTTGTCTGTGTCTAGACAGTAGGTAATCATTAACTTCCACATATTTCCTAGAAATAATTAAGAAAATGTCACTGTTTTTGCTTAACCTTGGGATTTTCAAGAATATCATATGAAATTGAAGACAAAAAGATAAGCAATAAATCTTAACTTTTTCCCCAAATTTCCATCTTTTCCAAAAAAATTTAACACTATTTCAAATCAATTTGCCATTTATTTTCTTATTCTTTCCATGGTTTTCATACAGTTTCATTTCAAGTTGTTCTCCACATGGATACAGATGAGTTTTTAATTTGGAAGGAATTTCCAAAATCTATAAAGAATTTATCAAACTCAACACCCCAAAAATAAATAATCCAGTGAAGAAATGGGCAGGAGACATGAATAGACACCTTTCCAAAGAAGACATCCAGATGGCTAACACACACACAGAAAAGATGCTCAACATCACTCATCATCAGGGAAATGCAAATCAAAACCACAATGAGTTACCATCTCACACCTGTCAGAATGGCTAAAATTAGCAACTCAGGAAACAACAGATGTTGGTGGGGATGCAGAGAAGGGGAAATCCTTTTGCACAGTTGGTGGGAATGCAAACTGGTACAGCCACTTTGGAAACAGTATGGAGGTTCCTCAAAAGTTAAAGATAGAACTGCCCTATGACCCAGCAATTGCACAACTAAGTATTTACCCAGAGGATACCAAAATGTTGATTTGAAGGGACAAATGCACCCAGTGTTTATAGCAGCACTATCAACCACAGTCAAATTATGGAAGGAGCCCAGATGCCCATCAACTGATGAATGGATAAAGAGGTGGTATATGAATACAAAGGAATATTACTTAGCAATCAAAAAGAATGAAATCTTGCCATTTGCAACATCCATGGATCTTGCCATCCAACAACGTGGATGGAACTAGAGTATATTATGACAGCGAAGTAAGTCAGAGAAAGACAAATATCATATGATTTCACTCATGTGGACTTTAAGAAAGAAACAGATGAACATAGGGAAAGGGAAGGAAAAATAAGACAAAAACACAGAGGGAGTTTTTAAACCATGAAATTTTTAAATACAGAGAACAAATTGAGCATTGCTGGTGGGTTGCTGGAGGGTTGCTGAAGGGGGTGGGGGATGGGCTAAGTGTGTGATGAGCATTAGGAGGGCACCTGTAGGGATGAGCACTGGGTGTTGTATGTAAGTGATGAATCACTGAATTCTGCTCATGAAACCAATACTACACGATATGTTAACTAACTTGAATTTAAACTAAAAAAAAAAAAAGTCAAAAAAACCCTGAAAAGTAAAAACAAAACAAGACACAAAAGCAAAAGCAAAAACAAAATAGAATAGAACAGAATAAGGAAGAAAATTGAACCTGCGTAGAAAGTCACAATAATAATGATGACATTCTGTTAGCAATTACAACATGTTTGAAGGCAAATATTTCCTATAGATGCTCCCAAATTAATCCATTAACAAATGTTGACACCTCCATTGGTGAATCACTATTTTGAGACCCATCCTATCAGGGGCTGTGCCTTTGAGAAATCGTTTTGTCATGTGGTGGTCTGCTTGATACCTAGAAGTTCTAGAATTCAGTCTACCATTATACATGGAATATTCGTTAGGCCACATGTATAATATGGGCAGTTTTCAGGGAAGAGAATGGTTTTTAAAGGAATTTTTAAAATACTTTAATTTTCATGTGACATTTTTCTGCTAGACAATTACTGGCCTTAATGTGGTTAAACCTTTGAGGTATACCTCACCCCTCAGGAAGTTGTAGCTCCTTCATTGGTCATCTGCTGACCTTTATATAACTGATTCCCATTCTTTTTTTTTTTTTTTTAACGTTTATTTATTTTTGAGACAGAGAGAGACAAAGCATGAACAGGGGAGGGTCAGAGAGAGGGAGACACAGACTCCAAAACAGGCTGCAGGCTCTGAGCTGTCAGCACAGAGCCTGACGTGGGGCTCAAACCCACGAACCGTGAGATCATGACCTGGGCCGAAGTCGGCCACTTAACCGACTGAGCCACCCAGGCGCACCTCCCATTCTTTTTACACATACAGCTTTTTCTTTAATCCCTTACCTTAATTGTTTATGTGTATTTATTGTTGGTTTCTCTAGAATATAAGTTCCATAAAGGCAGAGGCTTTTGCCTGTTTTGTTTTATGCTATGTCATTTTCAGCAGCACACTGAACAAACATTTTCTCTGTCCTTAAGGAATTCAGTTATTTTTCTTTTATAGTGCTGAAGAGTAAGTGAGCTAAATTTTTTCAATTTGTGATTCAAAAAATATCGTAGTTTTAATCAAAGTCAGTCATTTTGTATTAAGACCTCCAGTCTCTTTAATATGATTACTGTGCAAAGTTTGTTGTAAATATCAAACATATAATGATTATGGGTCACTTATAAAAAATCATTGCTACATTCATTCCATTGCTGTTGGCTCTTTCTAGCCACCCCCCCCCCCCCCGCCCCAAAGTAGTATTATTTTTTGATTTGGGGATTTGTTTTCAATTTTAAGAAACTGTTTAATTTAAAAATTACACACTATAGTTATATATATCAAAAGCCAAAACTGTTTAAAAATTTATACTTTGAGAAGTTTGCTTCATTCTTTCTTACCTACTTTGGTAATTATTTTTTTAATTTCTCATTTTTTCTACTAGTGACTATACAAATAGACTCAAAGGCTTATTTTATTAGTAATATTATTGATTCTTTTGAGATCTCATATATGTTATTCATTTAAGACAGTATCTATTCTTTCCAAGGTTCTTATAATGAACCAGAGTGTTAGTCATTATAGTCTGTTATTGGAGAGGCAACATGGCTCTGGAACCAGACAGTTTTGAATTATCGTTCCAGCTCTGCTATTTATAGGATGTGTGGTTCTGTAAAGTTAGTCAATGGCTCTGAGCTAAATTTCATCATTGCAAATTAGAAATAATAATAGTTACCTCAAAGATTAAAATAAATGTGGTAGCCATGGGGCTGTGAGACTTAGGTATCTCTTCAAGAGAAACTTTGCCTTTCTTTTCTTTTCTTAGTAATCTCTACTCCTAACATGGGGCTTGAACTCATGATCTTGAGATTAGGAGTAGCATGCTTTACTGACTGAGCCAGCCAGGTGCCCTGAAACCATCCCTTTCTATTAAGGGATAGCACGTCTGCATCAGTAAAGACACCATGAAGATCTCCCGCAAAGCAACAGATGCCCCTTGAAGTGAAGCCCACATCCTCTCCTGGCTTCTAGGCCAATAACTTGGGTTACTTCTCAGTATAATAGGAATGGAGATGAGCTAAGCCTGGTAATGGATGAAAGATTTTATGTCCAAAAAAGCTATAAGATTGGTCAGCATGTACCAGCTGAATCCAAGGGAATGGATTGGATTTTGAGGCAGATTGATCAAGTAGGTTGGAATGTAAGTCTAAATACGCAAGAATTCAGTGACTTGCATGTCTTTCTTGGAACATAGGATTTAACACTATACCAAGGATCCCAGGGGATAAGATAAGATAAGATAAGATAATGAATAAAATGAATACTCAGAGAAGAGAGCATGCTGGAATGAATGAATATATTATGTAAGACCAAAAGACCAACCAGAGGATTTTGTTGCATGAAAGATCCTAAAGGACACATCGTTCATTAAGGTGTCAAGAATGCGTCCATGGTGGGTGATTATGGCATGTCAGTATAGGTTCATCCTTGGTAACAAATATACCTGTCTGGTGAGTGATGTTGATAATGGGGGAGGGTATACATGTGTAGGGGCAGGGACTATATGGGAAATTTCTGTGCCTTCCTCTCAATTTTGTTGTGAACCTAAAACTGCTCTAAAAAAATTAAGTCTTTACCAAAAAGAAAAAAAAAAATATGTGCCAATGATGGGAGCATCAGCATCACTAAGAACTTCAATGGTGGCTCTCCTCTGCAGGCCAGAGATGATGATAGAAGAAGTACTCACAGAATGGGGTTCAAAAAGAGCAAAGGGAATAATGGGGCTTGAGAGAATAGAGCCCATTTGGAAGTTCTTAACTGCCTGAAACTAGGGTATCACAGTTACTAGAATGACTGGCAAGGATGACTGACAGCCATGGGACCTTGATTTGCAAAGGGTATGGGGATGGTTAGTGGCATTTCTAGGGGCAGAACAGATGGACAATAAATAAGGGAGGAGATTAACATTTACACACAGAAGAAGGCAAAAATGAGGAAGGATGCTGTAACAGTGGAGCAAGTGTAGACTGTGAAGATTCCTTCGGTCTCTGGAGCAGATCCTATAGTGTAGGACTTGTCAGTAATGGATAATGATGCAGTGTGGGGCTTATAAGCCCTAGTGGGAAAATTACAACACAGACCCCTTGGGTTCTGGAACAAGGCAATACCATCTGCAGCAAAGGAGTATATGCCTTTTGAGAAACCACTCCTGCTATGTTACTGAGCCCTGGCAGAGACAGAACTCTTGTCCATGGTCTAACAAGTGACTATGCATTCAGAACTACTCATTGTTACTGGGCTTTCTTGGACCCACCAAATCATAAAACTGAGCATGTCCATTAGCATTCTATCAGAAGATGGAAATAGTATATCTTGAATGAGCCTCAGAAGGACTAGAGGACATGAGTATGATTCATGAGCAGGTATCCCAAACCACCATGTCACCCTCCACAGTTGCAGCAGTGACCCCCCCACACACCCACCCCAGCTTACACCTAAAGGCCTGAGGGTGGGGGTTTGGGTCAGATGTTGGGATTCCAAATGACCACCTGAAAAAAGAGAAAAAAAATCCTGAGTTTGACTTTTGGATAAGTTAATTTGTATGTGGATATAAGCTGAAAATAGATGTTGACTGCATTATAGTAACATTCAGGGGTGATTTAGAAATTCAGTGGAGAAGATAATCTTTCCTCATGGGTGGAGCTGCAAGAAGTGTACATAGTTACTTCTTTATGGGGAAAGAAGAGTGACCTGAGGTGAAAATATATACAGATTCCCGGGGACCAATGACCTAGGACTGGAAAATAAAAGGATTAGAGTAGTGAAGACAAGGCAGTCTGGAGGGGAAATATGTGGAAAGTCATATGGTAGGGAGGCAAAGGTTTAGAGATTTTTGTATCCTAAGTCAATGCCCACAGCAAATCATTTTCCATTGCAGAGGTACTGTATACCTAGCAAAATGATTTAGCTAGTGACTATAGCCAGCTTTTGTCATCAACCACCCCAGAACTGGCATAATGGACATATGAATAGAATAGTTATAGTGGCAGAGATGGAGGCTACAATTGGCTCTGCAGCATGGATTCCCAAGGCTGATCCAGCTACTGCCACATCTGGAGGTCTGATCACCCAGAAACAGATATCAAGTAAAAACTTGTTAACAATTTAGTAACACTGGAGATACTCCATCCTATAAAGGCCAGAATTCACTCTCACAGGGATAGATACCTATTATGAATACAGGTACTCTTATGAATTTGACTTTCCTTCCAACAAAGATTTAGTTAGCACCATTACGTGGAGGTTTACTAAAAGTCTGATACATAGGCATTGAATCCTTCACAGCACCATCCAACAGAGAAACCGTGTAGGAATGGATCCACTGATTGGATCACGTACCACACCATTCAGAGGCAGGTCTTCTTACAGAATATTGGAATGGCCTTTTACTGGAGAGCCAGCTTGATGGCAACACTATGTGAAGAGGTGTTGCCATACGTCAGGACATAATATACACTAAGTCAGAGGTCTAAACAGGAGGAATGTTTGGGCCCAAGAGCCAAGAGGTTGGAAAGGAATGGTGCCACTTACTGGCTACTGTTACTCCTAATGACCCACTGTGGGACTTTCCATTAGACATCCTTGTCTGCAAAGGGGCAAACTCTTGCCAAGGAAAACAGCAGAAATCCCATTAAACTAAAGGCTACAGCTGCCACCTAGGCAGTTTAGACAAATTTGGCCAGAAAATACCAGGTAATTTGCAGGAGTAATGGATCTGCTTTCCAGAATGATATAAGGCTACTATTTCCATGAGGGAGGCAGAGAGGAATATGTCTGGAATCCAAGTAATTCACTTCACTCTGATATCCTGTGATATTCTCTTATTCAGTTTTAATAGTGAATGGACATCCTAGTCTGAGCAATCCTACTCTGAGAAAGTATATGATTGCCTACAGCTCAGAATCCTCAAGAATGAGTTTTTGGTTATATCACCCAGTAAACCAGCAAGACCTACAATTATTACTCAAACACTAACTGCAGAGACAGGGCTACAATTTCTCCTCCTAATATCCCACTTTTAAGTTTTCTCTCAGGAAGAGAGATCCACAGGAATGAAGGGATACTTTCTGAAAATCTGTGGCAGAGAGACTTTATCAGACATGCAAGGAGTGGACTGTGGTGGCCATGGAGGTATACCACTCAGATATCCCTTCTAGGAAACTTGTTGTAAGAAGAGTAGTTGGCAAATGGCCTCTAGTGGCTATACTTTTAGGATCCATTCCAGTACTGGTTCATGTAAATCCCATGCTCTCCTGGGCTGCCCCAAATCCATAACTGAGTACAACAGTCAGGTAATTCTCACCTGATGTAACACTCTACTTATAGGCAGTTTTTTGCTTTGATGCTATACTACACCCCTACCCAACCTTTCTTCTTTCCTTCTCTCCTTTCTCAGATGTCAGACCTGCACCAGAATCTGAAGGCTGTTCCTGATCTTGCTCCTTCCCTTTATCCTTTGTAGGCATTTCTCCCAGCAAATCACTTGCACATCTAATTCTTGGCTTCTACTTCTCATAGGAATGAAACTGAGACATTAGATAATGCTGCCTATGGAAGTCTAATCATTGTGATTCAAACTAAGCACTCAAAAATTTTTAACTCCTTATCAGTCAGTGTATATTTTTAATATGTTATAGAAATTGCTTATTTCTTAAGCCACAGAGGAGTGAATATTTTGCATGCATATAAGATTTGATTACGTTAAAAAATACATTGTACCATATTTACTAATTCAAAATAACAAATATTCTTTTATACTATTTGCTATGTCCATAATCTATTATAGAAGTATAAAGAAGCAAAATCCAAATATAGTGTATTTTATAATATATCCCTTTTCTGCTCATGAATATCTTTTAAGTAAGGCATATTCTTTCTGGAATCCATTTCTTATCATTCTAAAACTGAGTAATAAAGAGATGAAATGGAAAAAAAATCTTTCACATAGTTTTTGTTTGTGCCACTGTCACTGAATAAGAGGAAAGATAATGCTTTTGGATACAATCATCCTCAAAGGCAAATGCATGTAGGTATTGTTCCAAGTATAGGGACTGGGTTGGTTGTTCTACTTCTTAGCTGATAACTGCAGTAATCTGTGGCAATGGATTGAACTGAGGACATGTCAAAAGAGAGTAATTACAGCTAAGTTTATGCTGGTATGCAGTGCACAAAATAAAGGGGTATTAATAATGCTGACCTCATGACTTTTGCATTTGTGTAATAAAAATGAAGTATTTTAAGTCACTGCTACATCAACTTCGGCTCAGGTCATGATCTCCTGGTTTGTGAGTTTGAGCCCCACAACGAGCTCTGTGCTAACAGCTCTTCAGATTCTCTCCCTCTCTCTGCCCCTCCTCCGCTGGTACTCTGTCTCTCTCAAAATAAATAACATTAAAAAAAAAAAAAAGTTGAAGTCACTGCTATGTCAATTTTAGATTTATATATTTTTTAAGATCACAATTTCTTTAGGGATTTGTTTTATATGCTTGTAAAAGATACATATTTTAGACATCTGGTTAAAAAAGAAGATGCAAGAATTAGTTTCTATTCAAACTAATGTTATCAGCTAAAGTATCAGACTTAGGGTTGTTTTCTTTAGAAAAAATATGCTGTGTTTGTTTGGGTTGCTTTTCCCATAAATATCCTCTTGACAAGGACTGTAGACCTTGCTGAGTAGCTGTGAACCCTGAACTATACCATGGGATTCTTTGTGACCAAAGTCACAACTCTAGTCCTCTTTTCTTTCTCTCCAGTTTGTTTTGGAATTTCAACTGCCAGATCCCACCTAAAAGAGCCTAGAGTTACTTTCAATTCATTCTGTTGTGTAGTGAAGAATGTGGCTGGCCTTTGTCCCTGGTTCTTGAGAGGGATCCTATCCTCTAAATCCTTGGCTTTCTCAAGATAGCAGTGTCTTTGTTCTTTAAGGTGGGGCTCTTGATCCATGCCTGAGTTTATGCTAATGAGATAGCTCCTGAAGTGCCTTTATATAATTTATGCTAACCAGATGAGTCTGGATGGGGGCCGGCCAGGCAGTAAAGAGCAGTCATGTAAATAGAGGTTTGGGGCTTTGAATCCTGTGATATCAGCCTGATCTCTGGGGAGAGAAAGAGGGTTAGAGATGAAGTTCAATTTTATAGCCAATGATTTAGCCAATCATGCCTATGTAATGAAACTCCAATTAAAAAAAAAAAATCATGTACAGTGATGCTCAGTTCAGCTTCCTGAGCTGCTGACTCTCATCAATATCCTGAAAGGCTGATACATCTTGAGGATACAGAACCTTCATGATTGGGAACTCCCACATCTTCCTTTAGGTTTCTTCATTTAGCTTGTCCTAAATTTTATCCTTTATAATAAAACTAGCACTTTCCTGAATCCTGTGAATCATTCTAGTGAATTATCAAACCAGAAGGGATACTGGGCACCTCCAAATTTGTAGCCACTTGGTCCCAAGTATGGATAGCTTGGGAACCCTAAAGCTTGTGGCTAAAGTGGGAGCAGCCTTGTGGGGGGCTGTGCCCTTAACCTGTGGGGCTATGTGCTTAACCTGTCCAGTCTGACCTAATTTGGATTGTTAGCATCAGAATTGCATTGCACATTCTTTAAGTCCTAAAGCATAATTTCCTTTAATAGCGAATCCTAAAGCATAATCTACTTTCAGCCAGTTTATCTGCTGAACTTTCTAATCTTCCTCCCATATTATCTACCATTCAGTACAATTTCTTCTTATTTCATAACATTATTCATTTGCATCTCCTTCATTTCATGTTCTCTTATCACATGTGTATCCCTTTTTCCTTCGGCTAATTCAATACAACTTAATCTGGCCTATCCTCATTGTAGTCTTTTCTGCATTGTTCAGTCAAATTTGTCTCACTTGCCTTTTCCTCAAGCTCAAACCCCTTTTTCAGAGATATCTGTTTAATGCCCACTGCAATACCTCTCACATAGCAGGGGCTCATTTATTTGTTGAATAAATATCTCCCTGCTATTCAAACTCCATTGCTCTAAGGAACCCCACATGTTGGTCCCTACACATCTCTTCAATTCTGTAGTTTCTTACTTTCATAAAGGAATCCTTTGTTCCAACCCAATTATTTGCTCCCAAACAATATGGGTCCATCTCCATTCCACTGAACAAACTGCATGTCTGAAATGCTCTTTTTCCTTCTCTACTTGTCTAAATACCACCTCCATGAGCCTTCTTGGACTCCCTTCCCCAGGGATTGCTGTACTTCTGAATTCTCTTAGCACACATTGTATGCATATTGTGTGTATTGTATGCAGTTCTAATTTGGATCTTTTTCTGGACCACCTGGGATTTTATATTATCCCACGTTCTTTTAAAAACCATACCATGGCCTTTTTAAAAAGGTAAATGTAATATGTTTTAGATCTCAAGGACTAATGCATGTAAAAGTGCATAAGATTTCCAGTTTTCCTATAGCTTTTCCTTTGTTCTGTCTAATCAGCACAGGCAGTCAAGTCTGATCTGTAAAAACAATGAAAATGGGAAAATACCTTAGCTACTAATTCTGAAGGTGTTCTAATCAACCCAAATTTTAATGTCTGCAATATTAGAGGTAATATTGTCCATATGGCCCTCCTTGTAGCCGGAATTACAGAGAAACTAATATTTGTTTGTTGTCCTTCAATAGGGCATGTGTGAATTTTCACTTGGTTGTTCTAATCTGAACTTTTCTCACTGGAATCCACTCCAAAGTCAGCAAAGGGTCACATTTTCCACCATGGAACCTAGCTAAAAATACACTTACGTGGATAATAGGGTAGCCTTTGCTGTTTCTAAACAGGCAAGGAATCATGCTCCAGACTTTATTTTACAGTGTTTGTAGGCAGTTTTGCAGTCCTGACTTTGGCATATCTTCTTACATCACCTGCATGCCCATATATAACTGAAGACTAAATTTTGGTATTCTTTGTTATTTTGCGACAAAGAGAAGAAAAACAAGATTCCATTCTCACTAATCAAAAGTATACACATATATTGAATGTACACATTCAATAGGGACACACCTTGAGAAGCAATGGCCTTTTTGTGAGAAAAACACAACTTAAAAAAAAAAATCAAATCTGAAAATGACTGGAGGGAGTTTACTAAACCTTTTGGGCAAGTGGGTTCTGGGGCATTAGGTCTACATTTGTTTTAAAGAGCTTTATATGTTCTGAAACTGACTGATCAACAATAATACTGAAAAACTAGGGTGTTATAAAGCTGAATTTTAAAGTACAGCATGTCCAGTCTGTGAATGAAGACAAATGTGTTTGAAAATAAAGATAAAAGGGACAGTGAAAACTCTGAAAAATATTAGATGTTAGATGTATTAGATCTAAATTTATTAGATAAATTTTAAATTTCCTCATAAGATTCCACATTATTTTTACTTACTGTCAGTGGAAATACATTTTTACAGGTCTTGCTTTGTCAAATATAATCTTGTAGTGATTTCGTAGTCCTACACCTGTGAGTTAATGTTTTCCCTCACATAGTTCTTTCAACCATTTACAGGTTTGTGGGTCACTACACATTTAAAGATACACAGTAGGGAATTTGAAAATGAACTCCTAAAGCTCAAAGGGATAGCAAAATTATGTATTGATATAATGGTCTTGTAGAGAGCAAGATGGAGTCACTCATGTCAAGCAGGGATCTGTGTCAAGCAATGATGCAGGCAGTTAGGGGTAATGAAGCTATGAAGTATCATTGAGACCAGCATCAGCTGACACCCTACAACTTACAACAAGCAGAAAGACGGGAGGTCTGCAGGGGCCCAAGAATGATTAAATCCCTTTAAAAAGGGAGGATTTTTGTAGCAAACTGTCAGACTCTTCAACCATGACCCCTCTATGTCTGACCACTTAAAAAGCAGCTGCCGCCGAAGGCTCTGCCCAGTTGATCTCTGAACAGAACTGAGATCCTTCACTGCTTGAACATAATAAGCAGTAAGTGCCAAGAGCTCACTCAGACCCAACTGAGGCCCTATCTCAACTGTGTGCTCACAGACTAACTTCGTGTTTAGTTCATTATCTCCTAACCCTGTGTATGTTGTTTGTTGTGTACTTGTCTTGTGTTCTGTTCCGTATGCTGTGTAAGAAGCCAAGTTAATCACGTGGTGAAATGTCATTGAGTTTGGAATCCTGAACCTGCTTCATAATTATGTTAACCTTGCTTTATGACTGAAATAAAGCTGCCATTGTAGAAACACACAACTCGTGTGTGCTTTCATAGTGTGCTCATGACAAGTCTATAAAATGAGATAGTGACTGAAAATTTCATTTATTTTTACTTTCTTACTCCTGTTTTTTGAACTACTTGTTAAATATTATACTGAGCTAATAAGAAATCAGACGAAAGAAATGTAGATATGCACATATTTTAAACACCTGTTTATTTTCAAATTTCATAGATGTATGATAGGGTCTGATAACTGAGGATCATACTTATACCAAAGTTGATTTCAGGAGTGAAAGGAAGAGCAAAAACATGATTAAAGGACTGCTTTCTGGTGAAGGCCTCCAGTTCCGACTATTGAAGGTTCCAATGTTGTCGGCAGTGACTAGGATTATCTTTGGAGGAAAGTACCTAGAACCAAACCAGAGGTACATATTGAGAAAGGCTTCTTGGGAAATTTCTCACATACAATAAAGCGTTGTATTATGGCAACAATATGGTATATACTTACAGAGCAGAGTCAATTCTGAACTAATGCCTGAAATGAAGAAGTGCAGAATAGGTACCAATGGAGTGGGTTTTCTGTTTTAGGGGTCCTTAGACATTGGGCAAGAGAGGAGAGTGGCCAGGATACAGTGGCAAGAGGGATGAGCAGGGAATGGATTTCATCATATCACTAAAAGGGAAGAGCTGGGCTGTATGTATGGGGGATATAAACTACCCCAAAGAATGACATCTTAGAGTTTGGTGCATGTGTCTAGGGCTGAGTTGAATGCTGAAACCTTTTGTCAGGATTCTGCATATACTACCTATGGGTGTCTTTTGGTTCTGTGGCTTTTTAAACTCCTTAGTGAGAGGCACTATTGCTTTAGAAAGAAGTTATTTTAAGTTGGGAGCTCAAGTCATACCTCCCTTTCTTTGATGAACATTTGACTATTTCCAAAGAAGTAAAATTTTATCCAAGTTTAGGAGGTAGGAAAAAGAAAGAAAGAGAAAGAGGTAAAGAAAGCATTTTACCTGGAAGAGATACATCAGTAAGTTTTTGGAATCAGAAATGTAGTACCTTATTTAGGAAATGTCATTCTTTCAATACTCATTTTTTAGCATGCCAATACTTTGCCAATACATGTCAATACTTTGGTAGATATTAATTAGAGCTATAAAGATGAATAGGAAATATTTCTGCCCATTAGAAACTTACATTCTAATGGAGGATAGAGACAAATAAGCAAAAAATGACAATGCAGTATGTTCCATTTTCTGATGGATTTTCTGGAGGTAGACTGAGAGGGGAGGTATACCTCACCCAAATCAGGAACAAGGGGGAAGGGTCAGAAAATATTTTCAAGACAATAGTGCCTGAATGAAATTTAATTATCAATTATATGTGCTCATGACTTTGTGTACAAGGCTGTCTGTTGAGTTTTGACAATGAATGTATCAGTGGCATTCAAAGATGAGTTAGTATTGGGCCTTAAATGGACATAGTTAATTTTGATTTGATAGAAATGGAAGATCATTTAAGTTTTCAAACTGGGAGCAACAATATGGTGGAAATGCTTCTAAAGCTTTCTTTCAGTAGGGCAATCAGGTGAAAGGTGATTGGAGGCAGGAGGTAAGCAATGTCAACCACTTTTGTGTGAAGCAGTGGAGACCTCACTGTAGGATGGTGGTTGTGGGGATAGCACAAATTGTCAGAATGTGAGTCTGGAGTCTGAGTTTATTTCAATATTTCTTCCTCAAGAATGGACATTTGGCTGAAACTGGAGGAGAAAAGAAAGCCATATATCAATCAACAGGAGCACCCAACTGGTAATTGGTTTGAAGACTATGAAACTCTCTGAGGATGTAAATACGGGTTTGAAAGAGATATGGAAATAGATTATATGGAGAAGGTAAAAGTTGGTTGCCAGATGTAGGTATTAGTGTCCACTTACATGCCCATTTATTCCTCTAACAGGGCTGGTGTTGTTTTTCTGGCTTTATGAAAATGTTCTGAGAGAAAATGGGAATGATTGTGTTTGTGAAAAGACTGGCACCAAATAATTTGAGGATGGCTGGTAGAAATGTGCAAATCGAAATAAAGTTTAATATTACCTGGTAATTGGTAAATATTATTTTAATGCTAGATGATCTTCAGGAAAAAAAAGTGTGTTATGTGGCACTTTGAAATGGACCTAGTATGAGAATTAAACCCTCTCAAAATAATTTATCATGATAAATACGGAGAAATAGAGGAAAGAAATACTTTATGAGCACTTGTGATATTCCAGACATTATGCTGGGTGCATTATTGGAACAAAATACGTCTTAAATTAGAATGTATACATATTGCAAGGCACCTGGGTGGCTCAGTCAGTTAAACATCTGACTCTTGATTTCAGCTCAAGTCATGATCTCATGGTGACTGAGCCCTGTGTTGTTGGGCTCCTTGCTGGGTGCAGAGCCTGCTTAAGATTCTCTCTCTCCCTCTCCCCTTCTCCCACTTGCTCTGTCTCTCTAAAATCGAAAAATTATTTAAAAAAGAATATGTACATATTGCATTTTATCATTTTAGTGGGAGAGTTTGATGGAATATTGGTTCTTCCTTAAAGTTATAGCATAAACAATTGAAAAAAATAGTTTGGATACAAAAAGTGAATGTTCAGATTCAACCAAAAATGTTTAGGCAATTGATAGCAAAAGGCATATTCTTGATTATACATATTTTCTACCTTTGTTAATATGTAGTTATATTTGGTGGTGCCTATGCTTTAGGGTCAGTCCCTATGAGGACAGCAAATGTTGATCTCCCTGTTGGTAGAAGCTACGTTCTGACTGGGCCATTTTTCTTCGGGATGGATTGCATCAAATTCATCACTGCCACAAGAAAATTAGCAAAGCAAATATCTTACAGATCTCAGTTTGAAGTAATCATCTCCATATATGAAGGGCAGCATGCAATTTCACAAATATAAATGAAAACCAATATTCTCCTTCTTTAAACATTCTAATTTATCTGAGTTATCTTGTTTGAAGTATTCATGATTTGAGGTAAAAAAAAAAAAAATGAACTGAGTAAAAGCCTACTTAGAACAAAATAAATTACCCTTTGATATCCAGTGTAGCAACCTAGTATTTGAGAAAAACAGAACTTCACAAAAGCTTAATATATTCAGAATTTGACAAAGTGTGACCCATTTACTGAAGCAGAAAATGCACCACAGGTTTTTCAGTGTTTCTTTTTTTTTTCTTTCAAAAGCAGATAAATCATATTTATCAGAGAAATAAAAGAACTGCTTTTAGACTTATTGAGGAGAAAATTGGGAAAGAAACAGATACAGGAAAAAAACAATTCTGACTCAGAAAGATAGTCCCCAAATAAAATGTGGTGGGTTTTAAAGATTTCATAGGAATGTCAGAGTATGGGAAATGTTTAATGAATGTATATAAAAGAAACTACTAGTTAACTTTAGATTTCTTCAAGCTCTTTAGATGCTGTGAGGATATTGAACAGTTTATAGAAGCCACACGTTCATGTTGCCATTTTCATAGGAAAATTCTGAGATTCTTGCTGTCAGGATTTTAAATATACTGGAAAAAGGATACAAAACTTGTATTCTGACTTATGTATTCTAAGTACTCATTTCAGTGACGGCACTTTTTACATTTTTCTGCATGTCCCAGTTTGTCAATTCCTTGAAAATGGGGAGCTACGTCTAATATGCCCTCACATACCCAGTTCCTTGTACTGCATTTAACACAAATCGGTTGTATCAACAAATGTTTGTTGGCTATAAGATTGAAGAAATAAAAATAGGAGCCCACGGACATTTCTTCATCAAAGAGTATATATTAACACATAGAATGAAATACTTTTACATTAATCAAGCATTTAAAATAGATGAATATGATCACTGATTATGTTTAAATATTTTATCCTTCCAAAAAGAACTTACATAAAAGAAAACTCATTTCATTTATATCACTTAACAATTTTATAAAATACTGAAAAAGCATCTAATTGTAATTACTATTACTTCAAAAATTCCAAATGGTGAACATTATGTTGACAAGCTAGAGGAATGACTGAGAGATTTTACTTTTCAATCATATTTTTAGATTTCTTGGGTCATTCAGATTTTTTTTTTTTGATTCATACTTTAAGCAAAAGTCAAAAGTGGGACTAAAACTGAGTTGTCTAATATTGCGGGTAAATTTTAAATTATACAGGATTAAAAAAGTCTCTCTGTCAAAAAAAAAAAAAAAAAAAAAAAGTCTTTCAAATGCAGTTTCTTTATTCATTAGCAGTTACTCCCAGTGGCCTGATGGTACAGATCAGATGTGGCTGGAATGAGTTGAGTCCACAGTGCTGCAGATGAAATTAATTAAAAAAATTGGAAATCGCTTTTGGGACCCTTGAAAACCATTTCCAGTCTGAAGCCACAGGGCTGAAGTGATCAATAATGGTGGCCATTTGGCACATTCATTGCGTTTAATGAACACAGTCACAACTCACTAAAAGCATTCTTATAAGATTGGGATGGATTTCAATTATCTGGTGACTGACAGAAATAGAGCTTTTCATGAAACTTGGAGGGAGTTGCACTGCTCCCCACCAACTCTCCTCCCCCTCATTTTTACAACTTGGTGCTGTTTCACTCAGAAAAAATATGTCATCTCAGTACAGACTACAAGCAGTTGATCAGCAACTATCAGCAAAATTCTCCCCATGATTCTTAATGCAGTTTATTTTAGGAAAGCATCCCCAAATTGTGGATCCATTTCAAATACGTAAAGTCTAATAAATGTAGGAATAAAGGCTTCATGAAAACATGGACAGTGAGCTGGTTTAATCATTTTATTAATATTCAGTAGGATCATTTCCATCTCTGCAGTCACTGCCCGAGTTCAAGTAAGCATTAATTTGTATCTAATAAAGTGCCATTAATACTGAGGATCCTTATAAATTGTTTCTGATAAATGAGCAACATCTGGATTATTGCCTCAGTCTCTTAACTTGTCTCACTTATTCAAGTTTCTTCCAATCATTACCTATTTTATATCTAACTGCCAGAAAAAAACAAAAACCCTCTCTTCAATTTCCACCAATATTTAATTCCCTGCTTATGAAACTAGAGTTTGCTTTTTCAAAATTCTTGTGCCTGAGATTAAATTTTTTCCACTGATTTTCCTAAATCCTTATTTCTTCTTATTCAGTTAATCTCTTACTGAATCTATATTCTTTTTTAAAAAAGAAAACAACAACTACGTTTTAATTTTTTGGTGTCATAATCTCAAATAGGGTAAGTTTAAGAACTACTACAATGAAAATACTAGCCTGTTGGCAAACAAAGACTAGAAGGTCTCTGTGACATCAGGAAATGTCCCTTTCTCAGATCTAAGTCAGTGGTGACTTGGGCAAGGACAGAAGGAGATGTGGGGTTGCAGGTAGAGTGATGACTAATGAGGCCTTTCTCTTTGTTGCTTCCTTTACTCCCTATTTGTAACACCGTATCATCTGAACACAAGAGCTTTTACTATTCGGAGGGACAGTAAATATTTTCAGAGCAAATGAACAGTGTAGTTACGAATCAAGAGTAATACTGAGTATGTATTTTAACCCTTTAGATGGGGTTTTCTGAGGTTCTAGTGTCACAGTTGCATATCACATGGAATTGAATTATGTCTTGTCTTAATATTTCATGTTCCAAGTGGGGACATGAAGATAAACTTCGATCAAAACTCTCTAAAGGCATGAGAGAAATGAGGAGACTTTCAAAAGTCTGGTTGTGTGGTGTGAACCTTCATGTGGATGAATATTAACTTGAGCAGACAAATTTTAGGCTTTGGAATTAAAAAAAATTGTTTTAATGTTTATTTATTTTTGAGAGGCAGAGTGAGAGCAGGGGAGGGGCAGAGAGAGAGGGAGACACAGAATCCAGAGCAGGCTCCAGGCTCTAAGCTGTCACCACAGAGCCCAATTTGGGGCCCGAACTCACAAACTGCAAGATCATGACCTGAGCAGAGGTTGGACGCCCAACCGACTAAGCCACCCAGGTGCCCCAATAGGCCTTGGAATTTTAATTGAATACTTTTCATCGCCAAGATTATTTAAATGCCTAGATTCATTCGTAGTTTCTATGTCACTAGAGAGTTATTTCTGAGAATAATATTGTCTTTGTCTTTATACTCTTCGACATCAGTTACAACTTTCCACTTCATGGAATCCCAGAGAATCTGGGCATATCTGCCAATCAGCTCTGTCATGAAGTGTCAACTCTATTATGAGAAAACAATTTCAACAACAATTTATGAGATCAAATATAGAAGCGAGCTATTGAATTTACTTCTTCACTTGTTTTGCTTCTGTCATCCAGTGTTGAGAAATACATCTCCCACAAATACATTCTCCAATTTCTGCCAAATTATGCCCTTAACTGAGTCTCACACCTAAAATGGACTTTCTCATTTGCCCAAATCATTCTGCTCAGAACTGCCATTTTAACATTTCCAAATGATGCTTTATTCATTTCACTTATATTTTCCAATGACATCCCTACAAAATGAAAAAGAATCTTTTTATTTCATATAATCAAGGACCTCCATGATTTGATTGCTTTTTACTTGCTCAGTTTTTCTGTATTAACCACCTCCTGAACACTGACTGCTGCATGTGACTCTGGAACATAATTTATACTTATCCACTTGGCTTCTCATCTCCAGTTTGGCCATTTTCTCACTATCTCTTCTATTCCTGAAATGCTCTCCTCTTCTCAGCCTACATCTACCAGCCACCCTCCCCTCTATGGACTTTCCTGGATTTCCCCAACTGCAAGTTCTCTTCATTAACAACACGCACATGAGACTTTCCATCTAATACAGAGGTTTAAAACTACAGGTGATTTTTCAGTCTTTAGATAAGGGTGATATCTGCACATATTTTTGGTTGTCACTAATAAGAAGGTGTTATAGCTCTAGTGGGTAGAAATCAGGGATACTGCTAAACATCCCACAATACAGGACAGCTCTCCACCACTAAGAATGATCGGGTCTAAAATGTCAATTGTGCTACTGTTGAAAAACCTTAACTTAATCCAATTTGAAACCTCTATTTCAATCCTGCTTATAATTTTACTTCAATAGGTATATGTTTAGTTATGTGTATTAGGATATAAGCCTCTGGAATAGCAGGACAACACCTTATGCAGAATTTTATTTCCTCACAAGTCTAGCACAAACTCTGGTATATGAGTACACTCAAAAATATTTTAAAATTTATGTGATATGCAATACATAGAATCAGCATGCAAGAAGAAAATACTTACCAACCAAGCTACAAGCTCAATATATACTTTCTTTGAAAGCTTTGAAAATTCAACTGTCCATTTGAGGATCTTTTAATGATGAAAATCCATTGGCATTATGCTAGTAAAGAGAGAATGTACGGGTCAGTATATATTTATTGTCGATAAGCAAAAACAAAGACATATTACAAACATTACTGTATTTTCACAGTAGATGAAAATGGTAGAGTCTGAGGTTTTCAGGGTTAGTATATTTATCCTTAATGGTTATCTTCTATTTCTCCTATGGTAGATTTGTTGAGCTGTCGTTGTTACTGTTGTATACTATGCCACAAATAATTAATCCTTGCTTCATGAAGGTCTCTCAGCTTCTGGGAAGTATGTGTTGGTTAAATCAGCTCCAATTTGTTTGTATTCCTCTAAGTAGTGCATCTAGCTGTTGGGCAAAATAAAACATTAAATTATCTTGCCAGCTTGCTATAAATATTTGAAAATGATTGCTATTGGAATACATAAACAGTTTTTTAAGCTTCCTTATGAAATAAGCTGATGCATGTTGCTTACTAATGGAATATCTATGTTTACATCATGTCCCACAGTCTCCAATATATAGAAAAATGAGTGGAGCTGATGTCTCCCTGTTCTAGAAGACGTGTTCAAGCAATCTGCCTGCCATTCAAAATCTTCCCAAATCTGCCCCCTACTTACCTGTGTCTCTTTCACAAATGTCCTGAATCAGCTGAATTATTTCACTTATAATCTCTTGAATGCTATTTCTTACTTCCTCCACCTCTAAGGCTTTTTTTTTTCCTTTCCCCTCAAGTTTTTCAGTCATAGGATGAGTTTCTCTTTTTAGCTCTCTCATGCCTGTTGAATTGCTGGCCGTTCGAAACCATCCATGTCACATGCCAACTTCCCTAAAAAAATCCTTTTATCTTTTAAATCCTGCCTCTGCCTTTAAAACATAGCATCTTATACAGCTTAATTAACTTCTACTGACATGTTGTTGCCATTATATTTGTGCATTATTATTTTTGCTTTTCCTTCAGATTGTGAAGCCCTGTAGCAGTAGGGACCATGATTTACAGACATCTTTGAATCATATTCACTAGTATACTGTCCTGTACATAGTAACTATTCATTATACAGTAGTTGAATGGACGTTGAATGAATTATGGTTTTGCTTTAGAAGTAGAAAATAGGGTGGCAACCTGGCTATAAAATATGAAATGAAATGTGTTTTTCCAATAAATAAATGTCAAGAATAAATGAAGGGAGGACTGTTACAGACATAATAATTAAAAGTGATGTCTAAATCATGTTTGGATGTTGATTTGACCAAACTAACTACAAAGGAACATCTTTGACATAATTGGAGAAATGTGCATATAGAATAGGTATTGGATGATATTAAGGAGACATCATATGACAGAAGTGTGTTCATTATGTCAGAAATAGATTTTTAAAGATAGAAATGTGGGGCACCTGGGTGGTTCAGTTGGGTAAGTGTCTGACTCTTGGATTAGGCTCAGGTCATGATCTCATGGTTCGTGAGATCAAGCCCTGTGTTTGGGCTCCATGCTGACAATGCAGAGCCTGCTTGGGATCCTCTCTCTCCCTCTCTCTCTGCTCCTCCCCTGCTTGAGCATATGCTGTCTCTCTCAAAATAAATTAATAAACTTAAATAAAATAAAATATTGTAATAAAAAAGTACTAGAGATAATGAAAGAGTTGGCACCAATTGGCAAAAAATGTTGATAATTATTGAAGCAGAGTGAAGGCTACGTAGTGTTCACTATACAATATCACTCTAGTTCAGTGTAAGTGTAAATGTTTCCACTGAAAGTTCAAATAGATATATAAAGTTCTATAGAAGAACCATAGGAAAGTAATCTTTCAGTCATTTTATATATTTATTCTAAGGGAGTCCAGTGGCTTGTCTAAAATTTCATTTTACAATGTTTAACCCAACACTTAGGAGCCAACCGAACATGTGAAAACATTGCCCTAGTAACACAATGTCCTACTCCTTTGGATGGCACAGAAGACTATGGGGAGCTTAGTAAGTCAGTCTGGCATTTTATCCTTCTCTAAGGACCCCCTTTTTATTATTCATAACTATCTGGCTTGAAGAATGTTAGTGTCAACATAATAGCCAGCTGCTGCCCCCAGATGACTTTACTCTCTTCTGCTGAGAATGGCCAGCAGCCCTGTAAAAAGCAAAGAATACATTTTTGTCTTTGCTGGCTGAACTGGATCCAGTCACCCTTAATGTCATGGAAGAGAAATGATAAGAACACTTTTCTTTAACAGACATACGAGGGATCAGGTAAGTCGATACAGAAGCTGTGGACATTACCAAGTAGCAGATGCTATAGACAGATGGCAAAGACAGAACACATATGAATGTGTGATTTGAACACTAGACTTGGTGTTGTCAAGTCTTTCTCTCATACTCATTCTTGTCTTTCCATCTTTGTTGCCACTCTCCGAAACAAGCTCCTCTTTACAACTCCTTCAGGTGATGATCCAAAAGCTGCTAACCTTATCTCCAAAAGCATGCCCAAACCCGCCCCCCCCCCCCCCCCGCCAAAGCATAAAACCTGTTAGAATCTTGTGCTTGATAAAGAAACCCAGCTTCCAAATAAGTCCTTCAGCCTTCCAGCTTTCAATCACCAACATGCCCTTCTTTCTATTGGCAGCTACGCACCTCCATTTTCCTGGGGGCTACTTCAACATCTTTCCTGGTGGTCTTTTGGCTTCTAATCTTTTCCTCTTCAACACACACTATCAGATGGTTCTAGATTAGGCTTCCTAAAATATGGCACTTAGACCAGTCTCATGTTCAAAAGCTAGCAGTGGCTTACAAATGGTATCACAAAGTCCACTTCCATTCACTCAGCATTTCAGGCCTCACAAATGTGTCTGGAGTCTACTTTTAAGCACTTGAAACTGTAAAGCAACAGAACAAATTGCACTTCCCTGAAAATACTCTACTTTTGGGTCTCCACTCTTAGGCTTATAAATGTTGTAATTACATAAAACCTCTCTTTCTATACATTTCAGCTTGAGACCCTCCAAATCTTCTTTCATCTTCCTATAGAACTTTAGTCTTTCTTGTCTCTGTCAGACTCCACCTCTTTCTCTGTAAGGTTCTTCCAGCTCTTCATGTGTATCTTTCTTGGACTATTTCTTCTCACTGGTATTGCAAAATGGTATGAGCTTCACTTTTTTAATCAACCCTAAGTTTGTTTGTTTTTTTAATGCTTATTTATTTTTGAGAGAGAGAGAGAGGGAGAGAGACAGAGAAAGAGAGAGACACAGCACGAGTGGGGAAAGGGCAGAGAGAGAGGGAAACACAGAATCCGAAGCAGGCTCCAGGCTCTGAGCTGTCAGCAAAGAGCCTGAAGCGGGGCTCAAACTCACGAATGGTGATATCATGACCTGAGCCAAAGTCGGATGCTTAACCGACTAAGCCACTTAGGACCCCCTCCAATCAACCCTAAGATTTTAAGAACACAACTTATTCATTTCACCTTTGTATCCCTAGTCTCTGGCACAATGCTCTGTGCTTAGAATATGTTTAGTAAATATTGGTTAAAGGGCTGGTAGAAAGAATACTAAAAATTCTATGCAAAGATAGAGATCAAGGCAAGGCAGTGTTTCCACATGTTTAAATATTAAGGTGTTTAAATTCTAATTATTAAATAAATTATTGCCATTTATTTGAGGCTGTAACAGTCATTAGTTTAAGTGCATCTTTACATTGTTACATTTAATCCTCTCCGTTTAATAACTTGCTGGATGAGAAATGTGAGACTTGGAGAGATTAAGTAACTTATCTATACATGGTCTGATTCAAAATCATGTCTGTTTGAAGTCAAGCCTAGTCACTTTTCTATTATTATGTCTGGGAAGTCCTAGGGTTTAGCAGATATAACTCAAAGGATGCCTTAAGAGATTAAAAAAAAAAAAACAAAAAAAGACTCATACAGAAGATACTCCCTTTACCCATCCCTTACTTCAATAACAGAAGCTTTTGTTTTTTGCAGTGAATTTTTTTAGTTTTTATTTTTATCTGCAAGGAGGGACATACACTTTCTCATTTTCACTAATTCCTTTGTTAACTATTGTCTTATATACTTAAGGATTTCATAGAGTTAATTTGTTTGGAGGCACTGAAATATATAACCCCTCACATAATGTAACAAGTTGCATTTGCTTCCCCAGAGCAGGCGTGTCATCAGCCTATGTGTGTTTAAACCGTACCATCATATTCTAACATCTATGTTCTAATCCACTTTTGCATCGTTCTCAGAACCAATTTGTAAGTCTTGCAAGAAAATCAATTTCATTACTTGACATTCTCAATTTCATTTTGCTACAAATTCTTTGCAGAAATTCTTCACTTCTGAAAGGATGAGGACAATCATGAGGATACTTAAGATGTGGTTTTCAATTTTTATTATTTATTTATTTATTTATTTATTTATTTATATTTTTTATCTTTATCTAAAAACTTTTTTTTAATCTTTATTTTTGAGAGAGAGAGACAGATAGAGTGTGAGCTGGGGAGGGGCAGAGAGAGAGAGAGAGACAGAATTAGAAGCAGTCTCCAGGCTCTGCTTTAGCACAGAGCTTGATGCGGGGCTGGAACCCATGAGCTGTGAGATCAAGACCTGAGCCGAAGTTGGACGCCCAACCAACTAAGCCACACGGGTGCCCCAAGATGTATTTTTAAAGCCAGTTCCCCAAAGGAATTTAAAAAATTATTTGGGTGATGCATGGCTCCCCATGGTGGCCACTTAAAAGATAGTTCACTTAAATGTGTAAATTCTGGTGTGTGTGTATTCTGATCTGTATACATATAGACATATATGTGTTTTATATATACATACATATATATATATATCGTTAGAACTTATATTAACTACTACTGTATCAGACATTTCAAAAATTTTAAAAAGACATTTCTTGTAGGGATGAGGGTGATAGGAAAGATTTCTTGAAGGAAATGTATTTGAATAAGTAGTCCATGGAGCTCTGGCATGGGAGATGGATAGCCTTAGGATTTGGCATAGCATTTCCTGGAATGCAATTGTATGTGGAAGGGGGTGGGTGGTCAGATGTGTTGGGAAAACTACATGCCTCCCTGGAGGCTTATGGAGCATAATATTAAAGGCTCAGAAATATTAGTCAGAAAAAAAAAGTTTAGCTTTATGTTTCCAACTCATGTGATAATGGATCACCCTTACTTTCTCTATATAACCTCTGATAACACCCCCATTTCCCATGTCAATAGAACTGCTTTTTAGGCTGATGATTATGATGGTGGTAGCACTCATATTTCTTCCAGGAAACATATATTTTGTGTGTGTGCCTTGAACAGTTTAACATCTACAAGTTGTATGATTATGGAAAGTTATTTAATCTCTCTGAGCCTAAATCTCCTTATTTGTAAAACAGAGATAGTATAACAGCTATTCTTAAAGTTGCTGAGAGGATTAAATGAGTCAGTCCCTGTAAAGTACTTGGAACCTGTTTAGTTGCTCAGTAATGGCATGATCTTGCCAATTCCCTAGCCTGCAAGAAAGCATTCATGTTTCCACATAGTGGCAATTTTTCCTTTTGGTAGTTTCCAGGTACAGGAATGTTATATAAATGAGCACACAGTGCTGTAGATAGAGGTATGTTTTTCCATAATGAACAATAAATAAACGCTTGGAGCAGCATGTGCAGTATAATAGTTTGTGTTTAGAGAGCACTTTTAGATTTAAACAAAGTAGGTAGGGCCAAAAAAAAAAAGAAAAAGAAAAAAGAAAAAAAGAATACACAAACTCCTCACCTCTAAAGGACCATTTATTATATTAGAAAAATTTATAGGAGTGCCTGGGTAGCGTAGTCTGTTAAGCTTCCGACTTCAGCTCGGGTCATGATCTCCCAGTTCATGAATTTGAACCTCGCATCAGGCTCTGTGCTGACAGCTCAGAGCCTGGAGCCTGCTTCTAATTCTGCCCTCCCCCCGCCCCTCTCATGCTCTGTCTCTCAAAAATAAATAACTATTAACAAAAAAAGTTATATTGGCATTATTATTGGTATGCAAATGTAAAGCACTGGGGAATTATAGAAAGAGGCCTCAGTATATATTATTGATCTGTCCATCATTAAGAAGATAATTATTCTGATTTCCTGAGCTTACAAAGTTGTAAAGACTATGGTCTTTGTAATTTGGCTTTTGCCTATGTTCAGAACAGTCCCTGAGGTTCCTTGACAATCACAGTACCAGAAAAACACCTTCCAGAAAAACACACTTCATCACCTATGCAATCAGAAAGATTTATTAGGTATTTGGACTCTTTTGTATCTAACTTTTATCAGGAAAAAGCTCGTAGAAAACGAGTATATATATATATATCTATATATATATGTATATATAGATATATATATGGTATGTATTCAAATGTACAACCTCTAATCTTCATAACCTCTAATAGTATAGATCTAAGGATAAAATAAGATTACCGAGAAATGATTGTGAAAGCATCCTATAAATGCTAAAACATTATGAAAATATGTTTACTGGTAGCAACGATAATAAATTAGTGTGTGGGATTTTCATACTTAGGTCTAAATTTTACTTATTTCATATCTCAAAGGAGGTACCAACCTCAGTCAGTATTTTCACCAACAGATATCAATAAGTCAATAAAACATAATGTTTATATAAGTTAACATGTAATTATCTACAGTTATATATAATCATAAGTTAAATACTGAATTCTAAAACATTTGCTAACTATTTCTCCCTGACATAGAAATTAATTCAGTTCTGTTTTTGTGACACACAGAGTTTTTAAAAATCATTTATAAGACACACTTTTTAAATTTTGAAATCAGGGTGCTTCTCATAATCAATATCCAAGAAGTTTCTGATTATTTATTTTTTTACTGAAAAACTTTCATTAACTATGTCTTACAAATGATTCTGTTTCATAGTTCAGGAAGTAGAGGATATTGTACCACCATGTGTCTAGAGACCTTTTGTGAAGATAAACGCATATCACTCAATTAGCCTCCATCATCTTTTATGCATTTCATTTATTATTTGCTATGAAGTATTTATGAGTGCTTATTCTACATCATTAAAGTCTGTGATGTGTGTCACAGACTTCTCTAGTATTAGTTTTTGTTTTCACAGGCCAAATTGTGAATGATGTACATGTATCTTAGTAAAAAATATACAGAAGCAATGATCTAATGCCGCCATTGCATTCTGAGACCAGCCTTGCCCCTCTAAATGAGAATCAAAAGCTATGGCAGTGAGATCACAAAAAGGGGTTCCAATTAAGAGCAGAGAATTATCTCAGAGGTAACTCATATTCAGATCTTATACAAATTGACCTAACATGCCACTTTTTCTTTATTTTAAATTTCATACAAAGAAGCAAAACCGAATTACTATAATGATATTGTAAGGTATACTTTAAAAAGGCCTTCTGTATCATGCCAGCTTGAGTCTTTGTGAAATTAGGTGCCTTTCTAATTACTTACGATATTTTCATGTTATTCTGTCATCTCTACATAGTCCCTATGGTACAGCACTGGGGAGCCCAGTGTCCCAATATCTTTATATGTAGGGTAAGAGTGGAATCTGACTTTGTAATGAGAAGGAGAAGTGGCCAGTCATACCATCATCATGGAAACAAAAGATGTCCTAGTGTTCCCCAAACACTTGAAGCCCTCTGCCACCACATTAGCAGCACGACCCTTTCCTATACCCATTCTAATACAGTCAGATTGTGCAATTCATTCATCTGTTCAGTCAGAAAGTCTGTATTTTGCACTGTCAGGTGGTGTGGTAGATCCTTGGAATTTAGAGATGAACACACATTCTGCCTCAAGGACAGCCTCATGTGGAGACAAATACTAACCAAGAATATGTGGTATAGCAGTAACATAGAAAAACCACAGGAGGAGAGGTTCCGGAAGATGGCGGCGTAGGAGGACGCGGGGCTCACAGCGCGTCCTGCCGATCACTTAGATTCCACCTACACCTGCCTAAAGAACCCAGAAAACCGCCAGAGGATTAGCAGAAGGGAGTCTCCGGAGTCAAGCGCAGACCAGAGGCCCACGGAAGAGGGTAGGAAGGGCGGCGAGGCGGTGCGCGCTCCACGGACTGGCGGGAGGGAGCCGGGGCGGAGGGGCGGCTCGCCGGCCAAGCAGAGCCCCCGAGTCTGGCTGGCAAAAGCGGAGGGGCCGGACAGACTGTGTTCCGACAGCAAGCGCGACTTAGCGTCTGGGAGGTCATAAGTTAACAGCTCTGCTCGGAAAGCGGGAAGGCTGGAGGACAAAGGGAGGGAGAGCTGCTGAGCCCCCAGACGGCAGAGCTCAGCTTGGCGGGGAACAAAGGCGCCAGCGCCATCTCCCCCGCCCATCCCCCAGCCAAAATCCCAAAGGGAACCAGTTCCTGCCAGGGAACTTGCTCGCTCCGCGCAAACACCCAACTCTGTGCTTCTGCGGAGCCAAACCTCCGGCAGCGGATCTGACTCCCTCCCGCTGCCACAGGGCCCCTCCTGAAGTGGATCACCTAAGGAGAAGCGAGCTAAGCCCGCCCCTCCAGCCCCCATGCACCTTGCCTACCCACCCCAGCTAATACGCCAGATCCCCAGCAACACAAGCCTGGCAGTGTGCAAGTAGCCCAGACGGGACACGCCACCCCACAGTGAATCCCGCCCCTAGGAGAGGGGAAGAGAAGGCACACACCAGTCTGACTGTGGCCCCAGCAGTGGGCTGGGGGCAGACATCGGGTCGGACTGCGGCCCCGCCCACTAACTCCAGTTATACACCACAGCACAGGGGAAGTGCACTGCAGGTCCTCACCACGCCAGGGACTCTCCAAAATGACCAAACGGAAGAATTCCCCTCAGAAGAATCTCCAGGAAATAACAACAGCTAATGAACTGATCAAAAAGGATTTAAATAATATAACAGAAAGTGAATTTAGAATAATAGTCATAAAATTAATCGCTGGGCTTGAAAACAGTATACAGGACAGCAGAGAATCTCTTGCCACAAAGATCGAGGGACTAAGGAACAGTCACGAGGAGTTGAAAAACGCTTTAAACGAATTGCAAAACAAAATGGAATCCACGATGGCTCGGCTTGAAGAGGCAGAGGAGAGAATAGGTGAACTAGAAGATAAAGTTATGGAGAAAGAGGAAGCTGAAAGAAAGAGAGATAAAAAAATCCAGGAGTATGAGGGGAAAATTAGAGAACTAAGTGATACACTAAAAAAAAATAATATACGCATAATTGGTATCCCAGAGGAGGAAGAGAGAGGGAAGGGTGCTGAAGGGGTACTTGAACAAATTATAGCTGAGAACTTCCCTGAACTGGGGAAGGAAAAAGGCATTGAAATCCAAGAGGCACAGAGAACTCCCTTCAGACGTAACTTGAATCGATCTTCTGCACGACATATCATAGTGACACTGGCAAAATACAAGGATAAAGAGAAAATTCTGAAAGCAGCAAGGGATAAACGTGCCCTCACATATAAAGGGAGACCTATAAGACTCGTGACTGATCTCTCCTTTGAAACTTGGCAGGCCAGAAAGGCTTGGCACGATATCTACAGTGTGCTAAACAGAAAAAATATGCAGCCGAGAATCCTTTATCCAGCAAGTCTGTCATTTAGAATAGAAGGAGAGATAAAGGTCTTCCCAAACAAACAAAAACTGAAGGAATTTGTCACCACGAAACCAGCCCTACAAGAGATCCTAAGGGGGATCCTGTGAGACAAAGTACCAGAGACATCACTACAAGCATAAAACATACAGACATCACAATGACTCTAAACCAATATCTTTCTATAATAACACTGAATGTAAATGGATTAAATGCGCCAACTAAAAGACATAGGGTATCAGAATGGATAAAAAAACAAGACCCATCTATTTGCTGTCTACAAGAGACTCATTTTAGATCTGAGGACACCTTTAGATTGAGAGTGAGGGGATGGAGAACTATTTATCATGCTCCTGGAAGCCAAAAGAAAGCTGGAGTAGCCATACTTATATCAGACAAACTAGACTTTAAATTAAAGGCTGTAACAAGAGATGAAGAAGGGCATTATATAATAATCACAGGGTCTATCCACCAGGAAGAGCTAACTATTATAAATGTCTATGCGCCAAATACCCGAGCCCCCAGATATATAAAACAATTACTCATAAACATAAGCAACCTTATTGATAAGAATGTGGTCATTGCAGGGGACTTTAACACCCCACTTACAGAAATGGATAGATCATCTAGACACACAGTCAATAAAGAAACAAGGGCCCTGAATGATACATTGGATCAGATGGACTTGACAGATATATTTAGAACTCTGCATCCCAAAGCAACAGAATATACTTTCTTCTCGAGTGCACATGGAACATTCTCCAAGATAGATCATATACTGGGTCACAAAACAGCCCTTCATAAGTTTACAAGAATTGAAATTATACCATGCATACTTTCAGACCACAATGCTATGAAGCTTGAAATCAACCACAGGAAAAAGTCTGGAAAACCTCCAAAAGCATGGAGGTTAAAGAACACCCTACTAACGAATGAGTGGGTCAACCAGGCAATTAGAGAAGAAATTAAAACATATATGGAAACAAACGAAAATGAAAATACAACAATCCAAACGCTTTGGGATGCAGCGAAGGCAGTCCTGAGAGGAAAATACATTGCAATCCAGGCCTATCTCAAGAAACAAGAAAAATCCCAAATACAAAATCTAACAGCACACCTAAAGGAAATAGAAGCAGAACAGCAAAGGCAGCCTAAACCCAGCAGAAGAAGAGAAATAATAAAGATCAGAGCAGAAATAAACAATATAGAATCTAAAAAAACTGTAGAGCAGATCAACGAAACCAAGAGTTGGTTTTTTGAAAAAATAAACAAAATTGACAAACCTCTAGCCAGGCTTCTCAAAAAGAAAAGGGAGATGACCCAAATAGATAAAATCATGAATGAAAATGGAATGATTACAACCAATCCCTCAGAGATACAAACAATTATCAGGGAATACTATGAAAAATTATATGCCAGCAAATTGGACAACCTGGAAGAAATGGACAAATTTCTAAAAACCCACACTCTTTCAAAACTCAATCAGGAGGAAATAGAAAGCTTGAACAGACCCATAACCAGCGAAGAAATTGAATCGGTTATCAAAAATCTCCCAACAAATAAGAGTCCAGGACCAGATGGCTTCCCAGGGGAGTTCTACCAGACATTTAAAGCAGAGATAATACCTATCCTTCTCAAGCTATTCCAAGAAATAGAAAGGGAAGGAAAACTTCCAGACTCATTCTATGAAGCCAGTATTACTTTGATTCCTAAACCAGACAGAGACCCAGTAAAAAAAGAGAACTACAGGCCAATATCCCTGATGAATATGGATGCAAAAATTCTTAATAAGATACTAGCAAATCGAATTCAACAGCATATAAAAAGAATTATTCACCATGATCAAGTGGGATTCATTCCTGGGATGCAGGGCTGGTTCAACATTCGCAAATCGATCAACGTGATACATCACATTAACAAAAAAAAAGAGAAGAACCATATGATCCTGTCAATCGATGCAGAAAAGGCCTTTGACAAAATCCAGCACCCTTTCTTAATAAAAACACTTGAGAAAGTCGGGATAGAAGGAACATACTTAAAGATCATAAAGGCCATTTATGAAAAGCCCACAGCTAACATCATCCTCAACGGGGAAAAACTGAGAGCTTTTTCCCTGAGATCAGGAACACGACAGGGATGCCCACTGTCACCGCTGCTGTTTAATATAGTGCTGGAAGTTCTAGCATCAGCAATCAGACAACAAAAGGAAATCAAAGGCATCAAAATTGGCAAAGATGAAGTCAAGCTTTCGCTTTTTGCAGATGACATGATATTATACATGGAAAATCCGATAGACTCCACCAAAAGTCTGCTAGAACTGATACATGAATTCAGCAAAGTTGCAGGATACAAAATCAATGTGCAGAAATCAGTTGCATTCTTATACACTAACAATGAAGCAACAGAAAGACAAATGAAGAAACTGATCCCATTCACAATTGCACCAAGAAGCATAAAATACCTAGGAATAAATCTAACCAAAGATGTAAAAGATCTGTATGCTGAAAACTATAGAAAGCTTATGCAGGTAATTGAAGAAGATATAAAGAAATGGAAAGTCATTCCCTGCTCATGGATTGGAAGAATAAATATTGTCAAAATGTCAATACTACCCAAAGCTATCTACACATTCAATGCAATCCCAATCAAAATTGCACCAGCATTCTTCTCGAAACTAGAACAAGCAATCCTGAAATTTATATGGAACCACAAAAGGCCCCGAATAGCCAAAGTCATTTTGAAGAAGAAGACCAAAGCAGGAGGCATCACAATCCCAGACTTTAGCCTCTACTACAAAGCTGTCATCATCAAGACAGCATGGTATTGGCATAAAAACAGACACATAGACCAATGGAATAGAATAGAAACCCCAGAACTAGACCCACAAACGTATGGCCAACTCATCTTTGACAAAGCAGGAAAGAACATCCAATGGAAAAAAGTCTCTTTAACAAATGGTGCTGGGAGAACTGGACAGCAACATGCAGAAGGTTGAAACTAGACCACTTTCTCACACCATTCACAAAAATAAACTCAAAATGGATAAAGGACCTGAATGTGAGACAGGAAACCATCAAAACCTTAGAGGAGAAAGCAGGAAAAGACCTCTCTGACCTCAGCCGTAGCAATCTCTTACTCGGCACATCCCCAAAGGCAAGGGAATTAAAAGCAAAAGGGAATTACTGGGACCTTATGAAGATAAAAAGCTTCTGCACAGCAAAGGAAACAACCAACAAAACTAAAAGGCAACCAACGGAATGGGAAAAGATATTTGCAAATGACACATCGGACAAAGGGCTAGTATCCAAAATCTATAAAGAGCTCATCAAACTCCACACCCGAAAAACAAATAACCCAGTGAAGAAATGGGCAGAAAACATGAATAGACACTTCTCTAAAGAAGACATCCGGATGGCCAACAGGCACATGAAAAGATGTTCAACGTCGCTCCTTATCAGGGAAATACAAATCGAAACCACACTCAGATATCACCTCACGCCAGTCAGAGTGGCCAAAATGAAGAAATCAGGAGACTATAGATGCTGGGGAGGATGTGGAGAAACGGGAACCCTCTTGCACTGTTGGTGGGAATGCAAATTGGTGCAGCCGCTCTGGAAAGCAGTGTGGAGGTTCCTCAGAAAATTAAAAATAGACCTACCCTATGACCCAGCAATAGCACTGCTAGGAATTTATCCAAGGGATACAGGAGTACTGATGCATAGGGGCACCTGTACCCCAATGTTTATAGCGGCACTCTCAACAATAGCCAAATTATGGAAAGAGCCTAAATGTCCATCAACTGATGAATGGATAAAGAAATTGTGGTTTATATACACAATGGAATACTACGTGGCAATGAGAAAAAATGAAATATGGCCTTTTGTAGCAACATGGATGGAACTGGAGAGTGTGATGCTAAGTGAAATAAGCCATACAGAGAAAGACAGATACCATATGGTTTCACTCTTATGTGGATCCTGAGAAACATAACAGAAACCCATGGGGGAGGGGAAGGAAAAAAAAAAAAAAAAAAAAAAAAAGAGGTTAGAGTGGGAGAGAGCCAAAGCATTAGAGACTGTTAAAAACTGAGAACAAACTGAGGGTTGATGGGGGGTGGGAGGGAGGGCAGGGTGGGTGATGGGTATTGAGGAGGGCACCTTTTGGGATGAGCACTGGGTGTTGTATGGAAACCAATTTGACAGTAAATTTCATATATTAAAAAATAAAAAAAAAATAAATAAATAAATAAAAAAAAAATAAATAAACTTGAAAAAAAAAAAAAAAAAAAAAGAAAAACCACAGGAGCAGAGAAGAGGGCGGTCATTCCAATGCAGCTTGGCTTGATGGGGAAGAGACAGGGTTTTGTCCTGAAGGAGCCAGTGTCTGGCCTGAGTGATAGAGTATGAGTAGGAATTAACCAAGTGGTTATATTTGCATGCTTTTCCTCTTTACTAGATCTCACATTCTGAAACTTCAGATTTACTCCTGAACCCTCCTTATTTCTGTATACTCCTCTTGAGGTAGTATCATTGACACTCGGAGGCCTTTAGTGCCATCTCTATGCTACTTATATCCAGGGAGACACCTGAGGACACATCTTTCCTTGGAGCTTTAGGGGCTATTCAAGGATTTTGTGGCTGATCAAGGAAAAAGATGTGACCACAAGGTGGCAGTAGCACTCACAAACTTTATTGGGAGCTGCTTTGGTAAATTCTTTGGGAAAATCCCTCACAGCAGGGGTCTGTCCACTGATGTTGACCCAGGGCTGCTGCTCAGAAGGGGAGGAGGACAGGGGAAGTCCTGGGGGGGGGGGGGGTTGGAGAGGGGGCTTCTGTATGTAGAAACTGTGGCTCAGCAGCCTGGCAGGCAGTCTTTGGGTCAGAGAGCTCAGAAGGGCAGCCAGGGTTGGAGTTTCCATGGCCCTGGGGTCATCTAGTGCTAGCAGATATGGGATGAAATTTTACAGGGGAATGCAAAAACAGGAAGGCTCTAAATGGCTAAAAAAAAATCTTCTTGTTTGGCCTATTTTAAAAATAAATGGATGTGTAAAAATTTGATTTTGTCTCTGGCGGGCTTTTGAGCTAATGGGTCTCAGCCTGCAGTGAAGAAATAAATGACCTAGGGGCCATCTCTGGCTCATTTATATAACAGCTTCACATCAATATAATCAAATGCTTATTTAACATCTCCATTGGGGTGTCATGAAGGTATCATGAAATTGACCCAATCAAGATGGAACTCCTCGTACTTCTTTAGTTTTTCCTTTTCAGTAAATGGAGCTATCAGGCAGATTTGAAGCAGAAAGTTAAGAGTCATACACGGTTCCTGTCCTTCCAGTCTCATCAAGTTTTGTCATTTCTACCTCCTAAGCATCTCTCATAATTTAGTCATCTACATCTCCATCGACAAATCTCCAGTCTAAGCTAGAAATCTCTCTTGCTTGGATTACTCTAATATTCTGCTAGGTCGTCTTCTTATTTTTACTGATATCCCCTTTCGATGAATTCTCCATACAGCAAGCAGGATTATTTTGAAACATAGATCCTGCTCACCCTAGCTCCTTGTTTATATACCTTTTAGCAGTGTCCGGAGAATGTCCCAATCTGAAAACCCTGAGTGATCTCACCTATACTCGCCTTCCTAGCTCTTGTCACACCATTGCTTCCCATTGCTCACTGGTGTCCAGTTACAGACCCACTGACTTGTGCACGTTCTTTTTCACACCACGACCTCTGTCCCGCTGTTCTTTCTACATGAAATGTGCTCCTCTCCCAGCAATTTGAATGGATGTTACCTTTTCTTCCTTCAGGTGTAGCTTAAATGTCCCTTCCTCATCGAGGCCTCCTGTAATTGCCTCAACATAGCTCTCATCCTCCCCTCTACCCACCTTCATTATTCAATCTCAAGCTCTCCATTTATTTCTGGGGTAACAATGATCTTAATTTATAATTGAGATATTTATAATTGAGACACATCAAACCCTCTCTAGACTCCAGGCTTCATGAAAATAGAAACTTTGCCTTGTTCACTGCTTTTGTTTGCTTTTTTTTTTTTTTTTTGGCTTTTTAAAAGAACTCTAGTTTCTAATATAGTGCTTGGCACATAATAGAAACTAAATAAATATTTGTTAAATGAAATACATTTTATACTTTCATAAAGAACAAATAAGCAGGGAAAGGTGCAGTCAAGTGGAGAAGGAATTTTTCCTCTTTTTTTTAAGAGCTAAAGGTGTTATTGTATTATGTTATACTGTTAACATGGAAAATTTGATGCCTTTCTTGCTAAGGTAAAGGAATTCAAACACCTATGGGGAATATGAATTGCCTTTAAATGATTAAGTTTGAAAATCATTGAAGTAAATCACTTGTGAGGCCTTAACAAGTCTGGGGTGTTTTTGTTTGTTTTGGTTTTTTGTCTTCATTTTTGTTTTCGTTTTTGCTTTTTGGCTGGGGGTATTACAAAGTAGATTGTGATCAAATATTCTCCAAATTTTTTAGGACAAGAAACATGAAACAAGAGTAATCTTCATATTTGGTATTTAAAAGTTATATAAAGGGACATTTTCTATCAGGAGTAAGAATTAAAGAAAAACTGCTCAAGAGGACATAATAAAACCTTAAGAATTCTTTCTAGCATGCCATTTTATACCTCTAATGCATCTATGGCTATCTTCCCTTTTATACTTACTGTTACTTATATGGACATTCTCTCTTTTTTCCTTACTCGGTCTTAGTGGGGATTAATCCCTTCTGCATTAGAAGTAAACCTGCTTTAATTTGGAATTGTTCACAAAAACAGTAATACAAAAACTAAGGATATGATTAGTGAACATTTACTGTGTGTCTACTATGTGCCAGGCATTATGCTAAGGGCTTTACATGTTCTAACTTATTTAATCCAGTAAGTAGCCCTATGAGTTAGGTGTTATTATAATCTCCATTTTGCAGATGAGGAAACAGAAACAAAGCAAGGTTACCTACTTGCCTGTGATCTCACTGTTAGGAAATAGTGGACCCAGGACTTGAAATCAGGCAGTCGGACTCACTGTCCTTGTTGTCAAAAACCATACCCTGCTGCTTACTCCTGTAATTATGTCCTTCTCTTTCTTTTTAGTGATCAGAAATTTAGGTAGGGGAATGGGGTGCACATAGTATCGATATATCCTTAAGATATCAGGACTGTGTTCATAGAGAGGAAACAGAAGGCTGCAGTGGTAAATGTAGGAATGTCCAATTCGTTTTTGTTACGCTATTTGCAAACTGTTAGCTTTTTGCTGAAATATTTGTTTTTATTAGTGGGTAGCACCAACAGTGAGCAGCAAAGACTTTCTTGTCTTCCTCTTTCTTCTTTCCAGATAAAGACAAACTGAGAAGTCTGGGAGGCTCTTTCTTGGAGGAGACATTATTGCAAGTCTGTGAAATTTTGGAGTAGAGAGAAGAACATTGACTCCTTTTCTATGCTTCCATTTCTTTCCTCTTTCACTTTTTGGCCAGTACAACGTAAGATCTGATGTGATGAAAGTTGGAAAGAATTCTTTGCTCTCATAGCTTCATTTATTCACATGTTATTTATTCAACAAATATTTCTGAGTATGTACTATGTGCCAGGCTCTGTGTTAGGCTTGGGTGTTAAGTGGTGAAGCAAGTCATGGTGAAGAAAACCTGTAGAGGGAAAGAGAAAAATGAAAACATAACACACACATGTATACACCAACACAAATGGGTTTTTTTTGGTGTATATTACTTACACATATACATGCTTATACTTACATCTATATTTTACACATTTATATAAATCTAACTTGTTTACTTTATGTGCTTATTCTACATATACTTTATGAACATATACATATATATGTACATATGTATATATACTTATGTATGTATCTCTATATATGTATATATAGCTAGATACAAATTATCCTAAGTGCTATGAAAGAAATGAACAGGTTCCTTGACAGAGAACCAGTTATGGATTGTGGGAACTACTAGAAGGGCCATGGTGAGTCCTTAGGGGGGAAGTAGCTTAGGGATATAAGGCTTTAAAGAAAAGTGGCAAAGGGGGTCTTTTCCCCCTGCTGCCCAGCCTAGTCCACAGACTCTCTGACCTGGAATAATGGAACAGCTCAGAGCTGTGTTCTGTGTGGTTGACCAAATGCCCATGGCTGTAACACACTGACATGTTCATTTGACAAGGAACTAAAAATACTAGCACAGATACTGGTGAAATCGAGAAGACATTTAGTTCATAAGCCTATGTTGTGAACATGCTGTGAGGACATATAAAAGAAAAGTACCTCTGACCACAAAGATCTGAGTCTAATTGGGTAGAATAAACAGAT
This sequence comes from Panthera onca, assembly GCF_046562875.1. Lineage (NCBI taxonomy): Eukaryota > Metazoa > Chordata > Mammalia > Carnivora > Felidae > Panthera > Panthera onca. Next base: position 55,510,220 of record NC_138343.1, read on the forward strand.
GCATGAGGAATGGCACCAGAGGCAATGGACCAAAATGTGCAAAGAGAGCCATTATAAATGGAAGAAACAGAGCATGGCTGAGCTCATCCTTTTCAAAGGAAATGAGTTAGAGGCATGGCATTTATTTTATTGATGGTGGAGGCAGTGGGAATATAGTTAGATGGACACTGAAAATTAGGGCTTAAATTTAGGAAGCCAAACACAGAGGATGCAACTTCTACTGAAGGAGACTGTAAACAAGGCAAAGATTTGAGAAGCTCCGTTCCAAACTTGTTATAGTACTTGTGTGCCTGTTTCCCTATTTATCAATGTTGCTTATCGGTAAAACATAGCACTTCCATATGTGGGGCACAAACACCAGGCAATTTGTGGAATAATCAGTGTCTCTTCTATGTTTGTTAGTAAAATATTCCTAGTACAAAAATGAAACAAACGTTTCATCCCATGATTCTAAAATTAATTTTTGTCCCGCATGAGAGGCCTTGGAACTTTCAGCAACAGTTCAACAAATCTATTTTTGAATAATCCCTGAGTGCCAAGGAAGTTATGGAGCAGCAGGACTACAAAGAGGAAACATAGTTCTTTCATTTTGGAGCTTAAAGGCTAACTCAAGACAGAGAGACACAGGCATATATATATCATACAGTGCAGTCTGGGGACCCGAACAAGGGACAACCAGCGTCACCCTGATGATGTGTAGGAAAGTTTAGAGAACACACCTAGAAAGATGGTTATTTGAGAACTGATAACACAAGAAAATAGGAGGAAGGAGGGTCCTTTCAGGATGGGGGAGAAGTGTGACGATGCAGTAGGATGAAGTGTAGGAAAAACATGAGAAGCCTTTATAAAATATTATTTTTAGAAACTCAGCATTAAGGTATGTTTCAATGTTCAAGTCCAAACTAATTTTAGCAAATGCACGGGATGTACAACCCTAGTTTGATACTTTTGGATTGAGATGATATTCATAGAACTAATTTAAACTCCTTAAAACCATTTTAAGATACAGAGTTGTTTTGTGACCCAAACTTCCTTTCATGGAAAGAAAGAAGAGGGGCAGAATTTTAGAATAACAACAGCTAATAGATCCTATTGCAATCTTGTCATTCTTTTTCAAATATTTATTTACTTTTTTATTATTGGGCGAGTGCAAGCAGGGGAGGGGCAGAGGGAGAGGGGGACAGAGGATCTGAAGCAGGCTGTGTGCTGACAGCAGCGACCCGATGCAGGGCTCAAACTCAAGAACCACGAGATCACGACCTGAGCCAAGGTCAGATGCTCAACTGACCGAGCCACACAGATACCCCTCCAATCTTGTTGTTCTTATATGTGTGAGTAATCTGCAGATTCTGGCATCCTTTTCGACTTTCTTTGAAAGGTATTAACATTTGTGAGAATCACAACCGATAGGTGAACTTGCAAGGTGTGGCCAGAAAAAGGGGTCAGACTAGGCTGACAAGTGTAATGGCTGAGAGTCTTGTGACACTGAGGTTAAAAGAAACAAGGAAACATACTTTTTCTCTGCCTCCATGTCAGGGATACAGCAACATAGAGCAGGCTCCAGGTAAGATTTATCATGTAACTAAGGGGAAGAGCTGCAAAGGGAACAGTGATTGCAAGAGTTCATGCTCAAGAAGGACCTCTGAGATCTTCATGATGAGTACAGAGGAACTGTACTTCCCACAGTGTTATTTGCCTAAGAATTCAGTTGACCAGGTTGCCTTTGTTAGATCTTGGGTCAGTCGGGGTCCAGTCAAGGAAAATGGGATCTCCCTGTGATATTCATTAAATGAAGGATTCAAATGCAGGGAACTGATTAAAACATGAAGCAGGTGATAAAAGAGACAGAAGAAGGGAGGGAGGGGAGGGAGGATGATGGGTATTGAGGAGGGCACCTTTTGGGATGAGCACTGGGTGTTGTATGGAAACCATTTTGACAATAAATTTCATATATTGAAAAAAAATAACAGATCATTACAGATGAATTAAAAAAAAAAAGAGACAAGCCAACCAGAGAAAAGTGAGGCAACAGGAATGAGCTGTAACCAACCCTAGCTTCAGGGACACAGGTTAAGAAGAGGCTGCTGTAAGGCAGGAGGCATGGGTTACCCAGGTAAGAACTGGAACCGTGGCAGGCTTCGTTGCTGGGAGGCGGGCATGGAAGAGACACAGCTGCTGCCTGAGAAGGTGCAGGAGACAAACGATGTCGAGAGAAGGGCCCTGACTGCTCCCTTCTTCCCCATCTCCTGTGTCCTCCCAGTGTCCCCATCCTCACGTCTCACTGGCAGAAGCCAGCTACAGTTCCCCTGAGACTGCCCTCTGGGAAGGGAAGCCTCAGGGGTCAGAATTTCCTGTCCCCTAGTGAGCCAGAGAGAGGGCTCTTTCAAAACCACTCAAGACGCCATCAAGAGAGTTAAGTTCTAGAAATCACGGGACTATCTTGCTGACAAAAGGAAGCATTCACTCCAAAGAATGGGTTCTTAGAAGTTTTGAGTATAAGAAAAAAAAATGTTTAAAACATGTTTCCTCTTTCTCTGCTTTTTGTGGATAGAAGGTCAGCATAACATCAGAACATCTGCATGCACACCCCCAAACTTAGTTCTAATTTGGCAAAAACACTCATCAGTAAAGAACGCTGATTTTTTTTCCTCTAAAAGAAATTGCATTTTAATGTCCTATTTTGTAAAACTTAGCCCACATTGAAGATTTTCTGTTTGTTGTGCTAGTACATTCTACAAATCAGAAAATCCCTGAATTATCAAACAAAGGCTTATTTGCCTAAATTACCATGCTGGCCTGACACTGAGATGTGGGGTTTGTTTTGAGTCTTTGCACATTTAGTGACCTGCGGTATTTTGATAAATGCCATTGCCTAGAACTATTCAGTAGGAGGTTTGGGCACCATCTGTGTTTGTTTCTGTAGGAGCAGTAACTGCCTAGAGAAAAATCTGATGCTCATTTCAAAGATGCAGTATAAACAAAATTCAAGATGATGGCTTTAACATAATTATTCCACCTTTCATTTACATAGTACTTTATGCATTTCAAAGTGATTTGATATGCTTTCATTTAACGGATCTTCACAGAACTTACGGAAGTTAGGTATGGGCTTCTAAAACATGTAAAAGCTCAACAACGAAAATAACACTGAAAATAGGCAGTCTTTTCAGAGAAGACTATAAAATACCATATAGTTTCATCTCCTGCTGATGGTAATAGAAAATACTTATTGAGCACCTACATTCCCTGTGCCAGGTACTTTAAAAATGCATCACATAGATTAACTCATTTAATCATCAGAACAATCCTATGACGTAGGTATTATTATATTCTTATTTTAAGGAGAGAGGGACTAAAAGAGATGGGGAGGTTAACTGACATAATAAGAGATATGAGCCTTAGCAGTGTAACAAAATACTGTCTTTCTTAAGCAGTGATTTTTTAAATATACACCTAGCAAGCAGTGTTCTTAATTACAGACATACATTTATATTGGGTTTCTTCTTTTAAATTGTGCAAGTAACTCAACAGTGTGCTGCTAAACTGGCTTTTCTTTCTGCCAAAGAAAAAACAAAGCCGTGATTTGTAGCATGCTATGGTTTGAATGTTTGTTCTGCCCCCACCCCCCAAATTCATGTATTAGAATCCTAACACCCATGTGATGGTGTTAGAAGGTGGGGCCCTCATGAAGGGGAATGATGATCTTATAAAAGAGATTTCACAGAGCTCCCTAGCCCTTCTGCCATGTGAGGATAGAAGAAGTCTGCAGTCTGGAAGAGGGCCCTCACACAACCATGCTGGCCCCCTAATCTCAGATGCCCAAGCTATGGAACTGAGAGAAATTAATTTCTGTTGTTTAAAAGCACCAAGTCTGTGGTGTTTTTTAAAAGAACAACCTGAATGGATTGAACTAAGACAAAGCCCTGGACAATTTCCATGGTATAGGTAATCCACCAGAGTCCACTTGAAGCTACCAAAGTGAAGTCACTGAAGAGATGCACATATTTGGATCATTGGCATATGGGTCCAGCATCCCAGGGGCTGACTAAAATTACTGTTGTACTCAAGACGACATGTATGCTATGGATGTGATGATCCACTCTTGAAATATTCTTAAAACACAAATTCATTTTATTTTCAGCTGTTTTATGCAACTCAATATGAATTAAACTGTTTTAGATATGTTCACATTCAATCACTGCTTATAATGAATTTTGTAATCATGTGTTATGCTGGAATGTTTTTCGCCGATGATAATCAGGCTTGTCTGGGATGAGGCAGTCATGTGGCAGCTGGAGAGGGGAGAGGAGAGGCCGAAAAAGTGCAGCTATTTATATGATGATCAGTAGATATATACCTTGAGCCGGGTACCAGTCATTTTTCAAACCACAGATCCTTAGGTTATTTTGCAGCCGGTATGGTTACTAAGAGTCCAGTTAGCAATCTGGAAGTTCTGGGTTTGGGTTAACCTAAGAATTCCATGTGTCTATTACAGAATATAGTCACCTCAAGAGTCCATCTAATGGTCCTTTAAGGAAGAGTGGCCATTTGTTAAAGCCCCTGTAGCCTAGAGCCATGTCTGAACCAGAAAGAATGGGGATGGACAATCAGGACTTCCCTTGAGTGGTACCAAGGCTGAGCTCACAGCCATCCTGTTCTGTGAGAGCTGCTTCTACCCAAGCTCCTCCTTCTGGATCCTACCTGTCCCTTCTCTAATACCAAAAATAAAGATCTGCCCTTATTGTCACAGCTGTCTCACGTTAAAAATGTTTTACAAATACATGTCCACAACTAAACACCATGTAATGCCTTCACTTTCCTTTTTATTCTCCAAGACATACATGAATAATAAATTAAAAGCTTTGTCATCATGTCACCATATTCTTTTCTCATCTGTGTTTTGTTTTCTGTTTATTCTTTCTTCTTTCTGTTATTTTCTCCCCTAGGAAACTGTTTCCAAAAGTATTATAAAATTCCACTGGGGGAATATAAATATCTTTTTATATATATATATATAAAACAATAACAACATTACTAACAAAATGCTAAGAAAACTTGGCATGGTTGGTGTTGGGAAGATGCGATGCGGCAACATAAAGTTTCTAAGTGATCTTTTTGGCAGTCACGCCTTTAAAACAGTTAACACCCCAAACCACATCAATGGCAAAGCAACCCTATTCTACAAAAAAGCTGGTCTGCAGAAAGCTTGGGAAAGCTTGTAAAGGCTCACTCCTTCCCACTGACAGGTTTGGCAATTTTGTCCTCCGTGGAGAGCCTGGTCTGAAAATAGGGGTTTACCAGTTGTTCTGGGTACAAACATACATGGACAATGCCTCCTGCTGCTAAGATGCTTACAACTCTTTTGCCTTTTCCACTTTTCTTCTTTCCCTTCCATCTTTTTAATTGCTAAAGAAAAGGCCTAAAAGCTTACTTTTATAAAGTAATGATTGTTGAAAGTCTTTGCCAGATCACTGGTTCTGGGTCGAGAAACAAAATACCAAACTAACCAAAACCTTCATAGATCAAATGCTTGATCCTTCAAGTGGAGAATATTGGAATTTTCCCCACAAACAAGGTGGAATGAATAAACTGAGTAAACCTAAATACTTCACTCATTCAATAGACAAATATATGTTATAGGCATATTTTAGATACCAACGTCTATGATAAAGATTTAAGAATTCATATTTGAATAAAATATAGATTTTGTCCTTGGCAGTTTGCAGTCTAAACTGCATTTACTAATTATGACAAAAATTCTTTATTTAAGGTAGCATAATCTATAATCTCTATACATATATATATATATATATATATATATATATATATATATATATCTTTCTCTTTCTCTCTCTCTCTCTCTCTCTCTCTCTCTCTATATATATATAATATCAATACATAATCCATAATAATATATAAGCTTTCAAGCAAGACTTTAAACCTGAATTTCATATCAGAAGATAATGGAACATTTCCAGGTGTTACAAATTGTATTATCTCTTCCAAAGTAATCCAATAGGAATCTCAAATGCAGGAAGAAAACTTTAAAGGCAAGATTTCATTTTGAGCTAAGAGTAAAAGAAAAAAAAGTTCCGGTTTACCTACCTTCTGTCCATATCTGACTTTTCATCCAAATCTCACCTCTTCTATGAAGCCATCTTTTAAAATCCCAGCCCAGATTAACCTCTTCTTTCTTAAGCTGCATAATTAACATATTAATATGTTCCACATATATTTTAATCAGTGGTTGTTATTCATAGTCACTTCAGAATCACCTGCAGAGTTTAAAAAATACACATTTCCAGGCTCCAACCTCAGAAACGTATTAAATCAATGCAAATATGGTCTGGGCATTTGTATTTTTAAAGCACACCACACATAATGTACTCCCAGTTAAGAAACACTGTTCAAATTACACTATATGATTTGGTATCTTATAATAGCATATAATCCATATAATCCATATTTATACATTTATATTCTTAAATCCCCAAGTGAATTTTAAGCATCTTCTGGGTATAGGCACAGACTTCTATTTACTTTATTCTCTGCAGCACACAGAACCTATTCTGCATGAGGAAGAATTTCTACTTCTTTTCTGAAAAAGGAATTTCCTTGCAACAACCTCTATATAATACGCTCATATCTGCTTTTCTATTCATGTTCTTTACACAGTGGTGGAACAAAATTGATTATAAGCAAATATTATTTATTCATCTTTATTTAATATTGGCCTTCAGAAAAGTGTCTGAATTAGGGCAAGCCCTAGAGAGTTTCATAAAAAGATACTATAATTCTAGCATAGTGGAGTTCAAACTTACATTTGTTCAAATCCAAATCCTCTTCTTATTTGGCCTATGGTGAGGAGAAAAACAAAAGAAACAAGTTTATAAAGTGCATGCCCTTAGTAAGCACTCAATGCATGATAGCTAATATAAATATGAGTTATTAAGAAAGTCTCTTCACCCTCCCCCCTCCAAATTTTCTTCAGCATACAGATTTCATGCCTTATAGCCTGATAACCAGTTACTACCAGAGACATCTAATCTAGTCATAGAATGTCAGAGTTGGGGAGGCCTGCCGAAATGAAATGATCCCCAATCTTCCTTTTAACCTCTGAACCAATTTAGGGCTCATAGCTAAAGCAATCCATACGCATTTGTGGGGTTGAAATGTTCTGCCTCACAGAGTCAGAAAACACAAGGAAAACCCTCAGTACAAAAACTAGTCACTGAATAAATAATTGTTATTATCATTAGTGTAGTAATAGTAATATCCTGAACTATAACCTAGTTCAGTGCTCTTTTCTTGCATCCTAAAATGCACATTCCTTATAAAAATATAGTTTTATAACATCTAGGAAGAATAATAAATTACAAGTCTTGATAATCTTTGTATTCAGTAAAACCAAGTTACTCATATCAACCAGCAAATAGGAAGACAGTGTACCATCGTCTGGCCTATGTTGTTAAAGAGTCAGACCTTTGTCTAGTTTCAGGTTTGCCCACTATGACAGGAGGCCATGCTATTCAGTCTCTCTGTCTCTGTTTAATCAGCTGTAAGATGGGAGCGATAAAATATCTCCCTCATTGGGTTGTTGTGAAGAATTCACTCTACATGAAAGCATTTCAGTATTGGACAAATGACAAGCTTCCAATAAAGGTTATTTTATTATTATTAACATTTTATTATTATTTATAAAGTTAACCATAATTAGTCATCCATACTGGGACACATTTGAGAATGAAAGGTGGTGCTATTAATAATTACACTGGAATAGGGGCGCCTGGGTGGCTCAGTCGGTTAAGCGTCTGACTTCAGCTCAGGTCACGATCTCACGGTTTGTGAGTTCGAGTCCCGGGTCGGGCCCTGTGCTGACAGCTCAGAGCCTGGAGCCTGCTTTGGATTCTGTGTCTCCCTCTCTCTCTGCCCCTCCCCCACTCGCACTCTGTCTCTGTCTCTCAAAAATCAGTAAACGTTAAAAAAAAAAAATAATTACACTGGAACAACAGGCATAAACCAGGGTGCATGGTCACCTTATCTATACTATATTTTCTAGCTGAAAACAAATTCCTAAGGGAGTGTGAGACTGTGCAGAAGAATTTACATGGAACTCTTTGAAAAGATTGTATGTTTGGGTCAGTTTCAAGATGGGCACAAAATAATGCTGCTGCCTTCTCCCAAACTCCTGTGAGACAAAAAAGGAGTCACTGATGTTTGCATTGTATTTATAACTTAGCTGAAGAATTTCCTAAAGTCTCTCTGGCTAGGTCAAGGAAAATGCACTTTAATGTTTTTTCTTTTTTAATTTAATTTATTTTTTTTTAAATTTTTAATGTTTATTTATTTTTGAGAGAGATCAAGAGACCGAGTGCGAGTGGGGGAGGGGCAGAGAGAGAGAGAGAAGGAGACACAGAATCCAAAGGAGGCTCCAGGCTCTGAGCTGTCAGCACAGAGCCCGACACAGGGCTCAAACCCACCAGCTGTGAGATCGTGACCTGAGCCGAAGTCTGATGTTTAACCGACTGAGCCACCAAGGTGCCCCTTTAAATTTTATTTTAATTACTTTCAAGAGAAACCTTCTGAAATCTCTTATGTAGTTTCCTGTCTCATTAAAAAATATATATATACACTGTAATTTATACTCTTGAAACAAATGGCTTTTTTTAAGTTTATTTATTTAAGTAACCTCTACAGCCAAAATGGAGCTTGAACTCAGGATCCTGAGATTAAGAGTTGCATGCTCTTCCAACTGAGCCAGCCAGGCACCTCGCAAATTATTTTTTTAATAATAATAATAAAATAAATACAATAAGACAAAAAGGTGGCATTGGGAAGGATGACTAAGGTAACTCTTCAGACACAGGCTCCATAAAGATGTGTCATGTATAGGGGATGACATTTCCTCTCCTCAGGAACTTTCTGTCCCCCATCTCCATATTAACAAAGATTGTGTGACTATTCATCACAAGCTCTCAACAAAATATATTTCCTGATTGATTTTTGTTTTAATTTTATTCTGGGACACAAATTCATAACCTCAAGCTCTGAAGGTATAAGGCACATGAAAATTGTGTACACAAGACAATCAGCATATCACTGCTATGCTGCTACAATGTAGGAAGCCCTAGGTAAAAAAACTAGTCACTGAATAAGTAATTGTTACTATCATTACTATGGTAATAGCAATATCCTGAATTACAACCTAGTTCAACTCAGTGCTCTTGCACCTTAAAATGTACACTCCTTGTAAAAATATAGTTTTATCATAGCTAGGAAGAATAACAGATTATAGCTCATTGAATTATAACATTCATTGAATGTCCCACTTAGCTTCTATCAGATGCAAAGAACTGCTTCATCCGTTTAAGCATTTCTTTTTGGGCACATAACAAAGTGTTCTGTACCTGTATCACAAACAGATGAGGGGGCTCACCTCCATCGTTTAAAACATTGAACTTCAGTGTCAGATTTATTCCTTCTTTTGTTTTCTCTATCATACATCTTCACCTATAGTCCCAGATGAGCAGAACAATTTAAAGCATTATGCAGTCGCACATATAGGCATCTCTAAGGCACTCCCATATGGTATATCAATTCAGTTCATGGCAAATTTAACAGCAGCAGCAGCAGTTGTCAGACATACTCAAAACAAAATAAATTACCCATCCAACCCGTTGTCCTTAAGTGCTTTTTATATTCTGTGTTTTAGAAAACCAGTTTAACTTTAAGCAGCATTGTAGCTATGATCAGTCTCTCCTGAGGAAGTTTTTTATGAGATTGAATGAAGATAATGACAACCATTAGTCATTGCCATTAGCATAAGGCATGAGGCACACTACAATATTTATAAGCAGCTAAGTCATGACAGTAAAAATATGACTTCCTATAACTTGGGCAGGCTTCTAACTATGGCTGACTGCCATTCTGTAAAGTGAAACTGGTCTAAGTCTGGTAGTAGTATATTTAATGGCGTGTTCGTCATAAGACCTAATTGTTTTCCACCACAGGGTATGGAACTTTATGTCCTCTATCAACCAAAAACAAACAGTCATACTGCTTAATGGCTGTTCAATTAATGTTTATGTGCTACTTTTACACCCTGAATTATTTGATGAATAAACTCTAAGAAGCTATTTGAGAACTAAGTTTAATGGAACCTCAACGACAATAAAAAATTCCTAGAATTCTAACAGTAGCTCAAATTATCAGCTAGGCAATATAGAACATATATTGATATTCAAAAATCTTCTACTTGCCTGGTGAAGTGACAGAAAAATCAAACTTTGGAAGGAAATGATCTATGTAGCCTGAGCCTTGCTGCCTTCAAATTGAAGATCAAAATAGGATTAAAATTAAAAATGACCAGGTCAGACTAGGTCAAAAGTGAGACGGTTTATTATTCTAAGAAAGGCTCAGCTTTTATATTTCAAGGACTTTCTTATAACTTTTTACCTGCTAATATTTCTACTTTCCTTACATAAAGACTTAGCAGAAAGCGCCGGTTGATTAAAAATGTGTTAAGTCAGCACCCTCTTTTGTTAGAAGTTTTGTGAAATTACTAAAAAGACACTTTCACTGAAAGATTGGCACTTTAGAATTTATGAGAAAAAGTGATTTCTGACTTTTGTAGTTATTTGGATATAGCAGTGTTATATCACTCGTTTTTCTTCTGATAAGAGTCCTGATTGGTCTCCAACTCTAGGGCAGTTAATTAATAGTACTCACTATTGTTCCAAATTGGTTGGGCACCATCAGACACAGGAAAAGGAAAGAAAGACAAAAACAACAAAAAACAAGAACCGAGGACATGAAAGATATTGCGAATTTCCTTTGCAAATTACAGATCCTTGAACACTACACACAGTATTTGCAAATGCTGATGTATATATTTTAATAGAACTGTGGCTGTCCTCTTCTTCCTGTCCTGTGGTTTAAACAAGGTTCATACACGAGGTTCATAACTACACGAGGTTCATAAACAAGGACACGAGGTTCATAAACAAGGACAAATGAGATAGCAAGTTCAAGAGATGTTAAATGTTCTTGACAACTCCCTACTAAAAACACAAGTGAAAAATGACAAACTTCTCACCTGGTTGATTGAGGATTAAATCTCACTGCTTTTGATTACAAGTCAATGAACCTTTCATTTTTAGTTCATTTTGTGTTTCTTAAATAGTGTTTCACTGAAACATATGTAATCGAATTGATTTGAATTTGATTAGTTTAGCACTACAGTCTCATTATTGTAATAAATACATCTGTGTGGTGTTACAGCACATTAAGACACATTTTGGCAGAGCGATTGACTTTTATTATGATTTTTAAATGTATCATTACCTGATATTAAAACTAAATTCATTACAACTTAACTGGATACACCTTTTCAAACTCTACATACTGTTAGAAACTAATTAATATTCAAATTCATTTCTAGTCTGTGCTGAAGCTATACTGAGCAAGTAACACGTGACATAAAAATCTAAATGTGTTGGGTGGGCTTGGTAGATTAACTGATAATAAATCCTCAATATAACTTCCAATGAAAAATTCATATAGTATGTTTCCCCAGTTATTTTATAGCTGATTTTCTTTTTTTTTTTTAATTTTTTTAAACGTTTTATTTATTTTTGAGACAGGGAGAGACAGAGCATGAACAGGGGAGGGTCAGAGAGAGGGAGACACAGAATCTGAAACAGGCTCCAGGCTCTGAGCTGTCAGCACAGAGCCCGACGCGGGGCTCGAACTCACGGACCGCGAGATCATGACCTGAGCCAAAGTCGGCCGCTTAACCGACTGAGCCACCCAGGCGCCCCTATAGCTGATTTTCATATGTCAAAACTTAGAGTAGAGGAAAATATTTTTAGGAAATAAAATATCAGGAATAAACTTTGTGTGTCATTATGTTAACATAATATATAAATATTGGTGTTAAATGTAATCAGAGCTACTGGATGGTACTTGAGTGTTTTATGTTGTACATTTTTTCTATTAAGTACATTATAAGGACATATTTTGAAATGTGAAAGGAATTGTGTCACTTAAAAGTAATGATTAGATTCTCCATAAATGCAAAGTGGAACAGAAAGTTAGTAGTTTGTTGGCTGACTTTGGCAAATGTCCTAGTTTGGACTGATTATCACTCAACTTTCTAAACTTCACTGTCTTAAAGTAGAAAAGAAAAGAAACTTTCAAAACAGCCTAATCAGTAATATTCGGTGTTGGGAAATATATGACATGGAAAATAGAAAATTTATATAAATTCCATTACAGTTTGCAGTACAAATCTTACTCATTTACTTAAGTTCTGGTAAGATCTGAATATCTTTTGAAGGAACCAGTATACCCAGAATTAAAGATTGTGAAATCAGTCTTCTACACCAGTCAGCAAGACCTTGTTTTGTTTTTATATTTTTAATCATAAAGATCATTCACTGCTTCTTTTGTACTCCAATAATTTGATTTTGAAATTTAATTCCATTACAATGCATAGTCATTTACAAATCAATGAACTACTCCTTGTCCTGAAATTTTTGTTCCCAAATTCTGATTTCAATATTTTACATTGAAGAAAATAAAAGATAAATAAAACCAGTACTATATTTAGGAATCAATAGTCTGATAAGTTAATTATATTTTGATGTTGTCTATGGTCCTTATATTAAGAATAAAAATATTAGTTACATATGTAAAGTATTTGAGAAAGGAGGTATGTATCCTTTCTATAAAATTGACGGTAACTGTAATATATTAATGTTAACAACCAAGGTTATTGTGAGAAATAGGTATAATACTATTGTAATGAAGTCTAATTAGAAAATCAATCAAATAAAGTATTTATGGTATATTTTAAAATCACTAAAAACATATCTAGCCTCAGAAGAGTAGGAAATAATGTTTATTTAGATATTTATCAAACATTATAATCAAATAATTTCTCTTTATAAATATATGCATAATCTAGAAATACTCTGTAGCCTGTCAATATCTTAACTTTTTTGGTGTGGACATCATAGACATAGTTAAAGTCATCTCTCATTTATATTATGTTCCTAGACCCTTCCTTCTCCTACCTTGGGGAAGGGAGGCAGCAAGGATCATTTCATCATCCACTACATGTATTTATTTTACTATTTGCAACTTAAGGTGCTGTATTATATTTATATAATAAGCCCTAATATTTTAATTAGTCACATATTCTTTTTCTTTTTTTTTTTTTTAAGAGAGAGAGAGTGAGAACAGGAAAGAGGGGCAGAGAGAGAGAGAGAGAGAGAAAGAGAGAGAGACAGAGACAATCGTAAGCAGGCTTCATGCTCAGCACAGACCCAGACACGGGGCTCCATCCCACGACCCTGGGATCATGACCTGAATGGAATCAAGAGTCAGATGCTCAACCAAGTGAGCCACCCAGGTGTCCCTAGTTACATATATATTCTTAAAAAAAAAAAAATAAATAAATAAATAAAAAGTGCATTTCTTGATCTTGGTACTTATGGGCTAAATACCCGAATCCCTTCAGATGACTATACTTCTATGAAAGAAGCCCAAATCTTTGCACTGCTAAATGAAATTGTTTAGTAAATTAAATCAAGATCAACTGATGATCTGTATAATTTAGACTCAAACCTTCTAGGATCTTTTCCTTAAAACAAGAGTGCTTGATTTAAAATTAGGAAATTGCAGTGACTCTTTTTGGCCTTTGCAAATTGAGCCAAAATTAGATTTTGAAACTCACAGAGCATTTAAAATCTCAATTATCTAGTAGTCATAAAGTCCTTTTTTTTTTTTTTTTTAAAGATGGGACTGAACGTAAGTACTAGAAAAACAATGGCCAAAGTTATGCTAATTCTTGTCTAGTGGTAGGATAATAATCCATTTTGTTTTCTTTTGAAGTTCTTTTAATCATAGATGCTAAAGAAATGGAGTTGCAGTTTTGATATGTTATAAATCAAGTTAGAATGCTTCCATTAATTTCTTACTTAGTATTTTACATTTTTAATTAATTTCAATTCCAATTCTCTTCCAGCTAAAATCAGAAAAAATATTAATTTAGATTTTATAAACTCAGTGTACAGTTCTGGAATCATTAGGGTCTCAATTTGAGTAATTTAATATGTAGCTGACACCAATAGGCTATTCCTTAAAGTATTCAATATTATGGCATGTGTTTAGGGAGCATCTAAATATTAATTAGTAAGTTTATGAGTAAATATTTATGTATAGGTAAAAATAAGTCTCAATACTTTGGCCATATGTTTTATTGTAAAATGTTTTAATAATTACTGCACACGAACTGTGTTCTCATTCACCCTTGATTGTTCTTTCCTCTGCCACTGGCCACTAATATGGTTATTTTGGAGAGATTATTGTCTCCAAGATGGTTATTTTGGAGAGGTTAATGTCCCAGCCCAAATCCCACCATTTAGACTTCATGCAATTTTGGACAAACCTTTCAACACTGTGAAATTTTGTTTTCTTATCTTTAAAACGAGGATAAGGAAATTTGACCTTTCTTCATGGAGCTGTTATGATAAATACAATATTATTGTAAATGTTTTTAAAAGTATCAAGGCATAATAGATAGGTATATAGATAAAAATATGTTATGTGTGAACTTATATTAGCATTTTACATATAAATATAACTTACGTAATCATAAATATTACATAAGAAATACAAGGATCAGAAATAGATGAAGTATGTTGATAAATATTTATTCATTAAGTTATACTTGATAAATATATCCCATCAGTCTGGTCCAGTATACTATCTAAGTTAAAAAAAACCAACAACCTGATGCTTTTTTCCAAGAGGGCACAGATTTTTCTTTTTTAAAAATTTTTTCAGTGTTTATTTTTGAGAGAGAGAAAGACAGAGTGTGAGCACGGGTGGGCAGGAAAAAGGGAGACACAGAATCCAAAGCAGTCTCCCAGCTGTCAGCACAGAGCCCAACACGGGGCCCGAATTCATGAACCGCAAGATCATGATCTGAGCTGAAGTTGGACACTTAACCGACTGAGCCACCCAGGTGCCCTGTTTGTTTTGTTTGTTTGTTTTAAAGATTTTTGTTATAGAAAGGTAAGGCCAGGGTAGTCTTTCTCAAAAGACATCTTGAATACCTTTAAACCAAGATGCTGCTCTTGATGACATTTTTTCTTCTGTGACAGCTAGAAAGGATTTAGCTCAGCAGACTATATTTGCATACACTGAATATTTTTTAGCTGTCAAGTGGCACAAAACCACTTTCTTTTGACTCTATTTCATTTAGTCACAGGCTATTATTTCTAGGCTAATTTGTAGGTTAAAGTGTTTCCTTGAGTGATACAGTGAACTAATAGAATGAGTGATGGAAAACTATGTGGATTCAGTAAATAATTTGAATATTACTATAAATACATGAATACCTTGGCCTTAAATCCTGAGATCATTAATTAGTGGTCCTCTCCTACTTCTGGGCAATCAAATCAACTCATTATCAAGTTTTACTTATTAGTAATTAACATTTGATAAAATCCTACATTAGATGTCTTCCTAACAATCTAAATATAACAAATCATAAATTCTTACTGAGAATCTTTATGGAGTTAATACTTCCAACAAATCTATATTTTTTATTCAATATGCTCTTTCTCTCTGTCTCTGTATCCATATATAAATGTATATAATACCAAATGACAAGATTTTTAATAGATTGGAGGACAGTATCTCTGAAACATCAATATGATTATAAAGCAGTGTAATAAATATTACTTTGGCATATCCTTGGAATTCATAGATTTAGTACTATTTTTTAACATCTTTGAATGATTCTGAAGTTACATGATATGCAATAATTTGTAATTTTCTTTTGCACAAATTTAAATTAACATATGCTGTGAAAGACTGGTACACCTGTTTGTTCTTGACTCAACACTGGACACACAGAAATTTTCCAAAGTGCTGAAACACTCTTCTGGTGAAAGTGAAGGGCGAGTGCAATGGTCTGTGAGAATCAGATACAGAAGCTAACAGATAATAGAAGTCCCAGATACATTCAATAGAGAAATGTTCTATATTTGCTCTAAAGGGAAGGCATGTTTTTAATTTCTGAAGTTATTGCCTTATATGATAAGTTGCACATGATGATGATTTATGAAAATTTTAGATCTCAGGACATTATGTTCCCTGAAGGATATAAGGAGTGCTGTATCTCATGTTTCATGCTGCTACCTCTTTCTTCCCCGTACTTCTAATGGGTCTTTCTCAGCTTTCTAGCTGCACTCCTGCTTTTTCTAAATCATTTTTGTCCTCAGGTCCACCTTCATCCAGTGTCCTATCATTGAGTATAATAAAATATAAAAGACATTACAGTAGTGTTTATCATCGATATATAGATAAAGGAAAACTCCATATATTTTTGCAGTTGTACAGATTGAGACAAATCAATACAATGGAGCATGCCATTAGTAAACAGATAACTAACTGTTACTATTTTTTATAGAAATACATTTTTCCAGTTTATTTTCATTTTTCATTGAAGTTTTATGTTGTGTTATTTAGGACATCTCAGTCTCCCTGAAGGCTAACTTCTAAACTTAGATACACATGATTCCATTTAAGTAAGGTGAGCAAATAAATATGGTCAGGGTCAACATATATGGAGTTTAGGGTTATCATACAAGACTCACTTTCTAGAAAACTCAGGGAAAATATTCTGAATATTTTGGTTTATGTATATAGAAATTGTTTAGAAATTCATAATAGAATTTCTTCTAATTCCTTTTTCCTAGCTTGAATGAATTACACATCTGCATTTTGGTTTCCTCTCAAACTTAGTTTACTATAAAATTTATCATCAAAGACAGAGAGGGAACAGTAGAATGCAGAGGTTAAGGATGAGGTCTCTGTGATTGCCTGGGTTTAGAGTCTACCCCACTGCCCAGTGATGTGAACTTGGGGAAATGACTTCTTTTTCAGGCCCAGTTTTCTCATTTAGAAAATGAAGATACCCTATAACTTCAGTTAGAGGGTTGTTGAGAAAGATATAAAGTTATTCCTCAAAATAGTTAATGCTGTGCTTGACATGTCTTATGCATTCCATGATTGCAAATGCCTCTTTCTTCACATTATTATTATTATTATTGAAACAACGTACCAAATTATCACTAGTCTCACTTTCATTTTTACCCCTATTTCAATGTGAACTACATATTTGCAACATTATTATAAGATTCTTGTGTATAAATATGTAATACCTGTTGTGAAGATATCCAATACCTGTTTGCTTATGAATATAATGACAACCTTTTTTACATCTGTAGTCTAAGGCCTACACTAGTTGATTATTTTAGTAAAGATTTTATTTTTAAAGTTTATTTATTTATTTTGAGAAATAGAGAGAGAGGGGGAGAGAGAGAGAGAGAGGGAGGGAGAGGGAGAGAGAGAGAGAGAGAGAGAGAGAGAGAGAGAGAGAGAGAGAGAGAATCCCAAGCAGGCTCCATGTTATCTGCGCATAGCCCAACACAGGCTGGAACTCACAAACCGTGAGATCGTGACCGGAGTCAAAACCAAGAGTTGGACCCTTAAAGGACTGAGCCACGCGGGCACCCCAGTAAAGATTACTTTAGAAACATCTAAGTTACAAATTGATTCGGATCATACAAGTATTGGTATTGGATCAAGCTAGGTTTTATTTACACATTTGATAAACAGCATGAAGATATCTTAAAGTTAAAATTTTTAGTTAAGGAAAAATAATTTGGGGGAAAATATTAACTAAATTTGGGGAGGATATAACCACACCTGTATGACTTTACATACCTCACCATACTATGAGTAGTGGTATTATTATCACCTTTTTAGTTCTAAGAACACTGAAGCTTGGCAAGTTAAAGTAACTTTGCTTACAATGTAGAGCCTCTATTGTGATTTAAAGTTTCATAATATAAACAATGCAACTTTAATCCTCCACAAACAAATCAGCCCTATGGAAATAGGTATTAGCTCACTTTTTCACAAAGAACCAAATTCAGCTCTCTACTGAAAATTAAAATTACATGTGTATATACAGCAGAATCCCATTTCAAATGAATAAATAAGTAACATGCAGGTGAGGAATAGAGGAAGGAAAGAAGAATAGGAAGAGAAAGGAAATCAGAAGGAATATAAACTGGGTGCCTGGGTGGCTCAGTCGGATAGGTGTGTGACTTTGGCTCAAGTCATGATCTCGTAGTTGTGAGTTTGAGTCCTGCAGAGGGCTGTGCTGATAGCTCAGAGCCTGCGGCTTGCTTCAGAGTCTGTGTCTGTCTATCTTTCTCTCTTCCTCCCCCGTACACATTCTGTCTTCGTCTCTCTCTTTCAAAAATAAATAAAGGTTAAAAAAAAAAAGGCATATAAACCAATCTATTAAGAGAGTGGTCTCTGAGGATTAGGATTATAGATTTTGGATTTTTACATTATATATTTGTATCATACATTCTAATTTTTTTAACCCTGAGTATGAATTACTTTGTTAAAAAAAGAGAGAAATATAATATATATTATGTATATATATAATATATATTATATTTCTCTCTCTTTTATATATATATACACATATATGTGTATATATATAAATCTCTATATATAAACTCATATATAAATCTCATATATATATATATATATATATATATATATATATATATATACAAAATATATATATATATCAAAAAACTCCAATTCATTGGCAATTCTGCTATATTCTAAGATACCATTATTTGTATCTGAATGATTTATTTACTAGAAATGAAAAAAGGTCTTTAAGAAGTTAAACCAATTTGTACTTTGGGATTATTGATGATAAAGGGATTCCAGAGAAGTTTCTCTGATGGAATGTGGTATTACTTATTTTAAAAATTAGTGCTTTGGGGCGCCTGGGTGGCTCAGTCAGTTGAGCGACCGACTTCGGCTCAGGTCATGATGTCATGGTTTGTGAGTTCAAGCCCCGCGTCAGGCTCTGTGCTGACAGCTCAGAGCCTGGAGCCTGCTTCTGATTCTGTGTCTCCCTCTCTCTCTGCCCCTCCCCCACTCATGCTCTGTCTCTCTCTGTTTCAGAAATAAATAAACATTAAAATTTTTTTTTTAAATTAGTCCTTTATAAGAAAGCATAAAGCAGCAGATATGTTCTCAATATTGGTTCTAAATACTATATAGTGGTCAATAAGTCAACTTGTATTCTTAAACCTCCAACAGGCAAGTTGAAAGAAACAGCTTAAAAATTCAGCATTAAGATGATCTTTATGCAACATGTAAATATAATCTTCCTTATTTAAAGACATTAAAACTAGCTCCATTCCAGTCACAGATATTATGCACTAATCTTAGTAAATTCCATTAGTATGTTTTTTTCTAATATTAAGGTTTGTATTTTGAAACAGAGAATTTAGACTAATTGGAGACATTTTCTCACCTATTGCCTCCCCTTTATAGCTAAGAATGCAAGATTTTGTGACCAGTAGGTTATATATAAATCCTAATGGTCATTATTTATCTGCCTTAATTAAATGTGATTTTTTTTCTTGGCATACTTTTTGGTTTACAGTGGGCATACTGGTTTTGTGATAAAGACAACATTTCTTAACATGGCAATCTGCTGAATAGGTTGGACAGTGCTCTTTCCCTAGTAGTCATCAACTGCCTTTCTTTTGTTTTCTCATGTACCCATGTACAATTGGGAAAGTGATGAAGGCATTGGGAAGGAAGGGGCAAGATGATATCAGAGAAGGTGAAAAATGTCCTGATGTCAAAAATGGCAGGCTAAGAGACTAGAATATAGGAAATATATAGAGACAGAGAATGAGACAGAGGGGAGGAAACATTTTCCTACTGATAGAAGTCATCCTGAAAGGCACTGAGGTGACAGAAAATCTATGTCTAGCGCTGACATTTGCTTCCAGAGGCTCTACAAAGATCTAATCTAAGAGTCTCCAAATTTCTCTTGTGAGTAGACCATTCACTGTATCCTCCTGCAAAGTATGAAACATGATGGAACAGAAATGTTAACTAAATTAGTGCTTAGAAGCTCGCTCCCAATTTTTAAGATAGCTCATTCTGCACTTACTTTTTTGATAAAGTCAGATAAACTGGCTATTGTTAAGGCATCCAGTGGTATATGAATCAGAGAGCTTCCTCTCCTGTTTTCTCAACTTGCCCGACTATAAAGTATAAGAGACTGAGATATAAAACAGCGTATTAGTAGAGTGACCTGTTTTCTCTCACTGTAAGTGATCTTTCAAGTACCAATTAATAAATTCTATGTAACGAGACTAGGAAATTTATCTTTCTGGTGAATATGGAAGACTAGTGCCTGCCTGTCAACAAGAACAGGTATTTTACTGTTAACTCAGATATTTTAGTAGGAAACTAGAAATGCTACACATTATACTGGCATCAGGAAATACTTCATTTTAAAATATTTAACAATGAGTGATACCTTCACTTGTGTTAACACATGACCTCATGGATTATACAAAGATATTTCCGATTTGAAACTGACTCTCGTACTTTAAAGCTGAGTCCTGATTTATATATTGAATAATAAAAGCCTGAAATTGCTTTCATGCTTATTTAATCATGTGAGTGTTTTTTAAAATGTCAAATGGAATCTAGATTATAAATGAATTCATTTGTACTACCAAAGACAGTAGCCATGCTTTACAACAAATATGGTATGCTTTCATCTACATTTTTCTATGATGGAATCAGAACTTTTGAAAGAATGACAAGCTTGAGGAAAGATCCAAGTCAAGATGCATTTCAAGTTAAAATGCTTTATCATAATCTTTTTTTAAGTCAATGTTTATCATATTTCTATAGAATAGAAATTATGTTAAGGTTATCAGATTTTAGATTCTCTTTTCAATTAAATTCATTCAAAGTTGGAGATCACCACACCATTTTGGAAAATGTGTGGGTTTTCAAAGTTTGTTATAAATATTGGCTTTGCTATGTGTTATTAGTGTGACATTAGTTAAACCTCTGGACTTCAACTTCCTGTTCTATAAAATAGGGGTAATCTTGCTGTAAGGATCACAGATGTTTCATGTAAGTTTTTATGTGAGAATGATAGTACCTTGTCTGGAAGATATGTTCAGAAAACACATAAATAGGATATTTTCATCATGTACTACACACTTCTTTTGCAGTAAAATATTAAACATTCCCATAGAACCTTCAAGAGTAGCAAGTGAATGGAGTTTTCAGTAACAGGTGGTCTCTTGATACTGACACTGGTACCTGACACTCGGCCAACTCAGGTTACTGATCACTGTTCTCTAGTCCCTTAAAACCATAAACAAACCTATGCATTTCTTTTTTTTTAAATTTTTAACGTTTATTTATATTTGAGAGAGATACAGAGTGTGAGCAGGGGACAGGCAGATAGAGAGGGAGACACAGAATCTGAAGCAGGCTATAGGCTCTGAGCTGTCAGCACAGAGCCCGACGTGGGGCTCGAACCCACCAACTGTGAGATCATGCATGACCTGAAGTGAAGTCAGACATTTAGCTGACTGAGCCATCCAGGCGCCCAGAAACATATAAACTTCTATATTATGTTAACCAAGAGACATAGAGATAATGAGAGAGAATGCTGTAGAGTTAAGGGACATTTGTGGTTTTCACAATGGTTTATTTTTAAGTGAAGAACTAAAGGCACAAGAATCATTTCTTAATAATACAGTTTGAAAACAAACTATTTCCCTGAGAAGAATTCATGGGAACCTTTAATATGTCATTTGTGTCAAATTTATTTAAAAACTGTTAGTGCTTCAATTGTTATTAAGCTAAATGGCCTTAGTTCCATTAATATACTGAAAATAAAAATGATCTAAATAGTACAAATAAGACCTAAAAGCACTATTTGGTCTCTTAAATTGCATTAGATTGATTCTGATTGAATCATACTTGAGTGTAGTAAAACTTTCTTTTGGACAAATAGCAGGCACAAAGACCATATTCCATATTAATGCTATTATTACTATTTATAATATTTTGTTTAGTGTCCAAGCTAGCTACCTTTGGTGTTTTGGTGAGTTCTTACCTGTCATAGGATCATCAGTGTTCCAAGAGTTCCAGCATTATCTGAATAATGCTGGAACATACACAGGGATAACTTCAAGTTGTACTTATGTGGATTGCACTATCATTTATAAACCTTAATTTGCCATGCAAGTTTATATGACTTGCAGAAGTGAATGTCAGACTTGAGAATGTTTGTATATCAATGGCAGGGTAGCTCTTGCCTGCCATCTTTGGGTGCCAACACTTTGAAACTAGTAAGAGCAGATGTGATGTCATGAAGGGATGACGTTGGGATGGGGCATCATTGTGGGATACTGACAAGACAAGAAGGCACCCTTTGGGCACTCTGAACAGTTTCATTCTATCAAAGGTTTCTGCTAAAAGGCCACTAACTTAGGGAAATTATCATTCCCCATTGCTGGAGAAGCCTATATTCACTTCTGATTATTTTAAGAGTCAAAGTTTGGTGGATGAATCGCTGATTGATTGATCGATTGGAGTCTACTATTAACACATAACTTTATGTGCTAGTTAAAGCCTACTCAAAATGCAGGCTTTTGAAACTCAAAATCAGCTTTCTCACAAATCATGTTTTTTTGTGCTTTACAAACTCTTACTTTTTAATTCAGCAGCCAAGAATGTTCTCTTCTGTTGATCAGCACTGATGTTTCTGCTCTGACAGCCCTGCCCTGAGTTAATGCATTCAAAGATACAGCCTGAATGGTGAGAAAGCCACAGGGTGATGAAACAACAACAGCAATAATAAAAGAATTCCAGTGGACACAAAAACATATTGATTAATATATCAAACTAATAACAGACAGTGACTGGTTTCTCTTTCATTGCTTTACAAGATCAAGCCTATTGTTTGAAAAGGATCAAAGGAGAATACTTTGCAGTATATCTGGATTAGAGATTCTTTCTCCCCTTGGTTTATAAAACCAGTAACATTTTTAAAGAGTCAAATCAGGTATGGAATGTTACTGAGAAAGGAAATTTCAGAATTGTATTCTCTGTAACTTTTGATCTTTCATTCTGCGGCTTAACAAAGGGACTTGATTAGTTGAAGCACCTGCAGTTTTAAATAGTTATCTTAACAGTTTGAATTTTTAGAAAAGTTCTCCCAGATGAAGAGGCAGTTAGTAATTATAAAAATGACTAAAAAGTGTGGTTTGCCGTGGTTCTTTGGGATACTTTCCTTAGCTCTGATTATTTACTTCAAACCAAAAGTGGCTTCCTTTTATTTTTCACATAAAATCTGAACAATTTAACATAGCACTCAAGGACAGCCACCTGATTTGACCTTACCTCTGTGCCTTCATGAATCTGGATCTCAGGGTCCATTGCTTTCCTTTCAAACACTTCCTGAACTTTTTGGACTCCATGAAGTTACACAGCCTATTCCCTTCACCAGGTGGCGCTTTGATCCTCATCAATGGACAGGCTACCCCTCTCATCTCATGGTCCCTTAGTTTCTGTCCTACCTTTAGTCATAAAGATATCTCCAGGCTCTCTCATACTGCTCCTATGGTACTTGTTTAAGGCTACATGGTATTTTAAGGCTACATAGATATTTGTGTAGTAAAAAGAAGACCAGGCCCAGAAGGAGAAATTTGGGGTTTTACCCCTATTTTAAACGCTGGGGCAAGGCCATTTCAATTCTCTGAGCCTCAAGTCAGTCTGTGGATTTCATAACTGCCCTTACATTGTTTTCAGTCTGAGGTTTATTGGCTAAAGTTTTCTACTTGTGCACAGAAATTAAGTCTCAATTTCCTATAACGCTTTGAATTCAGTAAATATTTGCTGAATCAAATAGAATGGCAGGTGAGAAACAAGAAGTTTATTGACAAGTCCAGTGAAATAACTGGGGAAAATAAGAGCAAGTTTAGTTTTTGTATTTGACTAAATAAATGTTCATGTTAATAAATATTATCTCATTGACAAAAGGTAGGCGACAGGCTGGTTATGGGGTTCCCTTTCCCACTCCCTCCATCTCAGCCAACAATTGTGATTTCCTTCTCTTAAATGCAGATTAAAGGTTTGAATACTCTTCCTTCGTACAATTAGGGAAAGGCAATATACAGTAATTCGTAGCAAAGAAAAAGGCTGAAGATTAACAACTAATTCACGTTTCATTTGACAAGCTTCTGAATAAGCTCAGAAAGCCTTGCCAGGAAAATACCGAGTTAGATCACTTTATTTCAAAGAAGATAAAAATAACTCCATTCCTTCACAACAGTCTCAACCTTTCCAGTATTTCAACAAGTGGCATTTTGTGTCCTAGCTCACTGCCATAGCTCCGTGTTGGTATAGATTATCTCCCTATTTCGGAGAGGATAAAAAATAAGCTTACCTCTATCCTTCTTAGTCCATCACATCTGCTATTCAATTATGTGCTCTTTGCTTGTGGATACCTGAAATAGTGAGAAAGAATAAAAAAGGAAAATTAAATATAACTCAACAGCATTTTGTGCAAGGCAAACATTTACAATTTTAATCAATGACAGACACACACTTCATAAAACTATTAGCATGCAACTCCAGCTGCAAAAACTGAACAGCAATATGCCTAAGCTGGTTAGCAGCAAAAAAGTAAACCAATCACATCGACAAAAGCCACCATAAACAAAAAAACTGTATTTAAAAGATGAACAGTTTTGGCATTCGTCCCTACCATCAAGTCTTTTGCTTTCTTTTTCCATCAAAATTTAGATTACGTTTGATGTTAGCAAGAGTTGCATTACTATTATTGTTAATTTTAGTTCTGTTTATTACCTTGAGGGTTATATATTGTAAAATAATTTTGGTGCCTCTAGTTAATGTTAATTAGTTGTTTTAATAGCCTATAGACCTATTTGTTAAGTTTTTGTAGGTTTACTTTTTTAACTATCAGGAACTTAATAACTGAGAATATTTAACATTACTGTTGCATAGGCAAAATTACAGAGTTACTATTAGTGTTACCTGTTTAACGTTTAGTCATCCTTTGAGTCCTGCGACATATTTCCTTAATAATCATCAGCCATCAAGTCTGATAGTCTCAAAAGAAATATCAGCCCTCTAAACTGCCTTCAAGGGCGGTGATATTTAGCACTGAAAATTACAAATAAAGTTTTTGAGGTTGAATAGCAACAACTGGCCAGTGACACTGATGATTTGTTTGTCAAAACAAATTGTTATAAACTACGCAAATGAAGTCCACGCACTCCTTTGAGTGAAAACAATAAAGTGAATCTACGCAATGCTTACATGTTGGATGGGATATTTAATGTGCGGGGAAACTCAAAGGTTGAAGAACTAGGCATTTAGACAGTGGTAAGTGGTACTCTTACCTCTTTATACTCCATTACTCTTTCTCACGAGAGACATGCTAATGCAAACAAGTCAATCAGAATTTGTGTTTAGCAAGATAAAGCTTAGAGGATAGTTTAAAATCCATTTATTATTCTAAATCCATTTTTTTCCATTAACATGTTATACATTAGTGTTTACTAACCATGATTCATGTAACAGTTTAGTTTGTTAACTTTTAAATTATTTAACAACCATAAGTTATTAATACAGTTTTTAAGTATTACACAAATATCTTAAAACAGGCTTGGGTTCATTTTTGTAATTTTTAAATAGAAAACATTTTAGGCATCTCTTGAAGAAGAAATAAAGCAGGCATTTAAAGCTAGAAAACAAGTAATTCCAAATTTAGTTTTTACAAAAGTTTTCAGCTTTATTGACAAATTATGGCAAACATATTTGACAAATTGTGGTTTCCTATTTAGAGTAGCTTACACATGGAACTTTATGTGTGTGTTTTTTTTTTCTTTTTTAACAAATACAGGTTAAAACACTGAACAAATTCAGTTAGCTACATACATACAGTAGCTGCTTGTTTTCAACTCCATTAAAACAGCATTTAAAATTAAATTTACAAACTTAATATCGAACATCTTCATCTAACTAACAGATATTAAAAGACAGGTTAAAACATCTTATCTACAACTTTATTATCAGCTAGTTCAAAAATCATATTACAGTCTTTTAGCAACCCTAAACAAAGTTTTTGCTAGTTGATTGAGACTCAAAATCTGTTAACAGATTCATGCTCTTTCTTAAGGAAAAAAAAAAAAAGGAAAAGAAAAAAAAGAAAAAAAAAAGATTACACACAACAATGAAAAACAACCAGGAGAATATCATCCTACTGAATGGTTTATAGACAGTGCTTGCCAATGTCTTTTTTAGTCCGTTTTGTAAAATAATACTAGTGTCAATGTCACGCCAACAGTATAGGGGGAAATACAAGAAATATATGGGAGAAATCATGAGCAGTTATCCCTATAATAGGAAAAAAAAAAAAAAAGGACTATTACTTGTCTTGTTGCTGTTTATGTGGAGACCACAGGCTATGAATTGTCTTTGAGGTGAGGTCACGGGTGAGAAGGACCTTCAATATCTACCATAGGGGTGCTCCCTGTATCCCCCTCTGGCTGACCTTGGCGGTGGTGCCTTCAGGCTGGAGCGGGTTGTGGCCCATTCTTCTGGTGCTATGAACAAGAGAAAGACAATAACATTCACGTGGTTTCACAGTTACCAAAAACAGTCATTTAAGACACAAGAGTTGACCCAGAAAAAGAGAAAAAAAGATCTCAACACTGAAGGCTAAAGCCTTACTATGTTTTCCACATGGTGAGATCATCAAAAAAAGTGTATACTTTGAAATGCAGCCATGTGTAATTAAACTTGCAGGGCGTTCTTCGAAGAAGAGAAAGTTAAAAGTCCTTGGATAATTCCACATTTATTATGTGCAAAATTTTGTGCCACAAAAGAGAAGAGTATCTGTGTAAACCACTCCATATTTTATTCTTTATGCAGGCATCTGAAAGAAAGTGGATATAGGAATCTAGGGGTGCTTAGCCTTTGATTAACTTGAGAAACAACCTGTGAATCTTAAGACACTACAAAACCAAACCAAAAATGACTAATGCCTGTTCTCTGTCTCCCAAACTTAATGATTAGAAAACTACAGGGTGAGACCTGGTGAGACCTGTTTTCCAGTGATCCCCTAGAAGATTCTTAAGTGGTACAGGATGAGATCCTTCTGCTAAACTATCTTAGACAAAGTTAGTGACAGTGGAACAGAGTGAATTTAAGCAGTAAAATCAATAAAGAATATGCTCATGTCAGTTTTTACAAGTACTTTGAAAATAAAGAGGTATTACTACACTAAGAAAACTCCTCATTTACCTGTTAATCAGATTTTCCAGTAACTTTGTGTTCTGGAACCTAGCCAAAAAACAACAACAACAACAACAAGAAATAAGATGGCAAGATTTTGAGTATTGGGGAAAATAGCCTTTGTAAAGTCCATGTTCCCAGAAGAGGAATATAGGCCTCCCTCAAAGGGCTGGGGACTTAATACTGGGCTCATGGTTACTTCTGTGTAACTCCTGAAGCTAGGTTATGTGGGTCTTTCAATCCTCATTCAGTTTTCAGTTGAGAGCTGACTTCATGCAAGGAGCTCTGGTGAAAGGAAGTAGGGACATAGAAGGGATTAGTAGAAAGAGACACACTGACATTGACAGCTAATATATAGGATAATGATGGTAATGTACATATCAACTGGAAAGAAACTGCAGATTGAGGCCAACTGATGTAGGGCATGTCCCTACATAGTTCAAGTGACCCTAAGAATATTTTTGTACACAGTTCAGGGAGATTAAGGAAAAGCAGTAAGAAAAATTTAAATTGTACTCACTATACTGTATATAAAACAAAGGAGAGTGATATACAATGTAGAACAAGGATTAAAAGCCTATCAACATAGGAAAAAAATAGCATTTAAATGTTTTTTGGGGGGGATATTCTTCATCAGAACTTCTTTATTAAAAATGATACCTAATGAAAAATTTATCTTTTCCATTGTTTAAGGTATATGCTTAAGTTTATCTCGGTATTTGATAAGACATAAAATAGAAATGAGAAACTAAATAAAAATGAGAAATATTACATTTTCTCAGAATACAGATCTACTTAGATCATGGGTTGGCCAACTATGGCCACATGTGGCTAGCTGCTTGTTTTTTGTTTTTGTTTTTTTAATAGTTTTATGGAATGCAGTCATGCTTATTTATTTGTATACGGTCTATGACTGTTTTCACTCTACAAAGGCAGAGCTGAGTAATTGTGAGGGAGACCGTACTGTCTGCAAAGCCTAAAATGGATGTGAAGGAGTCTGGGTTTTTACAGAAAGGATTTTCAGACCCCTGCTCTAGATTATGTTGTCTCTTTTGGTTGGATACTGTGGATGTTGGTCTTTCTGATGTGATCTCTTGAGGTCAGAGATCCTTGTGATTTCCTAAGGCTGCCCTAATTTCTCAGTAAGACACTGAAAAATAATTGTATGTATTTATTTTTGGAATTAAATAAAACTTTTTGATGTACTAGAAGGGAAAACCGATTCTGCTTGCAGAACTAGCAAGTGCCTTCTTGGTCTTATGTAATATGAATTTTATACTTTGACTATGAATATCAAGAATATGTCAATGTCCTTATCTTGTAGTGGTAAAATCTAAGCAGTTCTTTTTTAATTTTTTAAGTTTACTTATTTACTTAGAGAGAGAGAGAGAGAGAGAGAGTGAGCACAAGTAGGGTAGGGGCAGAGAGAGAGAGGGAGGGAGAATTTCAAGCAGGCTCCACACAGTCAGTGAAGAGCCCAATGTGGAGCTTGAACCCACAAACTGTGAGATCATGACCTGAGCTGAGATCAAGAGTCAGATGCTTAACTGACTGAGCCACCCAGGTGCCCCCAACTCTAATCAGTTTTATTAATGCATTTAATAAAAGGAATATAATACGTTTTGCTTCATTCTGTGCTAGAGTGTTAGAGATCCCTGGGTTGTAGCCTATGGGATTCAGAAACTGAGATAATATAAGTTTCAAGTTTTCCCAGTCCTGGATCCTTTGTCAGATGCTCAATGTTCTTGGTAGTTTCTGCAAAATAGTGAAACAACATAAACAGAGTGATAGCAATACCTGCCATAGCTACCTTAGATTTGTCAGAACTTTTAAACTGACATAATCTTGAGAACCGGCCCCAGGGCACATTAAGTGTTTAATAAGAACTCATTGATTTAGGTGTACTTGATTTTATCTAAAGTCTAGGGCAGGTAATGTATGGGCTAAAACCTTTCATTTCCTAACTTTTGGCTAATGTTAAAATGGGGAGTGTCGCTATTCACTGTTGTATCCTCAGTGCCTGGAAAAAGCGCCTTGCCTAGCAGGGGTTGAACACAATGAAAGATGGCATGAAAGACAGGATGAATGAATGAATAAACAGAGGATGTATGAGGCACAAAAAGCTCCTAATGACAACCTTACAAACATAATATTTGAGCTGAAGACATTTGATATTAATATGAAAAGCTTTAGAACTAGAAATATTAAATATTTTAGAGTTAAAGTCAGACTTCTTAAGAGGGTCAGGTAGCTAAATAGCAAAAGTATTTCGTGACTGGATTCCATAAAAAATGATAGTAGAATCCCATTACAAAAAAGTATAAAAGCATGTGTCATTGTACAAAAATATGCTCTTTTAATTCTCTGTATGTAAGTTTGTACTGTTCTTTCTTCCTTGCTGAAGTCTAGGAAGGGGAAATACTGTTAGTTTAGGAAAACTGTGACCAAAAAGGCAGCCAAAATGACTTCCTACATAAAGTTTTAGATTTTCTGAGATTCCTTCCCATTAACAGAGGAATCAGGATATATTTCACTTAATTCATGTTCTACTAGTGAATTGAGATCAGCAAAGGTATTATTTCTATTTGTGCCAAATTTCCTTGGTCTATATTTTTTCTAATATCAGAATGTTTATAGATGGCCAAATGTTTACAATCACCTGATAATACAAGCCAGCCTCTTTTAGTGAAGTTATGTTCTTTGAATCTGGACTGGAGAGCACCGACTCAACTTTATCATCATGTAGTGTGTCATTGAGCCTTACAGAGTCAGCCAGTCCCCTCATTGCCTACCATTGGATTTCTTCACTGCAAGTAACAGAGATAGAAGTGATGCTTAGACATCTAAAGAGATTCTAATGTGAGGCCACCATAGAACCTTGCACATGGAAAAGACCCAAGCATAGGAAGAGACAAATCATTGTAAGGTTTTTATGATGGGAATTCTCTAAAATTTGAAGTATAAAGAAAGGCCCAAGAATAGACTTAGAAATAGCTTGTCTTTCTTTGGGTTCTACTATTCTGCAGACAAGATGGACTTAAAATATTTAGAGATTCATACAAATTTTGGAGTCCTTGCCAGTGGTTTCTATTCCCATGATACGGTCTAGGATGTCATTTTAAATATAACACAGACAATGAAACTTAGAGGTAATCTTTCTTTGTCCTTTTGGAAAATAATAAAGGATGTAAGATGCTCTCAGTATCAGGATCATTGTCATATGAGAAGCACTAGCTAGACTATGGATGTGAATGAGCAATTAGATAACAAATAATTCCTCAGAGAATGTGCAAAATAGCTGCCTAACAAGTTGAAATTACTGGAATGGTTTACCGAATTGGGGATGTGGAAATAGGAAATGAAGATATGAGAAATAGGCTTCAGTGACTTGATCAAATTCCCACCATTTCTAGGCTTACCAATTCAGATTTTAATGTACCATACAGTATATGAAATAAAGAGGGAAGGAGACAAATAAAGCATTCATGAAATAATTTTTTTTTTCTTTACTAAAGATCTCCTATATGCTAGTCATTGTACTGAGCCCTGAGTATGAGGATACTTTAAGGAGCCTTTAGGAGATCACAGGACAAAACTAATAGGAAATTTCATAGATTATAATACATTTATAGTTGAAGAGAATGCTGGGGAAGGCCTAGAGGAGAGAGAGCTACTAATTTCCATTATTCAGTTGAACTTGGAATGAGCTCTAACATCTAATCATCTCAAAGAAGTAATTTTCTGAGCAAATATACAGAGTAACTAAAAATTGAGGTACTGTTTAACCTATTTAAGAGAACTCACCTTCTTTGAAGACTTTCTTATGTTAATTATTTTGTATCACCTGACCTTGTTTCTTAAACTGGATTCTAAGATCTAGGAGGGGAGAGCCCTTCTGTTGTGGTAGATACATAGGAAGAACACCGTAAGTATCTGTAAGCTACATTTAAACAGATGATGTTACTAACCAAAAAGGAATTTTAAAATCAATCCTGTAAAATAAGTAAAACAGAATTCTTACAGACACATTGTTAGCAATTAGGGGATAGTGTTGCATATATTTGAAATATATTAATATATCTTTTAAAAATTACTTCACCTATGTTCTTTTAATTTAGACTGATTTTTTCCCCAGTTGAGTCAAGTCTTACAGAATTCCGTAGAATGCATCTCCATTACATGCTAAAAGCATCATTGAGGAATATTATACTTTGATAAAGGGGTGTAAATTACCCAGGTAACTCTTCTTGTGCTTTCCATGTTATTCTAGTGACTTCAAAAGCTTCTGCATCTCAAATATTCTGCTTTCAGCAGAATCAGATTTATTAAGTGGTGTGCATTTCTAAATGTGCTCTCATTCCTGCCCTGAGACCACCTAGTTTGGGGAGCATTCAGAGCAGGAAAGAAAAATCTGGATGATATTTAAAGCTACAAAGCTGTGTTCTCTGTTCCAGAGATGCTATCAATATTGAGTTGAGGTTCTTGGTGGGGAAATTGAAGCATTGGAACAAGGCACCAATTTAGGAAAAGTCAGCATCATTTAAGTACCTGGAAAGCAAACTTTTAATGTTTATTTTTACAGAAGTAGGTTTAAAATGCCACCCTCAGAGTACATTAACTTTAGGAATCATTTAGAAAGGATATAGAATATCATGGAGATTATTGAGAGCACCGATTTTATGCTCACAGTTTGCTAGACCCTACATAGCTAGTTGTTTATAGTTCTGATATCTTAAAAAGAACCTAAATTTTTTTAACTCACCACATTAACATACCATACCATACCATAACATAAATAAGGGGTGTCTGGGTGGCTCAGTCGGGTTAAGCATCTGACTCTTGATTTCAGCTCAGATCACGATCCCAGGGTTGTGGGATCGAGCCCCGTGTCGGACTCTGTGCTGACTGGGGAGCCTGTTTAAGATTCTCTCTTACTCTTGTTGTCGCTCTCACTCTCTCTTGCTCTCTCTCAAAATAAAACCAATAACACAACACCAACAACAACACCCCCAAACATCAAAATAAAAATAACTCACCACAACAAAAAGGGAGAGCTCATGCTATTTATTTTTAGTACACTAGAAACCAGTATGTAAAAACCACAAGGAAAGTGGGAAATCTAATTTCTCTTATTACAAACCACTGGTGTCTGGTTTGCCAGTCATATAAGAACATTACAAGGTTGATTAAAATTCACCTGGCTCTAAGCCACTCCATTTGTTGGTCTCAGTTAAATTTCTCATATTTCTCTAAGGCATCTCTTTCTACTTAAAAGCAACTTTGGAATGTATTCTTACATGTTTTGTTATTGCTATTTATTCCCAAAGAGAATATGCTAGATTAGATGTTTTGTTCTTGTAACTCACTATAACAATGTTCATTTTCTTTAATTTTTAAATCCTATCCTTTTAAAAAAATTGAGATATTCCCTGTCATCACATCTTCCAAGGGCCAAATACAGTGTGGGGCATTTTATGTGTATTATTAGCAAATCCTCACAACTTCCTGTAAGGTATATGCCAACGTTGTCTTCCTTTTAAAGATGAGAAAATTATAGCTCAGAAAGTTTGTCTGGAAGACCCAGAATTTTTATCTATAATCATCTTACCATTTTCTACCACTGCCTTCATCTGAAAGAAGCTCCTGGCTTCCACTCCCTTTCTCCTTTTCTTGCCTAGGAAATAGGACTTCATTTATTCTAATCCCCTTGATTTATTTTATAACTAGTGGTTCCTACAACAAATTATTAGCTAAATGAGTGAGAGCATAGCTTTAATTTTGTTAACAAGAGTGTGGGCTGCTTGAACTGAATTTGTTAAGGTGCAAATCTAGGTGTTCATTCCTCTAACATAGAAAGCATGTCTGCTCTGCCCTGAGCATTTTAAAATATTAATGAAACGTTGGCACCTAATGGTTCAACAATTTTATCTACATAGTTTGTATTGCCACCATGTGTAATCGCAGAGTTTATTGTTCCAAAATACAGAGGGTAAAATATTATAGTGCAGAAGGGGAAATATGGGTGACCAGCATCTGTTTTCACAGATGAACATAGTGAATTATGTTCTAAGAAGAGTTAACTTTGAGTTCACCATCAGTTATGCTCTCAGGAAATTCAGTCAGCTTCTGAGAAGCATTTACAGCTTTTATCACTATTTCAAATTTTTAATTAGATATTCCCTGTTAGAAAAAAGTAACACTTGGAATATTCCATCTAGAGAGTATCAGAGGGCTGGGCCTTTCTAAGCACTCTCTTCTCAACTCCAGAGTTTTGTGATGCACATGGCAGGCACTTGGTAATTATTTATTGAATAAATTAATTCTACTTAAATATTTTACACCTTCATTTGTACCCATAAAAGAAGCCATAGCCTTCCCTCAGATCTCTTCACTTCGAATGGGAGTCTCAGGGCTCTCTAGCCAGGTCTGCATTTGAATTCTGGTTCTGCCTCTACTTGAAAGACTTTTTTGGCAGGTGGTAGGTTTCTTAATCTGCATACGGATGATATATTTTAATTGTCACAGACCATTCTGAGCTTCTGACATGTATATCTAACTGCCTGAGGGGCATCTCCTCAGGTGTTTCAAAGTCATTGTTTCCCAAAACTAAACTCATCTTTTTCTCCAAATACTTAATGCTCTTCCTAAGTTTTGTATTGCAGAGACTGATGCTACCACCTACAACTTGTCTAGTTACTACTCCTCAAAACCCTTGGCATCCTCTCACCTTTGCTCAGTCAATCTAATCAATCATCAAGCTTTGTCTTTTCTTCCTTAATGTGGATTATTATATTTTCTTCCTTAATATGCATTTAACTCATCCATCTCTTTCCATCCCTACCAACCCTATTCCATGCCAAGCCATTCTCATCTTGGCCCAGAGTGCTCATCTACCTAGTTATCTTTTGGGTCTTTCCATGATTTTAAGTGTGTGTGTGTGTGTGTGTGTGTGTATATGTATGTGTGTGTGTCTACACACACAATATGATGTGATATGTTGTAATATGTTATACATAGGTATATCTTTGTGTGTGTAGTCACACACACACGCGCGCGCACACACACACACACACACACACACACTCCCCTAATGTGTGTATGTGTACATTCCTACTCTTCTTCACCTTCTAACCAGAGGGACTTTTCTTAGTACAAATGATGAGGCCTGCCTGGCCAATTGCTCTTGAAGCATACTCAAGGTCAAGTCCAAATTCCTTAGCAAGGAATTCCATGCACAGTCTAGCATGATCTGACCCTTGACTTCATTTTAGAGCATTGGAGTTGATGACTTTGATGATCAACTAAAGTATAGGTATTCTACAGTATTCATTGAAAAAAATGTCTTGGGTCTTGAAATACAATGAGTGTTGTTGGTATAGTTAAGATTTTAAACTCTTTTTTTCAAAAGGAAGGTCATCTTGTTGTTGCATGGAAATGGACCAATTAGGGGAAGAAACTAGTAGAACAAACCAATCAAAGGTTTCAAGTGTAAGACACAAACTTTAGATACCTGTTGTATTTCAGCAAATGATTTCATTTTGCTTAATATGTTGAGAAAAAAACTTATATTTCCCTTAGCAACTAGTAAATATTTATAGATTAGTTTTTTTATTGCTTATTTTGATTCATCCTAAGAATGATAATGATGATTTCTGGTAGTGATCCCACACGCCAGAGATGGGCTGGGTGTTTTGGGACTTCTTAAAAGCTTCTCTTAGCTACTGGGGAACTTCTCCTAAATACCAATAGTTCCTCGAAAACAGTGCAATTCATTTTAGTCTTTGAAGAAGCTCTTAGGTGAAGTCCCTAAGTGGTTTTTGAAAGCAGGTGTTTTCCATTGCCCACGTGGACCGTGAAACAGATAAGTAAACTGACTCCAAAGTCCATTTGTTGATATAAAAACAAATATGAATTTTTAAAATGTAGTACATACTGAAAATATGCATAGGGGCACCTGGGTGGCTCAGTCAGTTAAGCGTCTGACTTCAGCTCAGGTCATGATCTCATGGTTCTTGAGTTTAAGCCTCACCCTGGGCCCTGTGCCGACAGCTCAGAGCCTAGAGCCTGCTTCACATTCTTTCTCTCTCATCTTTCTCAAAAATAAACACTAAAAATGAAAAATAGAAGAGAAAAAATATGCAAAATATTCCAAAATGGAAGGTACAGAAAAAAAAATGGTGGCTGATAATTGGACACAATGTAGAATCTTTTGTGACTTGAGTTTAAAAAATACTTTTACTGTTGTGAAATAAAATCCTGAATCAATCAAAAGTCTGCAGAATTCAGCCACAGACTTTTTTTTGTACATAAGAACATTATGAAAAATAATGGAAGGATAAGCATGATGATACAAAATACCATTTTATGATTCTCTTCTCTAAGAATTCCAAAAATGCCCTCAACTCAGTGAAGAAGGTACACTAGGTAGCATAGCTTCATAGACAAAGAAACTGAATTTGTAACAGTTTTGATTGCCTTACTCCCCTCACATCTGTCATTTCTATACTTGAGAACAGAAATGAGCCCAGAGTATATTCTTAGACCAACACCAAGTTACGGGAGTTACAGAATACCAGGTTTTAAGCTCAGCAAAATGTTGACAGTGACGAGCTCTGACTCTGCTTTCCTCTCAGCATGCCTCTGCCTGCTTTCCCAGGTGGGTGCTCACGTTGTTACCACCACCCCCTCCCTCTGGAAACAAACATTTTGGCTGCCCTTTGTCCCTGGTTACTGTGAAGTTAAGTCTAAACTCCGGAATGTCCTGGAGTGATGGGAAGGTCTTTGTTATCAGTGGTGGCTCCTCAGACCACACAGGATAGTTCATGCTAATGAGATGACTCAGGATGTGGGCTGGTCCCACTTGAAAGACCAACCAGGAGGTTAGAGGATTTGGGCATTAACCGAGTGATATCAGCCCAATCTGGAGAGAAAAGGAGGCAGGAGTTGGAGATGATTCAGGCATTCATGCTGCATCATGGAGCTATAATGAAAACTCTGGGCACTGAGGTTTTCAAGAGCTTGGCAATACCTTGTGTGTTGTTACACATCAGTATGCTGGGAGGGATAGTGCCATCCTGAAGATTTTCAAAGCTTCATATTTGGGATTCACCCAGGCCCTGCTCTATGTATCTCTCTTTTTGCCTCCTTCTGCTTTCTTTCCTTTTGCTCCAATAAAATTAATTGTAAGTTAGAGCCCTTTCTTTACAGAAGCCCTTTACTTCTGTGAGTCATTCTGGCAAATTATCAAACCCAAGGGGGTAGTGGGAACTCCAAATCTATAGCCAAATGGTCAGAAGAGAGGGTGGTCTAGAGTCTCCCAAATGTATGTCCACAGTTTTGTGGACACTTGTGCCCTTAACTTGTGACATTTGGGCTAACTCTAAGCACTCACCCTAATTTCTTTGTTTGCTCTCCCCAGTCTTCTCAGCAGCCGAATCCTACCTAGCTCTTGGCCCATAACTGGACCTATCCCTGCTGGAATTTCCGAATGCTAATGGCCTCCAGGGGTATCTGTCTATCTTCTGCTGCTATATTCCCCTGATCACAAGGGGATTTCTGGAATCTTTCTGCACAGTTGCCAGGCTCCAGAGAAACTGACCTAAGTGTTCTAGATCCATCCTCCCCCTCCCCTGGCATATCTTGTTACCAGCAGAACTAAAGGTTTGACAAGATCTTCATATGGTTAGGTCATTTACAAAAAGACACTGATATCAATATCAATCAATAATCATAATTATATTCATCAATAATCATAATTATATTTTCAACTGGCATACTTTTTTTCAGCATATATATCAGTTCCCACTGAATCATTCAATAAATTATGACATATTTGATAAATGTATGTTACACATTTATTTCAGGACAAGGTGTCCTGGTCTTTTTAAAATTCATATCCTCTTTTAATAAACATAAAAATCTCCCCAAACTGTGGAAATTTATTATAAAGACCCCCTAAGGTGGTAGGCCTCTAGTATATATTTTTTTCTTTGCTAGTGTTATTTCCAAGAAAACGTTTTCCCAGCTTTATATTTTGTATTCTGTACTTTGTGTTTTAAAAACAGCTCGTTTTGTATATTCTAAATAAAAATCTGTGTCATATTGAATATACTTTTTGTACATGATCTGTTCACCCCAAGATTCTGACAATAAATCACTCAACTCCTCCCTCCCCATCAGTTAAAATGATTGCCCCATTAACTCAGCAGAAAAGAAAGTGATAAAAGAACTTTCCTATGGCTTGGTTTATTGTCTCAACAAGAGAATTGTTGGGTGCATGTGGGCTATAATTTTTTGTGGACTCTCTATCTGTTGGGTGTATTTTAGACAACGTCAAGTTTAAGATTTAACTGTTCAGCACACCATCGTTCAAAGAAAAGACAAATTCTATTTTCCATTACTTAAACTTACAGCTTTTTTTTTTAAAAGGTGAACTGAAAATGCCAGGTCCTATAACACAATATTTACTTTTAAAGT
Source organism: Panthera onca (assembly GCF_046562875.1). Lineage (NCBI taxonomy): Eukaryota > Metazoa > Chordata > Mammalia > Carnivora > Felidae > Panthera > Panthera onca. The sequence goes on from NC_138343.1 coordinate 55,547,966, forward strand.
ACCCAGTGTTCTAAAGGCAGCCTGTGCATAACTTGTGTGGTGCCTTTAAGGATGCAAGTCCTTGGCACAGTTTTGACCATTCATATTAAGATCATTGGCTACTTTTCATCAAGTTCCCATGTATGTATCTAAAACTTATTCTCAACTTTAGCTTCAGATAGGACCACTGAGACCACTATTCAACTGATGCCCAGTTCTTATGTCCAAAACTGTGATGGAGCTGATCTTGGGTAGTAACTGGACTTTGGTATTTTTTTCAAGGTTCACCAGGTGATTCTAAAATCTGTAATTAATCTCATAGAATCTCATGCATTGTGAGTTCGAGCTCCACATTGGGGTCTAGGCTGAGGGTATGGAGCCTGCTTGGGATTCTCTCTCTCTCCCTCTCTCTCCGCCCTGTCCTGTATACTGTCTCTCTCTTTCAAAATAAATAAATAAACGTAAAAAATACTTTAGAAGCGCCATTTCATTAATCTTTTTGGTTAAAAATAGAGTTTAAAAATCTATATTAAAAGTTAAATAGAAAAATAACAGTGGTATTTTTCTCAATAGCCTATCATGTAGCAATTTCAATATTAATAAGTCCTAGGAAAAATAAATTGGTTGTATACATTAGTTTTTAAAATGTCTGGTAAATTCTTGCCCATATTAAGGAACTCATCTTCATTTGTAAAATCAATTTCCTCAAATTTATATTTCCAGTTACTCTTAAAAATGGACAATCTTTGTTCTTGAATCACATGGATGGCATGATTGCCAGTTAGCTTCATTTTCTTTTGCTGTTTTCACAGATTAATCAATTCAGGGCTTATTTTCATACTGGGATAATAATCATTCCTGCCTCTGAACACAAAATGGGTTTTGTGTTCTGCAATCGCCTTGAAGTGAGGCACTCAAATACCCTAGAATATAGCACAGAATTCTTTTTGCTTTCATTCATTTCAAGACAGTGTATTAATATTATCCTCCTTGCTTCCACACAGCTGTCATCTTAAATGCCACTAAAGAATGGATGCATAATTAGGTCTTCAGTTCATACATTAAATACATTTTAATAAACAGTTCTTTTCTCTGAGAAGAGAATATTGCCATCCATTCTTAGCTGTCAGTCTCAGAGAGAATTTAGAGAATGTTTCCTATGTGAAACATTGTTTAGCCAAGCTAATCTATGCACTATATTTAAAATGCACCCTTATTGAATTATGAACTATTTAGACTTAACCAAAACAATTATAATGACTCTGATTAGTTAGGAAATATTTTTAAAATGAAGAAACTGATTTGGATTCCTGTAAATCAAATATTTGTGATCCAAAGTAAATTCAAGTTATCAGAAACCTAATATTTAAATATTAATTTAATAATAATTAAAGATCAATGAAATGTTTAATACACATGAAAACATTAAATATTAAATATAATAAATAATATATGTTGTATTTTAGTACTCACGTTGAAAAGACTTAATATTTAAAATTTTATATTTATAGTGTTACCAGAAAAGAGTTTAATCATTAATATTAAATTGTATGCAAATATCTTAAATAATCTAACTGTGATGAAGTCCAAAAGGATGCATGTTTTTCTCTGAAGTCAACATATTTGCCACTTCAACATGAATTATGGGCCTGAAAGAGACAAATATAATTTTAATCTGGTGATACACACAATTTATGAAGATTCAGAGTGAAGCATCACACTGAATGATTGGATTTTTACTTCCAGTGGTTTATTTCAAATCATTTCTAAAGGAATCCTAAATGAGAGACTCCATCTGTAAGTCTTTTGAATGCAGGATCCAATTATCCTGAAGAACATTCCTTCCTCCTTTCCCAAAGCTGTTTACCACACAGTTCTTTCCACCAACCTGAGCAGGAGAGGCAACTGATTCTGAGCCTCCTCACTTACAGTCCAAATCTGCAGTGTTGCCAGGAAAGTGAGAAGCGGGGCTATTTATCTTATAAAAAATACAGACTTCCCATTGAGATTTAATATCTGTACCAATGATACAATCAAACTGTAACAGAGAGAAATTACTAATTCAGAAAGGAATTGAACAAATCAGTGGAGATGCAAGGTTTAAGTGTTACTGATTTAAGACTGTGCACAACTCATTAAAGGTCAGCTATAAATGGATATGAGTTAATATGTAAGGTATGGAAAATTAATGAAAAAACATCAACCAATCTGTATTTGAGATGAATAGGTCCTCAAATAACTGCTCCACATGCATATTTAAATTTTATCATCTGCCCATTTGGATATGATAGGATGAGCAACCTATCAGCAAGAAACTTGTACTTGAAGCTCCCTTTGTGTAATAAGCTAACACTAAAATCTGGATGTATATAATGCATGTTAATTTATTAATTAGACTTTAAGATTATGATGCTGAGCGCTTACTATTTCTCACCTTTTGACTTGGCCCTTTTACTATTGTCTATAGAAGATATGAGCGTATGCGAATTCTCAAAATTTAAATCTCATTACTATATGAGATAGTAATAATATGGATAGACTGCAAGTATTTTCTTTATTTCCTGGTTATACAAAAGCAGGATCATTTTCAACTGATCATAGTAGTGGTTAATTCTGATACTGCATGTGAAAGTATATTAAATCGTGCATTTTGTCAAGGTATAATTGTAATGATTCAGAACTGAAAACAAACTTTATTTAATGATAGGAAAATCTTAAAAGAATTTTTATGAAGTATCCTATTTTGTGTTCTCTTTTTAAATGTGTATCATGAAGGATTAAAAAACTGGCAAAATATATAACAAAAAGTAAAGAATGAATATAGTAGTGTAATTCAGGATGGTTTGAAAATTTCTGTCTTTTTCAAAACTAACTTTCTCTAGTGGAAGTGTATTACTTTTAGAATAAGAAAAAAAAATAACTTATTTGTTAGGTTAATCAGACCTACGTATCTGCTTAGATTTCTGAACACCTGTGGCAAAAAAAAACCCCACAAAATCTAGAAAAATAAAATCAATTTCACATGTGCATCATTTAAAACAGAATTGCTTTTGTTCAGAGTCTCTGATCCCCCTTCTGTGGCCTAATGTGTACCACAGATAGGTTGTAGTGAGCTGAGAGGGTTATGGGGTTGTGGAATGGACCTTGGACAGCTTGAATCCTGGCTTGTGAGCAGCTCCTCCTTCAGTTCCACTGCACTGCACACATACCATTTTCTATGAGATCTACACCAGGAAAGAAGGTTGCAACATATTAGCTAGATTTCTTTGTTTCAGCCCCTGGGATATCACTTCTGACCTCAATAAAATAACTAAACTCTCTCCTGAACAATTATCCTTCTGACATGAAAATCAAGAAGCACTTCCTAAATTAGAATGCATAGAGTGTTGACATACCAACATTTTCAAGCAAAGAATAAAAACACCTTGAATGTGAAGTTTATTCTTGAATTAATGCTTGCTCAATAATGTCACAATATGGCCACAGATCCTAGTGGTCAAGGAAAAAATCATGGCCCTAAACATCAGTCTGTTTTTAGGCACATGTATATACGTAATCTTCAAATGCTAAGAATATGGTCAATTTAGCTGACATTTTAGTTAATAAAATAGGTTAGGTTACTATGTAAAAATTCCTACTTAATAACTTTCTTACTCTGTCCAGTCAAATCCTTTTCTGCCTTTTCTTCATTACTTCATTAAAAAATAATTTATCAACTGTTTCTATGTGCTGAGAATTGGTTATTGGTAAATTGTAATTTGACCCAGGATGAAATCTAGTGCTTTTGGGTAGGTGTAGCTTTTAAAATAAAAGGGGTTGTTTTTTTTTTTTTTCAACGTTTTTTATTTATTTTTTTTGGGACAGAGAGAGACAGAGCATGAACGGGGGAGGGGCAGAGAGAGAGGGAGACACACAGAATCGGAAACAGGCTCCGGGCTCCGAGCCATCAGCCCAGAGCCCGACGCGGGGCTCGAACTCACGGACCGCGAGATCGTGACCTGGCTGAAGTCGGACGCTTAACCGACTGCGCCACCCAGGCGCCCCTAAAAGGGGTTGTCTTGAGACTTTGCTGCAGAAGAATCAAATAACCAAGAAAGAATCATGTAAGACCTATAGGTTACAGAGGTGAGTCCCACTCTCCTGACCATGGCCCCCTTCGTGTCCCTTATAAGATCTGAGAAGCAATAGTTTGTGTTCACACATTTTCTCTACTACCTTACATGGTGGTAACATTTTAAAATGTAAATAGCTGAGAAAGAGAAAACCCATCTCCTATTACCCAACTACACCGTCAGATTCATCCCTGCCATTGATTTTACTACATGTAATTCCATAAAATAAAGCTCATAGGTGTGATTTTCTTCAAATTGTGCTAAGTATAAAAAGCAATGACTGTTTTTTGCAATGAAGATTCCATTTTTTAAAAAAGTGATTTATAAATAATAATGTAAGTGTGAAGAGATTGTTCACTACAGTATCTCCAGAATTGAGAACAATGGCTTACACGTGTTAGCCACTAAATAAATATTTGTTACATAAATAATGTTCTCTGACGTTCTCTTGTATCATATGGTTTATAATCTGGTGCATTTTTTAAGTTTATTTATTTAAAGAGAGAGCTCACACAAGCAGGGAGGGGCAGAGGAAGAGACAGAATCCCAAGAGACTCTGTGCTGTCAGCACAGAGCCCAGTGTGGGGCTTGATCCCATGAACTGTGAGATCATGACCTGAAATGAGATCAAGAGTCAGATGCTTGACCGAACAAGGCACCCAGGCACCTCAATATGGCACGAGTTTCTATATGTACCCATGTGTTTCTCAACAGTAAACAGTAGGAACTGAGGAAGGAAATTGTCTATTGTGTACAACATCATGTTCCTACAGCCTGGTGATACCTATATGCACAAAGTTGAATGAATTAAAGAAAGGCCCATGCTGTATCTTATTCATCTATCATCCTTAGTAACTAATTATACAAGGCATATGGCTTGATTCCTATTTGATTAAGAATATGCTTGGAACAATGCAGACTGACTTATTGCTCTGTTGAACTAAGCGAATACTGTACCAACTGAGCCAGACCTGTGCAAACTTGTCTATCACTTATTTTTTCTGTGAAATAATTTCTGAAAATATGTTTAAGTTATTTTGGAGAATATGCCTGTCTCTCACAGCAGGGAGATTAGGTTCATTTGGTGCTGGAGAAGCTGGAATCCGAGAGAGAGTGAGCCTAGTGCTCATTTTAGACTAATTATTTTCCTGTAAAATGCTGTAGACAACCTTAGATTAGTGGGAGAGCAGCTGGAAGGATTTAGAGAAATCTCACTGAGCTCAATTCCCTTCCTTTAAAACAAAGTCAGGTTTAAAGTAGCAGATCCTGTTCTTTCTCACTAGGTCGACTGAACTCTGCCCCCCACTTCCCAACAACAAAATCAGACGCACTTGAATTCACATTCTTGCTCTGTCATTTGCTAATTGTTTAACTCAGGCAAGTTACTTACTGCTCTGAGCCTTAGTCCCTTATTTATTTGTCAAATGCAGATGGCAACAGGAGTGTGTACCCTGTATGTGTCTAATGGGGATTAGATTATATAGATATACATGTAATGTTGAATGAGGATTATTTCTGTTATCTCTAATCCTCGTTATAAATTGCTCAGTACAGAGACATAATAGGTAGGTACTTCATGTATGGTAGCAGCAATTAATAGCGTTCCAACCACCGATGAGAATATAAAAACCGAAGTCGAGCCTCATGGCTGTACTCTTATATCGGCTTAACCTCTGTTGTTCCGTTTCCTCATTATAAAATGGAGCTCAAAACACTTAATGGTTCAATTTATTATGAAAAAATAAATAAGAAAATATATGTACGTAATCAGCTTATGAATGGCAATCATTGTGGGGGTGCTTTATTTTTCTACTATTTCTGAGCTTGGCCTCATGATTGCCTTAGAGAATTGAGTCTATTTGGTAACTCTAGTTCCAAGGAGGGTGCACTTCCTCCTTTCCTCCTGAGCTCTTGACCTTCCCTTCCGCATCTTTATGGAGCACCGCACCTTCATAATGTGGAGCCCGACACAGAAGCAACATTCATGATCTCTTTTACTGCTCCCCATAAAGAGAAATGGAGAGGCCTTGGTATTATTTCAATAAAAATTGGGGGCTGAAAAAATTACATGAGTGTTTTCAAGGTGGTTAACTGGTGATACTGCATATAGATTTTAAGGGATGAAAAACTACGTTTCAAAAGTGATATACTATATTGATATGTCACAGATACTCAATAAATCTTACTGAATTGAATTACAATTAACTTTAAGTATTTTAATTAAATGGTGTATTTTTTGAAATTAATTATTTTTATAGACTGACATGCTGTTTGATTAATTCTCATGCCAAGAATTATGTGGCACTTTTAAGAACTATGCCTATGCACACTATAAAAAAATAACTTGAAAGCCACATTTTCTGCCCTCAAAAGTTGTAAAATATTTTAACTGTATATTGCCCTGATGATCTTTGTGACAGCAGGAAAGACACAGCATTGTTGTCAAATCAATGAGTCAGACAATGGGCACAGTAGAACATGTAAGACACTATTCAAAATGCTCACTGTTGCTGTTGAAAACGATCTATGATTGTGATTAATTGCTTTTGAAATTTTGATCAAAATTGATCTGTCCAGTTTTCTGGGACTGGCTGTTGGACGTCAGATCTCACCCTGGAATTACATAAATCAATTTAGTCTGGACTTCTGTAAAAACTGGGGGTAGAAAGATAGAAGTAATTTCTGAGTTGTCAGTGACTGATGGATGTTCTGATTTCACAGTTTTAGTAAAGAAAACGTCTTACCGTAGCTGTCATAGGCATCCTCACTTACTCCATGACCGTAGTCATAGTATTCAGGCACACTGCAACAGATTTAGACAGCAATCAATGCTACTGTAATAAGGGGGAATCAACCCAGAAACTCATATGGAATTTGAAAGCAAAATGTGTGCTAAAGTAATATCCCAAGAACCTCTAGCATAAAACACAATCCTAAAAAATACTCTGTAAGACATACAGGTTACTAACAAGGAGCGCTATGATTTTCTCATGCCACCTCAGAACTTTTTTTTATCTCTAACCTCCAATTTTATAAATCAAATTTTCCTTAAAACACAAGTATCATACTTCAAAATTTGTCAAGAGGAAAGTTATAAAGGTCTATTTCCAAGAAAAAGTGCTATGCTATACAAGATGACAATCTGGTCAACTGTATGTGGCTTCTAATTCTGTTACCTTAAGCATCAATTTCATCTTTACTTCCAAACACTGAAATTATATTTATACTCCCCTCTAGCCCTTCAATGGCATGTCCATGAACTTCTCAAATATATAAGCTGTTTATTTTTACTTAATATTTTGCTACATGTTTCTGTGTTTCAATAACTGACAAGAAGGTGTCCTTCCTTCATTTCTTACTCAAGTTACTAACAGGCTTCCCCACTACAGTTGTCCAGTGGTACTTCCACCTTTAAGGTATCATTCTCACTAGCATCCAAGCATTTCATATATCTCTCATTCCCAAAAAAGTCCTCCCTCACCCCCACATCTTCTTCTAGTGACTTGCCCTTTCTCTGTCCCTTTACAGAAAAATTTCTTGAAAAGAGGCAACTGTTCACTCTCTTCACTGCTTTCCACATGCTTTTGAAGATATTCCAATCAGGCTGTTGTCTCCACTGAAACAGCTCTTGTCAATATCCTGACATTTTCAAATCCAGTGGTCAACACATGGTCCTCATTTTACATTAGCACCATTTAAAACAGTTGGCCATTTACTGTTCCTTTAGCCATTTTAGTTACTTCTGAGATGTCCTCAGAATAAATTACTATATTAATATATTCACATTTATATTTATATTTACATTTATAATTTATGATATATGATATTTCCCCTCAAATAAGCGCCTTCATTTTACATCCTCTGCTTGAATCTTCATTTATAATTTTAAATATTATATAAGATAAATTTATAAATAATGTCAAGATTACTAATTCCTTTTAAGTACAGTAAAACCTTGGACTGCAAGTAACTTGTTCTGCGAGTGTTCCACCAGACGAGCAAACATTTCTAATAAATTTTAACTTGATAAATGAGCGATGTCTTGCAATATGAGTATTACATGTTGCCAATGTCACATGATCACAACTGAGGCAGTCGTTCTTCTCTTGCTGTGGAATTATGGGTGACTGTCTCCTCTATTCAGATGCTCAGTCTCAGGCCATGGTGTTTGGCAGAAATCAGTGATTTTTCAGAACACTGGAAGGTGCCCAGAAATGACACTAGTGGATTTTTTTGTCACTTCAAAGCACCTATGGGCAGCCCTTTGCTTTTCCATATAAGAGTAAGCTTAGGAATGCTTTGCTTCATTCTAGGTCAGGCTGCCTGCAAATATAGACCCTTTCCTCTGCTGCCTTATTACCAGCTACATTAAATACAGGATATGACAAAAGTTTATTAATACTATACTATAGTCAACATCCGTGTGAGCAGATACAATGGCCCTCATGCAGAAAAAGATCCATTGAGCCAGTAGATAGCAGTGATTCTGTTAGTGATAGTGAAAGTTGTCCTACAATAATCTTCTTCTCTCTCATCTCCCTCACACCAGCCACGAAGGTTTTCCAAAGTAAGTGCAGGTTAATTTATTTTTCCTTATATTTTTTATTTTCTTTATTATTTTGTATTATATTACAGTATTATCATTTTTATATGAATATTTTTGGGTTTTGGAATGAATCATCTGAGTTTCCATTATTTCATATGGGGAAATTTGCTTTGAATACAAGTGCTTTGGATTACAAGCATATTATCGGAACTAATTATGCTCACAAACCAAGGTTTTACTCTACCTTGGAATATTCAGATCCTCATTTATGTTTACCTAGGAAGCAACACCTCCATACATAAAATAATCCTCTTCCCCAAGTGTTCAATAAAAAGCAGAGATTTTAATTTAGAGTTCCAGTCTCCTCTAAGAATTTTATTAAATCTATGGGCCACTGGTCCAGTGATGAAGTGTGGCAAGAAAATGGCTTAAGATCAAATACCAAATTATATAATGGCTGAGGGTGGGCCACAGATACCAAAGGGTTAGGTTGAAAGGAGAGATAGGCCTAGAATGTTGTGGTTGTCATTATCCCTCAAGGCAGTCTCGTAGGTCTCATTAAAATAAATAGTTTAGATTTCATTGATAATAAGGAAAGAGAAGCAAAAAAGAAAATACAAGTCTGTGTATTAGAGGTGAAAATGAGAGAGAGAAATTAGGGAGGCAACTAAGAATTCACTTACTCAGTTTTAGTACAAAGTAGTTGGGAAAAAGAGAAGATTACTGAGTGCAGCCTTCATTGCCCAGAATATCTATACACAAATTATCTAGAAAAAATGTATGGTAGTATGTGTTTCTTCCCACCCTTGAGACTATAGAGGTCTAAGGCCATTGGCTAGTGGCTGGATGTTTCTCTCTTCTTTCACATACTTAGCTTAAAAGGGGTGATACAGCCTCATTGAGAACCCTCGTGCATGTGTCACAAATTTCTGAGAGATGTTACATTGATTCCCTGGATGATCAAGAGATGGAAGTCATGAGAATATGATTTAACAGGCAGCATTCCCATTTATATGGATGAAGAGAAAATGAGGGCATCGACAGCAGCTTCTCTTTCCCTTTGTCACAATCATGTTTCCTTGAAAAAACCTGACAATGTTTCGCAAAGTGCTGTATGAAGACCACTAGCTCCAAACTCTGTCTAGTGGCATTATTATGTTTCTCATTGGACTTCAATTTGAATTTTTAATGTTTATTTATTTAATATTTTGAGAGAGAGAGCAAGAGAGAGAGAGAGTTAGTGGTGGAGGGACAGAGAGAGAGGGAGAGAGAGAATCCTAAGCAGGCTCCATGCTCAGCACAGAACCTGACATGGGGCCCCATCTCACAACTATGATCATGACCTGAGCTGAAATCAAGAGTCAGATGCTTAACTGACTGAGCCACCCAGGCGCCCCCTCAGTTTCAATTTTAATTGATGAAGGTAAGGGATGGGAAAAAGAGAGAGACCATGACAAAGAAACTACAGTTATTGTCTGTCCTAAATGATACATCCACAACAAGAGGGAGTTTTAACTTTTAGCTACTCTAAAAACGGGAAAGTGGAACATATCAGATATTTGTAAAATAATGGATAATGCAAAATAACAGATAATAAGCATAGTGGTCTCTGTCAGAGTCCATACCTTTGCTTGTCTAAACATTACTTCTCATTTCTTCCCTCAGAAAACATTTGCATGGACAAATGGCTGCACTGCGAATAAATACATCCCTCACCTATCCTTACAACTAGATGTGTCCTTGTGACTAAGTCAGGAAGCACAGGGTGTACACATAAGTCAGAGTGGCAACCCTGAGGTTATTTCAAATTCAATGACAAGTTCATCTTGGACTTGTGCAGTCATCTCCTTAGTTGGTAGAAGGCACTCAAAGTAATGATCTGGCAGTTACCATGCAAATACAGACAGTGCTTTAGGAAGTCATGGGTGGCAACATGAGAGGAACTTCTGTCTCTAAATGATCATGTTGGAGCAGACTTAGGGTAAACCACTGCCTACCTTAGGGATTGTTGTGGGGGAAAAATGGTTTTTATCTTGTTTGAGCCACTGAACTTTGAATCTCTCTGTCACAACAATTGGTCAAAGAAATGAGTATGGAGAAGTGTAGAACTGCCATTAAAATCCCCAAATACCGGGCATTAGCTTAGTGGGAGAGTGGAGAGTGCAAGGAGAAAAATTATAGTAGGGTAGAAAGCTAATAGGCCTTGTTATGCCATTGCCTGTGAATTTGGAACAGTAGGCTGCATATAGGTCTGCATATATTTTGACACTACAGGAAAAAGCTGAACAAAGCCCAAATGTTCTTAATCCTGCTGTTTTTAGAAAGGTTTACAAAAGTCATGAGCTTAAATAAGAATGGGCCATTTTTCCAGAAGAAACAGAAGTGAAGAACTTTGCTAAGAGAAGTTATTTCTGCCTGATTTATGTGTGAGTTCTATAATTTAAAATGAAAGAGTGTTCAGAAACTTGTGGTTTGGCAGGATTAGAGAAATCAGCTGTTTCTGTATGACAGAAAGAAGAGATGAGGGTTGCTCAAAAATGCCCTCACCTCTTCCCATTAGAGTTCACTGCCACGTATGATCCCTAGAACATTCCTCAGGTTCCTGAACATGTACAAGCATGCTGGCTGTAAAAATTATGAAGTCCCCAACGAGGGCACACTATACTTGACTCAATACAGATGCGGCTATGGATTAAGACCATTTATCCATTAGGATAAAGAAGAACCTTCTAGTAAATCTGGTATAATCTCCAGAAAAAACAACAACAAAAAAAAAACAAAAACAAACAAAGACGAAAAAACCCACAAGGTTGCCAGATGCACTACCCAAAAAACTTATTTCAGCGTGGTTGCTTAGGTGTCTTTTAATGTCTACTTGGCGGATTTTATAATTGTTATTGCCTATGGAGCCTTCAGTGTTTCCCAATGAAAGTTTCTATTGTGGTGATTCTGTTCCTTTTCCACCACTTTATATTGGGTATTATGTATGGGGAAGAAAGTTGAGAGTGGCAAAGATAATCTGCTCATCATTTTATAGGTTGTCAGACCTCAAAGAACCATATCAAAACCTCATGTAGTTTTGTGTATTTTCCATAGTTTCTGGATTTTGAGCTGGTTGCAGTAATTGGAATTGAACTTGGATTTTCTCTCTTGGGCAGTAGGTAGGTATCTTTGTTTTAATGAGAAGAAGTGTATTCACTTGTATGTGCATAGCTAGAGGGTTGGACAGAGAAGACTTCTAGTTATCCCTTCCAAGTCCATTTGTCTTTTGTGTAAGGAAGACTATCTCAGAATTATATTTCCTAGCATAGATGTAGAGTGATGTGTAAAAATGTTTTAATGATCTGCATAAAAGTAAATTCCTTTGTCCTCTACTTCATTTCAACTTTATGTAACTGATTGGAAATGTGAATGACTTGGAACTATTTTGGAAAACTGTGTTAATGATGGTGGAGTGAACCAAATCTTTTTGTCTCCCCAAATTTGTATGTTGAAATCTTAACCCCCCCATGTGATAGTGTTAGGATGTGGAACTTTGGGGAAGTAATTAGATCATGAGAGTGGAGCCCTTCTGAGTGAGATTAGTGCCCTTGAAAAGGGGATCCCAGAGAGCTCTCATGCTCTTTCTTTCTTTACCATGTGAGGATACAAGAAGAAGACAGAAGTCTACAACCTACAATAGAGTTCTCACTCAAACCCAACCATGCTGGCACCTTGATTTGGGACTTACAGCCTCCAGGACTTTAGGAAATAAATTTCTTTTTATAAGCCACCCCATGTATGGTATTGTGTCATAGCAGCCAAACTAAGAGCGATGACATTCCAGTAGCCTAGATCCCTGAATGTCGCCATGAAGCAGAGCCCACCTACTTGTGCATGTCTATTATATGTGAGGGAGATAAACTTTTTTTCTTGTTTAGGCCACTGAATTGTGGATCTCCTTACTAAGGAAGCTATGCCCCATATCCAAAATAATATGGTGGCAATTAAAGCAGTCCCTTGAAGATAAACAGGCATCCAGTAAACGTTTGTTGAATGAATAGATGACTGAATAAAAGAATTCAAAGAAGACATGACTGTGTTTGAACATGAATAATCTTAGAATATCTTGCTATAAATATCTTTGTAAAACTTTGTGTATGCTTCAGAAGGAATATCTAGTTATAGTGACAGTAATGGAAGCAGTGAAAAAATTTATTTTCTGATATGAATGAAATTCAGATTGACAGCTTAAAAATATTGTAACTGACCAATGGATCTGTGATTTTTATATTGTTATATTATTTTTGAACTTTAAAATCATACATGATTTAGCTAGAGAAAGTAGACTGTAGTGTTGGCTCTATACTTTTCATTATTTCAGAAACTATCATTTCATTACATTTGTTTTGTTTACATGTTCTTAATAATGTTGAAATGTGAATAAAGTGAACAAATTCAGTTTAAACACAACCTGGTTATTTAATTTTCAGTTCACTGTTATTCCACCTTATATTTTAGAAAATTTAGCTCTCAAGGTATCTAAACACATTGCGACAATTGTGGAAGTGTTCATTAAAATGACAATTATTGGTGGTTTGGAACTTAATTACTGTGGTGGTTATAGCATATATAACTTTCCTAGGAATTGGGACATATATAAAATCAAGATATAACATGTTAGCTAAAATGACTTATTAAACAATATGTAATTATTAGTAAAATTGTGCACAACATTTTGGCCTTTTGATATTAAGACTGTAGACACTAAAAAATACTTGGAGGAAAAAAAAAAAAACAATATATAAGGAAGTGAAGTAAAAGAGGTAGGAAAGAGATCAGATTAGTTTATTAATGATCAATTGTAAAACGAGAAAGAAAATCAGGTATGGAAAATTCCACTTCTTTTTTGGTGGACAGAGGAGCATTTTACCCTAAATAGACTATGTTAGCAGTTTACTAAGACAGTTAATCAAGTGGCAGTGAGCACAACAGACAACATTAGGATGAAATACGGTTTCTAGAAAACCAAATAATATCACCACAATCAAACTATTTTTCCAAGCAAGTTCTTAGTGCACCCACCTGTGACATAATAACACATTTCTATGGTGCTTCACAATCTAGCAGTTGGTGTCCGTGTTTGTGTGGTGGGAGAAACCACACTGATGGTGGATCAGGCTAGTTCAGGAGCTACCGAGACTAACCAAGCTCATAAAGGAAATGTGTTGGACATTCACTTGTTACAAATAGAGATACTGGCAGTAATATAAGTGAGAGCTCCGCTCTAGAAGATGTGTTCATATCATCAACCCAGTTAGACTGGCATAAGTGGGAAAAAAAATAGGGGAGGCAGTTTATTAAAAATCCACACATTGCTTAATTTTCCAGCTGTTTACTTTGGTAGGATATAAAAATTACCAGAGATCATTAAACACGTTACAAATACACCATTGCTCTTTGTGGTCCTCCAAAGATTAAAGCTTCCACATTTATAAGTTCTAGTTGCGTTTAGTTTATGCTATGTTGTCTTTCACTTCAATCTTTTCTTGATTCTGGAGTAAGATCTGTGTCTATGAAGTAGGACAGATAGATGAGGATGAGTTTTAACTGAAGCTTCATTAATTATTTTCCAAACTGAATAAAAATAAAAAAATATATAAAATAATGTTTTAGGGGCACCTGGGTGGTTTTCAGTTAAGCGTCAGACAGCTGACAGCTCAGAGCCTGGAGCCTACTTCAGATTCTGTCTCCGGCTCTCTCTGCCCTTCCCCAACTCACACTGTCTCTGTCTCTCTCAAATATAAAAAAAAAAATTAAAAATATTTTTTTTAAATATGTAAAATGATATTTTAGGAGAAGGGATAGAGGGGTTTGATTAATGTATTAATATGAGAGACTTATAACTACCTATTTTTAGCACTTAAGTACTCTTAAAATTTTTACTCTTAAAGAAAACTGCTTTCCTGGGGCACTTGGGTGGCTCAGGCATTTGAGCATCAGACTTTGGCTCAGGTCATGATCTCATGGTTCCTGGGTTTGGGTTTGAGCCCCAGGCTCTGTGCTGACAGCTCAGAGCCTAGAGCCTGCTTCAAATTCTGTGTCTCCCCCTCTCTACCCCTCCCTGCTTACATATTCATTCATTCATTCATTCATTCATTCTCTCTCTCTCCCTCCCTCCCTCTCTCTCAACAATAAATAAAAACATTTTTAAAAAATATGGGGCACTGGCTAAAGGGATTGGATCTTGTACTCATTCTCTTAGCAATGCATTGGGGAACACTGTGGCTTATTAGGTTGTAAAAATGTGGGGGAAAAAACTGCTCTCCTAAGCATTTTTGCTGAAGCCTTGTTATGTTGTGCATTTATGCTGTATTTCCAGAAATATTTGTCAAGTAAAGGTTAAGTTTTCAGCCCAGATCCCACCCTCAAATTTCGAATTGGTAGTTCTTTATTTTTATATCTACTTACATGATGATTAAAGCCTTCTGTTAAGTTTCATAAAGCTCCATGAAAGTACTACTTACAAACTTGTAAACCTAGTATGTAGATTATGATCGCAACACACTGATACATTTTGAAAAGCAACCAAATGTGCTTGAATTTGGTAACTAATTTGTACAAATGAATGGTGGCCTCTGAATGCACTGCCATGATTAATACTACAAGTAGATAGAAATGAAGACTCATAATATTTATTGGGCTGCTACCAATTAATTTCAAGGGCTTAGAAATGAAATATTCTGAATTATTAAAACAGATAGATATAAAACACAACTACGATACATCCAGTTATACAGGAAAAACATAGGAAGGAAAACATACTATAACTGCTAATTATGAGTGAATCCACCTATGTATAGTTTAAAATTCTTAATCTCATGTTTTTAGATTAAAATCACAAATACTAATACCACTGTAATTAATAAGAGGTTTAAATATGAAAAATATATAGCTTAAATTACTTAGCCACCCTTATGTGTTCATTTTTTATACATTTCGTTTTCTATTCAAGAATTTTCCATTTAGAAATTGGCCTTTATTTTGAGGGCAACTGGAGAATTGAAACATACAAGTTAACTATTGTACTAGAAATTAGTGCTCACATATATGATCATGTTCTCTTTTGAGAATTCACTATCGTTGAAATTATTAGTAAATAAAAACTTGGTATAAAAATAAACCACATGAAACACTTAACTGCATAACTTATACATTCCTAATGCAGAAATAAATCAAAAAAATTTTAAATAAATGAAACTCTCTTAAACATTGAAAATATGTTGATAATTTTGTGTGTGTGTGCTACAAAATATTACATGAAATACATTCCTTTTTAAATGTGTACATGTTTCAACTAAAATGCAAATACCTTTTTTCATGCTCAAATGTCAGCATGGAAATGTTGGCTTTCACAGAGTTCTAACAAGGGAGAAGATCAATGCTTTAGATACATATGTATTTCTAAAGTATCTTTGGAATTCCATCAAATTTGCATAGTTTAAAATATTTTTGAAATTCATTCATTGATTTCATTCATTCATTCAATCCAACCAATAGTGTTACACAGAAAAGTATTGTGTTATAGAGTGGCCGTATTTGTTTATAAATAGAATATAAATTTGTGCCTTGCAAGATTAACTGGTAAACCAAATACATTGAGCATGGAGGGAGGGGGGGGAGGGAGGGAGGGGGGGGAAGGAGAGAGAGAGAGAGAGAGAGAACGAGAACAAATAACCCTTCGCAGTTATCCTGGACAATTTATTTTAAGAAAGTCAAAGATATAAATCTCTTACTCAAAGGTAACTTGTTATGAGACAGAAAAAGTCCACAATCCATTCTTGGATCCATTTGGAGGAAAATCAGTATTTCTTATAGAAATGATACACAGAATACAGAAAAAAAAGTATTTGAACTGAACACTGAAAGCTGCTATTTTCCATTTTCATTGACTGTGTCATCTTGGACAAATCATTTAATCTCTCTGAACTCCAGTTTCTTCACCTTTAATATGGCAATAATAATATTTACCTCAAGTATTAATGAGATAACCTGAGACAGCCCCATGATAAGTGCCTGGTACATATCAGGCACTTAGTAAATATTAATAATGGGTAATTGTCCAATCAATAAAGGCACAGACATAAAGTTCCCCTTTTTCATATTCATAAAGGTTGCAATGCTGATAGAGATTTCATCTTCTTGAAATACTCTGAAACATGAAATAACCATACATGCCCTCTTAAGTTTCAGTTGATGGTATTTAATGTTCACAGGATGAAATATAGGCTGATTATTCATGAGGGAAGTGACATATTTGTTCTGCTCATAGATTAATGATCAAGATAGATGGTCCATATAAGGCATCTAGTGTAGAATTATGATCAGCTTTGCAATGATCTACTTTATAGAAAATGGGTATTTTGAGAGTACAACCTCATGCTCCAAATGAGAGAGAGAAATACATTTAGATATACTTTTGCTTTCTGGATTCAACACTACACATACATTTCTAAAAATGGTCTATTTTTATAGACTCTCTTTAATCATTTTTTTCCAATTCAGCTTGTATTTTTTGCTTACTTTGACCCTTTATTACATAAATGAAGGGTGAGCAATTTTATAACAAAAACATTAATCTTCTGGGGTTTTTTTTGCATGGAATTATCATTAGAACATAGCAATTATTTTCTCTAAATAAGACCTTCAAGTGACTGATTAATTAGGCTCAGTGATACATGACATTATTAAATGAGCTGTTACATGCTTTTGGTACAAATACATAGAAGTTATTGAACCCTAGTTTGAAATGGACATAATTCCAACTGTATACACATTAGTTTTTTGGCTGAATCATAATTCATGTATATCAGTAACATTTCAGCTCTGTAAACATCAGTATAATTTCTAATTATTTCAGTACTCTATTCTAGTTGACTTTGAGACTGAATTCATTGGTGCAAACTGCACTATGGCTATGTGTTAATGGTGATTTATATTCTTCCCCATTCAAATTGGAAATGGAATCTCACCTCTATTGCATAATGTTCCAGAACCACTTTTTACTTATTAAAGGATTATTTTCATGTACCAGACTTTGGAAATTTAAATAAATAAAACAAAGTCTGGGGAAAGTATATAAATTAATAACAATGATTCTGTTTTGACAAGTCTTTCTTTATGTGAGGAAACAAAGCCACATTCTTCCAGAAACTCTCAATATTTAACTAAAGTCAGGTGAGGCTGTGTCTCTGTGCACCATCCTTGTGGCATGCTGTGAACTGAATTGTAATTGTGTATTTTCATGTTTCCCTTTTCTCTAATCCCAGACTGTTAGTGGTAATTCTTTAGTATGGCATACAAGTCCCTTTTGTATCTACATTTTAATGACCTATCTAGCCTTTTCCTTATCACTCCCCTGTTACCAAACCCTACACCCTGACATAGTAGAATGTCTCCCAAAATCATGAATCATTTCATCACCCCATTTCCCTGACCATGGTACCCTTCAATCTAGATGGGACTTCCTCTACTTCTTCACTAAAGAAGGTATCCATCATCCTCTTGGGGTCTAACTCAATGGTTGGCTTATTAAAGCATTACCTGGCCTCCCAGGCAAGGTGTTACCCCTTCCCATTTGCCTTGCTGGCATCTTCATGTAGAGCAGCTCTCATTGAATGAGGATTTTCTTTAAATTCTGTCTCTTCCTTTAGCTCAAGGACTCTCAATACCTAGTGTGCATAAGCATCACAAAGACGCAAGACCCCAAGATCTGCAATTTCATTTTCAGGTGTTTCTCATGCAGAAGTCCAGGATCATATTTTGTAAAAATTAAAATTAAAATAAAATAAAATAAAACAAACAAAAGACAAAAAAAACCCCAAAAAACAAACTGCACTAATTGTGTATAAATCAACAACCGGGCTATGCCTTTTTAGTTTTGAATATATAGGTGCAAAATAGTGACATTCAATGAATGCTTGTTGAGTAAATGAATAGTTTTAAAATACTACATAATTTCTTTGTGAATAGTTTGTATGCTGCCTGACAGTACAGCCATGTAGATTTGTGGCTATGTTTACAACTATTCAAGCAGAATTTGAATTAGTGGTCAATGTCAATTTAAAGGTTGCTACTGAACTATGTCCTTGGTACTCTGTTTTTCTAAAAAAATTTTTTTGAAAAGTACTTGATAAAGAAATATAAGATGTGCTAAGAAATATAGCTAATATTCTGACTTTCAGAATGAGTATTCAAAAAAGTAGTTCAAAATCAACAATACAAGGACTCAACAACAAGGTGAAATGTCACAGAGATAAATGTACACTTCTGCGTTTAGGTTAAAAAAAAATCAATTGCAAAGATGCAGGCTGGTGTGAGAACTGGCTTGACAGAAGTTCATTTAGGAAGAACCTAGGTTTTCAGTTGAAAACAAATTCAATAAAACCCAATGATATGACAATGGTCAGATGATGTTGAAGTGCTTTAAAATAAGAAGCATTATTATACAGGATGTAATCATGTCACTGCTTTGCACCAGGCAATTCTCCTCTGATGTAACGTATTGAGATCACTGTGCCGCACCTCAGGATGGATACTTGGACAACTGGAGTCATTGGACTCCATACTTGGAGTCAACCGGAGACAACAGTTGAAGAAAACCATTCTATGTGAGTACTGACCTTGGATAGTACATGTTACTGGTACAATAATGTAGCTTAACAAACAATTACAAAACATTAATATCATGCACTAAGAGATAACTGTTTAGGTCGTGTGTTTTTGTTTGGCTAGAGGTTTCCCAGAGGCTGGGATCACTGGGGGCTCTGTTTCAAGCTTGGATAGAACTGGGATTGGACTCCTTGAGGTGCAGACTCCCCATTTCATTCTGGAACCAAGACTAAGGGCCTAATAGCTATCTAGAGAAGTTATTCTGGCAACAGCAAGAGAGCAAGTGGGAAATGCATAGTCCTCTTAATGTGTAGGCTCAGATGTGACATTATTCCATTAGTCAAAGAAAGATACAGGATAATGAGGAGGCAAACACTCTGTCTCTTTTATGAGAGACACTGAAAAATCACAGAGCAAAGGGTGTGAACTTAGGGAGGGTGCGGAATCTTAGCCAAGAATGCATTCTATCACATTCTGGATATTGATAGAGGGACATTATCTTCATAAAGGCTGGTATGTGGACCAAAATGATTTATTATGTGTAGCTTCACAAGCTGATTACTGGTCAATATATATAAATGGAGAGTACAGGGGAGAAGATATTACTTCAGTTTAAGAGTTTCCTAATAAGCTGAAGTGTGAGCACTATGGTATTAGTACAAAGTACCCAGTCTTTGGAATTGTACACAAATCAGTTTGAACCTTGTCTAGGCCTGGGCAAGGTAAACATTGGAAACCTAGTTTCTTTGTGATCTGAGGATTAAGCTGTCTACCTCATGTGATAATGTTATGAAATATTCAGTATAGGCCTCTGCATATAGCAGCAGCTCTGTATTATTTTAGAAATGGTCAAGTGTTTCCTGACTAGCCCTTCACACTCCTCTCTTTCTTTTTTCACACATCTATAATTTGGTCTTACTGAATATTATATAATACTAATTCACAATTACTTATAGCACTTGAATTCTAAATCTGAAAACTCTGAACTCCCAATTTTTCTTCAACTGAATGTCGAAATCATTAGGCAACAAAATTCTTATCTAAAATGATTAGCTATTTATAGCTATTTATGTCCTGCCTACTATAGTCACTCATTTATTTCAATACAATGAGATGAATATATATTTTTGGCCCAGATGCAACATATAATTTATGTGTTGTATTACCTTTATAAAATATAATTAGTTCTGAATATGAAACATCTAGTCCACAGTATTGTAACTATGGAATAGTTACATATACCTGTACTTACATATACCATATAGTTCACTGTTCTCCTTCTAGCCCCTAGAAAATAGCTCTTTATAAACAGCTTTAATGAAACAGTAAAATAAGGTGTTGAGATTATTATAAAGGGGAATCTAATTATGGGGAATTACTAATGTATGTATCTTATTTTGGCTCTATTCCACATGCATCTGAGATAAATTGTTTCCTTTTCTGAGGTTCTCCAGGGATCTAAAGTGTCCTGTATGTTTTTTTTTTTTTCTCTCCCCTACTCTACAGTTTCAAGATCACAAAGTCCATATTTTTCATCTTGACCGTGGGTGTTTCAAGAAAAATACCTCCCTTCTCTCATTACCAGTGTTCAAGTGCAATAAAGTAAGACCGTTTTGTTGTTGTTGTTGTTGTTTGTTTGGTTTTTGTTTTTTTGGTTAATTTAAGTGCAAACTGATTGAAAAACAAAAGACAGCAATGAAAGCACAGGAAGATCATTTAGAAAAAGGATGAAATAGCAACTAATAGAGAACTTGCTGAGCTCAAATGACCAAATCAGGCTGACGCAAAAAAAAGATGATCATAACCGTCACCAAAGATGAATTTGGTTTTGCCAACTGTTAGATATGATAACAACCTCAAACTCTATCCAAAAATCATTCTTTTTGTACATCTGAGTGCTATATCTAGGCTTTCCTGTTCCTTTCCTATCATTTCAGCTAAATGCTCTACCATTCTTGAGTATCTTAGGTCACCTGAAGGACATGTAGTTCTTTAGTAATTAATTATATTCTCATATCTTTGTCTTTGTACATACCTTTGTCTGGCTAAATTTTATTTACCCAGTTAAATCACAGCTTGGCATCAGTTCTTTTTAAGAAAACTTCTGGGGGCGTTTGGGGGACTTGGTTGAGCGTCCAACTCTTGATTTCGGCTCAGATCATGATCCCAGGGTCATGGGATTGAGCCCCACATCTGGCTCCACACAGAGCACAGAGCCTGCTTAAGATTCTCTCTCTCCCTCTTCCCCTCTCCCCCACTTGCATACGCTCTCTCTCTCTCCCTCCCTCCCTCAAAAAAAAAAAAAAAAAAAGAAGCTTCTGGTACTTTCTTGTAACTGTCTACTTGATGGCTTCCTATGTTCTCTCATATCCTCTGGCACCTCTTTCTAGCATAAGTACTTATCACATGCTACATGTTTATTTGCATGTCTGTCTTCTTCACTAATGGTCTCCAAAGAGTCTACTCCTGGACTTTAGGACATCCTTCATGGACGATATAGTGCCCTCAAATAGCCATTTAAAAAAAAATTATGTTTATTTATTTTTGAAAGAGAGACAGAGACAGAGACAGAGAGAGACAGAGTGTGAGCAGTAGAAGGGCAGAGAGAGAGGGGGAGACACAGAATCTGAAGCAGGCTCCAGGCTCTAAGCTATCAGCACAGAGCCTGATGTGGGGCTCAAACCCACAGACTGTGAGATCATGACCTGAGCTGAAATCAGTTGCTCAACCGACTGAGCCACCTATGTGCCCCCAAATAACCATTTTGAAGGACTCTTTTATTACTGTGCCCTTGGAAGCATTTTCTGGATACTGACTTCTCTATCTTGCTTATTTTGTGTAGAACAGAATTTAGAAAACAATGACCTGGCTACCTACAGTTATATTTGCTTTAGTCTCTATAGTGTTTAACTTTCAAAAATTAGTTGCCAACATTTAAAACATCAGGGCATTGCATTGAAAAACTGATGTGGCAAGTTCCATTTTCCAAAAATGGACACAACATCATTTTCTATCCTTGAACCATTCCCATTCCCCAGTGACTGGTGAGGTCTCATATCCTTTCTCTTGAATCTGGATGGACTTGACAAAATGACGCTAAGTCATAAAAGACAATGCAGCTTCTGTTCTGTTCTGTGGAGTACTCAAATCTGGTGCTTTAAGCTGCCATGCTGTGAGGAAGCTAAGCAATGTGGAATACTACATGAGCATTCTAAGCAGTGGTCCCAATTTAGGTATCAGCTGATATCCAGCATCAGCTGCCAGACAGATGAGAGAAGAATCTCCAGATGATTCCATATCCCAGCCATTGAGTTATCCTTACCTTTTGAGCCTTCTTGCTGAGAGGCTCCAGATGTAGGGGAGAAGAAACAGGACACCCTACTGTGCCTTGTTAGAATTCCTGATATACAAAATCCTCAATTATAAGAGAGCATGGTAAAGGTGGTTATTTTATACCACTTGGCTTTTGGATGGTTTGTTATGCAGCAACAGTAACTGGAAAACAGGATTTCATGGGCAAAAACATCTAACACCCCTGTACCCTTTACTCTACATGAACTATATGGCCATGATATCCTAAACTTGAACAGAAGATAGTTGCCTTCAACAGAGCATGCACTTTCCAGTTTGCCAGTCTCCACCACTCCTTATTGTTGCACCTTGACAATTATATACACTTGTGAGTATTTGTGACCCCTAAATATGTTGATAACTACCTGTTAAATATGTTTTTATTTTTTAAAAAATGTTTATTTCTGGGGGGGAGAGAGAGAGAGAGAGAGAGAGAGAGAGCGCAAGTGGGGGAGGGGCAGGGAGAGAGGGGAACAGAGAACCCAAAGTGGGCTTTGTGCTGATAGCAGCAAGACCCATGTGAGGCTTGAACTCATGAATGGTGAGATCATGATCTGAGCCAAAGTTGGATGTTTAACCAACTGAGCCACCCAGGTGCCCCTAAATATGTTTTTTTTTTCTTTTGGTGGAGCTAAGTATCTTTAATTACTATTGAAGTCAGAATTTCATCTTAGGCTCTTTAACTGGCCTTAATACTAGACTTTGCAACACATCAGGTTCTTCAAGAGTCTACGATGATCTAACAGCTCCCTTTTCCAAAGCTCTGACTGCAGATGGTTTGCCTAATACTTTCCTATTTCTAGTTGAGGCGTGTTTCCAGTTATAAAGTAATCTGCTGAGAAGAAATGACTGACATGCTGACATATCCTCATCTCAGTAAATGATTAAACAGGTTTCAGTTACTAACTGGGACACTTCCTTAAGTTTTCTTGGGAGACTCATCATTCAAATGACTAGGGAAAATAGTTTTGTAGCTTTTCTTATTAAAGTCTTGCAAAAGATATATTATTGCATATTTAAAATTTT
This sequence comes from Panthera onca, assembly GCF_046562875.1. Taxonomy (NCBI): domain Eukaryota; kingdom Metazoa; phylum Chordata; class Mammalia; order Carnivora; family Felidae; genus Panthera; species Panthera onca. Next base: position 55,571,630 of record NC_138343.1, read on the forward strand.
TTTTGATGCTTATTCATGTTTGTAGGAGACAGTGACAGAGAGGGGCAGAGTGCAAGAGGGGGAGGGTCATGGAGAGGAGACACAGAATCTGAAGCAGGCTTCAGGCTCTGAGCTGTCAGCACAGAGCCCAACGCGGGGCTCGAACTCACAGACTGTGAGATTGTGACCTGAGCCTAAGTCGGACGCTCAACCAACTGAGCCACCCAGGTGCCCTTTATTGCCCTTTATATTTTAAATACAAATTGACTATTTAGGGAAGTAGTTATCAAAATTAATCTTATAGTAATAAAAAATCAACAAATGCAATAAATGGATAATTTGCGAAAACACATTCTTCCTTAAAATCAACAGCAAGTATCCTAGATGCCTAAAATAAGTATTCCAGACGAGGACAAAAAAAATAGTGTGTATCAAGAGCTGGATTCTCACTTTGTTGAAGTAAATCCAAGCAGTAGCCAATCCACTGTTCATGCATGCAGAGGTCTGCAGATGGCATGAAAATACAACTAACTTGTAGAATAACTGGGAAAATATCTCAAATCCAATAACCTTTTGTAAATTCAATCTCATCATTGACTATAGTTTGAAACATAGGAGAATTGAATTACAAAATGAGGGTGAGTCATTTTATAGTGAAGAGTACCACTTAAATGAATAGGAAAAGCTGTTATATACTTAATATGATAACTTTTATTAAATTACTGGATGACTGCAGTGACTTACACTTAAATTTTCATTAGAAGGGCTTCCATAGACTCTTAGTATCAAATACAGGGATCGCATTAAATTTATAGCCTAAACACATGGTTTTTCTTGCTTGAAATTATCCTTTTGTCAGAACCTTTTGAAAAGCATGCAAATGACTTACTACATTTTTATTATATTAAATGCATATTCTCTGTGGCTTGTTCAGGTAATAACAAAATCTGTTGACTCAATGAATTGATTTAGTATTTTCAGACACTATTAGTCTTTATGTATAAGGCGTCTGGAGCTAGAAGATGTGATTTTGAATCCAACATTTACTACCTGAATGAACTTGGGAAAATCACTTGACATTTCTAAGCTTCAGTTCTTTCTGCCTCAAATGTTACTGCAAGGATTAAATGAGACAAATTGGCCTAAACAATTAACACAACGGTTAGGCCAAAAGTAATGTTAGTTATTATGAATCATTAGTTTCAAGTAGTCTCTGAACAACACAGCACTGGTTCCCATTGTGTGGGCTCTGACCCTTGAGGAGCCAAGAAATTATGCGAAGGAGTCCAAGAACCCATTGGTTCACCAAATGTACATTTGTACGGTCACTGTGTATTCTGACTTTTTTTAAGTATGTAGATGCTTTCTCATTAATAAAATATGAATTCATTTAAAAGCATTACTGTTTCCATAATGATTCAAGTCATTATTTACATCTTCAAGCAACTGACATTAATATGTACAATTATTAGTTGTTGAGTGTATGATACAATTTTCGTATGCTGTGCTGGCTCTCTTCCCTTTGCCTACCCACTTCCATTCTTCTCTCCAGCTTGCTCTGTACTCTGGGGATGACTAACAGCAACTCCATATACTAGATTTCTTGTCTTCTGCCTCCTAATGTATTCAACCAATAAGACCAAGAGTAGGAGACTGGAAGGAGGGAGGAAAGTGAGGTCAGGGCGTTAACTCCCTGAACTTTTCTCTTTGTGGGATGACCAGAGCTACCATTCTGAATCAGAAGTCTGAGTTCCTGTCAGGAGGCCTCTCCAAATAGTATTCTCTGTTTCCTCTCAAAACAAATTTTGGTGACAAACACCTTGCCCCAAGGATACTAGTGCCAGGGCATCGTATTGTCTCTTGTGGTTTCCCTATACTCTGCTTGTGAAAATAGTTCTCTCATTAAACTTTTCTCAAATTATCCTAATTTAAGAGTAATTTCCCCCCCTACTGTGTGGACCCTGACCAATACAGGTATTCAAAAAAGGGTCTTCATTCTAGAAAACTTTGAGAACTTAAATATCAGAAAGAGATGTATATTTGCTCTCCTAGCACAGTCACTTGGAATTTACAGAAAATAAGATCCTTTTCCTAGTGAATTCCTCACCTGATTCATGAATTAAGGAAAGCAAAGTCTTCCATTTTGATATTTTGCCTATTATACAAATCTGAAGTTAAAGATTTACAAAGGAAAAAAGACAGTCTCTGCAGCAAATGGTGTTGGGAAAACTGGACAGTGGCATGCAGAAGAATGAACTTGGACCACTTTCTTACACCATACACAAAAATAAATTCAACATGGATGAAAGACAGGAAATGTAAGACAGGAAACCATCAAAATCCTAGTGAAGAAAACTGTAGCAACCTCTTTGACCTTGGCTGACGGCAACTGGCTAAAAGGCAACTGACAGAATGGGCAAAGATATTGGCAAATGACATATAGGATAAAGGGTTAGTATCCCAAATCTATGAAGAACTTATCAAACTGAACACCCAAAAAACAAAGAATCCAGTGAAGAAATGGGCAGAAGATGCAAATAGACACTTTTCCAAAGAAGACATCCAGATGGCTAACAGACGCACGAAAAGATACTCAACATCACTCACCATCAGGGAAATACAAATCAAAACCACAATGAGATACTACCTCACACCTGTCAGAATGGCTAACATTAACAACTCAGGCAATAACAGATGTTGGCGAGGATGCGGAGAAAGAGGATCTCTTTTGCATTGCTGGTGGGAATGCAAACTGGTGCAGCCACTCTGGAAAACAGTATGGAGGTTCCTCAAAAAATTAAAAATAGAACTACCCTATGACCCAGCAATTGCACTACTAGGTATTTATCCAAGGGACACAGGTATGCTGTTTCGAAGGGACACATGTACCCCAATGTTTATAGCAGCACTATCAACAATAGCTAAAATATGGAAAGAGCCCAAATGTCCATCGATGGATGAATGGATACAGAAGATGTGTTGTGTATATATACAATGCAATACTACTCAGCAATCGAAAAGAATGAAATCTTGACATTTGCAACAATGTGGATGGAACTAAAGCGTATTCTACTAAGCAAAAGTGAATCAGAGAAAGACAATTTGATTTCACTCATATGTGGAATTTAAGAAACAAAACAGATGAACATAGGGGAAGGGAAGGGAAAATAAAATAAGATAAAAACAGAGAGGGGGGCAAGCCATAAGAGACTCTTAAATACAGAGAACAAACTGAGGGTTGCTGGAGAGGAAGTGGGTGGGGGGATGGGCTACATGGGTGATGTACATTAAAGAGGGCACTTGTTGGGATGAGCACTGGGTGTTGTGTAAGTGATGAATTACTAAATTCTACTCCTGAAACCAATACTACACTATATGTTAACTAAATTGAATTTAACTTAAAAAAATAGAATAAAGGGAAATATTCCAATTAGGGTTTAAGAACCTGTAAAGAAAATATATAGTTCCGTCCCAGGTGCAAAGGGTAGATGTAATATTCAAGCAAAACGAACTATATTGCTATCACTACAGAAGTACTTATAAATACTAAACCAAAACAAATAAACAATTTTTTTAATTCAGAATTAAATGTAGAAATGAAACAATAAAAAAAGAGCTCAACTATCTTAAAAAAAAAGATTTACACTGGAAAATTATAGTTTCTTAACATTTCACACCCAAATTAAATTGCCCTTAGAATCCATGATCAAAATTGGTCTTTTGATTTTCATTTGCAATATTACTATTTAAGCTTAAGTGCATGCCAATAAATTTTTTTTCCTACATCTATGGCTTTGGTTTGGTATACATTCTTGCTGAAAATTTGGGCATTGAGAAAAGTCAATTGGTTGGTAAAACCTTATGAATTTACATAATTTCAGAAGATTGATCTCTGAAAATGTTAATGACTTTGAGGAGTACATAAAAAATGGGGCTTGAGAACATGGACAGAATTTAATATTTAGTCCAATTAAAGTTGTTAATCACAGGATGTAACTTGTCTTAATCCAAAGACTTCAATAATTGAGTTCCCCTGGAAACTGCAATACTAATACTGCAAGTTGATGCTTGCATAATAAACTCATCAATCCATATTTTTTTAAGTTTTTATTCTCATAGACACAGAGCAAGAGAAAAAGATGGTCCAAGACCCGTGATATCATCGTCCTCTTTACCAGTCCTTAATATGTCATTTATGTTGAGCTGCCTCCTAAGGAATCTTCAGAGAAGTCCCTTTTCTGATCCATTTGAAAATTTCCAGAACTAATGACACCTTACAAGACAACTGGGGATTAATTAAAGTTGTTATAGCTTCTGAACTCCAGGTGAACCTTTCTAGTGTGTTACCTTGTGAACTTCCCTTAGACTCTCTATTGAAGATGATATAATTACTCCATTTAGGTACCTGCCAGATTCTACTCTATAATTTCTACAAATTCTGTATTCACCTGTGCCGACTAGTCATTTAAAGACCACTTTCTGTAAAGATTTTTATTTTTTATATCAATTCTGCTAAGTCACACATAATTCGCTATTTTGCTTTCAGATTCTAAATTGGAATTTCTTCTAATTTTGGCCATGACAGTGCCAAAATAATATTCACATTGTTTATAAATGATGGAGATGTTTTATGCTCATATATTTCTCTTTAGTCAACTTTAGAAACTTTCTCCATTTCCCTCCATAAATCCAAATAATAATTTTAAAAGTCCAATTAAAGAGCCACCACTTTAAAGAGAAATAGTTCTATACTGATTCTTATAAAAAGAAACTTTCTCTCACTTATAAGTTCTAATACTTGGTTACTCTATAGTTGTTTCACTTATAATATAGTTATTTTAATATATACACAGCTCACAAATGACTCTTCAAACAAATTGTTAGGGGCAAATATTAAAATATAATTAAAAATTTCAAAAAATAAGTGTTGTCACTGCATGGCGAGTATACTCTCTGACACACATAATCATTTAATAAGTTCTTATCTAACTAAACTGCTAATATTACCTTCTGCTGGCATAGTTGGATTGATAGAAATAATCTAAATATAGGAATTTAATAGAGTATGTCATGAATTTTCTCAGTGTTTATCCATTTCTATTACAAATTGGTACTATATTTAAAAATTCTTCACAGAGTTTTCTGAAATGACATTGTTAATTTCATTCATTCATTAATGCATTCATTTATTTTTTGTTCATTTATTAAACAAATCTCTACTGAGAACCTCTAGTGTGCCAGATACTCTACCAATATCGAGGATATGTTTTGACCAAAATAGATATTTTATAATTATTGTATCATAGAATATTAGTATCATTTTAATTAAGTTCATGACCTGTTTTCTTTATCACTTCTGGTTAAACACTAAGATATCTCAGAAATATATAAATATTTTGTCAATAAATGTATTACATAGAATCTTGCATGTTGTATTCTCCTTTGAGGGGAGAGGCTCTATTTTTTTAAGTTTATTTCTATATTTTGAGATAGAGAGATAGGGACAGAGAGAAAAAGGGAGGGAGAGAATCCCAAGTAGGCTCCGTGCTGAGAGTGTGGAGCTTGATGTGGGGCTTAAACCCACAAGCCATATGATTACGACCTGAGCCGAAACCAAGACACTTAAGTGATGGGGTCACCCAGGCACCCCAAGAGGCTCTTATTTTGTATCTTCACAGTGTAGGTAGGCATTAGGTCTGACATTCATGTATTCAACAATCATCTATTCAATAATACCCTATGAAAGACTCAACACTAGATACTGTGAGGGACATGAAGGTATGAGACAAAGATTCTAGGAAAGTAGTAAAAGTGATGAGTAAAATGTAAGACAGAGAGAGAAAGTGCCATAGAGAAATAAATGTATGGTGCTGATAAAGCAAAACCAGGCTATTCCCAAATAAAGGATTAAGAAAAACATTTTTGGAAGAGTTGGCTTTGAGCAGCGCCCATGAGGATGGGATGAATTTAGCCATAGGAAGTGGAATAGATAGGAAAGGGAAAAAAAGAAGATAGCAGAAGTGCATAGAAAATATATTTTTACATATAAATTATACTTCATTAAGAGAAATTTTTTTCTGAAATTATTCTATTACTTTTTATGCATACTTAGTTCAATTCTTCTAACATTCACTTTTTAAGTGTTCAAAAATAAGTTATTCTAATCCCCAAATTTTCTTCTTCCTTGTGTCTTAGGGTCAGTTAAGCCCATTTAAGTCTCACCAGAGAAAGATGCAGAAAGTCTCTTGCTTTCAGAAAATTATTTCAAAATCTCTATCAGCTGAATGTAGCTCTATAGAGCTAAATCAAGAAATTATTTTACTCTGTTCTAGTTGTGTTTTTAGTGAGTGGTAATTATTTTTTCTACTAAATCATTTCTGAAACAAGCTATAGAACTTTATTACCACCATTTTTATGCACTAATATACAAGGATGAGCTAATAATTTGACTGAAAATATTAGCAGATGCTATATAAATATACAGCCAGTTTGCATACAATATTCAGTGTCTGTAACATGATGCAAAACTTTCCCCCATCCTAAATAATTGTGCTGTGTTTCAATATGCAATTGGGACAATTAAGATATCACCCATAATATAAACCCTTAGCTCATGATAGCCCTTGTATTTCACATACTTTGAATTAACCAATTACTCAAAATTGAAGAGGGTCATTTCTATAATGATATGTTATGCTTAGCTTTAAAAGTATCAGTTCACACTCATCTTTTTCCTAATTGCCCACAATATTCTAAGTAGAATTTCCCTTCATGCCTTTCACTATGTTGTCCTTCAGACCATACAAAATGCACCTTATGCAGTACATGTAGATTTCCTCCACTCCATAATGACCTTAAAGTTGTTTCTTTCTTTGTCACCCCCCCTCCAAATATTACTTAATGAAGCATCCAGATCTCTGTGAGTCCCAGTAAAGTTTATCAATAAATGGACAATGCTATGATTTTGCAACAATTAATTTATTGGTTTCCATCAATTATAGGTAGTGAAGAATTACGTAACTGTCATATGGACTCCTCCTACTTTCCCATGATAATTGTAACTTTTTTTTTCAGAAAAATATTTAGAAGATTGATTTTTCTAAGAATGAATTTGTTAATGCCAATTTTTTTTACATAATTGAAAAAAAAAGTAAAACAGAAACGACCTATATGTCCTTCAACCCATGAATGAAGTAACTATAGCACATCCTAACAATGAAGCACTACATAGTAATGAAAAGGAAGAGAAATTTGATACACATAAAAACATAAAATAAATATCAAGTACATCATGCTAAGTAAAGAAGCCAGACTCAAAGCCTACATATTGTATCACTTCTACTTAAATGACATTCTAGAGAAGTCAAAAGTGTAATGGCAAAAAACTGATTGTGGTTTCCAGGGCCTAGGAAAAGTTGGCTGTACAGAGCCATAAAAAAACATTTGGGGCTGACTAAATTGCCCTATAACTTAAGTTTGATGTTGGTCACTTGATAGTTTGCATTTGCCAAACTCATACAAACTCTGTACCCTAAATGGGCAAAGTTTAATGTATGTAAATACTACCTCAAAAAAATGACTTTAAAGAAGTAAAAATTCATTGATATTTCAAATTTAATCAATCTAAAGAGATATAGTCAATAATGATTTAAAGATCCATCAAAATAGGAAAGAAATTATTCATTCCATAAGATGTTTTACAAATTTTCCCTTTTCAGAGCACTAAAAGCATTCCTGTATCTTTTGTTTTACAAATAAAAATTACAGGGGTGACTGGTGGCTCAGCTGGTTAAACATCTGACTCTTGATTTCAAAGTTCATGTAAGCTCAGTTCATGATCTTACAGTTCTTGAGATCAAGCCCCACATCTGGCTCTGCTCTAATTGCACAGAGCCTGCTTGGGATTCTCTCTCTCCCTCTGTCTCTCTGCCCCTCCCCTGCTGGCATGCATGCTCTCTCTCCTTCAAATAAATACATAAGTATTTTTTAAAAATTGCATTTAGGAGGAAAAAGCTCCATTGAGCAAGTGCTTTGTGTTTCATTGTTGTGTTAATTATGAATTTACTAAAATAATTTCTCAAACAGTATTTTGTTACATAAAAGTTATTTAATGAGTTTAGTGGTTATGATAATCACCTAGTCTTAAAATAACACACTACTATTATTTTTAAAATTTTTTTGAGAGACAGAGAGGACGCACACATGCAAATGAGTTGGGGAGGAGCAGACAGAGGGAGAGGGAGAATCCCTAGCAGGCTCGATCTCAGAAACCCTGAGATCATATCTGGAGCTTAAATCAAGAGTCCGTCGCTGAACTGACTGAGCCACCAAGGCTTCCCAACACACTACCATTATTAACAATTGCTAGATTATTTTCTTTTACCTCAGTCTAGTAAGCAATTTAGTAATTTAGAGAGACGATGGAGAAAAACCACTGCTAGAAACTCTCACATAATATAACTGGTACTCTGATACAAGAAACAAAATAGCAGGATTAGAAATAATCCTGACAAGGATGCTTTAGACAGCAAATGCCTTACCTTTGCGTTTGGGTGGCATAGCTGTTATCATAAGTCTCATAGGTCTGGTCATCATATTCACCCCCGTAGCCATCATCATACCCCTGAGGCAGAAAATGGTAGAGAGACCTATTAGCAATCAACTTGATTAACTTTGGTCTGTTTTTGCTTAATGAGATTTTATATAATGTGACCTTAATTTAGTTTTTATGTTTGCTTAGTTACTCTGCATCAGATTTTACTAGATGAACAATTTTTTCATACCCTTGAATAATATTTCATGGATCAGAATAATGTCTAATAATTAAATTCAGCACATCATTGAAGTAGCAATACCTACTCTAGGATTTATCCAGAATTTTGATCAGTACTACTGAAGAAAATATAAAGAATGAAAAATAAATTTTCTTTTGAAAATATTATAGGTAGATAGTGTGCTAACATAATGCTAGTTTTATTTTTTACAGCCCCACTGGGAGTTTTTTTTTCTTACCCTATAAAAACGGGATCCTTAAATTGTGATCAACTTGCAGTGAGAAAATGATAGTCATCATTGCAAAACAAACAAAAAGAATAAAGGGAGGGGGAAGAAAAAGGAACGAAGATGGAAAAGGAAGGGAAGAAAGGAAGATGAGAAGGAAGAGAAGGAAGAAAGAAAGCGATGGAAGGAGAGAGGGAGGACAGAGGGAAGGAAGGAAGGGAAGAGAAAAAAAAGAAAGACCATTTATTTTGCTGTGCATTCTATACTTTTTAAGTCTCATAAACAAAATGATGTTGGTGGTGAGTCTTATTATCTAACTAAAATGGTATCAAAGCTAAGGCAGACTTGTCATTGCAGAATGTGAAAGCAAGCTAGCAGTTATCCGATCACTTAGTGAGAGATTTAGTTTTATTTCCCTTTGTAGTCACTGACTTTATTCAAAACCCTAGCCATCCACCTGGACTATTCCCTACTTCTGAAAAAACCTCTAGTTTTTCTGCTTCTGGACCTTTGCTGGTGTGTCTCTTTCCCTGGAATGCATTTCCAACCCATCCCACAAGTTCATAACTTCATTTCAGTCTGGAGGATTATAAATCTCTCTATTGTGTTCAGAAACTTAAAAAATGTGTGGATATGAAAGTTTCTACTTCAATCTTGACTAAGATCATTGATCCCATTTAATCTGAAAACTAATAATTTTCATGAATTTAAGAAAGTTTTAAAAATATTATGACTTCTCCATCTGGTTTACCGTTTATATAATGCTATTATTTATAAATGGGGTTTTCGGAGTCTGACTTCAATTTCTTTTATTTTTCCACTTATGGTTTCCATCTCATCATATTTTTGCTCTGCAGTATGCAATAGTTTCTCCATTAGATCTTTGAATATTCTAATTAGATTCCTATTGAATTAAAAAATTAAATATTTGGAAGTTAATTTTAACGTATAAGATTATTTAAAAATAATACTAAAGGGTTTATGGCCAAAAAACAGCACTTCCTTGTCCCTCTCTAACCCCTGGTTCTCTTTAAGGTTTTTTCATCTATTATTTTAGTATTAATTTTTGTGTTATTAAGTAATATGGTTAAATTAACATTCCTTGATTTATGAATTTTGATTATTTCCTATTGGCTAGCCCTTCAGGTTGTAAAGGATTTAGTGCTGTTATAGACTCTTCCCCATATTTTCCCTACACATTAACATAGTTTTCATCATAACTTTCGTTAGTCAATATCTACATTATCATTAAATAACAATAAATATTATTCACTAAGATTCCAAATAGATTAACACACTTATTTTTTTATTCTCACATACTTTTTGTTTTTCCTAATGTTAATAATTCCTCATTCATTTTATTATTTTCTTGATTTTCTATATAATTCAAATTATTTGTTTTTAATTTTCCCAACAGTTCTATCAAACTAGCAATCATATTTTAAAATAGTCAACAATACCAGATAATCTATCATTTTGTTTTGTGTTACCTGGAGAGTCTCTCTCACAGGGCCAACTTATTGCACTTTGGTCTGGACTGAGAGCAGAGTGGTTTTCCTAAGGACCACCCTCCCACCCCACCACCACTGTTTGTATATGAAATCTTTTACCAAATTCCATTTTCACTAGTTCTCTTTTCTTCCTGAAATATCTCTTTCAGTAACTTTTACTAAGTGGTATATTGGAAAGTGATACTTATTCTTTCTCTCTCTTTCTCTCTATCCATTCTGGATATCTGATATCTCATCCCTAAATACTTCAGCTTGGATCTCCTGAGTATAAGGATATTCTCCTACATAAATACAATGGTATTACTCCCACCAAAAACACTCCTAATAATCCCCAAATATCATTTACTGTGTAGTCCATAGTCAAAATTCTGCTATCGTCAAAAACATCTTTTACAGCTACCTTTTAAAAATCAGAATCCAATCAAGATTTGTGAATTGCATTTGGTTATTATGTCTGCTTAGTATTTTTAGAACTAATGTAGTCCTCCAGGTTTTTTGTTAAGTTTTTATTTAAATTCCAGTTAGTTAACATACAGTGTAATATTAGTTTCAGGTGTACAATATAGTGAATCAATACTTCCATACAACACCCAGTGCTCATTACAAGTACCCTCCTTAATCCTCGTCACCTAATTTACACATCTACCCCCCCACCCCCAACCTCAGGGGTGAATTAACAGTCTGTTTGTTTCTTGGTTTGCCTACCTCTCTTTGTTTTCTCCCTGGTTTGCCTCCCTCTCTTCCCCCCCCCCCTCCCCTTTGCTGGTTTGTTTTGTTTCTTAAATTCAACATATGAGTAAAATCATAGTATTTGTCTTTCTCTGACTTATTTCACTTAGCAAAATCCTCTGTAGCTCCATCCACGTCATTGCAAATGGCAGGATTTCATCCTTTTTTATGGCTGAGTAATATCCCCCCCCTCTATATAGATTATAGATTTTATATATATATATATATATATATATATATATATATATATATATATATTATATATATATGTCTGTTATATATATATATCTGTTATATATATTATATATATAATATATATGTTATGTATATTATATATATATATATCTGTTATATATATATGTGTATATATATATATATACACACACACACACACCATTATATATATATCTGTTATTTATCCATTCATCAGTTGATGGAACTTAGGCTGATTCCATAATGGTACATAATGGCTGTACACAATGGTGTTATAAATATCAGGCTGAATGTATCCCTTCTAATTAGTATTTTTGTATCCTTTGATAAATACCTAGTACTGTGATTGCTGGATCATAGGGTTGTTTTCTATTCTTAACTTTTTGAGGAACCTCTATACTGTTCTCCAGAGTGGTTGTACCAGTTTGCATTCCCACCAACAGTGTAAGAGAGTTCTCCTTTCCTGCATCCTTGCCAACACCTGTTGTTTCCTGTGTTGTTAATTTTAGCCATTCTGACAGGTGTGAGGTGATACTCATGGTGATTTTGATTTGTACTTCCTGACAATGAGTGATGTTAAGCATCTTTTCATGTGTCTGTTAGCTGTCTGGAGGTCTTCCTTGGAAAAATGTCTATTCATGTCTTCTGCCCATTTCTGCCTATTTATTTTATGGGGGTTAAGTTTGAGAAGTTCTTTATAGAGTTTGGATACTAACCCTTTATCTGATAGGTCATTTGCAAATACCTTCTCCCATTCTGTAGGTTGCCTTTTAGTTTTGTTGATTGTTTCCTTCACTGTGCAAGAAGCTTTTGATCTTGATGTAAACCCAATAGGTTATTTTTGCTTTTTTTCCCATGCTTTAGGAGACATATCTAAGAAAGAAGTTGCTATGGCCAGTGTCAAAGAGGTTACTGCCTGTGCTCTCCTCTAGGATTTTAACTAGACTTCCTAATGTCTCACATTTAGATCTTTAATCCATTTTGAAGTTATTTTTGTGTATGATATAAGGAAGTGGTGCTGCCTTCCAGTTTTCACACCATTTGTTGAAGAGACTGTCTTTTTCCTGTGGGATAGTCTTTTCTGCTTGGTTGCAGATTAATTGGTCATATGGTTGTGAGTTCATTTCTGAGTTTTCTGTTCTGTCCTACTTTATCAATGTGTGTGTTTTTATGCCAGTACCATACTGTTTTGATCACTACAGAAGTCCAGAATTGTGATGCCTCCAGCTTTGCTCTTCTATGTCAAGATTGCTTTGGGTATTCGGCGTCTTTTGTGGTTTCATACAAATTTTAGGATTGTTTCTTCTAGCACTGTGAAAGATGCTGTAAAGTTGCAGGATACCAAATTGACATACAGAAACCAGTTGCATTTCTGTGCACTGATGATGATGAAGCAGCAGAAAGAAATTAAGGAATCAGTTCCATTTACAATTGCACAAAAAACCAATACTATACCTAGGAACAAATCTAACCAAAGAGGTGAAAGACTTGTATTCTGAAAACTATAAAACACTGATGAAATAAATTGAACATGACACAAAGAAATGGCAAGTCATTCCATGTTCATGTGTTGGAAGACCAAATATTGTTCAAATGTCTATACTACCCAAAGCAATCTACACATTTAATGCAATCCCTGTCAAACTACTCCAGGCTTTTATTGGTTTCCATTACACTGCCTTTTTGAGTTGTCTAGACCAATTGTTTGTAGACTGTCTCACATTCTGAACTTGTTTGATTATTCTCATAATTACATTTTGCTTCAATATTTTGGAAAGGATACTACATATGTGATATTGTTGGCATATTGGACATTTATCTGGTTATAGATTTTTAAATTCTAATCCCACACTGGATCAGGTAACTGAGTGTAGAAGTTTAGACTGAAAAATGATTTTCAATCAGAATTTTTGAGAGTTTTGATTCAGTGTTTTCATCACTACATATTGGTGCTGAGAATTCCTGCTACTTGTATGTGACCTAGTTTTATTTTATTTCATTTCACTTTTTTTCTTTCCTTTATGGATGCTTTTACAAAGTTTACCTCTAGCATTCTGAAATTTTATAATGCTGTGCCTGTATGTGTGTATCTCTTTTCATTCAGTATGCTGGGTACTCAATGAGCTCTTTCAATTCTGGGAGCTTATATTCTCCAGTTCTGGCAAATACCATTGTACTTTTGTTCTCTCTTTCTAGTACTCTTACTAGTGAGATATTGGATCTTCTGCATTGGTGCTTTAATTTTACCTTTGTGTCTTATGTAATATCTCTTATTCTTTTTTTTTTTTGTTTACTTAATACGAGAATTCTATAAATTAATCTTCCAACCATCCTATAAAATATATAGTTTTGTTTACACAGCCATACCCCACCAACACACATGCATGTATACACACACATTAACAACCATTAGAGTGTGGACATGAGGTTCCTGTGTTCTCAGGTGACGTTTAGGCATCCTTATTCTCAATTCAAGGCTTCATCTCCCCTTGGGTGGAACAACAGTTAACATCATAGCTGGGATTTCCCATAGCTGCAACAGATAATTGAGCTTTCTGTCTTGGGGATCATGAGGTCAGTAACTAGGGGATTAATTGAATTTGCCACAGGTGTTTCAGGGACTGCACCATCTTTTCAAGCATCCATGCTATTGTTCTCCATCAAGATTATAAAAATATGGCTTCATTCACCCTCCTTTGTTACTCAGGACTCACGAGCTCTGACTTCCATGAGGAACAAGCAAACAAGCAAGTTTTGTTTTGTTTAGTTCCATTTTGTTGTTGTGTTTGTGTCCCAAACTAGAAGAGCCAAGGAGGGGGAAAGTACATGTCTTCAGAGTTTCTAACCCCTAAACTTCTTCTGCTTTTCTTGTTTCTATCTGTTGAAATGCTACTGATGTCTAAAAGTTATTATATGATCTTTAGGAAAATTTTCCTGCTTCTTTCAAGCTTATGGTAACGCTCTATTCTCTGAATTCTATTTTTTATGTTTATTTATTTATTTTGAGAGAGAGAGAGACAGAGAGGAGGGACAGAGAGAGACACAGAATCCAAAGCAGACTTCAGGCTCTGAACTGTCAACACAGAGCCAACGCGGGGCCTGAACCCACAAACCGTGAGATCTTGACCTAAGCTGAAGTTGGACGCATAACCGAGCCACCCAGAGGCCTGTATTCTCTGAATTCTAATAGCCTGTTGTTTTTATCTCATCAGTACTTAGGATATATCATATGTACAGTACTAAATATATACTGTATATTTATTTTTACAATTTTATTTTATTTTTTTTAGAATTGAAGCTCCTGAAAAGCATGGATTCTATCATAATTTAATCACTTTTTTAGATACCTTATCGTGCTTAGCATAGTTTATTCCATAGAGTATTTGCTCAATAAATATGTATTGAACTGTTAAATTAGCACAAAGGAGAGTATTCTCATACAGAGTAGATACGGATTGACTCAAATCTATCACCACTAAAAGAGAAATATTTCAAATGATGATTACACAGTAGTATTATCTCTGTTTATGAAGAATAGCTTTACCATTTAGTTTGTGGAAGACTAATACATTTTCCCTCCTCACTTACACTTTTCTTTATTTTTTTAAGTCTTACACAGAAAATCCATAGAATATATAGAGATCTTTCCTGGCAACCCACAATTTCATAAAATATATGGTACAGTAGTCCCCAAATAATTCTCCTTACTGTAAAAGAGAAAGTAAATGTGGATACTTGTATATAGTCTATTTTTGTTTTCTAACACTTGATATAAGTATTTATGTAATTTTCTTAGGACAAGTAAAATTATGGATCATGCTGGTAATGTTCTGAGATAAATCAGTAAAACAGACATGCACCCTAAAAAGTCAGTTGGTATCCGCAAGAGATTCAAATTAAATATGAATATTCAACTAAGAAATCAAAAACATTTTTCCCATTTTTGCCCTACTGTTTCTGCTGTTTCCTTTGAAGAAATTGCTATCTTATGTCTCAGCCTATTCACACATTTCTACTAAAAAATTAAGACTCTTGCAGATGCTACTTAAGTTATCAGGGTGTCAGAGTAGCATTTCCTACATTTCCTACTGGTGTCCCAGTAAAAGCAAAAACACTTCCTGAAATTAAAAGTTTTAACTTTGGGGGCACCTGGGTAGCTCAGTCAACTGACTGAGCATGACTTCAGCTCAGGTCATGATCTCACGGTTGGTTCATGAGTTTGAGCCCCACATCAGGCTCTGTGCTGACAGATCAGAGCCTGGAACCTGCTTTGGATTCTGTGTCTCCTCCTCTCTCTTCCCTCCCCTGCTCATGCTCATGCTCTCTCTCAAAAAATAAATAAACATTAAAAAAGGTTTTAACTTTATTTTCTTTATCTCTCACAAAAAACCAAAATGCCCAAAGAAAAAAGATTCATTTTTTTCTGGAACATGGTCATGAAGAATATCTCTTCTATCTTGAATTCCTTCATATTTGTGAAATTATAAGTTCTTTAGTTTTCTGTTCTTTGAACCAAATAAAAGCAGATCCTTAGAAAATGCAGTCTTGACTGTTTTCCAGATCCTCACCATGTCCTCTACTATTTGCTTAAGTTACAATGTGAAGTGTAGCCTGACAGGAAGGCCTGAGTGCTATGAGGAGATGATGATTTCTTCATAGTTTCTTATGAATTATAGGTCTCATTATACATACACTCTATGAGTACTGGCTAAAGCAGCATACAGGACAGATGTGTATTACTATAAATACATAGCTGTACAAAGCCAGCCCTTTTCAAATCTGCTTTGAAAAATATACTTCTCTGCCTTATTATGTTACTAATTTTTCAATTTGATTTGAACACTCCATCTTGAACTATGATTTCTGCACCAATTTTGGGTTTTCAAATCTAAATAGTATTAGCTCTCTATATAAGCTTAAAATAATAGTAATTCACCAGACTTTGTATCAGCTACTGAATTTATTATCCAGGCAATAAAGATAGAAAAACAAGACCTAATTCCTGTCTTTGAGAGCTCTCAGCCTGTGGTGTTCTGATAAATGATTACCAAATGGCTCTTCAAAAAATTGCATGTATGTGTTTATGTGTGTGGTGTGTGTGTGTATGTACATAATTTCACTGTAAATTTTACTGACATAAGCACACATTTTACAAATAAAAATCAAATTTATAAATATGTATAAATTACATTTATACTCTAAGATTATATATTTTATATTAAAATTTATAGCACAGAACTTATAGATAAAATATATAATTTAAGTTTTATACACATACAACTTCAGTGTGACATGCTATCTCTTGTAAAATAAGTTTTATAATTCTGCTATTGCAGTGATACCACAATAAATCACAACATAGATAAAACGTGATTACTTCTTTTTTCAAGATACTCTATGAACATTAATTAGCATAAATACAAAGAAAATACACCTGGGAACATCCTAATAAAACTGCTGAAAATTGAAATTTTAAAAGCACCAGGAAAAACTGGTACATTATCCCTAGAGTGCAACAAATAGAGACAAAGCAGAATTTTTCAACAGAAATGATGGAAGGGAGAAGACATTGGAATGGTGTCTCCTACATGTTACTGTCTTATTCAGCAAGTAAGACTCCTCTATATCCATGAACATTATAATTCTGACATAAATGTCATTTGAAATTTTCATTAATGTTGGCAAGTAAAATGAAAGGAAAACCTCAACTATGTATGTCAGAACTTTACTTATTTGTCAGTTATGTGAGCAGGTCTGTTCTAAATTGGACCATGGTTTTCATATACTAGAAGAACATTTCCTCAATTTTGTGTTTTGGTCACAATGTAAAGGCTATAGGCATAACAAATTTTAGTTTATTTTTTTAAGTTTTTTTTTTTTTTTCGAGAGAGATTGTGTGCACACATACATACACACTTGCACGCACATGCTGAAGAGGGGCAGAGAAAGAGGGAGAGAGAATCCCAATCAGGCTCTGTGCTGTTAGCACTGAGTCTGACTTATGGCTTGAACTCAAGAACTGTGAGACCATGACCTGAATTGAAATCAAGAGTCCAATTTGACAATAAATTTCATATGTTGAAAAAAAAAAAAGAAAAAGAAATCAAGAGTCAGAAGCTTAACCCAACTGAGCCACCCAGGCATCCACCATAACACAATTTTAAGTTAAATCTGTATTATTCATTTTTTCTCCATAGTTTCTTAAATCCAAATAATCAACATAATAAAAGATCAAGTCCTGGCTTTTAGGATTTACTGGTACTACGGTATAAATACTTATGAGTGATGTCAAGCTATCAGCATGAAAAACAACAAATTTGGGAAGAGATAAATAGTAATACCCTATTATATATTATTTCCACCATACAAAAACAACAGACATAAATAATCTAGAGCATAGATTGTAACAAAGTAATCACATATTGATGAAAATATTAACTATCTCTGTTTTTAATAATTTTTTTAATGTTTCTTTATTTTTTGAGACAGAGAGAGAGAGAGAGCATGAGCAGAGGAGGGGCAGAGAGAGAGGGAGACACAGAATCAGAATCAGGCTCCAGGCTCCAAGCTTTCAGCACAGAGCCCAATGCAGGGCTGGAACCCACGAACTGTGAGATCATGACCTGAGCCGAAGTTGTACGCTTAACCAACTGAGCCACCCAGGCACCCCTAATTTAATTTTTAATAATAGCTCTGCTTAACAACCAATTCACAAAGTCCCTAAAAATTTTACAAAGGGTCTTGTGAGCTGGCACAAGTCAGTTGTAGCATGCCACTGCTCGTGGCCTACTGTAGGAGACCAACAAATGTATAAAAAAAATTGAAATTTTTGAAATGGAAAAGTGTTTAATAGAGTATGTAATGAGTGCTATGGAACTACAATGGAAGGAATGAAAGAATTTCTCAGGAAAGGTATTTGAGATGGTTATTTGTGGATAAATAAATTATTTCTAGGTGGACCAGCAAGTAGTATGAGAGCATTCCAGTTTCCAAGAACCTCAGGCGTGAATGCATGACACCATAAAAGAAAGTACTGTTTGGTGAACTGCTAGTAGTTGGATCTAACTAAAGCAGAAAATATCTATGAAATGGTAGGCAAGTCTGATTAAAGAAATAGAAGGAGTAAAGTTTGAAATTCTTCCTATGATATGGTAAGGAGTTTATTTGTATCCTGTAGAGAAGGAAGCCATGGAAAGGTTTCAAGCAGTGGAATGACAAAATATACATCTGCATTTTGTAACTTACTTTTTTGACTCTTAAAAATGCCAAGTCTTTTGGGACTAGGCTCCATTTTACCCCTCTATTTTCTTGAATATGTTAATCATAGTTACTGAAAATCCCCTGGATGACAACTCCAACATTTGAATCATCAGTGCCTTTATTTTTTCCTCTTGGTTTGTATTGAATTGATACTGTTTTTAACAAGGTCTTGTAATCTTTCAGTGAACTCTCCTCAATACTGTGTACGGAAACTTGAGAAAGCTTTGGCTGACGGTATTTCCTTCCAAAGGTGATTAAATGTTCCTCTGGTAGGCAGTTAGAAAAGCTGCAGATGACCTTGATGTCATGAGAGTTGGTTTCAGGTAGGTGGACCTAGGGGGTTTAGGCTTAGGTAGTCTGGACTACAAATAGAGCTCTGGAAGTCATCAACAGATAGATGACCATTGAAATAACAACCACCAGAGTATCTACTGAGATGAAAAGCTTAGGTTACTTCATGTTCTACATGAACAGCGTGTTATAAGCCCCACTCCTCTCTTTAATTGGTCTTCATGTCACTAGGAAATGAAGGCAAAACACCCAGTATAATAAATATAATCATGTTTTCTACAAGAAGAACCCACACTAAAAAGAAGATCAGTCTTGATTTAATAGAAAGATGTTATTTGTTGAAAATCCTGTTGTAAAAGATGCCCACGCCGATGTGTTTTCTTAACATTGACCTGTACCTATGAGAATCTCTGGCTGTCCCTGTGTGCACATTACTGCCCCCACAGACACCAAACCAAAACATTTTGACAATAAGGGAAACATAAATAGATTATATATTGAGTTTCCTCTATATAGAGAGATTTTTCTAATCAGCACTCATTTATGGAATTTCTGAAGATTTCTTATAACTCAAAAAGGGACTCATCATTCAAAAATAGTTGAGACCATCTCAGAGCATAGTTTAGGCATGCATAAATTTGTTTCCAAAATATTAAATTCTGTTACTGACAGTGTGGTTAATGATTACTGTAATGAATTTACTTATCTGGAAAGTTAAGTTGGATCATATGAAATTGCCATGTTTGTAGGTCAAAAATGTCAAATATTGGCAATTTTCTATAGTTCAACCTAATACTAATATAGAAACTATAAAAACGAACATTTTTTATCAAATAAAGAGAAGCAAAAATGTCTTATGATGCTAGTAAATTATTGTGATTTCCAGAAGAAAATCATTTGGAAATTTAAATGATATGAAATGTCATCTTCACTCTGTTATATACCCCCACTTTCTTTGAAGACTTTTAAATTTAACAAGCATTAGTGACAGATTTAGCATTTGCTATTATTCTCATTTCAGATTTTATTTTCTGTAAAAGGTCAGTGGATATTAAAAGAAAATAAAAGGAAATAACATTGAATTTTCTAATACAATTGAGAGAAAAAGAGAATAAAGACAAGCATGCAATCAAGAACCAATAAATATGTTAGAATTAAGTAATTTAATTATTAGGGTCAAGATCATAATTTTGTCACCAAACAATAAAATACTAGGCACAGAAGCAATTTGCAAATGCTGCCCTTTAATGTTATTGAATATAATTAACAGGTCAGATAGGAACTTGACATTTAACTTTCTTTATGAAGTGTGGTTAATTCTTATAAACATATGTTCCTTCTTTAACTTAGTGAGTTAAATCATAAAATGCATAGAATGTCCACTTCATATATGATCTTTTGTTACTATAATAACACTTCTTTATAATTATACAAATTAAAAAAACATATCATGAAATATTATTAAAACAAAAACTAAACACAGAATCCCAATGTCTTAATAGGTAGTATTCCCACAGGATGTAATAATCAATGCTTATGACAAGTATCTCCTAAATTATGGATTATTTATAATTTCTCATGTTTCTTTTCTTAAAAGTTTTATTTTTATGTGAATATCTCCCTACTGCTTTTTTTTTTTTTAAATCATGCATTCCCTGTTTGGTGCTGTATAGATGGATTTCTTACAATACAGAAAGGATTTTAATAGTATCTTCCATTTCTTTTTTCCCACTGAAAGAATGGCTGCCTATTAGAGATTGCTGGTTGGTTTGGAGCAGCATGGCAATGGATACCCCCCAACGTGTAGCTTTTGTTACTGATGCAGTAGGTCAGCTCACTCACTCACCGTGGGAAGTCGTTATCTCTTCAAAACCATCCTACAGCATAAGGGTCCACATAATCGGTGGGGAGTCACCACACCTAACAGTCTAGTTCTGCAGTGAGACAAAACCTTGAATTTTTGGAAAGTTTTCTATGGAAATCAGTGAATAAGTCCCTAATAAGAGCTACTCTATAATACCTTCATTTCCTATGTAGATTGTGGCTATTAATCAGTTTTCCATATATATGTACACTCAGTATGAAGGTTAGAAATTGCATGTATCTGAAATCTTTGGAAATTAAAAGCTCCCAAAGATCTGTAAGACCATCTCTGACAGCTATATGCACATGCATATCTACACTACAAAATTAATCTCTGGGGAGGCTAATTCTGATTTAGATAAGCCCAGTAAAATCAAATAACAAACTTCAGTAGGTACATCTGGAGGTTATGTACATTTCAAGATAAAATTGATAATATCACATTCACGTGAACAGCATTTGGATTTGTATACAACCAGCATGTATGAGAAGACCCTTAAGTACCAGTACATGAAGTGCTTATACACACAGAACTTCCTTAAAAACCTACATCAACCCTATAAAGTATGTTCTGTACCTTTACACATCCATTTTACAGATTAGGAAACAAGTAATTTCATGAGGTCACAGCCCATCAGCAAATGGCCCGGCTAGAATTCAATCCTAGTCTCTGACACTGTCTAGTGCTTAATGTCTATTTATTTTACTAAAAGCCTAATATCGTTAATGGAAAAATATAATTCTCATGACTATTTTAAAATCATTATGAGTATGCAAGTTTTAAATAATAATGAAAATATAGTTTGAGGTTTTAGCAGTTAAAAACATATGGGGAGGGGAGCCTGGCTGGCTCAGTCAGTAGACATGTGACTCTTGATCTCGGGGTTTTGAGTTAGAGGCCCACACTGGGTGTAGACATTACTTAAAAATAAAATCTTTCAAAAAAAAAACACATGAGGAAATAATTTCAAAACATGCTGGGTTGATAATTTTTTATTATATATTTTAAAAACAGTGTTATATCTTTAAATGTCAATAACCCTGCAGGGTTTGAGATTTTGATCTACTTTTAAGTTAATAAGCTAACCTATTACTGTTTCATGGATGCTGGCAGAAAACATGAGGCAACTAGGGACTTCATTACTCACAGTAGAGTAATAGCCAGAGCTTCATATTGGATTGTGCCTGTAATTCATGCGTCCCACCACCCAGGGGGGCAGTGCAGGTGGAGCCAAGCTGGATTCTTGACAGTCATTGGGCTGCATTACAGGGGCGGAGTGGCGAGTTGCAGGGATCTTAAACTAAGCAGAAGCAAACCTGCTCTTTGTCTGTGGGGGGTGTTACCTCATCCCTCAGTGTTTCTTGTTCAAAACAAAGCCCTGAAAAACAGCATGGATAATAGGGCCTTGTATTCTTGGCATGCCCAGGCAGAAAGTGCAAAGGCAGTCAGGGTCCACAGTAGATTCCTTCTCCCAAGAAGAGATAAGCAAAATGCATGAAATCTAGGAGTCCTTTAAAAGTAATGTTTGATATTGAGGAAAGATAGATAGATGATTATATTGTTTCCTTGTTTATTGAATATCTACAGGCTAGGTTAGCAACTCATAGTGAGTGCCTTTAATTTTATCTCTTCGGAAAAATTGAAGGTGCTTTCTCCTTTTTTTTATTCTGAACTTCTTTTGCTTCCTAGACTTCTATAGTGTTTTAACCAAGGGGAATGGTTAAAACAACTGTTTTCTATTACTAGCAATAAACATTGCTCCTAAAACATAGATACACATTTTTAGTGAGACTCCCTGCTTCTTCTGAATATTAACATTTTCTACCATCCTGGTTTCAAATTAGCTTCTCTTTATTGGAAAGAATGACTGAAAATTAATTTCCAAGATTTTACAAGTTTCAAAGCTATCTATCTATATTTTTGGTGATCAATACTATTAAATGTGGTTTAAGTTTCCAAGTAGGTGATTCTGATACATGAACACATTTTTAAGTTTTCTGGTAAAAAAGTATATAATAAACCAAAGTACATCACAAGCTCTAGATTAATAAAAATAGTAATACCTGGTGTTTGGTGAGGACAGACAGAAGTAGTAGCTATTTAAAAAATTCTTCCATGGTTTAATTTAAGTTAGACATCCTGTAATATTTTAGTTGTTTTCCATTAGTTATGCCATGAAAAGTTGTTAACTTTACGTTTTTTGAGAAGATTCATTTATTAGTAGGATTCTCCTACTTTTTATTTTATAAATGCCTTTTATTTTTATTTTATTTTAAATTATCATTTTATTTTAGAAAGAGAGTGTGTGTGAGCAGAGGAGAGGGGCAGAGGGAGAGAGAGAGGGATAGAGACAATCTCAAGCAGGCTCCACACTCAGTGTGGAGCTTGATGTGGGGCTTGATCCCATGACCCTGGGATCAAGACCTGAGCCAAAATCAAGAATTGGATGCTCAACTGACTGAGCCACCCAGGTACCCCTTTTAACACTTTAGGAATCAGACAGCAGTATGTTCAATCTAGTTAATGAATAGAACAATGACTATCGAAATTGGAAGTTTAAAGTAATATACTAATGAGTGCTAGTTCGCTAATGGATTCATTTTAAATGTGCTAATTAATGCTTTATGTACTTTGCACCATAAGCATCAGTCCTACTTCAGAATACAATCCAAAGCAAATGCTTTAAATCAGTGTTATAAGTGTCTAAGTCCTTCTAATTCACTCAACAGAAAAAAAGATAAACACTGTCATGACTAAGAACAAGATCAAGTTTTAGAAAACAATTCATCTTTTTCATTCATTAAGTACCAAAAGGTTAAAGATGAATAGAAGGGCACTGTCATATCTTAATATATTTCTAATCATAGGAATTCAGTGAGCTGGCCACACAAGGGGAGTGGTTTTTGTTTGTTTGTTTGTTTTTTGTTTTTTTAGAATTTCTTTTTTTAAAGGTCTTTTTACCTGCAATAATACATAAAGGGCCTTGAGGTTGCTGCTGTTTTAGGCTATAAGAAACTAAAAAAGTCGTTGTAAGGAATCTGATGCAAATGATTTGATCCAATCTGTGTATAGCAGGGAATAAATTAGAAAACAAAACAAAATAGAATCCTTAAAGTTAACACACCATATTGACTCCTGTCATACTTCTTGGCAATAAGATGTTGGTTGTGGAAACAGGGATTTTAATGGCTTGCAAAACAAGAGTATGATGGCACGATGTATCTGTTTAATATTTTTCAGTATTTCTTCCCCAAAACTATTTGAGCTATGATCTTTAGTAACATTTTTTTTTCAATTAAAAAACAATTTAAGAATCTATTATTTACATTCATAAATAAAGCAATTTTGATATTTTGTTTTATACAATAATCACTTTCTAATAAATTATTCATCAGGCAAATGCAAATCAAAATGAAATAATGATTTCATATAAGCCAGTTAAGTAATCTTCATTTTTATGGTGACTTTTTTCAGTTATACGGTACTATGTGTAACAAAAATTCCTGTATTATCCAAAGGGGAAGGCATTTCTAATATTTACAGATTCCTATGATTAGAAATATATCAAGATATAACAATGCCCTTCTATTCATCCTTAACCTTATGATACTTTGAATGAAAAACATGAATTGTCTTCTAAAGCTTGATCTTGTTCTAAGTCATGAGAGCATTACCAATTTTATTTTTCTGGGATATTTTGTTTCAGCAGTGCTTATTTTCATGGAGAAGAGGTAAACATTCAAATTAACTAAGTTAATAATAAAGTATATTGACACTGAGTAGGGAGGAGTCTCACTGCTGAAGTAGGTTTAGTCCTGATCTTTAATATTTTACTTTTTATTTAATGTTTATTTATTTTTGAGAGAGAGAGAGAACACAAACAAAGGAGAGGCAGAAAGAAAGGGAGACAGAAAATCCGAAGCAGGCTCCAGGCTCTAAGCTGTCAGCACAGAGCCCAACACGGGGCTTGAACTCACAAACTGCAAGATCATGACTTGAGCAGAAGTCAGATGCTTAATGGACTGAGCCACCCAGGTGTACCTTTAACATTCTACTTTTAAAATTTCTCTCACCTACTCTGGTCAGAGTTTACTTTTTTTTTTTTTCTTTTTTAAAGGGAACTCAGGTTCTTCTTGGGGCTGATTGATTGATTGATTCAGAAGTATCTTGGAAACCCTCAGCCTGAAAGACTGAGCAGGCAGGGGCCCTCTGTCTTCACTGTAACCAGACTGGCTGTGTTTTAAGTTTTACATGAGATTTCTTTAAAAAAGTCAATCTAAAAAATTTTATAAACCATGGTATAGAGCATTCTGCTTTATTAAACATCTTTACATGTTCTACTATAACTCACAAATGTTAGCTATATGGGCTAAAAATATCAGTTTGTCATATAGAAACTCAATTTGGTATCAAAAGATCATTCAGATTGCTATATTATTTTATTAACTATTCATTTACTCTGTGGTGATTAATTTCTTTCCAAATTTATCATTGCATTGGCTTATGTTAAAATGCCTGTTATATTTCATACGGGGAGACTTTATATAAGTGCAGTGCTCTCCAGTAGGTATTTCTGTGATACAAGTAGTAGCCTCCTAAGAATTGTGCTGTCCAATATGGCGGTCATAGTCAGATGTAGTTGTTGAGTACATAAATGTGGCTAGGGTGACTTAAGAACTGAATTTTTAGTTTTATTTAATTTTAATTTTAAAAATAAGTGGCCACATGTGGCTACTTGGTACCATATTGGACACTGCGGCACTGCTGAAAGATACATATGAAATACTCAGCTACCAAAATTTTTTTGATGTGTTTTCTTTTTCAGTTCAAACTTAAGGAAAGAGGGAGACAAAGCCAAAGGATTTAGATTTTATAAATGATTTCATTTTGATAGCAAAAATAATATATTTTTTGAATCTGCCATCCACTCTCTCTTCATCTTTTCTGTCTCACTGTATAACGTATCTTTGATTTTCTCGTGATTTTGAGTGATTTTGCTTTCTAGTGAATGAAACGGGTTGGGAACTTGGAGGGCATTTTCAATAAAGTCAATAAACTGACTTTTTTGGGAGTATCCAGAAATAAAATGAAGATACTACTAATGACATAATAATCTTTGATAGTTCTGAGAAAATTTCAATATGCAAACATCCAAACACAGCAAGGAGAAATGAGCTTAAGGGAAATGAAAAACACTTTCTGATTCTGCACTTATCCTTCTTATAATCATTTTAAAAAATCAACAAAAGAGACAAATAGACCCATATGCCTGAATCTTTGATGCTTTCAAGACTGCTATTTTAAAGCAGAATCTTATGTTGTCAGTTCTATATTCTTTAATGTTTCCTTATAAACTAATAGAATGACCTCTGGGTTTTGTACTTAAGGAAGCTTTCAACATTCACAAAATTGAAAATGAAAGGTTATTTTTTTCTCAAAATGAACTTTTTTTTGAAGTTTCAAGTTTTTATTTAAATTTTAGTTAGTGACTATACAGTGTAATATTAGTGAAGTTATTTTAAGAATACATAAAATTACTGTGTGGAAAAGGGTAGAAGGCACCAGAAACATGTTATGTGTGATATTATCCATTTTTTTTTAAACAACAAGAACAGCAAAAGAACATTCTTGCCACAAGGAGATATAAACACAGGGAGAAGAAAATAGGAATTGAGAAAAGCATCACAAGATTTGAAAGGTCAGTTTTGAAAAGTCTGTGCTATGCTTAAATCTGAGACCAGTGAATAAAGGCATACTTTTGTTCCAGTGACAAATGGTAACAGAAGAGAAAGAAGCAGGATGGTGGTAGGGAGGCTTGTGCCGGGGTTGGTAAATATAGAGAACACCAAAGGGAACAAGCCAGGCCAGTCTACAGGGTTCAGGCTCATTCTGTCTAGATTTCTGTTAAATCTCCTTAAGACTCTTCTATTAAAAAATAATAATAAAAATAAATAGATAGATAGATAGATAGATAAAGACTCTTGTAGCCACATAGCACATACTGGGCATTTCTGAACTCCCAGTGTTCCTTTTTATATGTCCTGAACAGTTATGTGCGAGCAATGTCGGTTATAACCTTTAGCCTCGCTAATCCACCTGTGGGGGGAAGGGCGGGGGTCTGCTCATGAGCTCCAGCCCATTTCTTTGGAAAGCAATCAAGTGTTCCCAGACAAATCCATCTTCTGATCCTATGCCCCATACTATTTCCTTTCTAAACTTTTAACATTTCTTTCTTTCCCTCTCTCTTATTTTCCCTGTTTACTGCCTCCCTTCTCATTTATGACCAAAAGAAGAAAAAAATAAGAACCAGGAAGCAATTAATCATCCCAGGGATTAGTCAAGTTTGACAAATGTTATAGATCTTTCCAAGGATAAATTCCTATGTTTCTGATTTTATCTTGCATAGCCTTCCATATGAATGGTGTCATGATATGCTCGTAGTAAAACTATGGTAGTGATTGTAATGTTATTGCTATTATTAGCATAACAAATAGAAATATACAAATATGGAATTTTATATTATAATATGTCATAGTATAGTAAAGAATTTTGAATGACATATTCTGGGACCTGGTAAACACTTCCCATAGCTTACTCCATTCATTCTTAGGAGGCTACTACTTGTATCATCCTCATTTTACAACTGAGGATATCCTTGTATGATTTCTTTTATGTTTATTTTTGAGAGAGAGAGAGAGAGAGAGAGAGAGAGAGAGAGAGACACAGAGAGAGAGACAGAGTGCGAGCAGGGGAGGGGCAGAGACAGAGGGAGATACAGAATCCGAAGCAGGATCCAGGCTCTGAGCTGTCAGCACATAGCCTGATGTAGGGCTTGAACTCACAGACTGTGAGACCACACTGGCTCAACTTGTTAAGTTCTTGAATAACCATGCATTTTCAATTATACTTTTTTTCAAAATTTATACTCAATTTCCTAACCCCTATAACTACTAATAGTTTCTCTATACTGATTCCTACATAGGGGGTAATGTATGTGTATTTTTAATCATTTGAATTCCAGGGAACAGCCAGCCAATTTGGCAATGGGGTCTATCTATGACAGAAACAGTAAGAATTGGGCATGAAATAAACTTCTCAAGGGGTCACACACAGCAGGTTGTGTCCTATTGCAAGAATCCAAACTTTATAATGCGACACATAGATGGGAAAGATGCTCAGAGAAAAGGGGGCAGAATGACCAGATAAATGACACAAGGCTGAATTGTCCACGATGCAATCCATCACATTTTTGCTAAATAAACATAATACCTAAATGCTGAATAGTGTTGGATTTCACCTAGAAAAGGAGTAAGGAGCTATTAATTCAATTCTAGGGATTAACCAAATTGGCACACTCTGATGGAAGGGCCTGTTGTCAGAAAAAGCTTGGGGCATGTGTATTTAGTTTGCTAGAGTTGTCATAACAAAATACCACAGACTGGTATTTGGTATTCTGGTTTAACAGAAATTAGTCTTCTCATTGTTCTGGAGGCTAGAAGTCCAAGATCAAGGCATCAGAAGGTTCACTTTTTTTCTGGTCTTTTCCCTTGGCTTGCACATGCCTACCTTCTCATTGTGTCCTCAAATGGTCTTTCCTCTTGGTTTGCATTCCTGGTATCTGTGTCCTAATCTCCTTTCTTATAAGGACACAAGGTATATTGGATTAGGGCCCACCCTAACAATCCCATTTTAACTGAATTACTGAATTACCTTTTTCGAGGCCCTGTCTCCTTATAATCACAATCTAAGGTATCAGGTGTTAGGGCTTCAACATATGAATTTAAGATGGGTGAGACACAACACAGGCCATAACAGAAAGTAAGGCACCAAAAATCACAGGCAAGAGTGGGAGGGCCCTCATACATCACAGGTCTGGTCTGGGGTTTAGGCCAAGTCTAGTCAGATTGCCCTGGGTCTGAAAGTCCCATTCAACATTTTGATAGTACTAGAATAAGTTTAATAGGGTTATGTCACTCACTCAAGATCTCATAGATTAATAAATAGCAGACAAGACTTGACCTAGCTTTAGCTGATTCTAAATCCTAATCTTTTTCCTAAATCTGCTTTTCTATAAGCCAAATATCCAACACAATTATAACTAAAATACAAAAAGACATGTTACTCAACTGCATTATTTTTAAACCTTCATCTCATTAGCTTTCTCTAATATTTGTCTCTAATATTACAGAATTCAACAAACTGAAAACCTAATTATTTCGCTTGACAAATATATCTTGAGTGTCTGCAAGGTGCCAGGGACTTAATCCAGTGATTGTGATACACGAGTAAATAAGACAACAGTCTCTCCATAAATAGAGATGATATTCTAGTTGATGGTTAAAATGGAGACAAAGAATAAACAAAGTGATTAAATGTAGTTTATATTATGCTATGTGGAGATAGATATCTGGAAAAAAAAACAGAGCCGAGTTTTTGGAACAGGGGCAGTGGGCGTGTAAATTTTAATAAGGTAGTCAGGGCAGGCTTTCCTGAGAGACTGAGATTTATAGCACTGTCTGAATAAGATGTATTTTTGACTGAAATAATATTAGTGACTTAAGAAGAAGACTTGCAGAATTCACTGGGATCTAAGTTCTTACTTAACTTTCAATGGCTATTTTCTTCATGGCCATGTATGTGTCTGAAAACCAACTGGAAGTACTTGGATTTGGTAGTTCACAGACTGGAAGGAAAGGTAGCTCTAGGAATGCCATAAACACACCATTTGTGTCATTCTTCCTCACTCTATCCCCTCTCTCTCCTATTTTTTTCAATTTCTCATCTCTCTGTCAGGCATCTCCAATTTGCGGGGAATAAAGCCACCAGCTGTTCTGTAGTCACATTATTTAGCAGCTAACCAAAGAAAGAAGTTTTTCTTTTAGCCTCAGTTTTCAAACTTCAGTGATCAGTGAAGATCACATGCTTCTCTTTGTACCTATCATTATTTCTGGGGGATAAGGAATCATGACTTGAATGGTCTGGTACCCTCAAAACTATATGAGCACTTCTCAGAAAGAAGATGGTGATAGTAACTTCAGTAGAATGTATGTAAACTTCTTTCTTTCTTTTAAAAGTTTTTCATACTTATTTATTTTTGAGAAAGACAGAGGGCGAGTGTGGGAGGGACAGAGAGAGAGGGAGACAGAATCTGAAGCAGGAGCCAAGCTCTGAGCTGCCAGCACAGGGGCATACACAGGGGCTAGAACTCTCGAACCGCTAGATCATGACCTGAGCCTAAGTTGGACACTCAACAGACTGAGCCATCAAGGTGCCCCTAAACATCTTTAAGCAGAGATTATAACTTATAGTCAGCTCCACTGAGTGACTCAGTAATGGTTATGCTGAACAAATTGTGGATCATTTATTTATATTTCTGTAGTGTTGAGATTTTTCTTTTCCTCCCCAGGGTTAAATGAAAGAGAGGAAAGTAGGGAGATGAGAGGAAGTGTGGAGATCTGGCCAGACATGCAAAAAAAGCTTCGAATCTGTTATCCACATCTACAATTAATGTGTGTTGTGACATGGTGTGGTTGACTGATAATTACTTCCCAAAATATGTCCGTGCCCCAGTCCCAGGAAACTAAATGTTACTTTATTTGGAAAAAAGGATTTTGCAGATGCAATTAAGTTCAGGATCTTGAGATGAGATTGTCTTGTATTATCTGAATGGGCTATAAATACCATCACAAGTGTCCTTAAGAGAGAGAGGCAGAGGGTGATTTTACACACACACACACACACACACACACACACACACACACACACACACACACACGCACACGCGCACACACACAAAGACAACGTGACCACAGAGGCAGAGGCTGGAGTGATTCAGTCGCAAGCCAAGGAATGCTGGTAGCTACTAGAAGCTGGAAGAAGTAAGAGTTTCTCCAGAATCTCTAGAGGGAATACAGCCCAGCCAAGACCTTGATTTTGGACTTCTGGACTCTTAGAACTCTGAGAGAATAAAGTTATGTTGTTTTAAACCACTAAATGGGTGGTAATTTGTTTACAGCAGCTGAAGGTAGTTAATGCAGATGTGGAGGAGTGAAAAGGCAACAATTTAACTGGGATTCTCAGAACGTGGAGAACCTAGAAGTTGTCTGCATTAAAACAAAGCACCTGAGGAGCACCTGGCTGGCTCAGTCAATAGAGCATGTGACTCTTGATCTCAGGGTCATGAGTGCATGCCCCACGTTAAGCAAGGGGACTGCTAAAAAGAAAAAAAACAACAACCCTTAAAACAAAACACCTGATTCAGTTCCTCTGGCGAGGGCCTCAAAAAATAAACTGATGACCTGTTCCATTATTCATAAGTGGGGCAGGATAGCTTCACGAGGTCCCCAAGCGTGAGTCCTATGTGTGCTGCAGACTTCATGCTCAGTAAGTGAAAGGTGAGCCTGTTACTACTTCCAGAACTTCTGTCTCCCTCTAAATTGAGGTACAGGTTTGAGAATCAAGGATTATAAACCCAGACTATGTTTAGAGGCACACAAGGGCAGGTTTTTAGGAAGTCATGAAAGTAACTGTTTTTCAGGTATGAACTAGATTTTATGCTTCTTTGCATCAACCTTCCCACTTGAAGCAGGACCTTGCTCCTGGTTTTACAAATCTTTGTAATTGATTGGAAGAAAATGCTGCATCAACTGTGAATGGTACTTATTGACTGTGGAATGAATGTAAGCCAAGAAATAATAGAAGCAAGAAAAAGGAGTGTGTAAAGGCATCAGTAACAAGCATGAAGTTAAGAGAATGTTTCTTAAACTGTAACTTTGAAGGCCAATGTAAGGTATTGAAATGATAGCAGTGTTTTTCAACCCAGTTAACAAATGAGACATTTTTCAGTGTCAAGTTTTTCCTCCAGAAATTGTCATTACAATTTTGACTTTTAATACCAAATTTACTGTAGAATTTAGTATAACAATATCTGCTTGAGCCCAAATGGATATACTTAACTGTTTTACATCTACCAAGTTAATATTTCATGACATTTTGCAAGGATTCATTCTAGGCACTCTCTTCTCTGAATAGTTTGACACGTATGTTGTCCTATGTATCAGATCTTATTTTTATATTCAAGGATGTGTGAAAATAGAACACCAAAAAGGACTGGGTGTAATATATTTTCTAAAGAAATGCTTTAGAAGTTAGATATCAAAATAAATTATTTAATAAAATCTCTTGATATTTTGCCTGGCCCCCCTCCTGAGATTCTAATTTAATTGGTCTGTACTAGGGATGGAGCATTGGTAAATTCTTAAAGTTCTCCAGATTATAGTAGTGAACAGACCAATTTGGGGACCACTGTTTTGGAGCCTTATTAGCCCTAGGCCATGGATGAAAGTTCCTAATAAGGCTGAAGGTTCACCGAAACTAGTCTACAGAGAAACAAACAAAAAAGCAACACACAAGAAACAAAACAACCCCAAGCCCCCAAAACACAGAACCTATAAGAAAGTATCTGTCATAAGAACCTAGGCAGTGCCTGAGGTCATTAACTTGAAATCATGCATAAAAATCAGTAGATTCTTTTTTAAATTTTACTTTAATAATTGCATTTATCAACAAATAACTCCTATCTGGAAATGGTGATCAGTAAATAAACAGCAGTCCATTTAACTGAAATGTGAGACCCTAAAAAATAATAGTTATTAGATAATTATCTCTCCTCCCTGTCACTTTTAGATCTTGCTATCTGAATTTTTAACAGCTTTATTCAACTATAATTAACACATGGTATACCACAGAAAACATTTTTCAAGTATACAATTTGACACAGGAATGCACAATCCAGATGAGAAACATATCCATCAGCCCCTGTCTCCAGGGAAACATAGTCTGGTTTTTGTTACTATAGATTAGTTTGCATTTTCTAGAATTTTACATAAATGGAATCATATAGTTGTACTCTTTTTCATTTACCTTCTTTCACTTAGCACAATTATTTTGAGATTCATCCATGCTTTGGCTTTCCCTAAAGTTCATTCTTTTTTATTGCTAAATAGTAGTCTATGAGATAAGTCTTTATCCATTAATCTGTTCCACATGAACTTGAGAAGAATGTGTTTATTCTGCTATTGTAGGGTAAAGTGTTCTACAAACAACAATTAGGATGCGGTGGTAGTGTTGTTTAAGTCTTCTATATCCTTGCTAATTTTGTTTGCTTGTTCTGTCAATTTTGAGAGTAGTATTGAAACTCTCACTTTAATTGCTGATTTATCCATTTCTCATTACAATCTTATCAGTTTTTACTTAAAATATTTGAAGTGCTATTATTAAGGGATTAAAAATTTAGGATTGTCATATTTTGTGATGTTATGTTACTGCTAATTGACCTCTTTATCATAGTGAAATTTTCTTCTTTCTCCCTTTTAATATGCTTTGCTCTGAAAATTACTTTAATATTAAAATAGCCACTCAAGCTTTTAAATAGCTTTTTTGACATATTATTTACAACCATCAAGTTCCTATGTTTACAGTTTACAAGGCATTGTTTTTTAGTATATTTATGAGTCAGGGAGCTATCAACATGAACTAATTTTTAAATTTTCATCATTTCTTTAAAAAAGCTTGTATCTATTAGCTGTCACTCTTCATTTACCCCATTCCTGCAAATCTCTTAGTCTAGCCAACAACTGTTCTCATTTCTATCTCTATAAAATCACCTGTTCCAGACATTTAATATGGGCAGAACCACACATTCTGTAGTCTTTTGTAATTGGCTTCTTTCACCTAACATATTTCATCCATGTTGACACAGGTATCAACACTTCATTCCTTTTCATTACCAAATAATATTGCACTGTATGGATATACTCCATTTTGCTTATCCATTCATCAGGTGATGAGTATTTGAATTGTTTCTACTTCTTGGTTATTGTGCATAATGCTGCACTGGGTATCTGGCTATAAATTTTTGTATGGACATATGTTTTGTTTCTTTTTGATATATTCCAAGGGATGGAATTGCTGTATGTATGTACTGCTATGTGTAGTTTTATGGAAGTGGCAAACTGTTTTCCAGTCTATGCACTATTTTACATTCCCACTAATAACTTATGGAGGTTCCAATTTTTTCACATACTTCCCATCAACTTCCTTTTGATCGGAATGGTCTACATTTTTACATCCTTTTATATGTAACCTATTTGTATCTTCATATTGAAGGTACATTTTTTGTAAGTTGCATAAAGTTGGATCTTTTAAAATTATTCAATGTGACAATCTTTGCCTTTTAATGGGGATATTGAGAACCATTTATATTTTGTGTGATTATTGACATGGTTAGGGTTAAAACTATCATTTTGCTATTTGTTTTCAATTTGTCCCATCTGTTCTTTGTTCCCTTTTTATGTCTTTTCTGACTTCTCATGAATTAATTCAGTATTTTTTTATCATCCAGTTTAATTTCCCTTGTTATCTTATTATTGTTATTTTGGTGGTATCTTTATAATTTATAGTATAAATATTCAAGTTGTCACAATCTATATTCATGTGATACACCACTTCATTACTGTGTAAGAATCTTATATTTGTCTACTTCCATTTCTCCCCTGTGCTGTTACGCTATTGTCATACAATTTATTTTCATATATCTTAGTCAATTATGTTTTTTTTTAAGTTTATTTATTTATTTTGAGAGAGAGAGCATAAGCAGGGGAGGAGCAGAGAGAATGAGAGGCAGAATTCTAAGCAGGCTCCATGCCATCAGCCCACAGTCTGATGCAGAGCTCGAACTCACGAACCTGTGAGACCATGACCTGAGCTGAGATCAAGAGTCTGACGCCTAACTGACTGCACCACCTAGGCACCCCTTAGTCAATTATGTTTTTAAGCAATATAAGTTCTAAGAAAACCATTTTATGTATTTGCTCATGTAGTTATCATTTCTGAGGCTTTTCACTCCATATGTAATTCAGATTTTCATAACCATTTTACTTCTGCCTATTAAGTACCTTAATATATATCTTTTTGTAGTTTGAATCTATTGTTGATGAATTATTTCAGATTTTCTATGTCTGAAAAAGTGTTTATTTCACCTTCATTTTTGAAAGATTTCTTTTTTTCTGTGTATAGAATTCTAAACTGACAGATTTTTTTTCCCTTTTCTTTTCAGACTTTAAAAATTGCTCCACAGTCTTTTTGCATGCACTATTTCTTATGAGAAATCTGCTATTACCCTTATCTTTGTACCCCTGCACATAATGTGTCCTTTTTCTTTGGGTTTATAATTTTCTCTTTGTTGTTAGTTAAATCAGTTTAATTATGATGTGCCTTAAAGTAGTTTTCCCGTTTCTTGTTTTTAGTGTGCATTGTACTTCCTGGATGTGCGGGCTTAAATAATTTTCATGAAAACTGAGAAATTCCGGCTAAAACTTTTAAAAATAATTTTCTATCCCTCCCTTTTTTTTTACTCCTTTATACTTAGCTTCTTGAAATTACTCCATAACTGTGTTCTGTTTATTTTTTTATTCTCTGTGCTTCATTGTGAATGGTTTCTATTATATTACTAGTCTTCAAGTTCACTAATCATTTCTTCAATGTCTTATTTGCTATTAATCTCATTCAGTTGCTTTTTCATCTTACATATTGTAATTATCATATCTAGACATTTGGTAATTATCATATCTAGTGTCTTGTAAAAATATTCTCCATGTCTCTGCTTAATATTTTGGACAATTAGAATATAGTTATAACAATTATTTCAGTGTCTTTTTTACTAATTCTAACATCGGTGTCAAATTCTGGGTAAGTTTTAATTGATTCTTCTCTTTATGATGTGGGTTTTCCTACTTCTTTGCATGTTTGGTATTTTCTGTTGGATGCCATACTTTGTGAATTTTACTTTTTTCAGTGTTGGATATTTTTGTTTTCATATAAATGTTCTAGAGCTTTGTTTTGGGATGCAGTTTAGTTACATGGAAACCAAATTTTCTTTTCAGCCTTGCTTCTGATTTTTAGAATCTGTTAGGTGGACCACAGCAGTACTTAGCTTAGGGCTCATTATTCCCCACTCTTGAGACCATTGTATGTACTCTACTCAATGCCTCATTAATAAATGATGTGTTCCAGTATGAAAATTGGGATTGGGCCCTATTCCTAGTCCTGTGTAAATGCTGGATCCTGTTACTATTGATTCTTTTAGGCAGTAATCTTTTCCCCAAACTCAGATATTTATTCACATATGTGTGCTAGTGCGTCTCTCTCCTATCCAGAACTCTTAGAATCTCTATCTGCCTTGGCTTCCCTGGATTCCCAGCTCAATTCCGGGAGTCTGGTGAACTCACCCTGAGACCCTCCTTACTATATCACAGCCCAGAAACTCTCTCAAGTCTGTAAGCGGGGGCAATTGCTGGGTTCATCTCATTGGTTTCCCATCTCTCAGATACTGCCGTCCATCAATGCCCAGTGTTCAGTGTCATAAAGCTGTTGTTTCATGTGTTTTGTGTGTTCTTTGTTGTTTTAGGTGAAAGAGTACATCCAATTCATGTTTGCTCCATTTGGCCAGAGCACTTGTTATCTGAACTTAATATTCTGCTTGTTAGTATAGCCTTGTATCTCTCTCGTTCAGTAGTTCATGAGTTTTTGACAGGTAGATTTTTTCTGGGTGTTCATCTTAATATCTGTCCCTATTGTCAGCTTGGTGTATATATTAAACATTTGATAAGTGTTGGCTGAATTTGAACAATTAAACAAAACTCCAAGTATAGATTAGTTCAATGTTGTATGTGGTATTTGCCATAACTTAGTAACATGAAAAGTTAGCCTCCTTCTCCTCCTAGCCTTACTTTATAGCTGTATCAA
The DNA here is from genome assembly GCF_046562875.1 of Panthera onca. Lineage (NCBI taxonomy): Eukaryota > Metazoa > Chordata > Mammalia > Carnivora > Felidae > Panthera > Panthera onca. The sequence goes on from NC_138343.1 coordinate 55,608,281, forward strand.
ATATGGCCCATGAGAATTAGTATATTTCCCAAAGCTAGTTAGAGTCCAACATAAAATGCAGTTCTGTTATATGACATTAAGCAAATTCATCAACCTGTAGTGGATGATTTCTATCCACTTATAAAATGGATATAATACTACTGGCTCTAAATAAATGATTGCTGTGTTTCTGAAATGAAAGCTCGGTTTGTCTGTAGTAGATAGTATTCCATCAGCAGCTATCTAAAATATTAATGAAAGCAGTGGTTTTGCATAGAGATAGTTTGCTGTTCAAAGGACTCCAATCCTTTCAAAGAATTCAGTGGAAAAAGTATAAGAGAGTAGTCACTCTATCTGTATTCAAAAGAATAAAGCAAAACATTCTTAACTAGACATCTGCTTGTATAGATAGGTTAGCAATGCTGATAACTCTGATGGATACCAACCCATGGCTTATCTAACACTGCCCCACCAAAAGTATTGAATTTTCACACTGCCTTATTCATTTTTTTTTTCTGCATGACGCTTTACATGCTTCTTAAAAACACAAAAGTTAAAATGGTGTGTCCATTCCTCTCTTACAGTACTCTTCTAAATGTATAATAAAAAAGCAGTTGTAATAGTTCCAAACCTTCTTATATCTCAAAATTAAAATATTATGAAAATATAATTAAAGTGGATTTACTGTTCTTGATTCTCTTCTTCCAATTTTTTTTTTGAGATTTAAGAATTGTGTTTCATCTGCTAGGTTTTAGTGGTACCCCAAAAGTTAGCAAGCTCTCCTTCTAAGTACAGATGAAGTAAAGCTCATGAAGTCACATGCTCCAAGTAGGTGATTCATGCCTTGGCATTTGTAAAACACCAAACTATTTTAGAAAATATAAGAGCTCTTTCATTTTTCCCTGGTAGCACATTTTAGCCTCAAGTTATGGTGAACAGACAGGCTGCCTGATACAATTGATGGCCATCATAATGGTAGGATTTGGCTAATCAGCAAAAATTAAATGAACACTAGCAGCCTAAAGGAACCAGAATGTGTGCGAAGGATTGTGGTTTCAGCTTTAACTTTTGTCTTCTTCATGCTGTCTTTTAAGCCTGGCCTAACTTTTTTAAAGGTCTGAACCTGAGGGCAGGCACTAAATGGCAAACTTAATTTACTGGAGAAGACTTCAGTTTGCTTATACTTGTTTACTTATTCATAAAATAACTTGAAAAAGTAACATACGAAAAATATGCGCTAATGTTAAACTACATCCAAAAAAAAAAAAAAGATTAACTATTTAAAATGCATGCTGTATTATCTTTAATTGGAAAATTCAATTATATATGGTCTATCTAAACATTCTAAAGTTCTTATTGGTGAGAGAAATTCAATAAATTTATAATTGTTCTTCTAAAAGCATCTGTATTGTTTTCTTAGAGAAAGTTTGCAAACAAAAGTGGAAATCACAAAGAACAAGATTCCAAAGTGTCCTTGGTACCACTAGACCGGTAGCACTCTGGAGAGGATGATTTGTAAAAAAACAAAAACACACACAATGAAAAACACAAAACCATTACCAACAGAATAGAAAATGATACATTTTTGAATATTTTATGGCACTCCTGATTTTAACTTATTTGAAACGGAAATAAGGAATCATGGAAAATTATAGAATACCAATTGTTTGGCAGGGTGCCTTCACATGAAATATAAAATCTAAATATGTTGACAGACGTAACACAAATAGTCTTAGTAAGTGACACTTTGGGAAATGCCATGGAGAAATTCTTGAGTAGTTTTGAAAATTTCTTCCATAATCGAGTGTCAAAGATAATTGTTTTTTTCTATCACATGTTGTTTATTATTAATATTAAATATATTTTTAGTTGTAAGACTCAGGCAAAGAGTCAAGATTGAAAGGTGTTGGAAATGAAATTTGTAGCATCTTTGCTTTCAGCATATTTCCTCTAACTGTATTTTTACTGGACTGGTTTCAGATGCTCTAAGGAATAGCTGTTTCTGTTGTCTAATTTTAGGCAAGGCTTTCCAGAGAAACAGTTCTCAAGCTTTAAAATATGTGGTCAGTGAAGAGATGTAATGCTTGTATGATGCAAATAAGGATGCAGATTAGAGAAAGATGCTGTCAATCACAGGTGTTGCCTCCTTTGGAATTAATCAAGGTGGTTGGGTTTGAATTTAACTGACACTTTTGACTATTACATACTTTAGAAGACAAGTACATGTTTGCTTAGCAATTCCTATAAACACCTACTTGCTTTTGTGCCAGTGACACTGTCTTTATGTTTCCTATTATAGTAATAATATGCTGGTGATATCAGTTTACAAAATTCTAATGGTTCATTTTAATCTGGAAGATTTTGTACACATCAACTAATATGCCCCTGAATATTTATAAAACAGAATTGCAAATCATTACATTAAGGTATTTGGTACTATTTATCTGGAGACTAACACCATAAATGTCAAATAAAGATCGCCTAGCACAAATTCTTTAAAGCCTGCTGATGGAAATTCTCTGAAATAAATACATATGTATTAAATGGATCCGTCATTACAGAGGAAGGTTATAAAAAGTTTGGGAGATTAGTGTGATGCAGTAGAAAACTATGAAGTTTGAAACCAGATTAACTGCTATTTGCATTCTGCCTTTAACACATCTCCATTTTGTAAATGGTGATACGAATATATACATTGTATTTGGGGGCAGAGAGAAATTTATCTGCACAAATAAACATGGGTGCCTTGGTACCATAAAATTACACAAGACCTAATTTTTACTACATTTGTGTTGTCTCATTAGGCTTGCAAAATACTTCTGTAATCTCTGTTATTACTAACAAAAATATGAGTTCAGTTATAATATCAAATAATGTAAATACAATATCAAATATACTATGAATGAAGGGCGGGAACAGGAAGGAAAAGTCGGTATTTTTCACTGCAAATGAATAATTTGTAGATGTCAATACAAAATGATTTAAACTGAGAAAGGGTTAATTTTCACTAGTTATGTTTCATATACTTCAGTAATAAGACTAGCATAAATCAAGGACATAATCCGTAAGAATAAAAAACATTGAGCAATTTGGGGAAATGCCTTAGAAAAATGAAATGCTACACAACCTCTCTGTAACTATTTCTCAGGTTTCTCTGTGGAGAAACTGGTCACTTTTCTCCCCAATTTTTTTTTTGTCCTGGAAAGAATCCTTTATGGACTTGTGTATTCCAATAAAATAGGGCAGACTCTTAGCCAGTCTCAGCATGGTGTCACAGAGGAAGAAGCTCAAGTCCAATGCCAATAGCCCTAAACAACAAGCAACATTTAAAGTCTCTCAAACAGGTAGCAATAGGGCTATAACAAAGAGCAAAAGGTCCTCCCAAATCTTATTTACCCGCCTCTCTTCTCACAGTCCTCAGGTAGTAAGCCAGCCTGACCCTCCTGTTCCCCAAATCCTCAAACACTCCAGCCAGATGCAGGGGTGGGGGGTTGGAGGGAGGCCTCTTCCTTGGTTTTTGTAAATCTCACCTCCTCACTCCATGTTGTGCCTTTGGGATCTATTCTTTTTTTTTTTTTTTTTTTTTTTTTTAAGTTTAAACAAATTTTTATTACACAAAGGTTGTCACATAATTGGATATTTCTCTACTTTGTACACAATTATTCTTACTCTCCACAGAAAGGCTGCTTCTTAACTTCTCATCTGGTGATGGCAAGCACTAAAATCCCGATTTTAACAGAATAATAGTAAAAATGCCTCAGTGATTTAAGTTGAAAGCAGTACATTGGTACATGGCTCTTGCATTCAGTTATCAGGAATGTACAAATGTCTTTTTATTCAAAAATACAAAATAAATTATCTGTAGGCATGGACAATGACAGCAGTAAACCATTATATGTTGTCAACTGAAACCAGTAACTGATGGTTATAGTGATTTTCTTAAACATCAGCCAGCCTTTTCTTCAGTCATTTCCTTCAACTGACTTCTCTGAAGTTATTCTTGAGGAGCACTGCCTTGAGCTTCCTCTCACAGTTCATTAACAATGGTAAAGCGCTATTCTAGGAATTAGAACATGCCACCTCCCATACCACCTCCCATTCCTCCCATTCCGCCCATTCCAGGGTCCTTCTCTTCCTTAGGAATTTCGGTGACTACAACTTCTGCTGTAGTTAACAGAGAGGCCACTCCAGCAGCATCCAATAAAGCAGTTCTTACAACCTTAGTTGGATCAATGATTCCCTTTTCTACCATATTCACAAAATCTCCAAGCATAGCATCATAACCAACTTCTGAGGAACTCTGCATAATTTTCTCAACTATCAATGATCCTTCAACACCTGCATTCTTAGCAATGGTCATTGCAGGAATTTTGAGTGTTCTCTTAATGATTTCTATACCAATTTTTTGATCTTCATTAGCTGGAGTTATTGAATCCAAGGATGGAATGCACCGAAGCAGGGCACAACCCCCTCCCAGAACAATGCCTTCTTCAACAGCAGCTCGGGTAGCATTGAGGGCATCTGTAACTCTGTCTTTTTTTTCATTCACTTCAACATCACTTGTGCCACCAACCTTTAGCACAGCTACTCCATCTGAGAGTTTTGCCAGACGTTCATTCAGTTTTTCCTTTTCATATTCACTAGTTGTGATATCTAACTGTTCAATGATTTCTTGGATACGTTTTTCAATTTGAGCCTTGTCACCTTTTCCTTTTAAGAGCATGGCATCATCTTTGGTCACAATGACTTCTCCAACTTTTCCTAAGTCATGAGGCTGAACATCTTCAAGATTTAGAGTCAACCCTTCTTCTCCGAACACTGCACCACCAGTAGCAATAGCCATATCTTTAAGCTGGTTCTTTCTATTGTCACCAAAACCTGGAGCTTTGACGGCTACAACCTGAAGACCAACTTTCAGCCTATTCAGAACAAGTGTACTCAGAGCTTCTCCATCAACATCTTCAGCAATTACGACCAAGGGCTTACGGTGAGCATTGGCAATTTCAAGAGCAGGTACAATGGACTGGACACTAGAAATTTTCTTTTCACTCAACAGAACATAGGCATCTTGGAATTCACATTTCTGCCCTTTTGATGTATTAATAAAGTATGGAGAAATATAACCTCGATCAAATTTCATGCCTTCAATAATTTCTAATTCATCATTTAGTGTTTTTCCATCCTTTACTGTGATGACACCTTTCCTTCCAACCTTTTTCATTGCATCAGAAATGATGTTGCCAATTTCTTTATCTCCATTTGCAGAAATGGTAGCAACCTGAGCAATTTCTTCAGGGGTTGTCACAGGTTTAGACTGCTTCTTAAGTTCAGCAATTACAGCATCAACAGCTAACATCACACCTCTCCTGATTTCCACTGGATTAGCACCTTTGCTAATCTTCTCGAAGCCTTCCTTGGCAATAGAGCGTGCCAGGACAGTAGCAGTAGTGGTGCCATCTCCAGCCTCTTCGTTTGTGTTATTGGCAACGTCTTGAACAAGTTTAGCGCCAATATTTTTATATTTATCTTTTAAATCAATTGACTTTGCAACAGTCACACCGTCTTTTGTTACTTTGGGACTGCCCCAACTCTGTTCAATAATCACTGTTCTTCCCTTTGGCCCCATAGTAACAGCTACAGCATCAGCTAAAAGGTCTACACCTTGAAGCATTAAGGCTCGGGCATCTGCACCAAATTTTACATCTTTGGCATAGGCCCGAGTAAGATGAGGAGCCAGTGCCCTGGACACTGGCCTAATTTGGCGAAGTACTGCGGGTAATCGAAGCATTTCTGCGGGGCAGCGGCAGGGCGTGCGGACGATGAGGCAGGCCGTCGGAGGCGAGTGAGGGCCTTTGGGATCTATTCTATTGGGATCTATTCTATCTTCTTGTTCATTAAGATCTCCAAGTTATTTTTAAATGCATATTAACATAGCCTCCTCCCAAAGTCCCTTCTCACCTGGGAACTCAGACAGAACAGAAGAAAGCCCAGGAGTGGAGAGAGAAATCAAAGGCATCTCCTAGAAGTGGGGAGTGGAAATTGAGAATGGAAGGCAACATGGTGGGGTGTTTGTTTTGCTCACTCAGATATTCTTCTGCCCGTGGCACAAAGGGCTTGATAAATATTTGTTGGATAACTAAACATATGAATAAATGAACATTTAAACCTTTTAATATGTTGATTCCTAATACTCTTGTATCTCTAAATGCTATACTGTGGAGGCAGTGTATGTAGGTTTCTTGGATTTTATTGTGGAGAATTTGGAGCATTGTCTGAACAGTGATGGAAAAGAGGAGTATAATGAGAGGCCCAGAGTCCCTGGAGGATTTATGCCAAACAGCAGTAAACATGCATTGCTGACCAGGTTCAGCTAAGAGATCATAAAGGAGCCCTTTCTGAGTTGAAAATGGGGCAGTTTCTAAAATAAAAATTAAAAAAAAATTTAAAAAGGGGATTTTTTTTATACAATGAAAGTATATGACTGATATAGTATTGAAATCAAACCAATAACAATAGACTATCCCAAGTTTCAAAATGAAAATGAAGAGTCTTACTCAGCACTTTTTAGACTTACATGGAAGCCTTACATCATTTTATGATTATACTCCCAAGGCAGGTGCAGTTTGTGAATTTCTATTCACAATTTGGGTAGATAGGGACTATCTTTTGGTTCATAATTTCTACATCATATTCCAGGTGTGCCTTGATTTACTTTTTCCAAAAAAATTCAAAAACTTAAAACTCATGTTAAATTTACAAAAAACTAGATTAAATATAGATTAATAAAATAGAACTATTAGAGGTAATTGTTTAAATCATAAAAGCTATTTCTCAGTTGTCAACAAGAGTATAGAGAATTGAAAATAGTGAACTCATTGATTTTAAAATTTGATTTAACTTACAGAGAATTTAGAAAGAACCTACTTTACTTTTAATTCAAAATGTATCTGTATCATTTTCACTGAAAGTGAAAAAAATCATATTGTCGACCTTCTCTGATTGTCTTTCTTCAGTGTCTTTGGTGTCTTTGGCCTTGTTTCAGTGTCTTTGGTGATTTTGTTTATATCAAAAATGCATTTTAATATAAAGGTCATGTTGTATGTGACCATTTTTACAGTCTGATATGCTGTATTTTAGGCTGTTAAGTGGAGGTCACCTAAAAATATTTATGATTTAAAAATTACTCCGGATTTGATAAAATATAAATTTCCAGTTTTATATTTAGAAGAGGACCTGAATAAAGAAGAGAAAAAGTGCATTTTGCCATGCTGTGCTATTAACCCATTGACAAAGAGCAACAGTAGAAGCTGTTGTGAAAAGCAGTGAAAGAGTAATGAAGTCATTTTGCTCTTCATTTGCAAATAAGTATTGAAGCAGAGAATGCCAAGAAATCATGGCAAAACAATGAGAAAATTCATTCTCACTCTTACTTACTCACTTGGGAAAGAACAGAGTGGAATTATAAACTGACACACAATGAAAGTGTCCAGAGAGATCCATGTATAGAAGGAAAAATATTACCTAGGATGTCTATGTTCTCTGGTGATAGAAACCTCAAAGGAAATACCCTCTTTAATTTAGGAAAGAACATAACAGCATATGTTTGATATCTTTCCAGGATTTCAGCACTCATATTAAGGGTATGAAATACAATAAGACATAGCCATAAAAAGAAAAACATTAAGATTTTAATATTATATCATCTACCATACTGTTTAATAAAGTTACTTACCAGAACATGTCTTTGAGACAATGAACAACTACTAAAATATATTAATACCAGCTCTAACAGTCATAATTTCAAGGATTTATTAAATTCCATGCACAACATGGTATTTGGCACTAAAGTATTTGAGTAAAGTTGGCACTGCGATTATGCCCAGGATTGTGCAAATCTCTTTCTCATCCTTAATCTCATGTGTAAACCCCCTATCACAATTCAATGAAACAAGTATTTCTTTCCTCAAATTACACATGAGGAAATTTACAGAGGTGATGATAATTTACCCAAGACCACATAGCTGGTTAATCTGACAGCAAATTTAAGTACCATGTGTCTCCAAACAGAAAGCATAATAAACATGACTTACAGAGGAGAATAAAATAAAATAGGGAGCTACAATAAAATCTAAAAATACACACTCTACAGATAGAGGTGTCATAGCATAAAGGACAGTTTTCTAAAGACAGCACAGATGACTGACTGGTCTTTGCCAGGACCTAGTGCCACCACACTACAGTTGCTTTTTTTGTGTCTTCCTTCATTTCTTCACTCCACTGTCAGTCCTAAATGACATACTCCACCCCCTAATGTCAAGAGACATTAGATTTTGTTTTTTGATCTCTTTGTTCAGTCAATTTAAAGGACAAGATGTCAGAAAGAATAGATTGACTATTGACTGGAAGCCAAACCTCTCTGCCTTGATTTTGGACCCTTAGCAATTTGGTTCCACTTACTTCTGTAACCTTGTTTCCTAGTGCTTTGCTCACCGACAATCCACCACTCATTTCCTGCCCAATCCCTGTTGTGTGTTGTGCATCAGACTCTTTCCACAATGGTATTTCCTTCATTTCTGTTAAGCTTATCGTCCAAATGTAGGCAATTTGTAACTGCTTTCAGGGGAGGAAAGGGAGTACTTAATTTACCAGACAATTTGGAATATTAGTAGACATTTTCTCAGTCATAACCCCAGCTTCTAAACTAAATATCCTCCTGTCCTGCCATCCATCAACAAGAGTAGAACAATTCTACTCTTAATATTTAATAATATTGATTTAATAATATTGATTTAAATATTTAATAATATTGATTTAAATATGTAAACGTAGGAGTGCCTGGGTGGCTCAGTTGATTAAGTGTCCAACTCTTGATTTTGGCTCAAATTATGATTTCACAGTTCATGGGATTGAGCCCCATGTCAGGCTCCACACTAAGCATGGAGTCTGCTCAGGATTCTCTCTCTCCCTCTCCCTCTGCCACTCTCCTGCTCACACTCTCTTTGTCTCTCTCAGAATAAATAAATAAATAAATAAATAAATAAAAATGTAATTTAAGAATGTTTATTTTATTTTAGTGACACTCAGAACATTTATATCATCTTTCTTGGGTTCACTTCTTGGCACCCCACTAATATCTGAAATCCCCCAACTTAGAACTCTTCTCCCATGGATGCCATAAGAAATACACCTCTTAGAGTTGCTACGATGTGGGATAATAGAATATTAAAAATTATATGTTTGTCTTAACAAATGTAGCAATAATATAAGGATGAAGACCATATGGGAACTGTGGAATTAAAAAAATACCGATCTTTAGTGTGTTTTTCAAGAAAATTGTAGTTAGCATCACAGGAAGAAAAAAGTGGGATAATATGTAGAAAACAATGGAAAATAATATACTTCTCTTGAATGGTTCAAATTGGGAAATAAAGAGTGAGAACTTTTGACCAGGAAGTATGAAAAATGCCATTATTTTTTAAACCACCCAATCAGAAACCAGCCCAGTTTGGAAATATGACAATGCACAATGATAAACAAGTTACACTTAAAATTTATGTGAATACCAATAACAACTAACATTCAATGGATATGATACTGTAGGCACATTTTTTACATTAAATGTCATAATTTGTTCTGATTACACCCCCAAGAGTACGTAGTATCCATCCCCATTTTCCTCCTCATAAAATTGAGGCATAAACTCCAAAATCACACAGCTAGAATGTGTCTAGGCTGGGAATGAAACCCACATCTGTCTGACACTAAAGCTGATTGCTTAGCATTCATAGATAGAGCTCAATCATAAAATACTATAAAAGTAGAAGAAACTCGCCAAATTACAGTACTCTATTTCCTCTCTTGGGTTGCATATCAGTAGAATAACTCTCTGTGCATCTTATAAAAACATGGTAGAGATGTTTTTAAATACATGATGTAGCCTCAGCAAATTTTTATCCATGAAACAGACAGGCTTTATCTAATCAATGACTTGAGTAGTGGTCTGAGAAGTTTAATTTAGCTAAACTTAAGACACATTTTTTTTCAGAAAAAAATTGGAAAAAAATATGTATCTTCAGTACCAAAATGTAAAACACTTGTTGACTTTGGGAAACATGTAACACTATGTTTTACCACATGTGACTTTTATTTCTCTTCTTGAATTCCCTGAATCTATTCAAGATCATCTTCCTCCCGTGCAAAAAAATCCAGCTATGTCTATCTAGTAATTTCCTTCTAACAAACAACATTCATTTAAACCTAATTGTGGATCCTTCTGAAATCTATAATTTAGCTGTTTGGGAATAGAATAAACCATTGATAATAAATATATACCTGCTACCCACTGTTGCCTCTATAAGAATCAACTTGCCTACAGAGTATCTGCTTCTGAGTTTCACCTGGGGGCTCTTCTTTGAAACCATTTTGTATTCTCTCAATGGCATAACCCTGCATATGAGGCACCTATGCCTCTCCCTGTACCTCAGATTCATTTATTATGGAAAACCATGGCATTTTGTTTTGAGGCACCTGGACGATTGTGTGAGCCTCTAGCCAATATTTACAAATAGAACATCCCAAACATATGTCCCAAATTTGAGGAAAATATGCCCAATCGTTTTTATATGATGTAATGACACACAGACAGGATTTAATTTTATTTACATAGATTACCTAACTCCCCTTTTATTCTAGCTGGAGACACTGAATGATATTGAGCATTTTAAGACAAATGTGTATATAATTTATCCATACAGTAACTCTTAAGCCCAAGCTTATATGGAATGACTTTGCAAAACAAAGAATGAAATAAAAACTGATTAAATGCAGATATTATTCCCAGGTGGCTCAGTCAGTTGAGCATCTGACTCTTGATTTTGGCTCAGGTCATGATCTCATGATTCGTGAGACTGAGCCCTGTGTTGGGCTCTGTGCTGACAACATGGATCCTGCTTGGGATTCTCTCTCTCCCTCTCTTTCTGCTCCTCCCTGCTCTCTCTCTCTCTCTCTCTCTCAAAATTAAACAAACATTAAAAAAAAATAATAATAAAAAAAATCAGTCTTAAGAAATCCAAGTTTCTAAACTCAGGCTAGTATTTTTCTACAAATTTCTTTTTCTTTTTTTTTTAAATTTTTTTTGAACGTTTATTTTATTTTTGAGACAGAGAGAGACAGAGCATGAACAGGGGAGGGCCGGAGAGAGAGGGAGACACAAAATCTGAAACAGGCTCCAGGCTCTGAGCTGTCAGCACAGAGCCTGACGCGGGGCTCGAACTCACGGATCGCGAGATCGTGACCTGAGCCGAAGTCGGCCGCTTAACCGACTGAGCCACCCAGGCGCCCCTACAAATTTCTTTTTCAAAATCACATGAAGTGTAGATACCTCAATGCCATCAGTAAGACCTATTTTTCAAAACAAGTAAAAAATAAATAAAATGAGCAAAACTAACAATATCCCGATTAGAAATTTCCAAATATTTCCCTTTTCCCAAGCTTTTAAAAATGGAGAGCAGATGCTGCTGATGTTCCTGGGACAAAGAGAAGAGAATAACAAACCTTGTTATGAACGGTCTTTAAATCCTCTTTGGAGATTCACTGTGAAACTTTGGCACAACAGTAAGAGAGGTTGGTTTTATCTGGGGAATATAAACATGATCCTGAGCACTGATGATTCCTGTGTGCAAATTAAGAATTCTGAACTACTGGCGGGAGGGGGCATATAGAAGTATACATATCCAGGAAGGGAAATTGAGACGTATTTTGTGGTTGGTTGGCTTGTTGGTTTGCCTGTTTATTTTTTGTTTTATTTTGATTGTTTTATATTTTATAATTAAAAATTCAGAGTTTCTATCACACATTAGGAGATCAAAGTCTCTGGCTACTACTGACTGAGCCGTGTTGTGTTTGGGAATATCCGGGCCCATTTAAGTTTGATGTTGTGTAGGCAATGAGCTGTCTGTGCTTGTTTTTTCTAGAAAGTAGTCTTGCTGTATAAACAAAGCACCTATTCATTATTTTGGCAGGATTCAGATTTGTACTCCCCATTAGGTCAGTGACCAGTCCAGGATTTATCACCTCATGAGTTTAAGATCAATCAGTTGGTTTTATTTTTTTTTAATTTTTTTTTTCAACGTTTTTTATTTATTTTTGGGACAGAGAGAGACAGAGCATGAACGGGGGAGGGGCAGAGAGAGAGGGAGACACAGAATCGGAAACAGGCTCCAGGCTCCGAGCCATCAGCCCAGAGCCTGACGCGGGGCTCGAACTCACGGACCGCGAGATCGTGACCTGGCTGAAGTCGGACGCTTAACCGACTGCGCCACCCAGGCGCCCCAATCAGTTGGTTTTAAATGTTTATTTATTTTGAGAGAAAGAGAGAGCACACAGGGGAGGGGCAGAGAGAAGGAGAGACAGAATTTTAAGCAATCTCTGTGTGCTGTCAGCACAGAGCCCAACACAGGGCTCGATTCCTCGAAGTGTGAGATCATGACCTGAGCCAAAATCATAGTTGGCTGCTTAATGGACTGAGCTACCCAGGCACCCCCTAAGATCAATCAGTTGGTTTTAGTTGCTAGTTTTATTCTATTATAAAACATAAAAAGCCATTTCTTTTTTAAAAATTTTTTATATGTTTATTTCATTTTTGAGAGAGACAGAGACAGAGCGAGAGAGAGACAGAGTGAGAGCAGGGGAAGGGCAGAAAAAGAAGGAGACACAGATTCCGAAGCAGGTTCCAGGCTCCAAGCTGTCAGCACAGGGCCTGATGCGGGGCTTGAACCCACAAACCGTGAGATCATGACCTGAGCTGAAGTCAGATGCTTAACCCACTGAGTCACCCAGGTGCCCCAAAAGGCCAATTCTGAATGGCTCAAATACAATATAGCCCTTTCTGTGCCACAGTCCTGGTTTTGTTTTTTTTTTTTTCAGTTCCAGGGGAGTTTGTGAGAGTTTAATATGATTTAAATTTTTTTAGATAAATATAATTCTCAAAAAGCAGTAACAAATAAAGTTATCTCTTCCATTCAGAAAACGTATGTTGATTGTCAACTTGGCAGCATTTACACTCAAAATTGTGTATTAGTCAGCTATTACTGCATAACCACCACAAAACTTTAATAGCACACAAAAATAAGCACATATTGTTCAGTCATGTGTCTATGAGGTGTCTGCAGTTGGGCTGATCTAGGCTGGGCATGGCTGAACTTGTCCTAGGCAGGGGGTTGCATCCACATGTCTCTCATCCTTCCTGGACTAGAGAGGTACTCAGGATATATTCTTCTTATGGAAATGGCAAAAGCAAAAGAGGACTCAAGTACATTTCATGCCTTTTCTTACTTTATTTTCACTGTATCACATTGGCCAAAGCAAATCACATAGGCAATCAAAGAGTGGAGGAGTATACTCTGTCCATGGTCAGGTTATGGCAAATATATGGATGCTGTACCATATATAATATATACCAAATATATAATGCTACTACATGGGAGTGAGAATTGTGCACAAGACTTAAAAGCTGCCATAACTTGTGAGAGAAAATGCAGCATTTACTCAATGCAATCACTTTGGAAAGAATAAAGTGTGTTGGAAAGAATAAAGATCCTCAGCCTTCCACATCATACAATTTATTTGTAATCAGCTTCCTCCCATCACCCATTTCCTGTTCATTCCTATACCTTGCTTCTTCTTCTAGAATGTCTTCCTCCTTTTTCTTAACCTGATCCATTTGTATTCATCCCTTTAGCTCAGCACATACACTACTCTTTACAGAAAGTAATTTCTGACCATTCTGATTTAGGTCAGAAACACATGCATGTCTAGGTCAGAAGCACATGGATGTCTCCCTAGCCCAGCACTTTCCATGTTGCATTGTAATGATATATATGTCAGTCTCTCCAGAAGGATAAGAGTTCCTTTGAATCTTTTGTTTCTAACATTTCATGTAGCCAGTACTAATTTATATTTATTGAAGGAATACAAATGAAACAAAAGAAGACAAAAAGATACAGTCTCTGCCTTCAAAACTCATGTCCTATGCCCTAAAAGTACATTTCCTTAATAGTTTTATACAAGTGAATTTGAAAGATAAAATCAAATTTATTTCCTTGATGAAATGAAGCCACATAAGTAGTTATCCATTAAAAAAGTAGTACTCTGTTATCTTCTTTAAAATGATGTAACATGTATTTATTCTCCAAAACTAATTGCATTTTTCTTTTACGTAGAATTATAATATGTGTGGGAGATTAATAAGTGTAGTCATTACCTATACAAGCTTGAGCTTAGTTGTTAATCATATGTAAACTACTGAACTGCTATATTAGAAGGAAAATGCAACATTTAATTATTATGAATGGTTGTTAAAAATTACTTGATAATATCAGGCATCACCCTTTTAGATTAGAAAATGTGAATCATTGAAGCAATTAAATCACAGCACTCAAATCTCATTAAAGGCATATGAAAACAAACCTTAGAATGACTCTACCAAGTATGTTTCTTTTATTCAGTTAAAAAAAAGAAACCTGAAATTAAATCTAGCAATATGTGTAGACTTCCCAGCCAGGAGTATTTTTTGAAAATACTTATCTAAACCAGAATTACTTTAATATTTAGCTTCAGATATTTAATTAATTATAAATTATTTAATTCAAAAACACATACATATCCCTAAAGATTTTTAGTGTTTTAGCAATTTTAGCCTCATGTTCTGGTATATAGCTTCTAATTAAGGACCTGAAAAGTATTTATTACTTTAATCATTATAGTAATCGACTGATAACTTTTTAACATAGTTTACTTCATTTAACGACTTTTGTCAAGACTGTACTTTGTCATTCAGCATTCTATAAAGATTCTTTTTAATTATTTTGAAATAGTAAATTAAAAAATCTATACCAAGAGTATAATATGTGTGAGAAATCACTCAAGATATGAGTAAGAGTGCTTTTTTTCCAGAATATGATTCCTCTCATCACATACCAATTTTGTGTTATAAATCAATTTAATCTAGAAATTAGCATGGTATCTGGTACATTCTTCAAGTAAAACACGGTGTGAATTTTTGATACAATTAAATGCAAAAATATGAAATATTAGGTGAATTATTATGTTGAATCATATGAAGATGACAATATCTATTGATTTTTTTAACCTACAAAAGTGGAAATTGCACATGGTTCAACCTAATAAAAATAACAGAACACTGCACATGCATCTGTGTCCTTACAGGAAACTTAGTGCTTCATTTTTAAATTATTATCAACATTAGAATTTTTAAGTTAACATAAATTTTATGTTTTTAAAAATATATGCATTAACAGACAAAATAAAAACTATTAAAAAGAGTGTAAGGCATGCTGCTCAGAATCTAATATTCAAACTTAGGGAAATTTTATAAAATAAGAAGCTATTTTTCTATATCTATCACTTCAACAAAAATTGCAAATAGTTATTATTCACAATGCAGGAAAAGTAATATTCCTGTTCTTTGATTGTGGGAGTACAGATTTGTATAACCACTTTGAAGAGTAACTGGACAACGTTTATCAAAATTTAATGTTCTACATACTCTAGAACCTAGCAATATATATATTGAACTTTATCCCACAAATATACTAGGGTGAAAGGGCAACTGTGCAACTGGACCCTTTCTGAGAAAATGAAATGTGTCTATATGCGTATACATACAAAGATCATAAAGACTTAAAGTCTATAAAAATATTTTTCTGTGGGATTGGTTCAAGGAGGAGGTCTTCTTTTTAAAATTATATTTCCAACAAATGGGGAATAAAGCATCAGGATCACTTGGCTCCTTACTTTCATGTTTATAAACTATTGTATTAAAATTGCTTTAGGACAGGGTGGGGCCGGGGAGGGGGGAAGAAATGTTACCTCTCCCTCACCTCCACAGCCAAAGAAGGAAAAACACTGCATACATGTCATGACTATATAATAACAGTAATAATGTGGAATGAGCTTCCATTGTCTAATGTGGTGAACCTCTTTTATTCTTTCTCTTCCCAGTTTTATTCAGTTGAACTTATTCAGGCAAATACAACCACTAATTACTTATATCTTTTTTCATGCTGACTAGATCTTTGGCTAAAATGAAACAAAGCCACACATACATACATACAGACAGTAGGAGTCTCTGTATCTGCCTCTCTCTTTTTCACACACATATACACACACATGTACCCCTACATGATCAGTCATGTAGTAGGTACTAAGCACCCCTCTAAGACAGTTTGAAAAGTGTAAACACTGCTAGTCTTTAAATTATATTCATTTATTTAATTCTCCTAATCCAGTGATGAAAAGAAGGAAAGGAAGAAAGAGTGAAGAAAGGAAGAAAGTAAAATGGATGCAGAGTGGAAAATTTGCTAAATCAATTAAAACACCTATTCATTGGAGAAATTTGCGAAATATTTTGAAAATTAAAATCACTTGTGGTTATGTAAAGAGACTGCTAGAAAAGCAAAGATCAAATAACCTGCTAGATCGAGCAAAGCTACATTTATTAGTGCCTTCAGATGGGAATCAGAACAGACTATGTATGTATAAAGTATCAAAACATGAGCTGAGTGATTTTGAGGTGGATCTGGAAAGTAAAGGAATTAGTTGAGATCGGGCAGAATTTATGACATAACTCTGGATTGGTGAATGTGAATAACAAGGCAGAAGATTCTGAATTCTGCCTTTATGCTTAAGCACTTAGTCTTGGCAAATAAACTAAGGTTCAATCTTAATTTCCAGGAGTAGGAACAATAGCTTAAATATTTTCACCTGTTCTCTGTATTGCTTAGCAAACACACACACACACACACACACACACACACACACACGACACCCCCCTCCCCAGCACAGAATTTGTCATAGAATTATTTAGCACAGGAATAGGAAATTATTTTGGTTTTTGTCTTAATATCGTGATCAAAAAATAATCCCACTACAAAATGTTAAATAAATTTCATTACTTACACTTTACATAAGTCTCTCTATATTTTTACATAACTGTCAGTAATATATATGCATATATTACTTATCATATATAATAAATGCATTTATACATAAATATATATTTAGACATAATATTATATTTAAAAAACTATTTTCCTTATTTTTAAATATTCTCAAAAGTATACTACTTTGGTACATAGAATTATGGTGTAGTTAGGAATGTACAATGATTTATTTTACCAGCTCCCTTTTATTAGACTTTTAGTTTGCTTTTAACATTTGGCTATTATAAATACTGCTCTAATGAACATCTGTGCATATAAATCTTTGACCTCATCTCTCATTATCTCCTTAGGACAGATTTCTAGAAATAAAGTTAATTGCCAAAGAGTGTCCATCTCTGTTTACAATAAAATTATGAGTGAAATGATTTGCAACTTTACCGTGATCACAGTTTCAATCTTCCTGAAACTTTTGAGAATCTTATATGATAGATGCTATTATAGACAGTGAATGATTTCCATATTTTAACTCTTGTGGTTGTTTATTACAGATGAAACCACGGAATTATTTTCTTTAGAAAGTGAAGACTCAGTTTTATCTATGCCTCTCATTACAAAAGAAAATCAAAAGTATTACATTAAGTACTTCATCTTTTCTCTTACTAAGATTTGGGGGTTTTATCTTGTTTTGTCTACTTTGTAAATTGGTTTGACCTATTATCAATCTAAATGTTCTAGTATTCTTCACTAATATCAAGGTCTTAACTTGTCTTCTGGCCCAATGCCAATTTGAGTAATTGCATATTTCCAGATTTCTTCCAATCAGATTCATTTAGGAAAGTCATTCTCTTCTTCCTTGGAAATGACAACAGAATGTCACTTTTACTGTAAAAGTGTGAGTTTCTAAAAGCAGACTGGATCTTAAGCAGTAAAAATTTACCATAATCTTACCCTCAGCTCAAGAAACCTGCAGTCAGTCTTCTCCCTAAAACTGCATGCCTTTCAAAGGTTGTTTTATGTATAGCTCTGAATAACAATACACTGGTGTGCACAATATATCATGATGTTTGATTGTTAGAGAACTCTATTGTCTAAGTACTATATTTTAGTGAACTTGCATTAGTACAAAAAATTATTTTTTTCTACATGTGTTCCAAATCAATGTTCAATAATTTGGGTAGTTTGTACTTACAGACACAGGCAAAATAGTGACCTCATAAGCTATAAGTAACAAAGTCCCCAGTGAGATATTGTTGGAAAAAAAATCCTATTCAGCCACTTTGATGCTCTGAAATACTGGCAGTTTTTGACTCTGGCCTATGTTATCTGTGACCAAAGAAAGAAGTATCAGGAAACACAAATTACTGAAAACTCCTCTTATTTATAGCTGTTAGATGAGATTTGAGTGGTTATTATTTCTAGGCTTATTCTCAATTCAAACAAATCATTTGTAATGAGAGTAGAAGAATAGGCTTTTTTTTTTCCCCCAGGTGGAACTCAAATGTTGCTTTATTTTATCATATAAAATATCAGTGGATATACATTTGACATCTAATCTTGAGATATTTATGTAGTATCACACATATTTTTATCTGGCTTTTTAAAAATAAACTTGCATATCTTATGCAAATGTAACATCCCCTTGTTATCAAATGTAGACATCACATGTCTAAGTAAACAAAACTCTACTGTAAACTAGATTCATATAAGCTAATTTTATTTAAACTTAAAACTCCCAAGTCTGTTTTTTTTTTTTTTTTAAGTTAGCATGCTGATTCCTGGAGAACAGTTTTGAATTAGAAGTTTTATTAAGGGGTACCTGGGTAGCATAGTTAAGTGTCCGACTCTTGATCCTGGCTCAGGCCATGATCTTACGGTTAGTGAGTTCGAGCCCCATATCAAGCTTTGGTGCAGAGCCTGTTTGGGATTCTGCCTCTCCTTCTCTCTGATTCTCCCCCAATTGTTCTCTCTCTCTTTCTCAAAATGAATAAATAAAAACTTAAAAAAATAAAAAAAAAATAAAAAAAAAGTTTATTAAAAACAAACTGACTGAAGTTTATACAAAATTTGCCATTCCTAAGAAGTGATATGTTCACCAATTAACCGATTATATTTATAGAAATCATATATATCATAATGTTTGGAAAGATAGACAGAATTTTCTCTTAATTTTTATTTTTACAGACTAAACCCAAGAAATGTGTAAAAATGATGAATTGTAGATGCAGTAGATTAAAGTTAAGAATGGGGTTTCCAAACTCAAAATTCTTGGGCTCCAATCACACAATCTCCACTTAGTTACTTGGGCAAGTTCTTAACCTCTCTGTGTCTGTTTTCTCATCTGCAAAGTGGTTGTGATAATAATAGTTATCCTGTAACCTGTATAAACCCAACAGTGCCGGGCATCTAATAATCTTCAATAAACATTAATACCATATTTGTAATTATTTTTAGATATTACATATTCAGTAATTAGCTAGTATTTGTTGAAAACCTAATGGATGCAGAGTATGTGTAGATAATTAGCAATTGGCAAAGATAAATTGAAAAGTCAAAACTTGAGGATTGAAGACTGTAAAAGGTGTAGGAGAAAAGCATGGACATAGTAAGAGAGTGCACAGTTACTAGAGCAACTGATAGGGCAAAAGACAAAATTGTATACACAGGTTTATGATTAAATACGAAAGAAAAAAGAAGCAAATTGAAAAAGTACAATCACTAAGCACACAAACATAAAAAGAAGGAAAATATAGTTTTAGTTTTTTGCAAGGAACTATCTGCACAGAGGGTAACATATGTTTTAAAGACCAACATATGGTGATTAGCCAAAAGAAAACTCAGAACAATCAAATAAATTACAGACCCTGTAAATTATGTTTCTAAAATTTTATTTTGATGCACAAAGACCAGGCTTTTAGGCTGCTCTAAGATTGGTGCTAGTTTGCCATAACTTCTTTACTCCTATATGTCTCATGACCGGGAGAATAGTTTTCAAGATATTACTTTAGGGTTAGAATTTCATAATTTAGTTAGTAAATGGAACACCTTTAAAGGATGCATGATCACACTTACAATGGTAACCAGTACAAACCTACCTAAGAACATTTATGTCACAAGTATATAGTAAAGGTGCTCTCATGCTTACTTTATTGTCAAAAACCCATGTGGTCAAAGTCCTATAGCACATAAGTGGCAAAGAAGAAGAAGAAGAAGGAAAAAAAAAAAAACAAAAAAGATCTGAAGTCCTGCCTAAATTCTAAGTTGATTCTTTCCTCTGGAAATCACACTGTTTTGATAAAACTCAAAGAGAGATATTGGACAACAGAAATTGCAGAGTATTAGAAAGAAATGAGAAAAGGAAAACATTGTAGATCTTAAAAACACTGTTCATTTGAAATAAAAGCACAGATAAAGAAGCAGGTGATAGAGGAACATTTGTTTTCAGACTGAAGAGAGGGCTCAAACAAAACTTAGCCAACATAGCACTTTAGTGGTCAACTGCTTTCACGAAACAAAAGGGTAAGTCCTATTGTTAATTAGGGATTGTACACTTTTCCATGAGATTATTATTATAAAGTTAATTGAAATTCTTGGGAAATGATATTTTAGAAGGAGGTAGTATAATTATCTATTATACATGTTGGTTCGGATACTATTGAGTTGATTTCAATGAAATCAATGGCAATTCTATATCCAGAACAAGACTATAGATTGTACTGACCAAAATGAGTAATGCATTTTCCATATTAAGGGTGCTTGTCAAAAGATGTCTTTATTAGAAACAGAATGGAGATCCTTGTAAAAGTAAAATACTACCAGGATCTCCTCATTAGGTGCTCTTCTACCTTCCCCTCTTATTTTGAAGCATTTCCCCTTCAGTTTCATCAAGATTTCTAATCCATTAGACTTGAAAGATGTGTAAATGAGTGAAATGTAAAGCAGCCATTGCTAAAGAAATTAATCAAGGCTCTCACAATACACCTTACTTGCGATTTTTTTTTCCTTTAAATAAAGCAGAAGCAGACAACAACAGCCTGAGCCAGCAAGAATAATTCTTTAACAGTTCAACTTACAAACAAACAAATAAAACCCCAAAACAACAAAACAACAACAACAAAACCTCTTCACCTGCACTGTTCCACCTGGTACTCAAAATAACTCTAATCATTTGAACTTTCTTTTTAAATCCTTTATTCTGATGAGTTCATTCACTGATTTTTAAATTACACTACCTTGGGTTTGGGGATAAACCTAATTTTCCTATGGTATATTTTCTTTTGTTAAATTATCATTATCAATGCTGCATACAGTTTACTAATTTTTTGTTTAGGATTTTTTTTTTTTCATCTGTGCTCATTATGAGACAATTTTATCATGTTATATTTTTCCTGGGAATTTGTAAATTGAATCCAAACTCTCACATTTATTACAATGATGTTACTTATAATAAACTTTTGTTATTTGACTCTCCATAACTGAGTCTCCATTGTGAGTTTTGGTAATTTGTGAATTATCTCTTTTTGTGATTATTTATTCAGAGGTTTGCCAAATTTATTTTTTCTTCTTTCTTAACAAAAAGAATCAACTTCTGGCTGTTTTTTCTTTTTGAGTCTCTCTTGCAAATGTTTCTATTTCATCAATTCTCTTATTCTTCTACATTTTTCTTTGGGACTGTTTTACTTTTCTCTTTGTTTCACTTTGTTTCCTAAAATGCTTGCTTGGATCATTAAATTTAAGCCTATATTCTTTAATAATATAAGGCTTTAAGGCTCTTACTTTATTTCTAAATACTACTTTAATTACATTTCCAAGTTTTGATTTGTAGCATTTTTAATATCATTGAATTATAAATATTTTCTAATATCCATTATGGTATTTTCCTTAAAGCATTGGTATATAACATATGTTTCTTATTTCTTTAAATACATTGATATCAGAGAAAATTCTCTATGTGCTCAGAGTTCTTTGAAGTAGGATAGATTTGCTTTAGAGTCTTTTTATGATAAATTTTCCTAAATCATCTCCTGTGTCTTAAAAGAATGTGAGTGTAAAGTTCTCGAATGCACTGCAAACAATTTTAAATCATTACAAGTTATAGATGTGTTGAAGCTTTTAGCATTGTGAAGTTACCCTGTTTCTAGTATTTTTTTACCTGTCATTCTGCTTAGATATTAAAGTCACTAAATGTTTTCTTTTTAAAAAATTCCTTGATATATATTTCCATCCTTTTACTTTATAACATTTGTCTTTTAACTGAGTCCATTTATAAGTTTTGTTAATTACTGATATGTTTGGATTTAATTCCTGCCATCATATCTTACTTCTTGATTTGTCCTTCGTGTGTTTTATTGTTTTGTTTTTTCCTTCTATTTCTTTAAATGTTTACTTATTTATTTAGAGAAGGGGGAGGGGCAGAGAGAGAGGGAAAGAGAATCCCAAGCAGGCTCCACACTGTCAGCACAGAGCCTGATATGGGGCTCTATCCCACAAACCCTGAGATCATGACCTGAGCCAAAATCAAATTAACTGACTGAACCATCCAGGTGTCCTTTTTCCTTCTATCTTAAATCTGTTGAAAAAAAATTGTTTTCTCATTTCATGTTTTGCATTCTGCTAGTTTGGAAATTGAACCCTCTGTTTCTATTCTTGATTTGTCTCCCTAACTCATTAAAGTCTTTATTTTGTCATAGTTAGCATACTTAATTTATCAGAGTATAGTATAAGGTTAATATCTGTATGAACACCTTAAAAAATAGGACATTAGAACACTTTAATTCCATCCACTGCCCCTCTGCCCTGAGTAGCACATGCTACTCATTTATATATAAATTTATGTTTACTTTTAAACTCTATATTATTTTATTCATATATTATCATTTTATCTTATATAGTTAATACTTGTACACTTTAAAAAACATTTTAATATTTTATTCATTCTTGAAATTTATAATTGCCATCTGGAATCTTTTTTTTATAAATTCAAAATTTTCTTTAATGAGGATCTGCTGGCAGAATGGCAATTTTTTGGTTTTGGTACTTTGAAAATATCAAAGTATTATCCTATTTTATACCAATATCCTATTCACATTCTTTCCATTGTTGCTCATGAAACATCAGAATGACAAACGATTCGAAAATGTAATGAAATTTTAAAAATACTCTCCCCCCAAATGAATGTTACCTAGGAGTGAGTATGATTTTGGTATGGAATATTCTGAATGGAGAAATGTATCATGTTCTTGAATAGAAAGACTCAAAATCATAAAGGTGTCAGCCCTCCTTAAATTAATCTACAAGTATAATGAAGCTTCAAGAAAAATCACAAAAAATTTATATATATATGTGTGTACATCCTGAAATTCATATGGATGTAAAAACAGTAAATAATAGCCAAGAAAAGTATGAAGATTAGGAAGAGTGGTGTGGGGTTTTCTCTACTTAATTTCAAGACTTGTTACAAAGCTTTGGTGACTGATATCCTTGAAATTATATGGGGATAAAAACAAAAGAAGAGAGAGCTGAGAAACAGATCATGCATATATGTGAATTTAGCATATGACACTGTAGACAGTTATAAACAATGATGAAACTATCAGTAGTGAAATATGATCTATTTGATAAAGGCGTTGGGACAGTAAGCTTAATAAAATAAAATATGGAATCTACCTCACCACATTTATAAAACAGATTTCAGATAAGTAACTAAATCAAAAAAGTGAAATGTAAAAAAAAAGTAGGTAAACAGAATAATATATGTATGCCATTGAGTATGGTCAATGCCATACATACCTTGTAAAGTAAGACATGGCATGTGCAAATCATTCTTTAATGTATTCTTTAATGATGTGTATATGCCATGTCTTAATTATATGGATATATAAAAATGTAGTAGAAGTATGAAGATACAAACATGAACTCACCAACATAGGTAAACTAATTACCTCTACATGAGGAGGTCAGGATAAAGAGATATGGAAAGGGAACTCTAGAAAACCTAGAAATTGACCCACAAATGTATGATCAACTAATCTTTGACAAACCAGGAAAGAATATCGAGTGGAATAAAGACAATCTCTTCAGCAAATAGTGCTGGGAAAACTGGACAGCGACATGCAGAAAAATGAACCTGGACCACTTTCTTTCACCATACATGGAAATAAACTCATAATGGATGAAAGACCTAAATGTAAGACGGGAAGCCATCAAAATCTTTGAGGAGAAAGCAGACAAAAACCTCTTTGACCTTGGCCTTGGCAACTTCTTACTCAATACGTTTCTGGAGGCAAGGGAAACAAAAGCAAAAATGAACTATTGGACCTCATCAAAATAAAAAGCTTCTGCACAGCAAAGGAAACAATCAGCAAAACTGAAAGGCAACTGACGAAACTGGAGAAAATATTTGCAAATGACATATCAGATAAAGGATTAGTATCCAAAATGTATAAAGAACTTATCAAACTCAACACCCAAAAAACAAATAATCCAGTGAAGAAATGCACAAAAGACATGAATAGACACTTCTCCAAAAAAGACATCCAGATGGCAAACCGACACATGAAAAAATGTTCAACATCACTCATCATCAGGGAAATACAAATCAAAACCACAAAAAGATACCACCTCACACCTGTCAGAATGGCCAACATTAACAACTCAAGCAACAACAGATGTTGGTGAGGATGTGGAGAAAAAACATCTCTTTTGCACTGCTGGTGGGAGTGCAAACTGGTGCAGCCACTCTGGAAAACAGTACGGAGGTTCCTCAGAAAATTAAAAATAGAACCACCCTATGACTCAGCAATTGCACTAGTAGGTATTTATCCAAGGGATACAGATGTGATGTTTCGAAGGGGCACATGTACCCCAATGTTTATAGCAGTGCTATCAACAATAGCTAAAGTATGAAAAAACCCAAATGTCCGTCGACGGATGAATGGATAAAGAAGATGTGGTATGTATGTACATATGTATGTATGTATGTATGTATGTACACACACACACACACACACACACACACACACACAATGGAGTATTACTTGGCAATCAAAAAGAATGAAATCTTGCCATTTGCAACTACATGGATGTAACTAGAGGGTATTATGCTAAACAAAATTAGTCAGAGAAAGACAAATATATGACTTCACTCATATGAGGAATTTAAGATACAAAACAGATGAACATAGGGAAGGGAAGCAAAAATAATATGAAAACAGGGAGGGGGACAAAACAGAAGAGACTCATAAATATGGAGAACAAATTGAGGGTTACTGGAGGGGTTGTGGGAGGGAGGATGGGCTAAATGGGTAAGGGGCACTAAGGAATCTACTCCTAAAATCATTGTTGCACTATATGCTAACTTGGATGCAAATTAAAAAATAAAATAATCAATTAAAAAATTAAAAAAAGCAAGGGAGTTTTAACAAAACTATTCTTTCTTTCCTTCTTTCTTTCTTTCTTTCTTTCTTTCTTTCTTTCTTTCTTTCTTTCTCTTTCTTTCTATTCAGAAAGACACACAAGTGGGGGAAGGGTAGAGAGAGAGAGGGAGAGAGAGAATCCCAAGCAGGCTCCATGCTGTCAGTGCAGAGCACGACACAAAGCTCGAACTCACAAAACTGTGAGGTCATGACCTCAGCTGAAACCAAGAGTTGGACGCCTAGCCAACTGAGCCACCCAGATGCCCGAATAATATTTTCTTTCTTTAAGATAAATTGGGGGGTGCAGGTGGCTCAATAAGTTAAGCATCCAACTCTTGATTTTGGCTCAAGTCATGATCTCATGGCTTGTGAGTTCGAGTCCCACGTTGGGCTCTGTGCTGACAGTGTGGAGTCTGCTTGGATTCTCTCTCTTCTTCTCTCTCTGTCCCTCCCCCGCTTGCTCTCTCTCTCTCAAAATAAATTTAAAAAAAGACAAATTGGTTAAATGCCAAATGTTAATATTAGTTGGTGAATATATGGAGATATGTTACAATATTTTGAATATCTCTTGGTATGTTGCAAATATCACATAATTAAAAAAAATAGATTCAGAAATACCAGCTTGCTTTGTAAATTACAACAGTTGCCACAAAACAAATCAAACAATTATTTTTTAATGGCTATATGCATACAATATTTGTGTTCCTAATGAATTCACACTGATTTTTCCAGATGTTACTTCATAAAGAGATGATAATCATCAACAACTATAGCATTACCTTTGAATTATGAGAGAGTTGATATCACATGTTATAATAAGAACAGTTCACATGGCAATGGGCAATGACAATTTACCCAAGTGATGATGATTTCGGTATTGCTTTATAGTTCATTTTCAGCATGCTGCCAGGATAGTAACACACATATAGTATGCCTTTGGTCAAAAAAGCATTATATATACATTCAATGTAAAACCAACTTGTAAGACTAGTCAAAGGCTAAAGAGTTTTGGTAGTACAGTATTAAGACAATGAAATCTTTATATACTACATTAATTATTAGTTAATTAATTAATTACATTCATTAAGTTCAATTTACTGACCTCTCATTATGTGCTGAGCAGAGTATCAAAAATTTTATATATTTTGTTTGATAATCACAATAACCCTGGGATGTAATTACCCATATCACTGATGGGGAAACTGAGGTTTAGTGATCCAGTAATGTGCCTGAGAGCAGAGTAAATGACAGAGCCCGGAAAATGCAGCCCAGAATGGTTCAAAAGCCCTGGTCATTAACACCTTTATAATTATCAAATAAGTTGCTGTTTCCATAAAGGAGAATGATGTTTTCTATGGCATGTTAGCTAGCATTATTCTAAGCTGTTAAAGTATCTGTACATTTTAGTGTTGGATAATTTTTATCTAGCATCAAATTTAAAATGAATCAGTTAAATGTGATACCTTTTGATTTGACTGGATGAGAATTCACTAATAGATCAAACATTTTTTAGACATATTGTTTTTATGTCAGAAAATACTTGGATCTTATCCAATGATATAAAAGAACATGGAATCAAAATGGTGGACGCTTTGCAAATTATGAAAACACTGGAAATTTGAAATATAATCAAGATTTTCTCATAAAGTGTCAGGCGAAATATTTCCTTAAAAGTTTTAGAAAGTTGTTGTAGTCACATATACATGGTTTTAAAAAGTATGTCCTCAAAGACTATTTAATCAGAGAATTTTAGTGAAGCTGACAAATTCTGTTACAAATTAAGAAAATTTAATATTTTTGTTTGCATATTTTTTATTTTAATTATTTAAAGCTTATTTATTTATTTTGAGAGAGGGAGAGAGAGAGCACGAATAGGGTGGAGGCAGAGATAGAGGGAGAGAGAATTCCAAGCTGACTCCATGCTGTCAGCATATAGCCCACACGGGGCGTGAACTCATGAACCGTGAGATCATGACCTGAGCCGAGATCAAGAGTCAGACACTCAACCAACTGAGCCACACTGGTGCCCTTGTTTGCATATTTTCTATACTATCTTGTAGTTATGTAGTGAGTCTTCTTATGTATACACTAGAAATGCTGTACTCAAAGTACTGAAAGGCACGCTGTTAAGAAATACTAGGGAGGGGCACCTGGGTGGCTCAGTCGGTTGAGCGTCAGACTTCGGCTCGGGTCCTGATCTCAGGGTCCGTGAGTTCAAGCCCCGTGTCAGGCTCTGTGCTGACAGCTCAGAGCCTGGAGCCTGCTTCGGATTCTGTGTCTCCCTCTGTCTCTGACCCTCCCCCGTTCATGCTCTGTCTCTCTCTGTCTCAAAAGTAAATAAACATTAAAAAAAAAATAAAATAAAAAAAAGAAATACTAGGGAAAGAAGGATGATTGGGCATGGCTTGCAATCCAGCACAAACTCAACACAAAGAGTACTCGAAGGGAGGCATGTCAGCTTACACACAAGATTAAATCTCCTGTTGCAAAACATTTTGCAGGTAATAACTTGATGGGGGCCACATACACTCAAAGCTATACTTGTAATACACAAGTACTTGCACATCTTTAAAAACTGCTTTACTTAAGGCAGACATATTGAATTCACTGATAGAAGTTATATATTAAAAAAAAATCAATGTTCACTAATGTAAGAAGAAAAAGATGGTTTTGATACCACTTTTATTCCAATTTCATTTCTCTTCCTTTAGTTTCATGGAAGGTTTTATTTGCCACAATTTTCTTATTTGTGTAGTACCTTTCCAGATCAATGCAGCTTATCATTTGTTCTTCCCCAAAAGATCATTTTTATATTTTACCTCTTTCTTACTATAAATTATATATTTGAGAAGTGGATAATACACTATACTCTGGTTTGTTTATTGGTCTGCCCTACTTCAATCATCTTTTTTTCAGTTGACTTGAGTACTTTTTTCTGAAATAGTGGGTGGTTATCATCATTGTACTATCATAGAATCCTTGAATGCTAGGATGTTCAAAGGGAAGTGAAGGTCATGGGGGAGGGAAGGAAAAAAAAAAGAGGTTAGAGTGGGAGAGAGCCAAAGCATAAGAGACTCTTAAAACTGAGAACTGAGGGTTGATGGGGGGTGGGAGAGAGGGGAGGATAGGTGATGGGCATTGAAGAGGGCATCTTTTGGGATAAGCACTGGGTGTTGTATGGAAACCAATTTGACAATAAATTTCATATATTAAAAAAAAACCAAAAAACCAAAACAAAAACAAAGGAAAGTGAAGGAAATGAACAAATAACATGGCCTATGGTTAAAAGCATGGGATTTGGAATAAGGTGGAATGGGTGTTAGTCTCAACTTTTGTCATTTTTAGCTAAGACAATTTTGTTTCCTCCTTTGGAAAATGAAAACATTAATAAAGTTATTCTTTCTACCTTCTAGATCATTGAAAATACAAGTCTTTTATAATTTCACATATTGTCTGAGGTCTTCATAATCTGGCTTTTTATTTGAGAAGTTATGTAAGACAGACAAGCACAAAACATGTTATTCAACTCTTTTCTACTAGTATAGAGAGCTGGTTTTCTTTGGAATGCCTGAATAATTTTCAACTTATGTAATTTTTGATAGGTAACGTATAAAATTCAACGTATGTTTCAGTGTTTTCTTGATTCAACAAAAATTAACTTCCAATTAAATATCAGTCAAGCATGATTCAAATGATGAGAGTTTGGTATTAAATAAAGGAAGCATTATTTTATATTTGCAGAACTTACTTTTGAATCCATTCCTCTTAAGTGTTACATTAAAGCCTACCAGTAAGTGGCTTTATATAAATAAATATAATAGTTATATAATTGACAAAATAATATGGTTTCTAATAACAAAAGAACCACACACATTCTTATGGAATTTGAAAAATATTTAATGCTTTGCATGGTGGTAACTTTAGCTATGTGTGACATTTCTTTCATACTTAAATTATATTTAAAATGGGCCATATCCTTAACTTTCAGACTTTCAAAGGATGTAATTTAACACTATATATTGTGTGCCACAGCAATTGTTTATAAGAACAGGTGGTTTCATTTGAAAATATGTCATGGAGTATGATGACTGTCCATTATTTAATGAGAATTCTTTATTACTCTATAAAATGCTGATAATGAACTTGAGTTTCCAAGCTACCTGTATTTTATATTTCCATACAAATGCAAAACAGAATGTGCAGAACAAATATCACCACTGTTTTCTAAATTATTTGAGTGATAATAGAGAATAAAACTAAGAAGTCTGATCTTTTATAAAAAGAAGCTTCTGCTTTAACAGAGCATCTCTGGATGCATTTTAGGTTTTCTCTCTCTTTTTAAAAATGATTTGGAAGCCTTTTTTAAAACATTATTCATTTATTTTGAGAGAGACAGACAGCTTGAGTGGGGGAGGGGCAGAGAGAGAGGGAGAGAGAGAATCCCAAGCAGGCTGCAAGCTGCCAGCGCAGAGCCTGATGTGGGGCTTGAACTCATGAACCATGAGAACCTGAGCCAAAGCCAAGAGTCAGACACTTAACCAAATGAGCCACCCAGGCACACTTTAAACAATTTCTTAGTAAATGAAGAGAATGAAAACACACACACACACACACACACACACACACACACACACACACACTAAATAGTACTGAAGACACCTAGCTGAACATACAGTTTTTTAACACAAAAAGAAGGAAAAATGAGGGTCCGGTTTCATGTTGCAATTAGGGGAAGGAATAAATAGAACGGGACAATGTCTGTCCAGCATGAGATGACATACTATGCCAATCACAGGGCTACATGGTTTCCTATCCATGCATAACAGCATCCTAATACCTCATTAGTTGCACCTGAGATATATCTTATTTCATTAATTTTCATAACAACCCAGTGAGATAGGTATTGATATCTCCATCTTTATCAACATGGACCCATAGGATCAGAGTTGTTAACTTGGAAGAGAGAAGCATGAGCAGGACCAATAACAAAGAAAAATAGTAACTGATCTTCAAGTCTCCATCATGTTCATTTTACAAACATCTTTATAAGCACTTAGAAGTACTGGGCACTCTCCCAAATATATTAGTGTTTTCTTTTCCACTGCCAACTTCTGGGCTGTCAGGCCCTTTCTAGGAAATTCCAAGTTCTACCCTCATTGGTTATATGTCACATGCATTATCTAACATTGCCCCATTTTAACATAATAGTCTTCTAAGGAAGAGCAACTCACTGACCTCATAAAATAGTCTGATAATAGCGTGTCAGTATGGTATACACAGAAATACACACATGCACACAAACACAACTACTTTAGACAAAAATACATGCATTGGTATAAACAATTTCAGTGTTTTGACTGAAAAAATATTTATTTAAAAATTTTTTAATGTTTCTTTATTATTGAGAGAGAGACAGAGCACGAGTTGGGGAGGAGCTGAGAGAAAGGGGAGACACAGAATCTGAAACAGGCTCCAGGCTCTGAGCTGTCAGCACAGAGCCCGATGCAGGCTCAAACTCACGAACCGCGAGATCATGACCTGAGCTGAAGTCAGACACTTAAACAACTGAGCCACCCAGGTGCCCCGAAAAAGTATTTCTTGACCTGATTAGTGAAACTATCTCTAGGTAGAGTGGTCATTTTTTTTTGAAAACTGAAAAATAATTGACATATAACATTGTGTAGCTTTAAGTTTTACAATGTATTGATTTGATACATTTGTATATTGCAGTATGCTTATTACCTTAGCCTTAGTAAACACCCCTTTATCATCACATAATTATCATTTCTTTTTTGTTGTAGAAACAACTATGATATAGTCTCTTAGCAATCTTGAGGTTTATAATACAGTATTGCTGAGTATAATCACAATGCTATGTGTGTACTGGATTTTCAGGACTTACATATATAGTAGTTCCCAATTTATACTCTTCAACATCATATCCCCAATTCTTCCCTAGCCCCTGACAGCCTCTGGTGGAAAAAAAAAAAGAAAAAAGAAAAAGAGAAAAAAAAAAATGAAAAACCTGAACTAAATAACCATTATTCTACTCTCTGTTTACAGGTTTGGCTTTTTTAGATTTTACATTTAAGTTATATCATACAGTCTCTAACTTATGTCACTTAGCATAATGCCATCAAAGTCTGTAAGTGTAGTTGCAAATTGCAGGATTTCCTTCTTTCTCATGGCTGAACAATATTCCATTGTACCATAAAACTTTTTTAAGTTTATTTATCTTGAGAGCAAGAAAGCTGGCGGGGGGGGGGGGGGGGGACACAAGCAAGTGGGGGAGAGGGGAGAGATAGGAAGAGAGAGAATCCCAAGCAGGCTCCTTGCTGTCAGCATAGAGCCCCGATGTGGGGCTCAATCCCACAAACTGTGAGATCATGACCTCACAGCCGAAATCAGGAGTAGGATGCTTAACTCCTTAATTTCATTGATCTTTTCTCTTGTTTTTCTCTGGTCTCTACCTAATTTATTTCTACTCTGATCTTTGTTATTTCCTTCCTCCTACTAACTTTGGCCTTATTTTGTTCTTCTTTTTGTATTTCCTGGAGGTGTAAAGTTAGGTTGTTTATTTTAGATCTATTTTCTGATATACGCATTTATCAGTATAAAGTTCCTTCTCAAAACTGCTTTTGCAGCATCCATAGGTTTTACACATATTGTGCTTCCATTTTCATTTGTTTTGAAATAGTTTGTTATTTTGCTTTTGATTTTTTTCTTTGATCCACTGGTTTTTCAGGAGACTGTTATTTAATTTCCACATCTGTAGATATATTTAGCTTTCCTCTTGTTTACTTCTAGTTTCAAACTATTGTGACTGGAGAAGACACTTGGTATGATTTCAATCTCCTTAAATGTGATAAGACTTTATCTGTGTCCTACAATAGTTCTAACTATTGTTAGAGAAGTTGGATGTGCACTTGAGAAGAACCTACATTCTACTTCTGTTGGATAGAATGTTCTAAAAATGTCTTTTGGATTAATTGGGTCCAATGTATGGTTCAAATCCATCATTTTCTTGTTGACTTTCTGGCTGAAAAAAGCCCTAACCATTGCTCTGAGTTGGGTATTTAATTCTTATGTCATTGTATTGTTGTTTGTCTCTTCAAATCTGTTAGTAGTTGCTTAATGTATTTAGGTGCTCCAGTGTTGAGTGTATACATATTCATGATTTATATATTTTCTTAATGGATTGACCTTTTTATCATTATATAATGAGCTTCTTTTATCATTTTTGGCTTAAAGTTTATTATCTATGATATAAATATAGCTATCCCTGATTTCTTTTGGTTTCCACTTATATGAAGTATCTTTTTCAATCTATTCTCTTTGAGCTCAGGAGTGTCTTTAAAACTGAAGTGAGTCTTGTACACAGCATATAGATAGATGGGTCTTGTTTTTTTAATCCATCCAGCCTCTCTTCACATTTTGATTGGTGAATTCAATCCATTTTCATTTAGAGTTATTGATATGTGAGGGCTTGCTAATGCCATCTTACTGGTTTTCATTTCCATTGTTTCTTTTCCCTTTGTTTTTGCTTACCTTTGTAAATTGGTGGTTTTCTGTGGTGGTGTATGTTCTGTTTCCTTTTTCCTTATCTTTTATTCTAGCTTTTTGCTTTGTGGTTACCATGAGGCTTACATAAGGCATCTCATAGATAAAATGGTCCATTTTAGGCTGATAGCAACTTAACTTTGATCATCTATAAAAGCTTCACCCTTTTACTCCCACCCTTTTTATATTTTTGATGTTATAATTTACCTCTTTTGTGTATTTCTTAACACACTACAGTAGCTATAATTGCTTTTATTACTCTTTTCCTTTGATCTTTATAGTACAGTTAAGTGGTTAACACACCATCCTGTTACAGATTTGGAGTTTTCTAAGTCTGACTCTATGACTGCCTTTCCCAGTGTGCTGTAAACTTTCATATGTTTTCATTTACTGACTGGTGTTTTTTGAGTTCAACTTGAAGAATTCCTCTTAAAATTTCTTGCATGCAGGTCTAGTGGTGATGAACTCACTTAGCTTTTGTTTGTCTAGGGAAGTCTTTATTTCTCCTTCATATCTGAAAGATAACTTTGCTGAATAGAGTATTCTTGGTTGGCATTTTTTTTTCTTTCAACACTTTGAGTATGTCATTCTACTCTCTTGAGGATTTCTGTAGGATTTCTAGGCCTGTAGGATTTCTGATGAGAAATCCACTGATAGACTAATGACGGTTCCTTTGAGGATTAAAACCTCCCTCTCTCCACCCCCCTACTCTTTTGCTTTTAGAATTATTTACTTATCCTTGATCTTTGACAGTTTTATCGTAATGTGTCTTGGAAAGGTCTTTTGCACTGAGATAATAATAACGGTAATCTATTAGCTTTGTAAAATTAGATGTCCAATTTTCTTCCCAGGTTTGGAAATTTTCAGCTATGATTTAAAATTTTCTGCTCTTCCTTTCTTCTCCTTCTGGAATCCCAATTACTGCAATATTTGTTCTTTTGATGATATCCCATAGATAAAACAGGTTTTCTTCACCACTTTTCATTCTTTTTTCCTTTATTCTCCTCTAACTGGGTTATTCCAAAATTCTTGTCCTCTAACTGACTTATTCTATCTTCCATTTGCTCACTCTGCTGCAAATGCCTTTTTATTACATTTTTCATTTCATTTCTTGAAGTCTCCAGCTCCAGAATCCCTGTTTGGTCCTTTTTTTTTATGACTTCTGTCTCTTCAAAAAAAATCTTATGTTGATCATATATTTTTTGTTCAAGATTTAGTCAAAATGTCTGAGTTTTCTTGTAGCTTGTGGTTTCTCCAAAACAGCTATTTTGCATTTTGATGGCATGTTTCCTTGATTTTCCATGTTCTTTTAGTTTTGTGCTGCTGCTTTCACATTTGAAGTGGAAGACACCCCTAAACCATTGCTAATTGCCTTCTGTTTGGGTATTCTGTTCAATGATGTTTTTATTGGATGGGGTTTCATCTGTCTCTCAGTGTGGGCATACCCGCTCCACTGTACTTGCTCCCTCTTGTGGCAGGATTCTTCCTTAAGCTTTTATGTCTTTGGTTCTTGCAAGTCACCAGGCTGGCTACTGGAAACCTTTTTTTGTTTCCAGAAGATGGCACTATCGCTCAAGTTTGTGACTTCTTCCTTGCTTTGGAGAGCCTGGCCTATTTTCTAGGTGTGTATCAGTTTAAGAGCTCTCTTGCCACAGCACTCAGGAGTGTATACAAAGAACCAGCCAGAGTGGGGGGAGGTATGATTTTAGCCCCTCCAGACAGTGTCTGCAGGCCTATGGGACCTAGTAGAAAGGTCCTAGGGTATGTTACTCCTAGAGGCTAATGGATGGACTTTCTACTGAGTACAGTCAGCAAAAACCCTTAACTGTCTCTCTCTCAACCTCCTCCATCCCCCTAGTCATGAAGGTACCACCTCAGTACTCTGGGTATTGCCAGAAAGAAATGGGTTTATATATCTGTGTCCCACATAACTGGGGTAAATAGGCAATCATTCACTGTTCTCCTTTCCCCCCACAAGGGATAGAGCAGTCCTATGCAATGTTTCCTTGTTGGGGAGAGTAGCATTAGGAATGTTTTACAGCTGCCTTCTCTGTGACCAAACTTGTATTTTATTTATTTATTTATTTTCTCCAGTGGTGTCCTAGAATCTCCCCTAGGGAGGGCTGAGCTTCAGAAAATTCCCTCTTATGTGTGGGTATGTGCCCAGGTCAACACTCTCCAGGGTTTTTCCCAACCTGGGCAAGAGAGATCTGACATGTTGACTGTCTCCTTTGGTTCTACAGCTTAATACCTAGGTCATTCTGCCTATTATTGGACAGGTGGGTGAGCCTCCTCCTGGAACCCTTGGTGTATGGTGCTAGATTCCACAACACACACAAAAGTACTTTTTGTTTGTGGATGGATATCTGTTTCATTGTTTAAATGGGGGGATAAAAAAAGGAATATTTTACATTGCCATGATGCTGACATCACTCCCCAGAGTAGTCATTTTGATGCATCCATCATGCTGTTATCAGACTATATGCACAACTCATTCTGCATAAGAGTGGAAACACACAAATGGAGAAACAACCCTATGCAATGTGAGTTATTTCATCTTAATGTTCCTGAGCATGAAAGTGCATGATCTATGTTTTTACTGCCAAAGCAGCAAAGAAAATGCAAGACAACATTTTGTACCAGTGAAATTTGTTTAAAGCCATGTAACATCATTAGAAAAGAGTGATTTGTTATGGTTAGTTTGGTTAAGGAATACTATAGTTAGTTTATAAGTATACAACATAAATGTTTTATTCGTACAAATGCATTTTATACTGTCTCCTAAGGTAGTCTAAAAACTATAGAATTTTATGATATTAGAATGAGTTCTAAATTGTAAATTTTATAGTTATTCTGCTTGGCCACAACAATCATCATAAAAGCAAATAATTATCTTTTTTCTTATTACGTTAATGGCTTGGGTAATGAGGCATTTTGGCTTATTTAATATTTAAACGATATAATTAGAATGATACTTTTTATGTTTCCCAGTTATTCTGTAGTTTTCTCTTAAGTAAACAACAACCAAAAACCCCTATACATTTTTATAGTAGTATATGTCTATAGTATAGTTAGGCATATACTAATATATGTATAAGACAAAAATACTGTTCAAAAGATTTAATTCAGTGATTATTTAGTGACATGTTAAGTTGTTAAAATACTCTAAAAATAAATAGAGAATTAAAGACTTGATAAAGACAGATACCCTCCATTTTTGTGGAATATTTAGCAGCCATCAGATACAGAGTCAAAAGAACAAGCCAAAAACTATCCTGCACTTGAAACATCGATGAGCCCTGTGTTTCCTTCACTAGGCTTTGCAGCATCAGTCATGAATTACAGTACAGTAAGCTTTAAATGCTGCAGTTTTTTGTCCCCAAGGTTTCTGTTCCAAGACATTACACATTTTTTTAAGAGCATTAAATAGGCAGTCAGAGATCTAAGCAGGCACAGATATATGCTATATAAGTGTCTTTTTCCCGCCTTCCATTTAATCATTTTGAATATCTTGAGGGCTTTTCACTGAAGAGTCCTGCTGTTCTAAAAAAAAAAAAAAAAAAAGGAAAAGTATTTTATTTCTAAGCTTACTAGGTCTTTCTTTCATCGTTTTGTGAATAATGTATATGTTCGATAAAATAATCAAGAGATACTGCCATCATGACACATTAATGAAATGAAGTAATAACTTAGAATTTCTAATATGAAAGCAAAAAAATTTTAAAGCACATCATCACAGAACCTCCTTTGGTAGATTATTTTTAGTTAGTTCCCTTCTAGTTCTAGTTTCTCAAGTAAATCCTCCTGACATAAAACCAAAACCTTTATCAACACTACTATGACTCTGGATTTCTCCATTTTGTTATACCCATTTAGGCATGGAATGTACTAGTATAATATTTAGAAGAAGAAAAAATAGGTAGATAGGCAGTAAGAGGTTTGAGGTATAATCTTTATTTGTCCCTCTATATTCATGTCCTTCTATTTGCAACACTATATTTTCCACTGTGGTTCAATAGTATTATGAAAATGGTATATTGGAATATTGATTATTGCATGTGAAAGTTATAAATTAATAAGTTACATATATTTATAAAAACATGAGTATCTAAGTTATGTTTATGCCAATGTAAACATACACACATCTCTCAGTGATAAGATTTTCGATATAATATGCCTATCAGAAAGACTGCAAAAGGCACAGTTTTTACATCCTAACCTCAAGTTTAGACTTGTAATGATGCTGCCTGGACCTGTGCTAGTGCCTGAAGGTTCTTTATCCTATTAGATAAAAATCAGAGTTCTTGGTCCTGATTAATGCTGGCACAAAACTCTTGCAAGGAAAATGATTAAGAAGCTGATTTCATATTTTTGTGATTCAAATCCTTCATAAATGAACTATATTCTGCTACATTATTATATTTTTAGAATAGAAAGTCAGGTGATCCTGTCTAAAAGTACTTTTTAAAAAATGTTTATTTATTTTGAGAGACAGAGCATGTGTGAACGAGTGTGGGGGATAGGTAGAAAAATAGGGAGAGAGACAGAGGAAATCCCAAGCTGACAGCATGGAGCCCCACACGGGGCCCCATCCCAGGACTGCAATCATGACCTGAGCCGAGATCAAGAATCAGAAGGTTAACCCACTGAGCCACACAGGCACCCCTGAAAATGTGTTTAAACATAGTTTTTCTCACTGTTAACACAAGGATCTTTAGTTAGGCGGTCACAACTGTCCTTTTTACTGTGCCTTGACTCCCCTCGTTCCTTCCTCATGAGCAGCAAAGCAAATGCTACATTATATTCAAATACCGTAATCTGGTTCTACACTGGAGAGTAGTTGCATAGTAGTGTAGGCAGTGCTACATTTACCTCCTTTAACGTAAACTAATTGGGAAAAAAATCTTACTCTTAGGCTGTTTTCAGAATCGTCCTGATTCTGGACCTTTTTCAACTTAATGGCTGGATCTACTTCTTTCGTCAGATACGGGTCCCATCCTGGCTCTAGGAAGGGGGCACGGCTTTCATGTGTCCACTCTTGTTTCTGACCCAGGCATCTCCATCCCATACCCTGGTATGGAAATTCATCTTTTAATTTATTCACCTTTGCGAAAGTTCCTCTTTTAGTTTTACTTATCTCCCCTTTAGAACTGGGATACCATCTTGTTCTTGTGGGTCCTTCACACTTGAATAGTACTCTTGCTTCTAAACAACTGTAACCGTGGCCCTTCCCAATGCAGATTACTTTTGTGGATATCTAAATATCATCAGCTCCTAGATTCTGTGCTGCTGTACTTACCTGTCTGTTAGGACATCCTGGGTGGATATGCTGGATTTCCCTCATGTCAACTACCTGTTTGCATGAACACAACTATGTAATGATGATAACAGGAGTGATAACAACAGTTATTCTCATTTTTACCATGATTCTAATTCCTTTATATTTTTTCTATATTACACTACATCAACAGTTTTTCCTTATTTTCATTTTAGATAGCATGTTATATATGAGAGCAAATGTTTTCTCAAATTTCCATTCGCTATTTTTTATTTAACAAATAATTTTGGAGCATCTTTGTTGTGCCAGGACATTTCCTGGGAATTTTAGGCACTATTTTTTAACCCTAAAGAGTCAAAATACTACTTGGAGAACGAAGTACGATAAAAAAAGATGATTCTAAAAGAGTATAAAAAGGGCTCCTTAATTAAGCTTGGATGGAAGTAGGGAGGAAACAGCATTAGTGAGAGTTTTCTAGAGGAGGTGACAGCACTTATGTTGACCATCAATGATTCCGTATTATTTAAGACAATGTCTAATGGAATTATATCCGTTTCCACATTTCATTCTAATGAATTGATAATGGCCCCTTAGATTCTTGGCCACTGGTGTACACAAAACTTCTCCTGGTATTCAGTGAAACACTAACCTACGTACCACTGTGAAGGGATTTTACAGATGTAATTAAGGTCTCAAATTAGTGGATGTTAAGATAGGGGTATTATCCAGGTGGACCTGAATTAATCACATGAGTCCTTTAAGTCTGGTCACAGATAGCAATTGGAGACAGAGAAAGTCAGAGAGATCCAAAGCATGAGAAGGATTCAATGTGTCATCACTGGCTTTGAAGAAGCCACATGGCAAGGAAGTGGGTGACCTCCAGGATCTGAGAGTGAGCCCTGGCTGACAAGCAGCAGAGAATCAAGGGCTGCAGAATCTACCCGGCTGAAAAAATTTATTCTTCCATGACCACATGAGCTTTAAGGAGGACTCCAAGTTCCAGATGAGATTGAAGCCAGGCTGATATCATGGTTTCATACTTGTGAGACCCCAAGAGAAAACTCAGTTGAGCCCACTCAGAGTTCTGACCTCCAGAACTGTGAATAATAAAGAAACAAGTTTTGATCTACTAAGTATGCAATGCAAAAATAGGAAATTGATACAATTCTCTTAACCAATACAGTGGTAACATCACTATACCCAATTGAAGACGAAGAAAGTGGACTTCTGCTCACATTTCCCATGTATCAGCATGGTTGATAATGTGAAACAGAACTTTAATATTAGGCAAATAACACTTTCATATGACACTAAACTTTTGATGACTAAAGACTTTTGCTAAGTCTGTACAGAAGAAATTACAATATTTTCACCCTGAGTCTAGTTCCAAACATGGGCAAAGAAGTCTGAAATGACTCTTGTATACCTAAGAGCAAGAGGCAATGCTTAGAAAATGCTTTAAGTTTTATTTGAGGCGAGGTAGGGAGATATAAATGTCCTTCCTTCAGTATTTTATCTAAAATTTTACACAATTCTCTGGGTATAATTTGTAGTCATGGGCTTCAGAAAAGCCATTTCTCATCTATTCATTGGCAGATCTTTCTCCTCAGTTAAAGCCTGGATGGGGGTCGTGGAAGAGAAACCTAAAGAGAGCTACATCCATGCTTCCACCCTCCCCATCTTGGAATGGCAGAAGGATGGCAGGGCGAATCAAATGTGTGTGTGTGTGTGTGTGTGTGTGTGTGTGTGTGTGTGTGTGAGAGAGAGAGAGAGAGACAGACAGACAGACAGACAGAACAAGAAAGAGAAAGATGGCATAGAGACAGAAAGTATGGATCCTGATAAAGAACGGATATAAAAATTGAAAGCAATTATCTCAAAAGCTTATGGGGATAAAAGAAGGGAAATCAGAGAAGTTTCTTGAAATGAGCATTTTTGACTACAATACTGACTATTTTTTTTTAAATTTTTTTTCACATTTATTTATTTTTGAGACAGAGAGAGAGCATGAACAGGGGAGGGTCAGAGAAAGAGGGAGACACAGAATCTGAAACATGCTCCAGGCTTTGAGCTGTCAGCACAGAGCCCGACACAGGGCTTGAACCCACGGACCGCGAGATCATGACCTGAGCCGAAGTTAGACGCTTAACCAACTGAGCCACCCAGGCGCCCCAATACTGACTTAATTTAAATCTTGACTTTGTTTTCATGGACTCAAAATGTATTTTCTGAATCATGGACTGAGTCATACTGCTCCTCCTTATAATCAATTCTTTCATTGTTAGATGTGAGTGAGAATTGGAAACAAAAATTTTGTCAGTTGTTTGCAAACACAAAGACAGAATTCTAGGCAGCCCTTTTACCTATGGAAACAAGGTTTATTAAGAAGGATAAGAATCAAGGTCTTTCCCAGCAACCCTTCTAGAGAGGGACTGAATGTACAGGGGCATCCTTGAAAGGAAAAATACTAAAAGTCTACTGACCCTGGAACTTTAGTGATGATTTAGACACACTATTTGTTATCAAGAATCCACAGACTCATATATGTTCTTATACTTTCAAGTTTATCTGGACAAATACAATTGAATAATTATAACAGCAGACACTTAATCATACTTACTACATGCCAGGAACTGTCAATGGCATTTTTACACATACTATCTCATTTAATCTTCATAACAACACTTTAGGGCAGGCAGAACTATTATCCCTGTTTTAGAGATAAAAACATTGAGGTATATGTTAAACACTGTGTGCACAGTCACTCCTGTAGATTATGGTAGAGCTGGGACATGAACCTAAGCAGTCAGGTTTCAGAGACTATGTCTAACCACTGATGCTGTGGCAGACTTTAGTTTCCAGACACATATGCAACAATATTTCCTATTCCCCTATTTTTCTTACAATGTGATATGGGCACACTTTCCCTTTAAGAGGCGAAATCTAGGCCTCTTTTTCTTAAATCAGAGCAGGGTTTGGAACTAAGTTAGAAATAAATGTTAGAAACTATGTAACTTTCAAAGACAGGTCATAATAGGTGGTATGGCATTCACCTGATACTCTGTTGGGCTCCTCATGTTGGGAGCCCTGAGCTGCCATGTAAGCAGTACAATGTCCCTGGGGCCACCATGGTGTGAGGAAGTCCAAATTAATCCACAAGAAGTGAGACCACATGGAGAGCCTTGAGTCTATGTGAAAATGGGAGATGCCCAAGAAGCCCCCAGTTGCTTAGTATCCCCACCAATTCCAGCTTCAGATACTATCTGACTTCAAATACAGGAGAGACCTGAGTCAAAACTGCATAGCCAAGCCACTCCCAAATTCCTGACCCCCCCCCCCCCCCCCCCCCCAAAACCCCGGAGAGATAACAGAGCTGTTACTGTTTTAAGCAAAATTGTTTGGGGGCAATTCGTTATGTAGCAATAGACACAGACATAGATATTTCTGTAGAAAAGTGAATTTGGTTAAAATGAAGTATATACAAACATGTATACTAATTAAACATGTGTTTTAATTATAAGTTTATATTTTGGTATGTGCATTGGTTTCCCAAATAGAAAGTTTCTTACTATGATAACATTGTTTGAATCTCACAAGTTGGTTTAATCCAGTTACCAGTTTTGTTTTTGTCTTCTATTATTGCAAAGGGTAGGTTAACTTCTATAGAAACGACAGTCACTAGATTCTAACACTTGCAACTTTTTAAATTAGTGTAATTTGCTTCCTGTCTTTTCAATGTCAAATAATTTCTTCACGATGAAAGTACTCTACATTCCTGTAAAATATCCCTTCTTTTGTGAAACATATTTGTACTTTGTGAATAAGGTACCACACATCACTATAATAATCCAGCCAGAGGACCCCTACTGGATAACAATATTAAATCAACTGTCATGTTAGGGGGAGACTTGAAGAACAAATTAAATTCCCATTCAGGCATTCAAATAAAGCAACTGCTTGAATGCTCACTCAGTAGGCCTCATCTCATCACTCGGTGGGCATCGTATTTGAGAAGGAATATTCCCACTGGCAAGCTTATTTACTTCATTTTAAATACACACGTCAAGTAAAATGTGAGAGCATTAGCTCAACTCCCATTAGTAGTTTAAATCTATAAAATTGATTCTTCTTAAATATTTAAAGGTAGAATTATTTCCAGGGAACAATCACATTAAGCACCTACTTTCTATGTATGTCTGCTAGAGAGATACAGAAATTAATATTAATCCATTAATAGGAACTTGGGAGTATTCAGATGTGGCCTAAAACAAAATATAAAACTGAGAGTCTATGCGATGCAAGGTTATAAACCAGAATTCTAGTTCTAGTTCCATTAAGCAAGTTTTTTTGTTTTTGTTTTTGTTTTTGTTTTTTTACCAGGAGTCTGTGTAATTACAGCGAAATTGGGATTCAGCATTAGATTTCTGAAGAAGTATTGACCAAAGGGCAAATGTGATTTCTCCCAGTGACATGATCTATTTTCTCCTAAATATAATTCTGTAAAATGGCACCAGGGGAGTCACGGACAGAGTCATATCTTTGGAGTGTGCACTCATTAAAGATAAAACACCGAAAAGAGATGAATGAGAAATGTGTTCTTCGCAGAATTTCTTAGGTTGAATATGAATTACAGCCTAAAATTCTGTATTTCAATTACTGTAATTGCCACAAACAGAAAAATAGGACATTTTAGGATTGGAAATGAGGTAAGACATTAGGAGAATATGAAAAAATATTCAGATTGCCATTTCATACACTCTTAGCTGTCTTTCTAAATTAAATTCTAATTTTCTTTTTTCTATTTCTTCTGGTGATATCTATATAGACCAAAACAATGTACAAATTCCTCTTCTCTAAAAGGAATGAAGAAAAGAGTAGAAAAATGAAGTGAAATTTAATTAAATTTGGTGTAAAATGTGTTTAACACAATTTGTTAAATGCGACATCCATTTCTTCATTTCCAGGATTGAGATAAAAATAATCTGTAATGATTTCCTGAGCACAAGTTTCTTATCTTAGTAGTAGCCAGTGGGCTACACTGGAAAAAAGCTCCAAGCAATGGTGTCACTTTTAAGTACTAGACTCCTTTTACTGTATTTGTAGAAGTCAAAATGCACTAATATGAGACTAATGTTTTGTAGTCCCTTCATGTAGATGGTGGCAGAGCAGGCATAATAAATCAATAGAACAAATTGTCAGACCAGTAATGTGGCTTCTGTTGTTCTGCTTCTCATTAAAGGCAGTGGCAATTGAAGAAAAGCTATTACTGCATCCAGAATTCTTAATGAGGTTTGCTACCAATTAGTTTACTGCCCAAGTATATGCTTTGACATTTGGTTAGCTAAAAACTTGGGCAACTTTTCATTTAAAAGGGTATTACTACACATAAGCCTGAAATGCTTAGCAATCCTAATGCTGAGCCAGTTAATAGAATAGGTACATGCAAAATATCTTAAAACATTGACCTTCAAATTCCTGCTTTCTTCTCAGCTCATGTCAAATCAATAAAGAAACCTAAAGCCAATGTTTTATTGATATCTGAACTAATGTGGTTTGCAAAAATTTTTATTAAGCTTTGCAAACCAATGTCAAGTTAAACTATTGTGCCCAGAAAATGTCAGCCTCAAAAAATTGTCTGACAAATGTGATGGAGCTTCTTTGACACATTCTCATCAAGACCCTACTCTCATACCCTCTTCTTTTCAATCACTTCAAGGCTATGAATAAATATTGCAGCAATTTTTATTCTGTAACTAGAATTTTAGCTGTATAAATCATGGGGGAAATCCTGGTACATTGGTTATTGAATATTTTTAGTTTTATCATTGTAAAGAAAGATTTGTAGTGTAAAGAAAATTTTGTAATATATCATAGAAGAAAAATCTATGGCTTGTGTCACAAGATCTCAAGAAAATTCATGTTAAAAAGAATACTAATGTTCATATACATAAGAGATTTTGGATTATTAAATACCATTTATTACAAACTTTAAAAGAACATAAAGTTATGACAAAAATATTGACTCAGTTACAAAAACCTAAAACATTTAGAAAGCGTCCGAGAATTAAATACAATAAGCTACCTATTTTAAGTCAGAATAGAGTAAAACAATGCAGTATGCCCTGAAGAACACAGTGGAAGTTATTTGGGGGTATGGAGGAAAGGACATCTGGAATGAACATGCTTCCTGATACTTCAGTTTCAATACCATTTGCTTCATCTGGTTCTTCTTTACTTGGATGGTTTATTTATTCCCAGGCTTAAATCCACTGGACATTTTTCTCATTGCCTTTCTTTCATATTGCTATCATTTTCAGATACCTAAATGTCACAAAACTCCCAACTTTCACTTCTTTGAGATTTATATTCAGCCCATGATCAAATCTGAAGTTTCTTCATGTACAGTTTAGGTTACATTTTCTTACTCCAGTTCCAACACCATTGCATTAATAGCCTTTTAGCTCCTATATCATAGTCTTTAAGTCTTTTATATAATGAAAAAAAAAAGTTAACTCCTTTAAGCATTGTTCTGAAAAGTCAATAAAGTTCGTATCTTCCTGTCTTAGAGTATGGAAAAAAAA
Source organism: Panthera onca (assembly GCF_046562875.1). NCBI lineage: Eukaryota > Metazoa > Chordata > Mammalia > Carnivora > Felidae > Panthera > Panthera onca. Next base: position 55,653,051 of record NC_138343.1, read on the forward strand.
ATCTTTGCATCTTTCATGATTCTGTATGAATTAGTTTTTCATTCTACTTTGTACTGCTGGATATCATGTTAATGCTAGAGACTGCCTTCCTTTACAATCACAATGATGAATTTCTCTTGCCTTGCTTTAAACACATTTTTATGCCGGATTTAATTAAATTTCATTTAATTTTCTACTTTTGGCTTCCTTTTTTCTTTGTAGAGGAGAGGAATTGGTATGTTGATTCAGTCCAAATACATACCACTAAGAGAGAAAAAAAAGGAATGTAATTTTAAAAAATAGCTTAAAATGTATGAAATGTCAGTCTGAATATTTTTTCACATTCCTATAATCTGTTACCTCATTTCAAATCCTAAAGTGTCTTATATTTCTTAGTTACAGTTATAGTAATTGAAATATAGAAATTTAGACTGTAATTCAAATTCAACTTAAAAATTCTGCAAAGAAAGCATCTGATCTCTTACATCTTTCCAACCATCAAGACGCACCAGCCTTTTAGCACTCTCTAAAATAACCCATGGGATTTTGTGTCCTCCAGATTTTTAGGGCATGAGTTGTTCATTAATAGTATCCTATACTTCTTTGACTTTCCAGTACTATGTACAGTGCTTGGTACATGGTAGGTCCTCAAAAATGTATGAGAAATGCTCCGAGGACAGTGCTTAATAAATGCCAGACCCTTAATGAGGAGTTTTACAGAAGTCACCTGATTTAATCTTTCTAATAACTCAGGAGAAAACCAAAGGCCATAAATACCAAGTAACTCATCCAAAGTCAACAGTATGTGGCATAATTAGTATAAATATATTACAGTAATGCAAAAAAATGCCAATCAGCTACTTTATAACTTAATGGCTAATGTACTTGAATATTTTTTTACTAAAGAAACTGTTAACATCACAAAGATCGATTATCGATTTTATATAAGTCAACCTAATCAATGAAAAGATAAAATATAAGATAAATCACTACTTTGGAAAACAATAAATACACATGTAATGTAAAATGTCCTTACAAAGAGAAACAAAAATTCAAAATTATACATTACAAAACCATAGTTTTAATGTTGAGATATGAACCTGGTTTTTCTAATATAGTCACCCTTGACAATAGCATACTTTCACATGTTTATACAAATATTGAATATTCTTTTTTTGCAGAAATTACATTGAATCTGCAGATAAGTTTGAGAGGCATTATCTTTGCAATATCAAGTATTCTGATTCATATGCATACATTTTTACATCTTTTTCACATGTATGTTACAATCATATTTTAAGTTGCCAGATGTCTACTGTTTGATTTTGATAACCACTCAGAATCCAACGTAGCTTGGAACCAATGGGATTTATGTCCCTAGTAAAAGATTTTTAGTCTACCATTGAATATCATGTGTGCATGTAAATGTACTGGGGTGAATTCTGTTTAAAATCAAAATGTAATGGATAAGGAAATGAGAAAGAAAGAAGAGTTGCAAGAAAATAAAATCTAAACCCAAATGCAGGGCTTAGAATGAAAAAAAAGCATTGTGGTATTTTGATCATCATTTCATCATGATCCAAGATGAAAAGTTAGTGAAGTTAATGAGTCAGATACTACTCGGATGGAAGACATGATAATATTGTGCTTATAATTATTCTTGCTATTATATTATTATAGCCCACTGACCACCAAGAACCCAACTACGGGCAAACAAAATTGTTTTTTGTTAGTTTGTTGTTGCAAGAAGACACATAACTAGGCAGACAATTGAACTGGCAGGGATTGTCAGAGTTTGTAAACTAAGAAATTGTTGGGACCACATGAGTCTGTGAGGAGTTACTACTGTTTGCTATAGTTTTTGGATCTGAAAGGTGTGAATGAGCTAACACTAAAAGAGTTTGAGATTACATAATTTATCTTGCATATCATATTTTGGTACAGTTTATCTGTTTTGCAAATCATAGTACTATCTTGCAAGGTATGGTTTCTTTTCTTGCTTTTCTTTCTTTCTTTCTTCCTTTCTTTATCTATCTATCTATCTATCCATCCATCCATCCATTTAGAGAGCATGAGAGGGGTAGGAACAGAGAGAGAGAGGGAGAGAGTACTCCAAGCAGGCTCCATGCTGTCAGAGCAGAACCTGATGTGGAACTCAAGCCCACAACCACGAGATTGTAACCCAAGCCAAGATCAACAGTTGGATGCTCAACCGAGTGAGCCACCCAGATGCCCCACAAGGTATGGCTTCTATTTGAATACTCAGTTCCCTGCTCATCATCTAGCTACTAGAAAGAATTGCTTTTACTTTATCAATATCAATGCAGTCAAATCTCATAAGGGTTAAATGAAATTAACTCATGTTCTGGAATGAACTAGATTATAACTAATTATAACAAAGAAATATTTCTTTCCTCCTTGGTGCCTTCCCAGCTCACAGAGGTAGTTCTGTTGCACTTGCTTGCCACTATCCCTCCATTATTGCTTTGTGTTTTTCCACCTCCCACTGCTGTCCAGAATCTGCTGGACTGCCTATCCTACTCCTACCCCCATGCTGAACAAATGGTTCAGTCCTGGGTTTAGTTTAGTTGAACTCCAGTGAGATTAATGAAAGAAACCACTGAATTCATTCATTCCTTTATGTAGATCTTGCTGAAAATGTACACAAGATGACCTTCAAGTTCCATTCAGTTGAGAGTTTCTATGATTCTTTGAAGTGGTAAAAATATGTCAGATGGATTCTTCAAGGCAAAACAGCTGTTTACTTATTCAACAAAAATCATGACTTTGAGCTGCTGTTGGCTTCTGTAATAATATAATGTAACAACCTGCCTTGATTGAAATTAAAATAAACGACTACAATCTAGTCCATGGGCTAAAATAAATATTATTAAAAACTGTGTGCATGATGTTAATACAGTTTAGTCTTACCTAAAATTTGGAATTATAAGCATTTGTTTGTGTTTTAGAGACTGGGGTGGGGAGTGAGAATAAATAATATGATGAAGATAATAATGTTCCATTCCTCCAAATGACATTACTTGCCCATAAGTAGCTAAGTGCATACTTTAACTTGAAGTTTTAGCAAAAGCTATGTGTTCTTGTTCATCTATTCATATATTTACAGTGTCCTGGACTTTGCATTTGTAAGAAGTTAGCTGGGATTATTCTTAGGGTCAATGGCCATGGACTTGAGAGAAAGTAACTGGTCCCTAGGGTCCATGGCCTCGGTGTTATTAGAAGCCTGGTACAGACTCGATCTCCATGAACATTTCTATCCCTGAAGTAATTATTGAGGGGAAAAATTTTTTGCTCTTGCTTTTAGCGAAAAAATGTGGAATTAATTTACTCAACGGAGCAAATGAGTTCTGGATTCTACTTTCACTTTGGAGGCCTTCTTCCTCTTTGGCTAGATTATATAACTCTAGGCTATGTACAACTTATGCCTGAAAACCCACCATAAACCCTATGTTGATAATAACTAGTGCATTAAAAAATGCTGCTGAGGGGCTCCTGGGTGGCTCAGGTCATGATCTCACACCTTGCGGGTTCCAGCCTGCATCCGGCTCTGACAGCTCAGAGCCTGGATCCTGCTTCTGATTCTGTGTCTCCCTCTCTCTCTGCCCCTCCCCCGCTCATGCACTGTCTCTGTCTCTCAAAAATAAATAAATGTTAAAAAAAATTTAAAAAAACCCTGCTGAATGCATTGTTAAATAAGTTCTACTAGAATATTTGTTAATATTAAAGCAGAATCAATAAAAAAAACAGATTTTATTATAGGAAGGATTTTTCAACTATGCTCTTCAGTTAAACAGAGAAACAGTTAAACAGTTAAACAGCTTACAGTTAAACAGTTAAATAGTTAAACAGAGCTCTCACAAATATCAAAACTTCCTTAGTGAACTGCATCTCACCCTCACCACCCCACACCAAATCCAAGGTGTTGGAATAATACATTTATCAGACTTATCACTTGCCAAAATAAATAAATGAATTTGAGTTAAACAATTACACACAGTGCTTCTGATCTAGAAAATATTTCCCCCAAACAGTTATGGGCTGAATTGTGTTCCTCAAAATATACGTGGAAATTCCAGCCCCTGTAACCTGTAAATGTGACCTGATGTGGAAATTGCCAGCTATCACCAGCACCTAGGGAGAAGCAAGAAAGGATTCAACCTATCTTCTCAGAGTGAGCACAACCTTGCCACCCCCTTGATTTCAGACTTCTAGCTTCCAGAATTATGAGAGAATAAATTTCTATTGTTAAAAACCATATAGCAGTTTGTGCTATTTTGTTACCATAGCTTTAGGAAACTAATAGAACAGTGTTCTCTATTTTTACAATTAAATTTGCCAAAGAAAGCCCAGTTTTCTCTTAAAGAATAAATCTATTAAAATGTGAAATGCCATGATGTTATGTAATGAAACAAAATTAACTCACCATATTCATATAAGGTGACATTTAGAATCCTCCTACATGAATTTTCTTTATATCAATATTTTTATGCACAAAATATTCTTCTTAAATCTGTGGGAGTTGTCCTAATTTAAACCATATATTTTCTACAATTGATAACACAGCTAGAAGTTAGTGGATTTCAATTTTGGTGTTCCTACTTAAGACAGTTTACCTGATGATATTTTGGTCATGGTCTCCAGAAACAAAGAACGTGGCGGTGGCCACTGAAACACTACACAGAGGTGCCGAGGTATGAAATCAGTATTTATTCCATTATGGCTTTTCTGAATTTTTTTCCCAAACCAACCTGGGATCTCTTGCATCTCTACAAAGAATGTAAATGCTGCCCCCTAAATAATTAACTGTTCTGCAAAGAGATGATGATATTTCCTGAAAATTACATTTAACAGTAATGAAAACAGCATTACTGATGATGATATTGAAGTTATTATTTTTTTAAAGGCACTTATTTTGGAAAATAAGATCATTGCTTTATGATTTTCTTGTGCACATGTAGAAGTCTAAAACTGTTCTAATAGGCCCATTGCCTTCTTTTGTTTAATCCTCTATTTGTTACTTATGGTCAAAATACCACATTAAATGCATTGCTGTGCTATAGAAGGAAGGCAATTATAGAAATGCTAAGCAGTATATTAAAAACCTCACAATGTGCTAACTCTCTACTGGTAAATAGACTTTTTGCTTCTTTTTTGTTTTCTCTTTCTTTCTTTTTCTTTTTCTTTTCATTTTGCTGTAGGGAAATTCTAAATGTTTCTTCTGGAAGAAAAAAACATTAGATTTGAAAAAGAAAATGCTATGTTTTTAGATAGTCTGTTTGATAAATATATTTGGATTGGGGGAAATTTCAATTCAGAAAACCTCTATTTTTACCAGCAACTGTGGCTTTCAATACTTATTAGTTTTTAGCCATATTAGTACGAAGTCAAAGCTGCAGTTTTGTGCATCGCGCCCAGAAAGCTTACCCTACTAACCTTTACATAGACTTACAGGTCACTGGTGCATAATAAGTATAGCCTCCACTTAATGAAGCTAGATCTTTATATTTTTAACACTCATTTGGAAAACCAATTAACTCTGGCTCTATTGAACAAATTGAACAGGAAATAAATCAAGTGTTAAAACATTGGTGACGAGCCAGAGTTTCTATAATTAGAGTGCTGATATGCCCAGGGCTGTGTATGCGTAGTTCTATGTTTTGACTGACAAGTTCCACATATTAAAGGCATTTTTTTTAATATACTACCTATATTCCCCATCTCAAAACCCAGAGACCTGAATCACAGGGAGAATTCCTGAAAATGCCACATGATTTACAATAGGAATTCCACCTGCTGTTTCATATTCATCCTGCCAAGATAATATCTTCTGTGATAAATAACAAGCAGTTCTATTGTTCTTCACATCACTTGCAATTCAGAAAGGACATTTTATTGCCAGGTTTTTAAAAAATAAGACCTTCCCATTGTTCAAATGCGACTATTAGCCTGGGGAAACATGATGAAGTAAAAAAAAAAAAAAAAATGGATAGCAGGCATCAGGGTGGAAGAAAGGTTGAAAGAAACAATGATGTCAGGGACACTCAAGAGGTTATTATTGAAAGTTGTTATAATAGTATAAGATGATGAAAGGAGGGAGTGACTAAAAAGAGAAGTGGGAGGTCCAACAACGAGAAGCTGGGAATGTGAACTCTCTGCACTCCTCCTGAGAGACCAAGGAGTTAGCCCCCAAGTGGATGGAGAACCCCACTCTCTGGATGGATGCATTTGGTTTTGGCTACAGGGAATTAATATAGTATTATCAGGGTCTAGGGTCTACCTACTTTACTTTTGCTGTTGTTCCATGTTCACCAGACAGCTTGGATAATGGACAATAAAAATGATATGACATTCATTGGAAATATGTATAGCAAAACTGCTATATTGACATTTTTATTATACTTATCCATTTCTTGTGGGTTTGGTTAGTATAAGCCATTTCTCCAGAACCTGCTAAGTCTAGAAAGATAGTAGAGCTGTTTCTAGGTTGACAAAGTGAAAATCTGACTTTTTTTTTTTTTTAGCAATTGTTGTCTAGGATAATCGCCCAGTAGGAATATGCACATCCTTGTACATGTTACTGTGAATTGCTTTACTGATTTGGGAAAGTCTATAATATTCTCAATAGTAACTTTAGTACATAATTGAATTAATTACATCTTTTAAATTTCTCTCTTCTCTCTTAATTTTCCCCAATATCTTTTTCTTTAATATTTTAATATTTGAGAAACCTTTAGCCCTTTTGTAAGGCAGGCCATACTTAATTTGTAAAATATAAAATAATAATTTCATCATACAAATAATCTTAGGGAAATGAATGTGACTGATGAGGCCAAAGAACATGAGGTAATGAGGGATTGAGGGCAGAGTTTTTTTCCACCCAGTTTTAATGGATAATTTAAATTAAAAATTTTATATTAATTTATTCAAAATATTGTATAATACAATGTAACTTGAGGAAATAAAACAACATTGTGAAGCTCACTTTGTCCTTGCTGTGATTCCCACCGCCCCTTCTTCCTGCGAGATATCCAAAGTTCTGGGTTTGATATGTCTCTTCTCTGCCCGTGCTGGATACAGAGATATCTATAGATAATATCTACATTGTGTTTTCAGCATTTTGTTTCTTGTTTTATTGATTTAGTAACTGAGGACACTGCTTTTCCTGAGATTAAATGAAATCTACAAACACTCTTCACTCTTCCAAATGGGACTTTATAGTAAATTTGATTCCTGCCTATAGATATTGTTTTGGGTAATAGGGAAAGTAAGTTCCCACTCCCCTATAACTTAGGTGAAGAAATACAGGAAAATTAAAAAAAATGGACATTAAAATCATTGAAGTTAGGAGACATGAGGGAAATAAGCAGGCTGATGAGGGCAGCTATCCTAAGGACCTATCTTCCAACAGCCCAACTGATGAGGAAAAGATGGTCAAGCCAAGACTTAGGAATTGGCAATTCTGGTAATGGAAACAGCAGGTGTCAAAGTCCTGAAGAATGAACAAGTGTGAGAATTTCAACAAACATTCTCAACAAACTTTCTCCAAACTGTCTCTGAAGTACATTCCATTTCATTATTTATTTTTAGGTGAGGCATAGGAAGATACATTCACTTGCCCCAGCTAGAAAGCAGTAAAGCCTAAATGCAAGCCTAGATAATCTGTTTGTTTCCAGAAACTTGTTCTCAACACACATACAGCTAATTGGCTAAGCAAGCAAGACAATTAATGAAGAGAAAAGGTAGCAAGAGGCCTTGGTTTCCTGTGAAAGGTAACTGCATTTGTTTGTTTTGTCAAATAGCAATGGGAAGACATTGAAGAATTGTAAGCAGTTGAGTGATATCTGATTTATATTCGAAGAAGGCTGATTCCTGCTGCTGGGAAAGAATGGGTTATTGGTAAATTATTGGAGGGAGTTAGGAGTGAAAGCCATTAAAAGACTTTCATGAATTTCCAGGCAAGAGAGGATAATAGCTCAGATCAGGCCATACTATGGATGGGAAGATCTGGATGTGGTTTTAAGTGTAATCAACATAACTTTCTGATCGATTTGACATGGGAAGTGAAAAAAAAAAAACTCTACATTTTTTGCTTGAGCAATAGGTGAATGGAGGTACTATAAGGAAGACGAAGAATACTGGATAAGGGACAGTTTTGACAGGGCCTGAGGTTACAGAACAGAAATTCTGTTTCAGCTACTTTATACAGGAAGTTAGATTAACAAATCTGTATCTTGGGGAGAGTTTAATTCTGGAAAATCAATTTAGCTTTGTTGAGAAATGGAGAATCAAACCAATCCATGCTTCCTGTCTGGAATAACTTTGCCCTTAGGGACTCTCTGGCAGTCACATTCATATCAGTAACCATTTTGATGGAAATCTGTATATCACAAACTTCTACAACCCACTTTTGCAAAAGTGGGCCATCATTTCTGATGGCCTCTTCTGTGCATGTGCAACACATTTAATAACAGTGTTTACTAGGGATGTGGTTTTTCATAAGTTTTTGGAGAGAAATTAAGTGGCATTAAACACTAGATAACCGGGGCAAGCAAAGTGCTACCTGCACAGCCATCTTTATCTTCTTCCTCTCAAGTTTGTAATGATCAACTTTAATGGAGCTGAATAGAATCCTAGTGGTTATAAGGAGAATTTTACTCAGAATTGGGATATCTATATACACTGACTACTTGAGCTGACTGAACCTGGATTTAAACCTGTGAATATTATTGTTTTTTCCCTTGGTTTCCTAAGATTAAGCATGATTAAAGACCTCTATGCTTCCTTATCGTTAAACAAGTTCACCCCTCAGTAACTTGAATCATGTCTGTTTTGGAATATTTGGTTTTCAATTTCCCCCTACTTCAGAGGTTTTCAAAATGTAGTTTGCAGACCACCTTTGTTAGAATGTACTGGGGCACTATTTAAACAATATAAAAACCCAGGACCCTTCTGGATGCTTATCAGTGCTAATGGACAGGCATCCATGAACTAAAATACCGAAAGCATACAAATGGTAAGATGACATTTCTAAGATCACTTATCTCCGAGTTGAACGTGACACTTTTATTCCAGCTTACTCTTTCCATCTCTCCTTGATTTCGCTCTTACTCTACTTCCACAGGGTGCTACAATGATGAGAGGCAGAAGCTCCTTTATTGCCACGATGAATTTTTTTCTCCCCCCACTTAAAGCTTTAGGGAAAAAAACCTTTTTAGCTAGGTTTTGGGTGTCCTATAGACTGCTTCCATTATTGGCAGGTTTTTTCCCCTTTCTAGCAGAGCAGTCTCTTCATCTTTATGTAACTCTAGAAGCATACTGTGCCACACCTAAGGACCAAGAAAGGGGATTCCTGGTAGAGTAAGCATTCAGTTCAACAAAGTCTAGATTCAACAGGTGTCTAGAGTAGTCTAAGGTTTGAACCTGCTAGGATATTCACTCCACATAAAACTTTCTTCATTTATATAGTCAGAAGACACAGTTGGCCCATTGTATGAAATTTCTCAGAATTTTCAGGAATTCCCTTTAATGTTTTTATTACTTGAAGTGCTTTCTTGTTTTTTCTTAAAATATCCTCAAACCCAAAATAACCTTAATGATTTAAATTATTTCAGTACCTATTTCTAAGGATAAATCCCAATTGTATGATCCCAAACCAGGTTTTTCTGATGAACTTTAGACCGGTATTTCCCACTGTTAATTAGTTACTATTATTATTTTTTTGGATGACCCACAGGGTCCTCCAAATCAGTCTACCTAAAACTAAAATGGAGTTCATTTTCTTCCCCCATATTTGTTCTTCATCCTGTATAACCTATGGCAGTAAATGATACTAACATTTATCCAGTATCCAGAGTCAGAAAGCTGGGCATCATCCTTGAACCATCTGTCCTCCTCCTTTCCCATATCTGGTTGACCACTGAGTCCTGTCAGATTTAGCCTCTACATGTGTCATGAATCTCTCCAATTCTCTTCATCCCCAGTGCCATTGGCCTCATATTAGATCACCACTTTTTCTCACTTTGATTCATACTTCAGCCTCTTAACATGGTTCTCCCCCATCTTCTCATTCTTTCACTAATTCTCCATACAAAAGTCAGAAGTTTCTCCAAAATATTTAAAACCCTTAATGGTCTCCCATTTGTCTTAGGGTAGATGTCTAACTTCTTAAAATCTCCTAAAATTTTCTAATTTATGTAGCCCCATGTGAACTCTGCAGGCTAACCTATTTGTACTCCATACTCATGTTTTCTTGTTCAGTTCTGTGAGTGTACCAGGTCAGTATTGTTGTCTCCCTCTGAGAGCTCCATCTCAGACACTATCTTCCTCCTCCAATGTGTCACAGGACTGTAATCCAAACCTACATTATTCTCTCTTTCCCATCCCCTTTTGCAGAGATCTGTATTTCTGTTCTCTGTTATCCATGGTGGCCTACATTATTTCTGTTGGAATCCTTGAAACAGTCTACTACTATTAGCTGTTTTCATAGCTGTATTCCACAAGTTGGTCAGCTCCATGAGAATGACTTTTTCACTGTTGTATCTCTAGTGCCCTACACAATGCCTAGGTTAACACTTATGTGCTGAATAATTAATAAGTGGTCATTCTAACCAGTTGACTGAGTTGAGGTAGATTCTAAGCCTCTGAGGATCCAGTAGCAAAGGGGCCATGAGGATGGATTGGCCATGTCTTCTATAGTCAACAAGTGACATATACTGCACTGCTGCCATACCACAGCTGTCACTAAGGGTGCCCTCTAGCACTTTAGAGAGAAGAAATTAGAAATTTATATTGGAATCTTTCATAAGAGTTGCATATAATTTTTCATGTTAGGCTAAAAATATCTTAAATACATTTTGTCCTGATAAAGCACGTGAGTTGTTTTTTGGAATATATCCTTGCTATTATTCCTAAAATTCTCATTTAAAGATGCTTTTTCTAGATGTAAAGTTTGGCTAGAACTTATCAAGAATAGCCTAGTGCCCCGGGTGAGCAAGTACAGAAACAAAATATCTTCCAGAATGTTGTCCTAACATAGGTTTATTTTTCTCAGAATGTGATCACATTATAATCAAACTAGTTTTAATGATTGTATTCATCAATGGGGTAATAGCATCAAAATGATTTTCCATTATTTGTTTTCCTCACTATCAGGAGGTATCTAGGAATAGTCACTTCCCTATAACATGGTTTGCCTTCAGAGTATTTATGTGTGTTTTGGATGACTTTGTGTTGGAAGTAAAGGCTGCTCAAATTTACAGTTTTCAAAAATCTGTGGCTTCTATAAAATCTGGAGATTACAAAATAAAACTAGGAGGAACTAGGGACCAGTAAAACATGTATATGTGTCTCTTACTGAAGAAATACTGCCTGAAATAACACACTCCAAAATATCAGATCTTTAATCCAAGTTAAATCATGTAAGAATGTTGACTATTATTGATCCTTTCTTAATTTGGTGATAAGAAAAAGCATTTAGTTTTACCTTCAGAGTATCCCCAAAAGACAGTTTTATTTTCCCTCTTCATTTTAATAATGAGATGCAAGACTTTAAAAGTTCAAAGAGTATTTTGAGGTCATCGAACACCTGTGTTCATGGCCAATCAAGCTCTGAACTGAGTAAAGCTTGTGTTCCTATTCATACGTCTTGTCTAGTCAACATCTACTGAAAGCATAGAACTCTACTTTGCCCTAGGATCTGAGCGCCGGGAGGCATGTATTTTAGAACTTCCACTTTCAAATACATTAGGGAAATTAAGGTACCCTGAAAATTCATACAATACACAGAAGTAGTGGTTAAAGTTGCAATAATAAGACATCAAATCACATGTTTCAATAATAAGTTTGTTTTAGGTGATACTATGATGTGGTCCTTGTTCACTTGCTAGATTGTCTGCAAATGACTGCCAGACCTTTACTGGAAACCTAAACTTCCTAAAAATAAAATTTACATATTTTTCAAATGAGAGTAATGCATTAATCATAGTCATGTCACTCAAATGGCTGATTGTCCACTTTGCCGATATTAAAACTGGGTAGATTTAATGTGCTAGGGGGTTTAAAATCTATAATTTCACAGCTCTTATCTGGAAAATTTTCATAGAGACTCATCTTTTTATTACAAATTTAATTCAGTATTCACTTTAATATTAATTTTATTTTAGTTGAAATCAAGGGATAAATTATTTCATTAGCCAAAAGCATTTGGAAAAGGATATAATTTAGGTTCTGAAACTAGAATTCATTTCTGTTAAAAGGGTATTTCTATAAAAGTTATTGAGGCCTCTAAAAATTATATTTGTCAAATAATTATCATTTAACAATTCATACATTTTTTTCTTAGGAAAGTAAATGAATTATCAACTTAAAATAGTGCTTCCATATTGGGAAACACATTCTGAGTGTTAGGGATTAACAACATTCACGCTAGATTCAGTCACATTCATCGTTGCCGTAATTCTGCATCTAATCCCGCTTAATCCTCTAAATCCCAGGCTCTGACAAACAGCACCCAGTCTGTGTATATTAACACCAAAATTATCTTGGTTTTTGCTGTAGGTTTGACCGTGAGTAGAAAATGCATTTTTCCTAACAGTCTTACAAACAAGCTAATATAGTTGAGAGGATTGTGAAAATTCACGGGGGAAAAAATCACCATCTCTGATCTGTTGACATGGTCACCATTTAAAATTTATTTGTGCTGGGAAATTGGTCTTGCAACAAGTCCCCCATAAAAGCAGCAGCATGCTGTAGCAGTTAAGAGTATGGACACTGGAGCCCAAGAGCCTGGGTTCAGACGGCAGCTCCCCCACCTGTTATCTGTGTGAACCAGGGGCGCAAGCCACTTCCCTTTCTTTGCGTCTTGGTGTCCTTAGCACACTGAATGCGGATGATGAGAATAGAGTCTACTTCATATCACTGGATCCAGATAAAATTAAATCAGCATTTGTAAAAACAAAAAATTTTTAAAGCAGCACCTGCCACACAGTAAGAGCTACAAAACTGATTCTTAAATATAATATTTTAAAGAAACAGTGCTAGATTAGGATGTCACCACCTGAATGATCTCTCCCTTCCAAAACCAGAAGATAAGGCCTCCTTAACCTGATGAAATAGATGTAAGGTTACAAATGATGAAATGAAGGGGTATTTCCAAACATTCTGCTTTTCTCCTAACTTGTTTTCAGATGTGGCCCTGATCTGCATAGACAACTTGTGGCATTTTTAGGGTTTTTTAATGGTTATTTTCTGTTTCCCTTTCTACACCTATTTCTTGCCTCATCCACTCTGCTATGTGTCCTGGAGGCTGACCTCTACCGGCTGTGTCATGTAGGGTCTTTTCGCCACCAAGAATTCTCTTAAATTAGGCCAAGGGAAGGCACTGAGAGAAATCTGATGACAAGAAGAGAAAGACAGGAGGAGGATTATCCTCCACGACCATGTCTGCTGTCCGCTGCTTGACCAAGGTTTGACCGTGGCTCTTGTGGGGCAGCCCCTTTGCCATTGTGTGACTGCTTTCACAGATTCCATAATAGTGCCTTCTGGTTGTCCCCTCATGGCAGAGTTCTAAAGGCTTTCTGCTGTCACTAGGCTCTGGCAGCTTCACCATTCCTAGGTGAGATAGACCCTTCACTGGGGTCTCTCAAATTTTATCTGAGAGTATACTATCTGGTCCATGCTGGCAACCTGGCCCATACAGGTAGTATACAGGTATTCATTAATTAGCAATGAATTTGATCTTCCTACCCTCTCAAGAAACCCATGTTGAATTTTCAAAATAAGAGGACAATTCATTGTTTCCTATCTGCCATGAAAATGCTTATTTGCTAGAGTCAGTGATTCTTTGGAGACATATTTTCAACTGTTTTTATGAAAAGCCTGTATTCTTTTCTTCAATTACCCTAAATCTACAAGAACATAATTTCAGCCAGGAAATAGTTTGGACTACATATATTTGGCCACTTGTTTGCTTCATTAGAAAATACAGTACGGTCAGGGGTGCCTGGGTAGCTCAGTCGGTTAAGTGTTCGACTTCAGCTCAGGTTGTGATCTCACCATTCGTGGGTTCAAGCCCTGCGTTAGGCTCTGTACTGACAGCTCAGAGCCTGGAGCCTGCTTCGGATTCTGTGTCTCCTCTCTCTCTCTCTCAAAAGTAAATAAAAACATTTAAAAAGATTAAAAAAAAAAGAAAATATAGTATAGTCAGTTCAAAGATGAATCCAATGACCAAGTACTAAAAGTAGAATATACTTCTTGGGGCTTAAAGAAGCGTATTGAGAACAAGTATAAGTTAAAGTTTTACACAGTAGTTAGTAAGCATTGTTAATTCACTCATTCTTTTAATAGCTATATGCTAGGCATTATGCAAAGTGCTAGGTAAACAGCAGTAAACAAAAGAGTCACTGTCCTCAAGTTTACAGTTGGGATGAACATAGTAAAGCATCCTGTCTATGGTCCCTTCACTCACTTTGAGGGAGCAGGTGTATGGGTGTTGTTCTGGAGGAAAGAGAAGACAGAAAACCCAGTCTGTTTTCTTGGTCTACTGGACCTCCCATGTCAGCAGACACATCATACTTGCTAGGAGGAGGGATCTTTTTCTATTGAAAGTGCTAGGCAGGATGACCCTGGCTAAAAAAAAAAATTCCATATATAGTCCATAAATGAGTGTATGGATTGTAAGGCATAGTTCCCTGGAGAATATACATAATTGGACAACTCTGCAAGAATACTGTATTAATCTGTGTGGGCTGTCATAAAAAAATACTATTCACTGGGTGGCTTAAACAACAGACATGTATTTTCTCACAGTTTTGGGGCCTCAGAGTCCAAGATCATGGTCTGGTTCTGGTAAGAGTTCTCTGTGGATGGTGCCTTCCCACTGTGTCCTTACATAGCAGAGAGAAAGAGAGCAAGTTCTCTGGTTTCTCTAGTTATAAAGTATTCATCCCATCATGAGGGGCCCACCCTCATGCCTTCATCTAAACCTAATTAACTCCCAAAAGCCCCATCTCTAAATACCATCACACTGGGGGCTAGGGCTTCAACATACGGATCTTGAGGGGCCACAATTCAGTTCACAGCTGATACAAAATGGAGATTTGCATAATCTAAGTGTTCCTTTTTCTGTAAGGTAACCATGAGGACTCACCTAGAGACATCTCTGAGTTTTCTGGGACATGTCTGATTTGGGAAGGAAGGATCTGGAAGAAGTTTTTGATGCTCCAGAACTCTGTCCTTTGCCAGAGTGTCTGGACTGCCTATATCCTTAATGCTGGGTAAAATCTTTGATGCATGTATCCAATTTGGCAATCTGATCCTGCATCTAATGAGGAAGCAGTGCACAAATAAGCACACAGACAACATCTAATTACAAATTGTGATAAAGGCTATAAAAGAAAAGTGTGGGGTGTCTTAAGAGACTATAAAAGGGAGAACCAAATCTACACTTGGTGTCAACTAAGGTTTCTCTGAGGATGTGACCTCAGGGTTAACACCTAAATGTTAGATTCAGATTAGCAAAGGGGGTTACAGGCTGAGTGTGGGGGTGGGGGGGCTATAAATGCTCTTTCATTATTCTTTGTACAGTTGTTACCAATTTTCCTTTGTTTTTCAATGTTAATCTAGCATTTTATAAAACATCAAGAGCTCATCATAATGTATGATTAAGTCACTAACTGTATTATTCATTCTCTGTCTTAGCTCAAAAGTCCTCTCTTCTGTGTATCTTGTCTGTATTCCCCAGGCAGCTGGGAGGTAACTATTTCCACATTTTAGTGTGTGTCTCCATTCTGCTTTGCTCCTCACCTGCCCTTTAATGAGCTTCTCTTACACCATTTCTCATATAGATCCTCTTTGCCCAGCCAGGAGACCCTCAATGTCAGATACAATATTTTATTTATCTTTGTATGTTTTTGCTATCTTTCATGTGCACTTATGTTTATTTGTATGATATTTGTATATCATTGTATATCTGGCACATAAGTGAAACTCTGCAATCTGCCAAATAAATAAATGAACCTCAAGTTGCAAGTGAAAGCATTTGAAAACATTTATATTTGTTAGTATGCAATGGATTAGGATTATAAATATATATCCTGGAAACCATTAAGTGCAAGTAAAATGAATGTTGAAAAATTTAGCCTTTGACTCCGAGAAGTCTATAGGGCTATTCTCTATTCACTTTAATTTGGTAATAGCTGTTCATATAACAATAAGAGGCAGAGAGAGAGAGAGAGAAGGAATGCAGTTGAGATTGTGTGTGTGTGTGTGTGTGTGTATGTTAGTTGAGACTGAGGATTCCAAATAGTTCCTTTTATTATTGACTTTAGATAAATAAAAGAAAGTAAAATGAGTTAAGGAAAAATAAACCCAAGAAACTTAAAAATCAAAAAGATCTAATAAAAGAAAATATAGGGGTGCCTGGATGGCTCAGTCAGTTAAGCTTCCAACTCTTCATTTCAGCTTAGGTCATGATCTCATGGTCCATGAGATCTAGCCCTGCATCAGGCTCCTCTCTCTCAACAGAGCCTGCTTGGGATTCTCTCTCCCCTTCTCTTTGCCCCTCCTCCTCTTGTGTGCACATATGCGCTCGCTCTCTCTCTCTCTCTCTCTCTCTCTCTAATCTTTAAAAACATATATGCATTCATCATGTTTATTAAAACTATATATCTATAGGTCTGTTAAGCATAGTGGGAAACATAGTTTCATTATAAGTAAGGCTGGAAGTATAAAATAATCTCCATACCCCAGACATCAAGCTATACTACAAAGCTGTAATCATCAAGACAGTATGGTACTGGCACAACAACAGACACTCAGATCAATGGAACAGAATAGAGAACCCAGAAATGGACCCACAAAAATATGGCCAGGGAATCTTTGACAAAGCAGGAAAGAATATCCAATGGAATAAAGACAGTCTCTTCAGCAAGTGGTGCTGGGAACACTGGACAGCGACATGTAGAAGAATGAACCTGGACCACTTTCTTACACCATACACAAAAATAAACTCAAAATGGATGAAAGACCTCAATGTAAGACAGGAAGCCATCAAAATCCTCGAGGAGAAAGCAGGCAAAAACCTCTTTGATCTTGGCTGCAGCAACTTCTTACTCAACACGTCTCCGGAGGCAAGGGAAACAAAAACAAAAATGAACTACTGGGACCTCATCAAAATAAAAAGCTTCTGCACAGAGAAGGAAACAATCAGCAAAACTAAAAGGCAACTGACAGAATGGGAGAGGATACTTGCAAATGACATATCAGATAAAGGGTTAGTATCCAAAATCTATAAAGACCTTATCAAACTCAACACCCAAAAAACACCGAAAAATAATCCAGTGAAGAAATGGGCAAAAGAGACACTTCTCCAAGGAAGACATCCAGATGGCCAACCGACACATGAAAAAATGCTCAACATCACTCATCATCAGGGAAATACAAATCAAAACCACAATGAGATACCACCTTACACCTGTCACAATGGCTAACATTAACAACTCAGGCAACACCAAATGTTGGCAAGGATGCAGAGAAAGAGGATCTCTTTTGCATTGCTGGTGGGAAGACAAACTGAGGCAGCCACTCTGGAAAACAGTATGGAGGTTCCTCAAAAAATTAAAAATAGAACTACCCTATGACCCAGCAATTGCACTACTAGGCATTCATCCAAGGGATACGGGTGTGCTGTTTGAAGGGACACATGCACCCCCCTGTTTATGGCAGCACTATCAACAACAGCCAAAGTATGGAAAGAGCCCAAATGTCCGGTGATGGATGAATGGATAAAGAAGATGTGGTGTGTGTGTGTGTGTGTGTGTGTGTGTGTGTGTGTGTGTGTGTATACATACATATACACACAATGGAGTATTACTCAGCAATCAAAAAGAATGAAATCTTCCCATTTGCAACTACATGGATAGAACTGGAGGGTATTATGCTAAGTGAAATTAGTCAGAGAAAGACAAAAATCATATGACTTCACTCATATGAGGACTTTAAGAGACAAAACAGATGAACAGGGAAGGAAAACAAAAATAATATAAAAACAGGGAGGGGGGACAAAACAGAAGAGATAAATGTGGAGAACAAACTGAGGGTTGTTGGAGGGGTTGTGGGAGGGTGGATGGGCTAAATGGGTAAGGGGCATTAAGGAATCTACTCCTGAAATCATTGTTTCACTATATGGTAACTAATTTGGATGTAAATTTTTAAAAATAAAAAATAAAATTAAAAAAATAATCTCCATAAACTCATATACTGAATAATTTTCATAAGAGTCAATAGTAATGCATCAATTTAAAACTGGAAGCATACATGATATCCAATCTTTAGTGCAGTAAAAAATGGTGAGGGCAAAGATTGGACCCATAGTGTGGGACTTTAGAGAGAATTTAGTCCAGAATGAGAAAACAGGTGACTTGATGAGCCCAACTAGAAACCAACACTGGAAATTAGGAGCCAAATTTTAAAATCTGCTTTTATCTTTTTTTCTTATGCCCACTCATTTATGTTTCAGAATAATTGCAAGAAAAATTTTTATAATTTCTACTCAACTTACTATTTTGAATCTATTCTTAAATAAGTTGAAAAAAATGGATGTTTTTGCTGTACATAGATAACATCTTGAGAAACTTGAAAGTAAAGAAATATGGCAAATTTGCAATGTGAATCCACACTTCACATGTCCTCTCTAACTTTTGAAGCAGATAACATCAGAAGCTCAAGGGCATACTGATGTGGGTGAAGCCAATTCTTAGAATACAGGAATGTGGACTCACCTCAGCCTAGTCATGTTTTGAGTGGTTAGAATTTGTTTGTTTGTTTTTTTTTTTTCCTGTTTAGGACAAGTCCAGGATGAAGTGCAGGAAAGTTATATTGAGATCTATAATTTTGGCAGTTGTTGTTACAGAGCTTCTCTAATGCCGATTATACAAGTCTCCCCCAAATTTATCCTTTTCAAACTGTCTATAAAAAACAAAAACAAACAAACAAAAAAACTGAAGGAATAACTGGTGAGCAATAGAAAATTTTGTCAGCTTATCTGCAATTTTCCCTAATGTGAGGGAGAGAGATGAATGTTGAAATCTCCATTTATTCTTGAATTCTGCATTTCTGTGTCCCGTACAGAAGTTATTTTTTGAAGCTTTTGATTCATTTTCTTTTTTTCCTCATTGACAAAGAACTGGCAGTCCAATCTTTTCTCATTAGTCTGTCTGCTTTAACTTGGCACTTGTATCTCTGGCTTCCCAATGTAGGTCTCATGTTATGGCCTCGGTCCCAGGGAAAGCTAGCTTACCATTCTACCTCTGAGCCAAGGGTAAAGTAGAAGTTGGAATAAATATATGCTTACTTACTGGTAACAGTGTACTCTAAAGACTTTTTACTAGTCATGATCATAAAATTTAAAAATATTAGAGACGTAGATAATTTAGACATTTGGTAACATTGCATTTCATCAAATGTAAGATGATTATAAGATAGGCCATCATTTTATATACCATTAAGGATGTAAAAAATGCTCTCAAATTCTTGACTCTAAGATGTACCTCTTTTTCAGAGATATGAGAATATGGGAAAGATACTTCTGACAATTTGAGAAAAAATGTAGTTAGATCAGATACTTTTTTTTCTTTCCTTAAAAAAGCGCAATGAACACACTGGCAGGTCTAAGTCTCAGTGATTTCACTCTTTATAAAGTTGGTAAATCTCTGTTACTAGCATCAAGGCTCCTTAAGCCTTTGTATGATATGTTCAGTAGTTTCTATACCAAACGAATTCTTAGCCTTAAAGAACATCTAGCAATATCTTTTTGCTGTTTTAATTCTGGAATATTATCAAATGACTGACTTGTTAGTAATATTTTATTACATTATAGATTTTAAAAATCATAAATAAAAAGTAACATTTCTAGTTATACTTAATGTATCAGCATTGCACAATTCCTGAAGACGGCAAAAGGAAAAATGTGTGTGTGTGTTAAGGTTGATAATGTACCCTCAGTTTTAATTTATAAAATATTATAGGTTGCTACTAAATATTACTATCATTTGTTTCCTTCATCTATACTACGATTTGTAGGAACTTTTGAAGGATATTGAGATCACAGTCAATATTTATATTTTTTCCAGAGAAGAATTCCAAGCAACTGATTAATATAAGAAACTTTACAGTGTAACTCAGTTACACTGGTTGGGAGTTTCCTGTATTTTTTTTTAATGAAAGTAATTAATATGTTCAGTCACATTAAATGTACATAATATAGTCAATAGGTTTATCTATAATTTCTTAAATATCTTCTTAAATCTTACAGTGATAACATATTTAAAAAAATTCCTCATTGGCAAACAGATGAAATTATCTAGCTGTTCAAAATATGCTAATAAAGAATAACTTAAGGAATAACTTGATTACATAATAATTTTCCATAAGTTTCCAAGGGCAATCTTAACCATAATAAACACACTCTGAGCATAATTAGGGATAAGTCATTATATAAAGTGAATATATTTGTATCCTAATAAAGTGGGAAAATATTAAATGTTTGAAATTATTTCTAAATATTATAATGAACAGATATTTCACTCAAGGCTGGCTTTAGAAATAAGGCTATTTAAATCATGATTTGGAGTGTGGCCTGCATACCTGCTTATTTAAAAGTCTCTTTCTTCTATGTGTGTCTCAAATCCTCAAATAACTTCAAAAGTGTTAGTAATACGATAAAGTTAATAAAGGCTGCAATTTGACATCAAGAAATCTGAAATCAGCTGCCACTTCTGCCTTGGGAAAGCCCCAGTTTTGTTTTCTTCAAACCAGATTGTAAGAATACTTCTCTCAAAGGATTGCTAGGGAGAGCACATGAGGAAATGTTCGTAAGAGCCTATTTTAAGTTGTGAAGTATCGTGGTCAGCAGCAAGCACTTTGCAAGCCATTAGGGGCAGCTGATGATAACCAAACTACTTTAGAATGGTCCAAATGGAGAAAGATAGATGATGGAACCCAGTCATAATCTGGGTGCTGCTGACCTTTGGTATATTTGGAAACACAAAAAGACTTGTGGGATGGGAATGTCAAAGCCTTTTGTGTCTAAATGGGTTTGTATGATTGAATTGTAACTGTTTTCCTTTTAAGTCAGAGCAAGGAATGTAATTCCTAAATGTTGTTGAAGATCAGATTTAGGCTTCGTATTTTTATCGTTAAAATAGTAAACTGAGGGGCGCCTGGGTGGCTCAGTCGGTTAAGGGTTTGACCCTTGATTCAGCTCAAGTCATGATCTCACGGTTGGTGAGATGGAGCCTTCATCCGGCTCTGTGCTGACAGCACAGAGCCTGCTTGGGATTCTCTCTCTCCCCCACCCTCACTCATATGCACACATGCACAGGCTCTCTCCCTTTCTCTCTCTCTCTCTCTCAAAATAAATAAGTAAAATTTAAACATCACATAATAAATTGAAAGTAAATTTTGTATATTTAGGTCAGACATATGCAATTTACGCTGATCATCACTGATACACACAAGTCACAATCTGATAATTTCTTTTCGTTAACAACTTTCCTAAAAAGCAACACTTCTTTTTAAACCTTTCAATGGATTTACCAGAATAGAACTTAAAAGACAAAATAGGCAGGCTGTTTACATTAGATATCTCAGTATCTATGAAATTACAGGTTGTGGAGCTATTATTGACATTGGTATGAATGATTCCTGTGGCACAGAATCACGACAATTTGTTAGCAATGCTTTCTGGTCTGAGTGACATTTTTCACATTACCTACATTCTTTGTCCTGGAGTCTTTTCAAAGCTCTTGCTGTTGATTAAATTCTAGGCCAGGCAATTGCTAACATCTCTAAAATGTAATATTTTTGAAATAGCTTTGAAAATGCTATTTCATTCACACATTCTGGAAGAGATTCTTTTCCTATATAATACCATATGTTCAGCTTCTATCATATATTCCCAATTCAAAAAACCTTCTGTCTTCTGATGCGTCACATCAATCAACAAGGTGTTTATTTGAAAGACATTTGGTCGTGAGCTATAACATTCCTTCCAGATACAAATTAAATGAAACCCTAGCATATAGTTCTCCATCATTCATCATTCGAGGTAGTTGGACAAGACAGGCTTTAATGACTTGAAAAGCTCTTCCAAGGGCAAGTGCAGCTCCAGACATTTGGTGTGAAAAATACTATGGTTACACTGAACTTGTGCCCAGTTTGTTTCCAGCAAAACATTTCTGGGACTTTTTGAGAAAACCTATTGAAAGAACATAATGTCCCTGAGCTACTCTCAATTTCTTTAAAATTAAAAAAAAGTAGAAAAGAGTTTGTCTTTTTCTCCACCTCTCTCTCTCTTCTACCTCCCTCCTTCTCACCATTTTTCTGTCTCTCCTATCTCCCTTTTTCCCTCTACCCTTCATCTGAAGCTTTTTCTCCCCCACCCTTTTTAAAGTTTACTTATATATTTTGCAAGGGAGGGAGGGAGAGAGAGGGAGGGAGAGAGAGAGAGAGAGAGAGAGCGAGTGAGCAGGGGAGAAGCAAAGAGGGAGAGAGAGCATCCTAAGCAGGCTCCACACTGTCAGCACAGAGCCCAGCATGGGGCTCAAACCTACAAACCTTGAGATCACATCCTGAGCTGAAATCAACAGTTGGATGCATAACTGAGACACTCAGGCACCCCCATTTGAACATTTTTCAAGTGACCATTACAACCAGAGTTTGGCTGTAGACTATATGTGGACATAGAATAGAAATGGACAAACATCTGATAAATAGTAAAAACTTGATCTATATCTGTGGGTAGATTTTCTAAATGGAAGATCATTTTATTTTCATTTTACATGCAAACAAGCCGTCATCTATATTTTCATTAACCTCAGGAGTATTTCCATTTTACTGCTTTTTAACCATTCATACTATTTCTGTATATATTACAAAACATTAATAGCTTAAAAAAAAAAAAAGAAATGCTCTTAAGACAGAGTGAATCAAATGATGAGAACTATTTCCTGCGGCCAACTGTACTTTCTTCACTTGGGGAACCCAAAAGTTTTTTCAGTCTTGTTATTTAAAAACAAAAATATGTGTTTAATCAGCATATGAAATACAAGACACAATGAAACTACATAATGAAGTGAACATGTAAATGTAATCACTTAGCATCATAAAACTAATTAACAGCAGAGAGGATGAGTTTTTTTTTCACCTTTGGTAGTTCTGATTCTGTTTTAATTTTCTTTATCATAATTACAGTAAAGAATATTTCCAAAAGTTAATTCCTTTTGGTTTAAGGGCATCTATTGTATTTGCATTTTTTATGTTTGTTACTCTGGAAGCAAATTCAAAGATGTCACTGTGCCAACATCCTTAGCAGCCTAGAATCATAAGGTAGAGACTTGCTTCCCTCCTCCTAGTGATAGTTAGCAGAGTTTACCATCTAGCTCTTCTCATTAGGAAGGGTACATTGAAAATAGGGCAAGTTGATGAAATATTCTTAAAAATGTTTTTAAAAAATTATTTGGGAGAGAGAGAGAGCATGAGAGGGGGAGGTAAAGATGGAGGGAGAGAGAGAGAGAGAATCCCAGGCAAGTTCCATGCTGTCAGCACGGAGTCTCACATGGGGCTTGAACCCATAAATTGCAAGATCATGACTTGAGCTGAAACCAAGGGTTGGAAGATTAACTGATTGAGCCAGCAGAATTTTAAAATAATAAATATATAAATTGTTGATAGAAAACTTACCTTTTAATTCATTTTCTTCCTTCCTCCCTCCATTCCTCCCTCCCTTCCTTCCTTCCTTCCTTCATCTCTCACTCTCTCTCTATTCCTTTCTTTTTTTTCAAACATTAAGCACCCACGCTTAGCAAAGCAAAGGGATGGAAAGTACATTTCAGTCTTTCACTGGAATTCTTTCTGCCAGAATGATGCCCTCTCTATCACAAATTTTATTCTTGTTAGATTTTTTAATTTGCCAATTTGATTAGGAAAGTGAGAAACGCTAAGGTCCATCATTGGAATTTTGGAGATTTAAGTCTGTAGAGATGCAGCCAAAATCTGTTAACATTCTGACTAATGCAGATGGAGATGACAAGTTCAGACTGTATCACTTGCAGAAGGTTCCTTAAAAACACTCTTCTCATTTCTACACAGTAATTCTGTCTTAAATGTTTCTTATTAATGTGTTTTAACTGCAGTAGCAGTGAGGTGTACAAGGAATCATTGAGTAAGTGTCAGGGGTCTTTTACTAATCAGTTGTGTGTGAACCTTGGGCACAGCTCATTAATCATAGTGTTGCATTTCTCTCTTCCATGGCATAGAGATATTGCCATCAGCGTGAGCCATCTCACAGTGCCATTGCCAGGATCTACTGAGATAATGAATATGAAAAAGCTTTGAATAAAACACAATACTGTAGAAAAGACAAGGACTTAATATTTTAACATAGAATGTACATGATGTTTTCCCAAACGCTTAAGAAAATTCTTGGTTTACTCTCCAAGAATAAAGCAATATTGTATTGACATCATTTCTAGATTCCAAAACTACAGACATAAATGTACCGTGTCATCACTGCACATAATATATATAACATGTCTAAGACAAACTCTAATAGAAACAGTCAAGCTACTAAGAAAATGAAGTATATGTTGCAGGTTATGAAGGGATTAATTAATCAGCTTTGTAAATCTAATGACCATTATTTATTTCCTCAGCCTTTCATGCCCATAGTGAAAATTTGTTATATTTGTCATATCCGTGGGAAAGTTTCCCAGGATGATAAACACTGATTGTGAGCAATTTAATAAACCACATTACACTACACTCCTTATATTTTCAGGTGATAATCCTGAGGTTCACAAAGGTGTAAGTGCTACACACAAGTCATCTAAATAAGGAGTAGAGCTGAAATAACAATGTCTTCTGATTCCCAATCTGGCTTCCTTTTCACTCTCTACTACATGGAACAAGAACTGTTTAGGTAATTTATGTGTCTGCCCAATAATATCACCTAGCATGGTCTCTTCTTTGCCACCATTTTATTTGACACAACGTGGTTATTCAAACCACTGTGGGACCCTCTTCTTCCTATGTGGCTGTTTTGGTAGTCAGTGCAAAAACCTTAGTTCATTATACACAGACTCCATATAAGGCAGATTTCATAATTTTTCCATATGAAAGACACATGCATCATTTGATGAACCTGAAAAGCCGACAAATGACAGGAAGATCAGCAGCCGGCCTTTTTTTTTCTTTTTTACTTTATGAAATTTTTCATGTTTTATTATCTATCTACTCAGATAAAATTAGGTGGGACACATTTTTAATGCTTCCAATAAATAAGAAAAATGTGCCTGCAGCATGAAAAATCCTGTGACTGCCTTGTGTTATTTGCAACAGATGAATCTAATTTGTATTCAGACACCAGTGCTATAACTAACTAGAGAAATAAAATGGATGTCTATGACCTCTCTTCAATTATTTAGTAAGGATGAAGTGTCAAGTGACTAAAAATAATGATGCTGTGACTAGATATAGTGTTACACCTATTAGATAGTGTTATACCTATAGTGTTACACCTATTAGGTAGAAATTCAAGATGGAATATGCACATATACACATATACATACGATAGACTAATAGCATTGATGGTTTAGTAACCCAAAACCACCATATTACTTTTTGGAGACCAAAGTATTTACACTTTAATTTGTTGGTGTTGACAAGAGGCTTAAAATTCTTTTTTTCATAATATGCAGATAGAATGCTATTTTTAAAGTTTATTTATTTATTTTGAGAGAAAGAGAGAGCAGGTAGAGGAAGGTCAGAGAGAGAGGGAGAGAGAGAATCCCAAGCAGGCTCCACACTGTCAGCACAGAGCCCCATGTGGGGCTCAGTCTCCATGAATCCCGAGATCATGACCTGAGCCAGTCAGACGCTTAACCAACTGAGCCACCCAGGTGCCCCTATAATGCTATTTTTTAAAGGATTTATATATTGAAAACAAATTATTTGGACTTTAAGAATTTATCTACTGAGAAGGAGTAGCAGAATTCATTCCTCCATGACACAGCTCTTCTAGACCAGGGGTATGAGGAGTTTTTAAAAGATCTTAAATGTGTAAGAAGGTATACTAAACATAGAGTACCATTCTGAGTTAAACTGAAATGCAGGAATCTTTTTTTCCCTTATGCACACACTCCATATAAGACATGTTTCATATTTTTAAACTTACATACATCAGTAAATATGCTGATATTAATTATAACTTTTTTTTAATGCTTATTTATTTTTGAGACAGAGACAGGGCACGAGGGAGAGGGGGCAGAAAGAGAGGGAGACACAGAATCCAAAGCAGGTTCCAGGCTCTGAACTGTCAGTACAGAGCCCCAGGTGAGGCTTGAACTCACAAACTGCAAGATCATGGCTTGAGCCGAAGCTGGGATGCTTAACTGACTGAGGCACCCAGGCACCTCTAATTACAACTTTTAAAAAGCAACAAGAAAATATAATTCAAAAATCAGAACATGTCTTATTCTACCACTAACTCAAGACAAAGCATTAGTATTTGAGTGTCACATACCTTTTCAAAGTGTACATTATTCCACATTTTAGAAACTACTGAAATAATAAGGAATATGTGGGATATAATTTTAACACAGGGTTCTGCATTCTTTTCTGCAACTGTTGTCACTAAACATTTTACTCTGGAGATAATCCCTTCCTTAGGCACCAACAGCTAGACATGACTAGCCAACTATTTTGGTGGAGAAGATGGTCACAATAAAACCACAAATCAAAGGCAATGGATTCGTGACTATGAACTAAAAAAAGCAGCCAGCATTAGAGTAAGTCAGAAACATTCACTTACTTTAGAATGACTATTCCTGCCCTATTTCTCCTTTTCTTCAGTGTTATGATTATATGATTGGTGGGAACAGGTAAGGAGAGATTACACCAGCAGGGATGGCTCCTGACTCAAAACTTACAATGTTAAAAAGACCAACTGCCATTTTTTTTTAACCAGCCCTAGGTACCATATGGAAACTGAGCTAGGGACCAGTTACCACTTGTGTTTTGGGGGGTTTTTTGTTTGCTTGTTTTTTTGTTTTTTTTTTTTTTCTGGGACAGTTAACAGCTTCCAGCAGACCATCAACTGTTGTACAGGAACATTCTTTCTCACCAATTTCTGTGATCAACCATCCTTTAGAAACTCAGGAACCAATAGCATGGAAACCAGAAATGGAGGTGAAGAACCTGGACACCGTTAGGAGTAATATGATGCAGATATTCCTTTAGACAGCCAAGAAGGGAAATATATAACTGAGAACTCCCATTGATCCTAGACAATTACCAGAAGAGGATCTGGTACAAGTGTAAGTCAGAAAGAACTTAAACACAACACACTTTTCTTTAGATCTAAGAAAAGGGACAACCAATTTGGGAAAAGCACAAAGGAAGACACTAGTTTGATGAGATTCTTTCTGCCTGCATGTGGATTTTTCCAAAGAGATTAATGACGGATGGTCTCAGTTCAGTGTTGATATGTAATACTTTTCACACATATAGGTTACAAATGTTGTCAAGTAAAAATTTGGAAATACACAAGTAATTTTGTTTTAAAAAGCTTATGTTGTCTGGCCACCTAGGTGGCTCAGTTGAGTGTCTGACTCTTGATCTAGGCTCAGGTCATGATCTTACAGTGCATGGGTTCGAGCCCCACGTTGGGCTCTGTTCTGATAGCACGGAGCCTGCTTAGGGTTCTCTCTCTCCCCACCTCACCCCGCCCCTCTGCCCTACCCTGCTCACTCTCTTTCTCTCAAAAATAAATAAACTTAAAAAATTAAAAAACTTATGTTGTCATACATATTATATAAATCTTAATTTCTGAGATGTTCCCACTAAAACAGTCCTTAAATCAAATTTCATTTATAGTTGAACAATGATTAAATGCACAGGGGGCACATGGGAGGCTCAGTCAGTTAGGCATCTGACTTTGGCTCAGGTCATGATCTCATGGTTTGTGAGTTTGGGTCCTGCATGGGGCTCTGTGCTGACAGGTGAGTCTGGAGCATGCTTTGGATTCTGTGTCTCCCTCTCTCTCTGCCCTTCTTCCCCCACTTACACTCTGTTTCTGTCTCTCAAAATTGAATAAATGTTAAAAAACTTTTTAAATCAAAGATACAAAAAAATAAGGAAACTATATCATATTCCCAACCCTCTCATAAACAAATAACATGATAATGTTTTTTATTTCTTCTTCTTATTATTTCATATATCTTGGAAATATTTCTTTATATGTAATTTACCTCAAAAATAATTATATACGTCATTGTCATGATACAATAATGAAAGCACCTGCTGTCTTTTCTAAGGAATCAAAACTCTTTATATTTCCTTCTTCAACATGTATTCAGTATAAAATCCAGGAAAGATATAAAAGAGACACTGAAGCCCAGGATGATTTGTGATGATTTGTGATGATTTGTGATTTATCCAGGCTCCAGTATTGTTTGTAAATAGAAACATACTTGAATCCATCTACTTTTCTCCATTCCCATCATCACCACAGCAAGCCAAGCCAGTATCATCCTTCACGTGGACTAAGTAATGAATTCATAACTGGTTATTTGTTCATTTGCTTACCTCAAATTCCATTCTATGTACAATTAGGGCAATCTTTAAAAATATCCAAATGTGTTCACATATTCTCTTGTTTAAAAGCTCAAAGATTTCTTTTTGCATCAGGTTAAAAAAATAGTTAACATGAGTAAAAGCTGCTGACTACTCTAGCCATGCCTACCTCTCCAAGGTCATTTCTCACCACCCTCCTACAATGTTCTAGTAACTCTAGATTTCTTTGACTAGGCTAACCCTTTGCCCACCTGAGGGATTTTGCGGATGCCTTTCCTTTGGCTGGAATGGTGTTCCCCTTGACTGGCTAATTTTTCACATCCTCCAGATCTCATGGTAAAGCCTTTTCCCCAGGAACAAAAGCTTCTTTGAGCCTCCAATCTAAAAGAGTCACTCATACTGTCTCATGGCAAGATCTACTTTTCTTACTAGCAATTAGAATATAATTTGTAGTTATGTATTACCGTGTAATTTCTCTATCACCTCACCCTACTTCGCGGCTGTTTCTAGTTGCTTTGCATTGAATATCTTGTGCCTACCAAGAGCATAGATAGTAGCAAACCACTAAATAATAAACATCTGTGAAAGAGTGAATAAATGAACACACAGATGGCTAGGTGGATGAATGGGTAGAGCCCAATGCTAATCTCTAAAGAGGTGAAAGTGTTTAATAGTCAAATGTACAGGGTCCATGGTTGGCTAGGTTTAAATCCCAGCTTGGCTACTTATTTTTCATGTGAGATTGGACGAGTTAATAAACTTTCTAAGTCTTTTAATAATTTTTATGGGTCTGATTTTACTAGAATAGTAAAATTGAAATGATTTGTAGAATAAGGATGTTGGCAAAGAGGTACAAAGTGAAGAGAATGAAAGGAAAACTGATGTGTTAATAAGTTACTGAAAGCTGATGAAAGGTCAAGAACATGGGTGTTCAGACAGATGAGAAAGAAACAAAAATACTGCCTGGAAGGAGGAGCATGCATAGCATGTGGGATCTGGAAGAAGGAAGAACAGATGATAAAGAGAGATGGAGGAGAAAAGGAGTGCAGAAGTTCATGACTAATGCATTTCCTCCTGAGCAAATATTTAGTTTAGTATGAAAATATTCATATAATGACTGTGCATTAATTCTAAGCAAAATGTTTTCAGTGAAATTACCTATCTAGTCTTTTTTGTTACCTTTATCTAATGATATTTATTCTCAATTACTACTAGCGCAAGAATACAAAAACAAAAAGAAAAACAAAAAATCATGTGAGCAAAGATAAAGGGCCATTTTCTACCATGTCATTTCCAATTTAAACGATAGAAGCTTGAACAAAAAAACTAAGATTTACATTAAAAATGATACTGATATTGCACATATTTAAAGATGTATGCTTGCCTGTGTCAAACTAGTAGCAGGGGACCTTTCTTTCTTTCTTTCTTTTTTTTTACATCACCAAAAATAATGACTTTTGACATTGTAAAAGTAGATAACCTAAATATAATTTTGTTTGGTTGCTTGCAACATCTCAGTCCATATATTTCAACTGTAGCACATACTCTAGTACCTTTAATAATAGCATTTTTTTTCCTTAATAATTGATGTCACACATAAAAAGTTAAAGTTACTTTCAGTTCTTTGGACCAGAGCTTGCTAAAAACAAATAAACAAACAAACAAACAAACAAAAAACAAAAAGGAAAGAGAGGAACAATGTGAAGCTTACAATTTGCTGCATCAAGAATAAGATATGATAATAAATCATTCTAATGGATTCTAACTAGCTTATGCTAAACTGGCTTTCTCTTAGGAGTTCTGGTCAGCAAGAGAGATAAAAACAACCACGGGTGCCCACTGAGACAAAGGGAGATGTCACCTTCTAATCCAAAATGGCATATTGGGATGGCACATGGTGATGCCTGTCATAATCGGTGACTTCTGTGCCGGCTTCATTCCATAGCAAGTCCTCAATGTCAGCATCCCAACTGAGCTCATTAAGCTCAGGTTTGAGTGAAGGAGAACTGCAGTTCTCATCCTGCTGCTCTGTGGGCAGAGAATACCTCCCTAACTCCAACCTCCCATCTTTCATCCCACTAACATAGAAAATGTTCTTTATGAACTGAATAAAAGACATGCAGCCCAAACAAGGGGCCTCAGTGACTGCTGGGGGCCATTTATTTCACATGTATTTATTATATTCTGGAAATAAGTGTGAAGGTTAAAATTTTTATCAAAATAAATCTGAACTTGTAGTCTTACAGTAGCCCTTAAAACAACCCAGGGTCCTAAAAATCTCAGGCCATTTGAGATCTGCTAGTACTAATCAAAAGAAAAGGTAGTTCCCTTAATGTTAAGGTAAACTAAGCATCTAATAAACTCTATCTGGAATATACCAGTCTTTACAGCTTCCTTTCCCTTACTGCTATTTAAATACTCTGAAAATAGGTAATAAAATAAAAGCACTAGGTATTGTTTGGCATGGTTACTAGATTGTCAGCCCCCCCAGAAGGCAGGCTCCATGTCTTTAAATTTTCCTCCTTTCCTACAAAGGTGCTTCACAGGTGGAGAATATTCAGTAAATACTTCTTGAATATCTTTGTAACATAAAGAATTCAACCTCTTAAAATTTCATCATTATGTTTAAAATAAAGCAGCAAAGTAGATATAGAAAGTAAACAAAATCCAGAAGATTAATTTGGCTTTGCAAAGATTAATGTTACTCTCTGATTTTATAAGCAACCTCATTAATAAATATTTATTGGGTCCTGACTGGTGACATGGCCCTGGTCTTGGTACTATGGATTAAACACTCGTTATTTCCATGCTCTCTGCCGAGACAGGATTGACTGCATCTTCCTAAATGAGCCCCACTCTTGCATCTTCCTGGGAACAGTATGAATCATTTACAACAGTTAGCATTGAAAAGCGCAGTTGATGTGGTAGCATTTATTATAAAACATACTCATTTGAAGCAGTAATTGTTCTGCTACCAGGGCACAACCCTTTATAACATCCCTTAAACAGTTTTTTTATGAAGATGGAACTTTAATTTTTTCAGTAGCTACCAAGTGCAATGCTTGAGTACCTTTCCTCATTTGTTTTTCATCATGTATCACTACCCAGAGGCAATCATTAGCTAATTTGCTGATTTATGGTTGCAGTTTATGAGCTTTAAACAATGCTAACCCATTTTTGTTCCTTTCTCGGTGCACTGGCAGATGAAGAATGTCTGTCCTTTATATTCTGAGCTGTGTAAAGAAAATGCACCTCGCCCTATGTGTTCTTGGCTTCTATGACATCTGAAATTGCTGCCTTATTGCTTTCCTGCTGGATCTTAACTGAAAGCAATGTTTACCTAGCCACCCAATCTGAAAGCTGCTAAGGTGCTTTGTGCTGCTACCCATGACAAAACAAGGTCAGAACACCAGTTTAGCATTGGGAATCTAATAGCTATTACTTATGCAGGATTACAGTGACATACATACTGAAGAGCAAAATTGGTTACCGCTGTGTAGGCTGACAGGGCCTGGCATCCTAGCTGTGTGAGACATGTTTTCATTATTCAATGAGATACAAACACTCACATCCAAACCTTGTTTTGAATAATGACAGTCTATATTACCTTTACACGTGTGACCCAAATTCCCCAGTAAAGAGAGGAGAGATTCCTAATGCTTCCTAGTACTGACAGAGGAGCTGTGTCTCAAATGTCTAAAGAGCTAAGAAGGTCCCAGTGTTCAACTGCATCAGCATGCTTCCAAGTTTGTTGACAAAATACATGTATCAGATGGACAATAATAAGTGCTGGTGAGAAGGCGGAGTAATTGGAACCCTAATGCATTACTGCTGGAGGGAATATAAAATGGTGCAGTTGCTTTGGAATACAGTCTGGGAGCTCCACAAAGAGTCAAACGCAGTTGTAATAGGACTCAGCAACTCCACTCCTCGCCATATATCCAGAGAATTGAAAATATATCCACACACAAACTTTTACACAAATGTTCATAGCAGCATCATTCATAATGGCCCCAAAGTGCAAACAACCCAAATTTCCATCAATAAACAAAATGTAGGATACTCATATGAGGGAATACTGTTAAGCCATAAAAAGGAATGAAGTACTCGCACAAGTTACAACATAGGTGAACCTTGATACATGCTAAGTGGAAGAAGCCGGACACAAAAGAAGCCACAGATATGATTCCATTTTTATGAGCTATCCAGAATAAGCAAATCCACAGAGACTGAAAGTAGACCAGCACTGGCCAGAGTCTGGAGGGACAGTGGAATGGAGAGGCAATGACTGATAATGGGCATAGAGTTTCACTTTGGAATGATAAAAATGCTCTAGAATTAGTTTGTGGGCTTGGCTGCATGGCTGGAATTATACTAGAAACCACTGAAATTACACTTTAAAAGGATTTATGGTATGGTATATGAATTATGCCTTTTAAAAATGCACATTATTGATGTTTTCATGTGATAAGCATCTTCATAGTAGACATTGTTAGGCTGTTATTTCTCCACATGCTCATAGAAAGCTTATGTGGACTAATTTAGGAAGCATTTCAAGTATAAAAACCACTATCCTACATTTTCATTAAGATTCCAGGATTAGTTTCAAAAATATACTTGTTAAGATACCTAATTATCACTTGATCTATCACATTTGATGTATATTACCACTTTTTGCATTCAATGAACGTCTCATTCTCTTTGTTTGAATTTCTTCAATGTGCTTAATCTGGCAATCTTTTCTTTTTAAGATGAGAATTAAATTTTAATTTTTTTTAAAAAAATAATAAACATTAAATTTAATAAACATTAATTTTTTAATGTTTATTTATTTTTGAGAGACAGAGAGTGAATGAGCCAGAATGCGAGTAGGGGAGGGGCAGAGAGAGGGAGACACAGAATCTGAAGCAGGCTCCAGGCTCTGAGCTGTCAGCACAGAGTCCGATGCAGGGCTCAAACTCAGGAAGCTGAGATCATGACAAGAGTCGAAGTTGGCTGCTTAACCAACTGTGCCAGACAGGCGCCCTGAGAATTAAATCATTTTAATATTCACACTGCATTAAAATCTGAGCTGTTTTTGTTTGTTTGTTTTTTAGTATATCCTATTGCTTTTGGGTAGGGGGTGAAGGAACAGGATTATGCTGTTTTTGCTTTGTGATTCAGTTTTTGGAAACTATAGAAACAGAGTTCTATCTTTCAGACAAAAATAAATACCTTTTAAAGGCCTCAGATACCATATTTCTCAAACTTTATTCCATGATTTCAGAAACTTTATTACTTTTCGCTGGGACTATAAAAATGATCTCATAAGTGGCATCACCCAATCTAGCCCCACCCCATTAACTTCTCCTCCACAGTTAATCTTCACCAAAGCACATTGTTACAGTGTTCCTCTTCAAAAACCTTGAATACCACTTTCCTTTTGATCTTAGTATAATTTCCAGTCTGATATTTTGGCTTTTCTTCCTACCATATTCTACTAATTCCTATATGTGCCTCATATTCCAGCCAGATATATTCCTATTTCCTCATATATTCTCGACATGATCCTTGTGTTAGCCCACTGCCTAGACTGATTTCACTTCACCTACTCCTGTTGATATTCTATCCTTTTCTTAGGGTGTATGTAAATCACAGGTAACATGGAAATTTCATGAAAGCAATAACTTTGTCTTAACCCCATTGACTAGAACAGTGCTGTATGCAAAGTAGAAATTCCAGCAACAAATAAGTAAATAAATAAAATTAATTTATGGTTAAATGAAGGAAGTAATAGCTTCTATTGATATCCCAGTTCTCTCTGAAATCATGTAAAACTTTTTCATTGAACTTAATATTCTACTATAAATTTTATTTGAGTATTTATCTTTATCTTCCTTATCTCTCATTCATTTCATATTTCCAGCATTTTATCTTACCCCACCTTGAACGTGGTCTCTGTTCAGTGAACATTTGCTCATTAAATTAATCAACAAAGCTCAGTTTCCCTACTCCAGGAACTGTACCTGCTTTGCATTTTTTCCTCTTAAGGCTGGTTTACAAAAATATTACATGGTTAGAAAGTGAAAAAAAATATTTAACAACAAATAAGGTAAATTCTAGGAATTTTAATTATTTAGTTTTTATTTAATATATGTCATGATATATTTCTTTGGGAATTTTGGATTTTATAGAATGTGTCAATTTAAACTAAGTATGACTGACATGAACCCACACAAAAATCATTCAAAAGACTTGTATAGTTTTTGAATGCAAACATGTATATGATGAGCATTTTCCTACTTTGCCAATAGTATGTGATGGCAGAGGGTATATTGCTTCCCTGTTCTGGTTCACCTTTGGGATCAGAGTTGATGCCAAGGGAATTTTAGAAAATTTCTCAGTAACTGCTATTGGTTGTGGATGTGGGGAAACTAAATCTGAGATATAAATCTCTATTCATCACTCTTAATTTTTTTTAAACATTCTTTTATTTTTGTGAGAGAAAGAGAGAGAGAGACAGAGTGTGAGCAGAGGAGGGGCAGAGATGGAGACACAGAATCCGAAGCAAGCTCCAGGCCCTGAGCTGTCAGCACAGAATCCGACGCAGGGCTCGAACCCACGGACCACAAGACCATGACCTGAGCCGAAGTCTGACGCTTAACCGCGACTGAGCCACCCAGGCACCCCATATCCATCATTCTTTCAAAGGAACAGTAGTAGTGTTTCATAGAAGCTATACATCCTTCATTTCCTTAATATTAGCATTATTACCATTTCAAGGCAAGTGTAACACAGAAGTCCTAGACTACTGATAAAATTATATTCTGCATGCATAATACTTTATATGTCAAGTTATAAGTGAATTTCTCATGTAATAGGAAATCTAAAGTACAGTTGCTACCCTTATTTACCCCAAAGTGACTATAATTTCCATAAAATGAATCATATTGACATGTCCTGTACATTAATCACTACCTTCTTGATTGGCTACACAGTGCCTGGTTGGTATCTACATGTTGTTAAGGAGGTTAAAAAAAAAAAAAAAAGTCTGTTTGAATTGAGTTTTGCCCTATTTTGAATATTTCTGGATTTAAATATATTTTCATCTCAGAAACTAGAGTTAAAACTTAATAATACTAATAATAAATTGCTTGCAAATTCAGTTTTCTCTATCCACTAAGAAGTCCTGCAGTAATTACAGAGATTTATAATTCAATTCTCACGCTAGAAGATATTTCTTATAGGCTTTAAATACCTGGAGCATGGAAGTTTTTTTTGTGTCTCACGTCCATAAAATACAGCCAGACCAACACTAAACCATCCTACACACCTAGCAAGCTGATTGGAGGATTAACACAACAATCTGCACAACCTGAACCACAGAATTCAGCAGGTATGCAGCGCGGACAAGTGAACTTGGGGAGCGAGAAGGCGCAGGAAGGAAGGTGCTTTCGCGAGCGGAGAGAGGACGGAGACTGGGGGTGGTGGGGGGAGAATACAGGAAAAGCACCCCTCCCCAAAAGCAGCTGGATTGAAAGTGGATAACTGGAAAAAGCCGCAGGGACTAAATTAAAAAGGGAGAAAGGAGAGGGTTTAAATTCCATTAAGACTGTAAACAAGGGGAGCGCAAAGGCTGCAACTCCACAGCTCCATACCTGGCGGTGCTCTGGTGGGAAGGGCGAATCCCCAGGAACAGAGTGGGGTCCAGGAGGTTCTCGGGCCACAGGGGGAAAGCGGTTCCACTGCTGGAAGGACATTTGGTAGAGACTGTTGAAGCCACCTGGTCCAAGCAGACCCCAGAAAATGGCCACATTTGCTGGTGCTGGAACAAGGTCATTAAGGGTGAAGCCTGGTGCCAGATGTGTGTTATGATTTTCCATAATCCCTGAAACGCTGCTGCTACGCTATCTCACGAACTTTTTCTGGGGCGGGCTGGCACCTGGCCGCAGTCTCAAGGCACTGGCAGCAGCAGGGTTCAGCAGGCGTTCCTGGGTACAGCCGGCATTCAGCCATTGCTTGGTGAGACCCTCCCGCAGAGGAGCAGAACAGGTCAAAGCCGCGGTCCTTCAGAAGTAAGGGGATGGGGAAAACAGCCGCATCTGAGACAAAACTTGGGAGAGAGGTACTGCCTGCAGTCTGGTCATGGAGAGTGAAAAAGCGGGGAGTAGATGAAAGCTGAAGACAGGACGGGTGCGCGATTGTTGATCCAGGAGAACAGACTGGGTAGGGGGTGAGGCCATTTTTACCTCGCGCATGCGCATCCTCCGTACCAGCACCACAACACTCCACCTCAGTAGGCTAGCAGCGCCATCTATTGGAGAGCGGAGCTGTTACACTGAGCCTAGCCCAACTGGGCCAACTTCGCTCTTAAAGAACACAAGTCTCAACGCCTGCTTAGTTTATGGACTATAAAGTGCTACATAGACTGACTTCTAGGGGAAAACGAAGTAATTTCAGTCCTACTTCAATCTGTTAGCAGGTCATCTATTCAATTTTCTTTCTTTTCTTTTTTTTTTTCTTTTACACTTCTTTTTCTTGAATACAGAAAGAGAAAAAAACATTTTTATTTTTAATTTTTATTAAAAATATTTTTCTTTAATTTTATTACTGTATTTTTTACTTTTGTGTAAATTTTTTCAGATTCTATTTTACTTCCATCATTTTATTTTAGTCTATTTCAGTGTATCCACCTTTTCAAATTTTCAAACGATTTCCTTTCTTTTCCTTCTTTTTCTTTTTTTCTCTTTTTCGTTTCTTTTCTTTTTCTTGAATGCAGGAAGATACAAACTTCATTTTTTCTTTCAATTCTATTAAAAATATTTTTCTTTACTTTTTTCACTATATTTTTTGCTTTCATGTAAATGTTTTCAAGTTCTATTTTACTTCCATCATTTTATTTTAGTCTACTACAGTGTATTCACTTTTTCAAATTTTCAAATGATTTCCCTTTTTTCCTTTTTTAATCTTTTTTCTCCTTTTCATTTCTTTTTCTTGAATACATAAAAAGAAAAAAAATCATATTTATTTTTAATTTTTATTAAAAATATTCTTCTTTAAATTTTTTCTACTATATTCTTTACTTTTGTGTATATTTCTTCAAATTCTATTTTATTCCCATCATCTTATTTTAGTCTACTTCAGCGTATTCATTTTTTCAAATTCTCAAACGATTTCCTTTTTCTTTTCTTTCTTCCCCCCTTTGTTTTCTCTAATCTGTCAAATCATTTTCAATACCCAGACCAAAAGACACCTAGGATCTAGCATCATTTATTCGATTTGTGTGTGTGTGTGTGTGTGTGTTTACTTTTAATATTTTTTAATTTTATTTTTTTAATTTTAATTTTTCTACCTCATTAATTCATTTTCTCCCTTCAAAATGACAAAATGAAGGAATATGCCCCAAAAGAAACAGCACGAAGAAACAACAGCCAGGGATTTAACCAACACAGATACAAGCAAGATGTCTGAACCAGAATTTAGAATCACAATAATAAGAATACTAGCTGGAGTTGAAAATAGATCAGAATCCCTTTCTGTGGAGATAAAAGAAGTAAAAAATAGTCAGGATGAAATAAAAAATGCTATAACTGAGCTGCAATCACGGATGGATGCAGCGGCGGCAAGGATGGATGAGGCAGAACAGAGAATCAGTGATATAGAGGACAGACTTATAGAGAATAATGAAGCAGAGAAAAGGAGATTAGGGCAAAAGAGCACGATTTAAGAATTAGAGAAATCAGTGACTCATTAAAAAGGAACAACATCAGAATGATAGGGGTCCCAGAAGAGGAAGAAAGAGAAATAGGGGTAGAAGGGTTATGTGAGCAAATCATAGCAGAAAACTTTCCTAACCTGGGGAAAGACACAGACAGCAAAATCCAGAAAGCACAGAGGACCCCCATTAGTTTCAACAAAAACTGACTGTCAACAAGGCATATCATAGTCAAATTCACAAAATATTCAGGCAAGGAGAGAATCATGAATGCAGCAAGGGAAAAAAAAGTCTCTAACCTACAAGGGAAGACAGATTAGGTTTGCAGCAGACCTATCCACAGAAACTTGGCAGGCCAGAAAGGAGTGGCAGGGTATATTCAGTGTGCTGAATGAGAAAAATATGCAGCCAAGAATTCTTTATCCAGCAAGGCTGTCATTCAGAATAGAAGGAGAGATAAAAAGTTTCCCAGACAAACAAAAATTAAAGGAGTTTGTGACTACTAATCTAGCCCTGCAAGAAATTTTAAGGGGGACTCTCTGAGAGGAGAGAAGATGAAAAAAAAAAAACATATATATATATATATATATGGAGGGGGGGGGGAATCAATACCAAAAGCAAGAAAGATTAGAAAGGACCAGACAACACCACCAGAAACTCCAACATTATTGAAAGTAAGGGGATGGAGAACCATCTATCATGCTAATGGTCAACAAAAGAAAGCCAGAGTAGCCATACTTATATCAGACAATCTAGACTTCAAAATAAAGACTGTATCAAGAGATGCAGAAGGGCATTATATCATAATCAAGGGGTCTATCCACCAAGAAGACCTAACAATTGTAAACATTTATGCGCCAAATATGGCAGCACCCAAATATATAAATCAATGAATCACAAACATAAAGAAACTCATCCATAGCAATACCATAATAGTAGGAGATTTCAACACCCCACTCACAGCAATGGACAGATCATCTAATCAGAAAATCAACAAGGAAACAATGGCTTTGAACCACACACTGGATCAGATGGACTCAACAGATATATTCAGTACATTTCATCCTAAAGCAGCAGAATATACATTCTTCTCCAGTGCACATGGAATGTTCTCCAGAACAGACCATATACTGGGACACAAATCAGCACTCAGCAAGTACAAAAAGATCGAGATCATATTGTGCATATTTTCAGGCCACAACATTATGAAACTTGAAATCAACCACAAGAAAAAATTTGGAAAGGTAACAAATACTTGGAGACTGAAGAACATCCTACTAAAGAATGAACAGACTAACCAAGAAGTTAAAGAGGAAATTAAAAAGTATACAGAAGTCCATGAAAATGATAACACCACAACCCAAAACCTCTGGGACGCAGCAAAGGTGGTCATAAGAGGAAAGTATACAGCAATCCAGGCCTTCCTAAAGAAGGAAGATCTCAGATACACAACCTAACCTTACACCTTAAGGAGCTGGAAAAAGAACAGCAAATAAAACCCCAAGCCAGCAGAAGACAGGAAATAATAAAGATTAGAGCAGAAATTAATGCTATCAAAACCAAAAAAACAGTAGAACAGATCAATGAAACCAGAAGCTGCTCTTTGAAAGAATTAACAAAAGTGATAAACCACTAGCCAGTTTGATCAAAAAGAAAAAGGAAAGGACCCAAATAAATAAAATCAAGAATGAAAGAAGAGAGGTCACAACCAACACAGCAGAAATAAAAATAATGAGAGAATATTATGAGCAATTATATGCCAATAAAATGGGCAATCTGGAAGAAATTGACAAATTCCTAGAAACATACACACTACCAAAACTGAAACAGGAAGAAATAGAAAATTTGAACAGACCCATAACCAGTAAGGAAATCGACTTAGTAATCAAAACTCTGCCAAAAAACAAGAGTCCAGGGCCAGATGGCTTTCCAGGGGAATTCTACCAAACATTTTAGGAAGAGTTAACATATATTCTCTTGAAGGTGTTCCAAAAAGTAGAAATGGAAGGAAAACTTCCAAACTCTTTCTATGAAGCTAGCATCACCTTGTTTCCAAAACCAGACAAAGACTCCATGAAAAAGGAGAACTACAAACCAATTTCCCTGATGAACATGGATGCAAAAATACTCAACAAGATACTAGCCAACCAGCTCCAACAATACATTAAAAAAATTATTCACCATGACCAAGTGGGATTTATACCTGGGATGCAGGGCTGGCTCAATATCTGCAAAACAATTAACGTGATTCATCTCGTCAACAAAAGAAAGGACAAGAACCATATGATCCTCTCAATAGATGCAGAGAAAGCATTTGACAAAATACAGCATCCTTTGTTGATAAAACCCCTCAAGAAAGTAGGGATAGAAGGAGCTAACCTTGAGATCATAAAAGCCATATATGAATGACCCAACGCAAATATCATCCTCAATGGGGAAAAGCTGAGAGCTTTCCCCTAAGGTCAGGAACAAGACGGGATGTCCACTCTCGCCACTGTTATTCAATATAGTATTGGAAGTCTTATCCTCTGCAATAAGAAAACGCAAAGAAATAAAAGGCATCCTAATCGGACAGGAGGAGGTCAAACTTTCACTCTTCGCAGATGACATGATACTCTATATGGAAAACCCAAAAGATTCCACCAAAAAACTACTAGAACTGATTCATGAACTCCAAAATGGACCCACAAATGTATGGCCAACTTATCTTTGACAAAGCAGGAAAGAATATCCAATGGAATAAAGACAGTCTCTTCAGCAAATGGTACTGGGAAAACTGGACAGCGACATGCAGAAGAATGAACCTGGACCACTTGCTTACACCATACACACAAATAAACTCAAAATGGATGAAAGACCTCAACGTAAGACAGGAAGCCATCAAAATCCTCGAGGAGAAAGCAGGCAAAAACTTTCTTTGATCTTGGCCGTAGCAACTTCTTACTCAACACGTCTTCAGAGGCAAGGGAAACAAAAGCAAAAATGAACTACTGGGACCTCATCAAAATAAAAAGCTTCTGCACAGCAAAGGAAACAATCAACAAAACTAAAAGGCAACTGACAGAATGGCAGAAGATACTTGCAAATGACATATCAGATAAAGGGCTAGTATCCAAAATCTATAAAGAGCTTATCAAACTCAACACCCAAAAAACACCCAAAAATAATCCAGTGAAGAAATGGGCAAAAGACATGAAAAGACACTTTTCCAAAGAAGACATCCAGATGGCCAACCGACACATGAAAAGATGCTCAACATCACTCGTCATCAGGGAAATACAAATCAAAACCACAATGAGATACCACCTCACACCTGTCAGAATGGCTAACATTAACAGCAACAGATGTTGGTGAGGATGCAGACAAAGAGGATCTCTTTTGCATTGTTGGTGGGAATGCAAGCTGGTGCAGCCACTCTGGAAAATGGTATGGAGGTTCCTCAGAAAACTAAAAATAGAACTACCCTATGACCCAGCAATTGCACTACTAGGCATTTATCCAAGGGATACGGGTGTGCTGTTTGAAGGGACACATGCACCCCCCTGTTTATGGCAGCACTATCAACAACAGCCAAAGTATGGAAAGAGCCCAAATGTCCGGTGATGGATGAATGGATAAAGAAGATGTGGTGTGTGTGTGTGTGTGTGTGTGTGTATACATACATATACACACAATGGAGTATTACTCAGCGATCAAAAAGAATGAAATCTTCCCATTTGCAACTACATGGATAGAACTGGAGGGTATTATGCTAAGTGAAATTAGTCAGAGAAAGACAAAAATCATATGACTTCACTCATATGAGGACTTTAAGAGACAAAACAGATGAACATAGGGAAGGGAAACAAAAATAATATAAAAACAGGGAGGGGGACAAAACAGAAGAGACCCATAAATATGGAGAACAAACTGAGGGTTACTGGAGGGGTTGTGGAAGGGGGGATGTTCTAAATGGGTAAGGGGCACTAAGGAATCTATTCCTGAAATCATTGTTGCACTATATGCTAACTAATTTGGATGTAAATTTTAAAAAATAAAAAAAATAGCCAACTAATCTTTGACAAAACAGGAAAGAATATCCAATGGAAAAAAGTCTCTTTAACAAATGGTGCTGG
Source organism: Panthera onca (assembly GCF_046562875.1). NCBI lineage: Eukaryota > Metazoa > Chordata > Mammalia > Carnivora > Felidae > Panthera > Panthera onca. The sequence goes on from NC_138343.1 coordinate 55,695,486, forward strand.
GAGAACTGGACAGCAACATGCAGAAGGTTGAAACTAGACCACTTTCTCACACCATTCACAAAAATAAACTCAAAATGGATAAAGGACCTGAATGTGAGACACGAAACCATCAAAACCTTAGAGGAGAAAGCAGGAAAAGACCTCTCTGACCTCAGCCGTAGCAATCTCTTACTCGGCACATCCCCAAAGGCAAGGGAATTAAAAGCAAAAGTGAATTACTGGGACCTTATGAAGATAAAAAGCTTCTGCACAGCAAAGGAAACAACCAACAAAACTAAAAGGCAACCAACGGAATGGGAAAAGATATTTGCAAATGACACATCGGACAAAGGGCTAGTATCCAAAATCTATAAAGAGCTCATCAAACTCCACACCCGAAAAACAAATAACCCAGTGAAGAAATGGGCAGAAAACATGAATAGACACTTCTCTAAAGAAGACATCCGGATGGCCAACAGGCACATGAAAAGATGTTCAACGTCGCTCCTTATCAGGGAAATACAAATCAAAACCACACTCAGATACCACCTCACGCCAGTCAGAGTGGCCAAAATGAAGAAATCAGGAGACTATAGATGCTGGAGAGGATGTGGAGAAACAGGAACCCTCTTGCACTGTTGGTGGGAATGCAAATTGGTGCAGCCGCTCTGGAAAGCAGTGTGGAGGTTCCTCAGAAAATTAAAAATAGACCTACCCTATGACCCAGCAATAGCACTGCTAGGAATTTATCCAAGGGATACAGGAGTACTGATGCATAGGGGCACCTGTACCCCAATGTTTATAGCGGCACTCTCAACAATAGCCAAATTATGGAAAGAGCCTAAATGTCCATCAACTGATGAGTGGATAAAGAAATTGTGGTTTATATACACAATGGAATACTACGTGGCAATGAGAAAAAATGAAATATGGCCTTTTGTAGCAACGTGGATGGAACTGGAGAGTGTGATGCTAAGTGAAATAAGCCATACAGAGAAAGACAGATACCATATGGTTTCACTCTTATGTGGATCCTGAGAAACATAACAGAAACCCATGGGGGAGGGGAAGGGAAAAAAAAAAAAAAAAAAAAAGAGGTTAGAGTGGGAGAGAGCCAAAGCATAAGAGACTGTTAAAAACTGAGAACAAACTGAGGGTTGATGGGGGGTGGGAGGGAGGGCAGGGTGGGTGATGGGTATTGAGGAGGGAACCTTTTGGGATGAGCACTGGGTGTTGTATGGAAACCAATTTGACAGTAAATTTCATATATTAAAAAAATAAAAAAAAAAAAAGTGGAAACAACTCAAATGTCATGTCTATGTGGATACCCCATACGTTCACTATTAAATTTGATTTTCTCCTATTAAAAAAAAAAAAAAAAGAAAGTTGAATTAAAGAAAAAAAAAGATGTAGTATATATACACTATGGAATATTACTCAGCCATCAAAAAGAATGAAATCTTGCCATTTGCAATGACATGGATGGAGCTGGACTGTATTATGCTAAGTGAAATAAGTCAACCGCAGAAAGACAAATAGCATATTATTTCACTCGTGGAATTTAAGAAACAAAACAGATGAACATATAGGAAACAAGCCACAAGAGACTCTTAATGATAGAGAACAAACTGAGGGTTGACAGAGGGAGGCGGGTGGGAGATGGGCTAGATGGGTGATGGGTACTAAGGAGAGTACTTGTTATGATGAGCATGGGTGTTGTATGTAAGTGATAAACCACTGGATTCTATTCTAAAACCAATATTTCACTGTATGTTAACTACCTAAAGTTTAAATTCAAAAAGGGGAAAAGAAGAAGCAAAGAATAAAGAAATTGAAATGATTAAATAAATAAATAAATACCTCTATAAGGTAAGAATTCCAAAAATAAACACTGAAGGATCTGGTGGTTCTAAAAATGTAAGATAAAGCCCTTGCAAAAGAAATATACATGATAAATATAGGCCATTATTGAGTAATTGATAGCATGAAAACACCAAAACATTGAAAAAATACATTTACAATAATTTTTCCTTCAATGTATTTTAAAAATAGAATGAAAGTGTTATTTTGTTCCAGTGAAATGACAGCTATGGCAATTCAGGTATGATGGTTTTTAGTGCAGTACAGACAGAGAGCAAATAAATTATAACTATCACAGTTTTTCCTGAGAAATGTACCTTCGTTTCAAACATTTACTGAGTGAAAATTTCATTTTATATAAAATGTATTATGGTCATTTAAAACAAACCACAAAAACTTACCTAGATGAAGAAATTGGTTCTAATTTTTTCTTCTGTTTTATAAGGTCACACAGTGCTTCTCCCAGTATTTACCTTCTACAGTGTAAGGACAATATAAATTAAAATAAGAGTTTAACTTCTCTCTGGTGAAAATAAGGGATTTCCTTTCCCTCTTTTTCTCAGGGTATTTACTTGAGAAAACTTGTGACTCTAAATACTTTCTCCTCTCTTTGAATGTATGTAAATCTTTTTGAAGACTAGATAGGCTTTTTGTCATCTTATGACCCAGGGATGTTTTTCTCAAGGACTTGGGAGTTATCTCTTTGAGATGTAAATATCAAGGGAGATAGCGCCCAAATCTTGTCTCCCACTTTCTGTGGGAGGGTAGGAGTCTAACATTGGTGAGTGCCTTGCTCCAAGTAGCAAAACTACCTGTGCTTATAAAGATATGAGAAGTTTGTTTTTCCTCTGGATGAAGCCAGTTAGCAACATGGATGGTCACCCCAATAACCAGATAAAGTTAGGACAAACTATGTGTGACAAATAGTGCTGTCAATTTCTCAACTCATTGAGGACTCATTATTGTTTACCTTGAAAACATATGTGGAATGGGTTGCATCAACTCTGCTATATAAAAGGGTGAGATTTCGTTCTGCATTCTTGTAGTGGACTGACTGCCTGTGATGCACGTCACATCTGGTGTAATGCTCATTCAATAAAAGAACTTGTTTTTTTTTCCTATTTTATGTTTGTGGAAAGAATTTCTGTGTTGGGAGAGGATTTTGTTTTTAATTCTATTTCTGCAACAATTTGGAAGTTATTAACAGATACAGGTATGCTATTTCAGAGCAATGCATATAATCAATTAATTATATTTCATAGGTTAAAAAACATTTGAGAAAGTCTTCTAAAGTGGTTGCTTCTGCTTATTACAAACTGATTTTATTGTTGTTACATTGAGAAGTCACTGCCTGCCCATAACTGGGATTCATTCAATACTTTTGCATTCTCCTTCCTTGGTTTACTGACTGGCACTCTTTTGGTGATCTCTAACCCCTAACCAGTCATCTGTTACCATACTAGCTCCTAAAGTTCAGGTTAGTAAGCAACTGCTTGAATATCATTATGTGCCAGACTACACACAGGAGCTACAGGTACAAGATGGTCAAGGGCAAGTGGTTTCAGGAAACTGGTTTTTAAACAACTCTCTTAATTTTTTTTAAATTGATTTTTGAGAGAGAGAGACAGAGAGAGAGAGACAGAGTGTGAGCAGGCGAGGGGCAGAGAGAGAGGGAGACACAGAATCTGAAGCAGGCTCCAGGTTCTGAGCTGTCAGCACAGAGCTGTACAGAGCTTGACATGGGGCTTGAACTCATGAACTGTGAGATCATGCTGTGAGCCGAAGTTGGTCGTTTAACAGAATGAACCACCCAAGCGCCCCCATAAACAAGTCTCCTAATTCTGATGCAGATGGTCTGCAGTCCCCATTTTACAAAATGTCATTTATGAAATATACTATTCTATTTCCTTCTACATGCAATCTCCTACAGCTTAACATAGCTATAGGAAATTGCTTAACATATACGCAAGAGAACAAGCAGGTTGCAGTGTTGTATGAACAGTGCTAACATGTAGAGAACTCTTCATCTAGAAATGAAGATAGAAGCAAATGCAACCAAAATTATATATTAAGAAGAGATTGAGGTATATCTCCTGGGTCCCAGGAGGTTCATACATCTTATCTGTTCTTCAATGCATTATAGCTCATGTCATCCCTTTAAGGAATTTCCCTGATCACTGAATGTGAAATCCCTAGCCCACTTCAGAATTCCAGCCGTTACTCATTCATATCTCTTTTATTGTGTTTATCATAATACATCGTATACCTTTGTGTTTCCCTTTCATACTGTAAACTACCTGACGATAGGGTAAATTTCTTATTTATATTTTCAACCCAAGTTGAATTGAAAAGCAGACACATGCTGTATAATTTTGAATAAAGAAATGTATCTCCACATAAATTTGAATTTATGCATTTTGTTGCCAGAAAAGTTATTCAGAACTTTGAAGAAAAACAAAAAGATGGACAGCACAATCTTTAAATATCACACAGAAGCAACAGCTACCCAAGGATGGTCTAGGGAGGAATTTGGTTCATCTCACTGTTTACTTTTCATTAAAGGTCCCAGATTTTGTTTGCTAACTTGTAGATTTTCTCCAGGAGAAATGCAAATGATTTCTGTCTGGTGCAACAGACAGTCATAAAGATTGATGGCCTGTTAGATACTACCCAGTTTGTATCTAATTAACCAGTTTGTATGCTGTTTTGACATTTCTTTGTCAAATTACCTACAAATACCCTAACTTCTTAAATTCTCCTTGAACTGATCACAGTATTACTTCTCCCCTCAGTAATTAATGAGTTAAATAGAAACTTTGGCATGGATTCCCATATTTGCCTGGAACGTAATGATTTTGTTTCTTTGAAAATTAAACTTCAATAGTAATACTTTTCTTTATTAAAACAGCTATTTTTGTTTTCAAACATCACTTAAAAATTGCTTATGTGTTGGGACACCTGGGGGGCTTCGTAGGTTAATCATCTGACTTCGGCTCAGGTCATGATCTCATGGTTCGTGGGTTCGAGCCTCGCATTGGGCTCTGTGCTGACAGCTCAGAGCCTGGAGTCTGCTTCAGAGTCTGTGTCTCCCTCTCTCTCTGCCCCTACCCTGCTTGTGCTCTCTTTCTCTTTCAAAGAAAAAATAAATAAACATTAAAAAAATTTAAAAAACAAATAAGCATAAAAAACTATAAAAAAGGAATTGCTTACATATTAATAAAAGGCATACTATTTTGAAACATTTTCCTTAGAGAGAAAAAAACCTACATAGTACAAAAATTTAAGTTTTATTAAACTAAAAATCTCTTGAGCTCTAAAATAAAGAATTTAGCAGCCATTTTTGGATAATTAATAATGGGTTTATTTTAACCACTAACTTGCTAAGTTCAATAAAATGTTTCTGTCCTTAGCACTGATTTTGGATTTCAATGGCCTGATAAGTAATGTCCCTCAGAGAAATAAAGAGTTTTTTTTTAAACTAAATCTTTCCCCAAAACACAGAAGGAGCTTTCAATGAGATTCATAGAATGCTATTAATATGAATCACAGACCATGATTAAGCCCCTTTAGGATTTCATAGTGGATAAAGATCTTTTAAGATCTTCCTTGTGCTTAAAGGTTTGCCAGAACTAATTTTAGCCTTATGGTGGAAACAGAGAATTGCATGCGGCACAGCTGTTATTGTGGAAAGATCTGTAGCTCACTGACTGGGATGGAAGTACCAATATCCATGGACCATCTTAATGTCCATGAGAAAACTAATATAAATACTTAGTCCAAAATCTGGTACCCATAGGTTAGACTTCCAACATAGCTCAGTTACTATTTTAATAAACTCCCTTGGTACCTGCTTTTTTGGCCAGCCCTAAGTCATTATTATTAAATATGTAACTAAATGTGGCTACTTAATATTTGGGAAAACAATAGTCATTTTTATTGTACCATTAGGAAATACATTTGTACTCGTGAAAAATTAGTCTATTCTAGTTTGAAGACTTCTGTTAATATTTCCAGCTTTCTCTAGCCCTGTGATGTCAATTTTACCAATCACACTTCCAGAAAGGATTTTAGGCACCTGCTCTTTGAAAAATTCAGAGTCAATCATCAGGGTCATTTGACCCAAAATTTATTTACTTATTACTTTTATTTATTTTTTTATTAAAAAAATTTCAAGTTAGTTAATATACAGTATAGTATTGGTTTTAGGAGCAGAACCCAGTGATTCATCTCTTACATGTAACATCGAGTGCTCATCCCAACAAGTACCCTCTTTAATGCCCAGCACCCATTTAGCCAATCCCCCTGCCCACCTCCTCCACAATTTTTTGTTTGTTTATTTATTTATTTTGAGAGAGACAGAGACAGCACAAGTTGGGGAGGGGCAGAGAAAAGTCCAAGCAGGCTCTGTGCTGCCAGTGCAGAGCCTCACGCAGGGCTTGAACTCATGAAACCATTAGATCATGACCTGAACCAAAACAAGAGTCAGACACTCAACTGACTGAGCCACCCAAGAGCCCCAACCCAAAATTTATTTAAAATACACAAAAGTTTTCTATTAAAATTGAACTATTGTAATTTCAGGCATTAGTCTGATTTCAAATTTTGAATTTCTCCTGTCAGTCTAGTGCAGACAGTTGCTAGGGGTAAGGCTAACACAGTGCTGCTGGAGGGAGCAGTAGTGGGTTCCCCAGGGGTGGGCCTAAGAGAAGGGCAGGGCAACAAGGATGCTTTAGAACATGGACCTACCTCCTCTTACCTACATCACTGTTGTCATAAGCCATTACCATAGGCATTTTGTTATATGCTCCAGGCCCATTCTTGTTGAAGAAGGTTGTAAATCACTTGTCTAAGAAACAGAAAATGCCTTCTGAATGTTCTTCATTCCCAGTACTCTGGCCACAGCATGGTTGAGAACCTCAGGGTTTCCCTCCTAGGCTGTTTCAGCAGCCTTCCAACTCATCACTCATTTCCATTTTTTCTCTCACCCAGTCTACCCTCTGCAGTATTGTTAGGATTAACTACCCCCAAAAAATATGATTATTTTACTTCCTTGCCTAAAAACCTCTTCTGGAAAACTGAGCAACATACATACATATATATATACATACATATATATATACACATATATATATATATATGTATATATATATTCCAAATAGAATATATATCCTATTTGCTTTAATACCATGTAAATCCTGCCTTTTGGCATTTGGATATTATGGGCTGAACTGTGTCTCCACAAAATATTTTGAAGTTCTAACCTGTTCCAGTACCTTGGAATGGACTGGATTTGGAGATGGGGCCTTTGAAAAGGTAATTAAGATGAAATGATGTTATACGCATGGTGCTAAACCAAGATGACTGGTGTTTTTTTTTTAAGTTTATTTACTTATTTTGAGAGAGAGGGAGTGCATAGAGTGGGGGTCAGAGACAGAAAGAAGAGAGAGAATCCCAAGGAGGATCTGTGCCATTATGACCTGAGATCATGGCCTGAGCTGAGATCATGACCTGAGCTGAGATCAAGAGTCAGACACTTAACCAACTGAGCCACCCAGGTGCCCCAACTGATGTTCTTACAATACAACGAGATTAGGACATAGACAACACTCAAACTGAGGGGTGTCCATGGGATGACAGCAAGAAGGCAGCAAATGGGAGAGGCCTCAGAAAAAAACCAAGCCAGCTGACTCCTCAGTCTTAGGCTTCCAGTCTCCAGAATGGTGAGAAAAGAAATTTCTGTTGTTTAAGTGACCCAGTCTGTGGTATTTTGTTAAGGCAAATCTAGCAAACTAACATGTATGTCTTAAAGACATATTCACCAAGTTTCATTCTTTATGTACTACTACATTAGTGAAATAGAATATAGTATATGTTTGAAAGATAGGCAAAAGATATTAGTATACAATTTACTGAAGAGAAACTGAAAATTATAAGAAAATGTCTACCTTCTGTATTAATCAAAGAAATGTAAACCAGAGTAACATTGATTTTGTCACCTATCAAATAAATATTTTTTTCCTTTTAAGTATTTGATAATACCAGGTGTGATTAAAGATTACTGGTGGAAGTCTTATTTTCTAGGACTTTTATGGGAAGTGATTAAGAAAATTTTATAAAGACATTTAATAAAACCATAAAGTAAAATCTGGCCCAGCCATTCTACTCATAAATGATTAATGGAAGTAATCTCAAAAATTTATTGTGTGTGTGTGTGTGTGTGTGTGTGTGTGTACATGGTTGTGTTTACTTTTCTTTACTATTATGTATAATGAAAAATTAAAAGCCACCTACAAATGTGACTATGCTTTATTAAGGATCACTTTAATTAACTTTGCCTGCCACATCCAATCATTTAAGGAAGAACAACCTACAGAAATGCCAAGGCCCTGTTTTCTCCATCCTTGTACACACATCCACACATTCACACAAACACACACAGTTTTGGGTATTGTGCCTTTAGGATGTTGCCCTTGATCTATGAGCTCTTGGCTCTGACTATAGACTGTCCTTCCTTTGGCCTTTGCAAAGTGGTATTTGATATCTTTACTTTCCTTGGCCTTAGATTCAGCCCTTATCTATGGACTCAGCTTTGGTTTTCTCTGCTCTTTGGGCCTTATGTTATTTCAGGGAGTTCTTGCTTAAATTACAGCTTTCTAGCGCCGATCTCTGAATCTACTCACTGAGTTTGTTGCCTAATAAAGCTATTTTTAGTTATCAAGTTTACAGTTCATAACCATTAAATGCATTTGCTGTGTACTTTAACAACTTACAGCTATTAAAATTTATGTATTAACACTGTAGTATTGTGGAAAAGTAACAAAAATTTGCATAAACATAAATGCATTTATGTGACCAAAAGCCTAGGCACTAGAAGAAAGACTATGAAGAAATGAACTAAAATATTTACAAAGTCTTTTGTCTTCTTTCATCCAGCTGACATTCTGGAATCTACTGAATGTAGAAATGTAATAGAAAGCAAAGGTTACTTAGGTAATTTGATATACACCAGTATATGTCAAAAATATATATCAAATGTAAATCAATATATACATCAGATATATATACATATATATATCAAATATACACGTCTGTATCTCTATCTGTACATACACAATCGTAATTGATATACATCTATAGCAAGAATAACATTTTATAATTGCTGAATTTTGTCTCTGTATCCAGTAGGATGAGGGTCAGGAAACATAAGCCCCCAAATAGGGTAGTTTAAACAAGATGAAATTTCATTGCTTTTTTGCCCAAAAATCAAGGTGGATGGTTGAGGACTGATGTGGTTTTCTAAATGTCAGCTCCCTGTATTACTACTGCTCTATCCTACACAACTTTGACCTCAAAGTCCATGTGGTAGCATCTCCTTTCTGACAGCTGGCTGAATGGACAGGAAAAGAATTTTTTACACTGTCTTAAGAAAGATTTTTAGAAATTCCCACACAACATTTTGTATTGGCCAGAACTTAGTCACAGGTCTGCACCTTGCTAGGAAGGAAGACTGAGCAAGCTAGTCTCTCTTCAGGATTTCCCTGGTCACAGCTAAGTATCAATATTCCTATGGAAGATATAGAGAAGAATTATTAAAGATAAAATTCACCATTTCTGGCACAGTCTCAAGAATTCTGCAAATTTGGAAACAGTTGTCAAATTCAAGTCGTGGAATTTTGTTCTCTCTTTGGCAATTTTACCATATACTCTAAATTTTTCTTCTGCTTACTTATTCTATCAACATCTCCTTGGCTTATGTCATCTTGATTTGAATTTCCTAATTCTTTTCATTTTTTCATTTTCTTCTCTCCTAATCTTCACCACTAGCAAGGTAGAAAACAAGTAACTGGTTTGTCTGAAAACTGCTGGCTATCGTATTTTTCTGCTAATAACAAAAACGAAGCTCCTCTATTTTTATTTCTTTGTTAAGAGTCACTTACTTATTTTTACTCAGCACAGATGACTGAGTTTGAAGGAAGTTTGCCCAATCTTTATAAACCTGTTTAAATGTCATGGTTTTAATTTACCTGAAATATAGAAGAATATTGTGGGGCATCATGAAAAGTCCATTTGATAGTTACTTTATTTCGAAAAATAACTGTATTTTTTATTTTAGACGTAAATTTTATTTAGAGAGTTTCTTGTGCTTCTTAGGTTTTTGGAAGGAGACAGATTTAAAAGGTTTCTTCTCGGGTTACTTGAGTTAGTGTGACATTTTGTAAAACCACCATATGTATATGTATATATATACACACATACGCTCTTCCATAGGTGGATAGGTGTATTTTTTGCTAAGACTTCAATAGCAATGACTTTTAAGATTTGCAGGCACTTAAAGAGATTAAGGCACACTCCTGGGACTGCTGGAGGTAGAGTGAGGACAGCAATACAATGCAGTAGTTTTGTTTATCCTTCTGTGTTTTTACACACAGTGCTACTGGAACATTTTGAGAAGAAACAGTTTTTCTATCTAGAATGTGAGAACAATTATAAGAGGCAAGTCCCTGACCCTCTTTAAATATTGTGCTGATGAGCATGGCTGTAATCTTGCTATGGGACACATTTAATAATATAATAAACTAGCTCAAGTAATGCTAATAGTGCCAAATAAACTTTCAATAAATGACAACCCTTCCTAAACCCCCCCTCCTTTTTTTTCCTTTAAGACTCATGGGTTCCAGTATTTTCTAAATTATGTATTTCAGAAATATATGGAAAAATGTATGCTAGATAAAACTTGGATATAACAGCATACTCATTCTTTTTTCAACTTCATAGTAAAATGACTATGTAAATTGAGTAAAAAGAATTTTAAAATATAACTTTCACTATATAGGTTAAAAGAATGCTTAGATATTTCTCTTGGATTTCCATGACATTTTGTGATATTCTATTTTATATAGCCATCAACTTAATTATAGCTATAGCTTAAAAATTGTCACAAGTAGTCAATTAGCATTCATGTAAGGAATAAGGCAGTGTTGTGAAGAAATAAAAAAAAATTTAAAAAAGGCTGTCGTTACACCTTATTTTCTTTTCATGTCTCTTCAAAATAATTTTCTCTGGATTCTGAAAGAATCTAGAATCAATCTTTCCATGAATAATGGAGGATATAGCTATTTATTACATATTTAAATTTTTTTATGTTTTAATTTATTTTTGAGAGAGAGAGCCAGAACATGAGCAGGGGAGGGACAGAGAGACAGAGAGGGAGTCACAGAATCTGAAGCAGGCTCCAGGCTCTGAGCTGTCAGCACAGAGCCCCACGCGGGGCTCAAACTCACAAACTCTGAGATCATGACTTGAGCCGAAGTCGCATGCTCAACCGACTGAGCCACCCAGGTGCCCCTATTTATTACATATTTTTAAAATAACCATTGAAATTGTCACAGCATCTTTAAGAAAAAAACCATGTTCGTAAGATACAGATATTGTTGCCAGAGTGAAGCCCAGAAACTTATATACGTACAGCGCCACACACACTGACCTTCCCTTGTAGCTTTAGGAAGTGATCAAATAGCATGTTCTCATAAACCTCAAATAGGGCAATGCCAATGTGATGATAAATCATTTGTGGCAACTCCTGCTCTCTGTAAAACTTTGAAACTCTTAGTATCCAATAACCTCCTTCATCAAAAGACAGACTACAACATGATGTGGATTTTTCACTGACAATATACTTCTGTGTATATGTTAAACCTATTCAACTTGCTAATTGTATTATTTAAAGTTTGCATTGTACCATATTATGATACATCTCATATTTAATATCATATCGCACATCGTGTTATAATTGTACAATATCCAAAAAATGCCAGAGTCAACAAATACTCAAAAAGTCAAGTAACTGGGACTCACCATAAAGAACTAAATGCATTCAAGATTGGAATCAGGGCATGGGTTTAAATTAGCCATACTGTCAAATAACCAGACCCATTGAGTTGATTTTTCTATTTTTGATACAGCCAAATGAGGATTTCTGAAGCATGTATTCCTAGTCTCTATCCTATAATCCCTGTAACACCCATTTGTTTCTGATAGACTTAATATTGTACTTCTAAGAAACTTCCTTGCAATTAATACAACAAAAAACAATACAACATCATCCAAGATTTTGCTTCTTTATTATCTGGAAAGGCCAAATTTACTCATGAGGGAATAGATTACTCAATACTGAATTTTTAACTCTAATCTTCTATTTTTATCAGCTAAGCAATTTAGAATCTCACATAATATAGACCCTTTATTATTTTTAAATATTAGTTTTTTCTATATTCTACCTTTAACACCTACGCTATGACTTTGAATTTTGTTTCAAATTTTGATTCTTGACACTTATAAAAATGTAATCACTTGAAACTTTATGGAAAGGTATACACTTACAATATTTAATTTATTGAAATAAGTGATATCAAGACCATCTCTTACCTTACAAACACCAATAGCTTCCAGGGGAAAAATATTTGCAAACCATAACTGATCAGGTATTAATATCCAAAATATATAAAGAACTCATACAACTCACAGCAATAATAACAATATAAAATAATAATCCAATTAAAAATAGGCAAAGGACCTGAATAGACATTTTCCAAATAAGATATACAAAAGGCAAACAGGTATAAGAAAAGATGCTCAACATCACTCACCTTAAGGAAAAGCAAATAAAACCAAAATGAGATATCACCTCACACCTGTTAGAATGGCCATGAAAAAGAGAAGAGATAACAAATGCTGGCATGGATATGGAGAAAAGGGAACCCTTGTGCATTATTGGTAGGATTGTAAATTGGTACAATCACAATGGAAAACAGTATGGAGGATCCTTAAAACAACAACAACAACAACAACAACAACAACAACAACAACACAACCTACCATACGATCCCTCAATTCCACTTCTAATATATCCAAAGGAAATGAAAACACTAACTTGAAAAAACATCTCCACTCTCATGTTCAGAGGAGGATTATTTGTAATTAGACAAGACAGGAACACGACTGAAGTGACAACTGATGGATAAGTGGATAAAGAAATTGCGATATAGGGGCGCCTGGGTGGCTCGGTCGGTTAAGCGTCCGACTTCGGCTCAGGTCATGATCTCACGGTCCGTGAGTTCGAGCCCTGCGTCGGGCTCTGTGCTGACTGCTTAGAGCCTGGAGCCTGTTTCAGATTCTGTGTCTCCCTCTCTCTCTGCCCCTCCCCTGTTCATGCTCTGTCTCTCTCAGTCTCAAAAATAAATAAATGTTAAAAAAAAATTAAAAAAAAAAAGAAATTGTGATATATATACAATGGAATACTATTCAGTATAAAAAACGAGGAAATTGTACCATTTGTGACAACATGGATGGACCTTGAAGACATTATGTTAACTGAAATGTCAGAGAAAGAAAGACAAATATTATATGATCTCACTTGTATATGCAGTCTAAACAAATTCGTAGATAAAGAGAGCAGACTTGTGATCACCCCAGGCAGGGGGTGGAGGGGAACTGGAAGAAGCGTCAAAAACTACAAACTTCCAGTTACAAGATAAATATGTACAAGTATGTAATGTATGACATGAAGGCTATAGCTAAATTGTTGAGAGTAAATCCTAAGAGTTCTCATCACAAGGAGTTGTTTTTACTTTTTTTCTTGCCTTTTTTTTTAATTGTATCTATATGAGTTGATGGATGTTAGCTGAACCTACTGTGGTAATCATTTTACAATGTATGTAAATCAAATTATCATGCTTTTTGACTTAAACTGGCACAGTGATATATGTCAATTATTTCTCAATAAAACTAGAAAAAAAAAACCCAGTAGCTTCCTATCTTACTATACCACTTTTACAACATGTTGGCCATATGAGTTTCCTAAAGGTCGAAATCTTTCCTTTAACTGAAGTCTACAAAGAAATAAAAATTTCACAATTATATTGTCTGAAAATAAGAAAATCAGTGCATATAAAAATTTGAGATTAAGTTTTCATGTTCAAAAGGTATCTTCTCTAAAGTACTAACTTTATAATGTTACATAAAATAGCTAGTTCCTACATAGGTGTTGTATATTTGTCACATTCTCTGGGAACCCATAAAAGTGCTATAATCTAATTAAGTATTCAAATTACTATATAGTTGCACATTATTGGAATTTATAAATTTAAAATTATGTCTAGATGTGGATAAAGATGTAAAAAAGAGAAAAAAAAGTAAAAGTTATTCCCAGAAAGACCATGAGTAAGAAATTCAGTGAAAATGTTTTTAATATATTAGACCTGAGCAAAAAGGATAAAATATATCCTGAAATATGTATTTTTAATCATATAAATGAGCAGACATAAAATAAAGTGTGATTCCAGAAAAGTTAAAAAAACTGTATGGCCCAAGTTTCTTAGAATATCTACTTACATGCATGTACCTAATGTTTGATTTTGAATAGGAGGCATGTATGTCTGGGGCAGGAGATATAGTGCCTTTACCACTAACTAGAAAGGAAAAAATCATGTTAAAAAAATCTCACAAAATATTGGAACTGCTTTATAGGATGAGACATTAGCAAGTAAGTAGGAACAGTCATCCAGAAGAAAAAACAATGGAAATACCTTCCTGAAAGGGTGTCATCTCTGAAAGAAACCAAAAAGAAAATGTCTCTCATTCACAAGGGGTTTAGACCTATATTCATAAAACCAACTGGTCCAAGGACCCTCAAGCTGAAAATCTGGTTAATTAGTTCTGTTTGGTAGTGCTCCCCCAAGCCTGGGAATTATGACTCTGTATATCTTTGGACTTTAAACATAGGTCTTAATATGGTTCCAAGGATTCTGAGCTCACGCTTCATTAAACACATGAGAAAATCAGCCATCATGAATATGAATCAACATAAACATCAAAGTATAAAATAATATTCAGAAAGACTGCATGTATCAGAATGACAGCGAGGATGTATGTGTGTTTAATATGTTTGCATAAATGGAAAGAGGGTAATCGAGAAGAATGAGCAGGCAGTAATAGAATTTGACCGAATTGAGATCTAGAACTTCTATAAGTTAAGGTTATAATAATTAAACCAAACCAAATATCATATTGAATAAAATATACTGGAAGAAAGATCTGAGAAATTACACAGATTCCTGCAAATGACAGGAATTAGGGATAGCATTTAAGAGACACAAAGAAGATAATGAGAAAGTTTAATGTATTATTATCAATGTTTGAGAATGACATAACGGAATGGATGAGAAGAGGAAATTTTTGAAATTACAAAAGCTTTGTAGAATTGATGAAAAATGCTAGTTCACAAATTTAGCAAAGCTTAAAAATTCACAGAATAAATAAAAATGAACCCACACTTAGTCACTTCATAGTAAAGAATAGTAGTACATCAAAGATGAGGAGGTCTTAAAAGCAGAGAAACAGATTTCCTATAAGAAGAGATTAGAGTCAAGCTGAATTCTCAGTAGTAGAAGCAGGCTGAATATCTTCAACATAATGAGGAATATATATGGTGACACCAAATTCTATATCCAGTGAAAGCATCTTTCAATGAACAAGAAAAATAAAGACATTTTAGACAGATAAAAATGGAGAGAAATACTGTTAACAGACTGACAAAATGAGCTTCTAAAGAATGCATTGTAGGGGCTCCAGGGTGGCTCAGTCAGTTAAGCATCCGACTTCAGCTCAGGTCATGATCTCATGGTCCATGAGTTCGAGCCCTGCATCAAGCTCTGTGCTGACAGCTCAGAGCCTGGAGCCTGCTTTGGATTCTGTGTCTCTCTCTCTCTCTGACCCTCCCCCGTTCATGCTCTGTCTCTCTGTTTCAAAAATAAATAAACATTAAAAAAAAAAGAATGCATTGTAGATAGGAAAAAACATTTATCCAAAGAAGGTTTTAGAGCAAGAAAACACAATGAAGTCAGGAAATAAGAAATAAATGGATAAACCTAAAAAAAAGGCATATGAAACAATAAATTCGATCTTTAAATTCAGAAGTAAACTAAAAAATTACCCAATAATAACATACTATTTGAGAAAAACACTAGAACAAATTCATTCTGCATTCATTGTGCTATTCAGGAGGAGGCTTAAAACACTGACAGACTGTATGTTTTATTAGGTTAAATGTAATGCATGAAGGTCCAAATTTATAGGTCCAAAGAACCTCCAGACTTCTAATAATTCTAAATTATTAGAATTAGAAAGAAATTTCATAATATCACTGGAGATGATAATACACACTAATTAATTGCTATACAACAAAATTAAACATGTAGAGTAATTATGTTAATGCTTTTTTAAAAAAAATGTATCATGTATTAAAGCAACAAAAAAATGTAAGACACCTAAGCTAAAAGATGTGAAAGATTTCCATAGAAAAGCATGAAACTTTTTAAAGGGAATTAAGGAAGAGTTAAATAGAGAGATATGCCATGTACAGAATGGGAGTCTCATGAAGACATTAATTCATTTCCAAAGAATATATAAAGTCAACTTATATGAAGAAAAAAGAACCAAGGGAATCCAAGATGGTCCTGAGGAAGAAGAGGAAATAGAACCCTTGTGTGATTATGTATCAGAATTAATTTAAAAGCTATGAAAGATAAGCAGGTGTTAGGCAGACTTGCAGAAAGAAAAACTAGAGACCAGAGAGCTTGCAAAGTGATTTACATACATATAATAGCTTGATACATAAAAGAACTAGTATTGCACACTTATGGGCCAAGAATAGGATACTCAATATACTGCACTGATTTGATTGGTAAACCATGAAGGGGGTAAAAAAATGAAACCTAAGTCTCTTCATATACCATACATAAAATCTGTTCCTGGCCAATTAATGTGGAGGGAAAAGACAATACTTTTACAAAAGAAAACTTATGCAAGGATTTTTATTACTTCATAATAAGAAAGGATTTCTTAGTTAAAACACAAAAATCACACTTTATGAAAGGTAAACTGATAAATGCTACCACATTCAATGAATAACCTATATTCACTAAGCATCAAAAAAGAACACAAGATGAACCACAAGCCAGGGGGTGATTTAAAAAACAAATATAAATGACAAAGGATTAGTATTTAGAATATATAAAGAACTCTTACAAATAAATGCAAAATACAACCCAGTAGAAAAACAGGAATAAGTCATGTAAGAATATCCCAACAGAGAAAATAGCAATGGCCAATAAATATGCAAAAATATAACAAATCTCATTAGTAATCATAAAAATGCAAATCAAAACCACAATAAAAGTTGATTTCATATTTGATTAGTTGGTAAGAATGTGGAGTAATAGGGACTATAATAACATACCAGGTAACATAGTATAATTTCTGATTAGAAAAACAACTTATCTCAAAAAGTTGAACATTCTCATTCCCTATGGCCCAGCACCAGTAAGTAAGCACAATGTTCATGGCAGTGTTGTTCATAAAAGCAAAAATAAGAAAACCAAAAACCAAAAACCAAAAAAAAAACAAAAACAAAAAAACAAGAGAGAGAGAGAGAGAGAGAGAGAGACTGAGACTATCCATTTTGTTTGTTTATACACAACAAAATGGATTTTTAAAATTCTGCTATATTTATTAGTGAAAGTGAATAAGGTACAGCTACCTGCATTAATATGAATAAATCTTCAAATTAAGAATATGCAATCTTGGGTTCCTTTTTATAAAGTTTAAAATAAATAAAACTAAACAATACAAATATAAGTGATTTTGAGCTACATGTTTAGGCGACGAAAGCAAGGTGATGTGATTATTCAGCTCAGGATATTATATCTGAGATGCTACCATGGACAGATGACTGAAAAGAGATGTATAGGTGGCTTGAGACTGGTTACATCTTAGTTTTTAATCTGTGAGCTTTATGCATGTTTATTTTATGAATATTATTATTTAACTGTCCCCATTAATGAAATAAACTCTCATATGCATAAAACTTCACGGCAATAAAGAATAATGAACAAAACTGTTAGGATAGTGGGATTATTGAATTTTTAATTTTTGAAAATTGCCTTTGATTATATAATATTGTTTTCATGTTAAATATCAGAGGAATTAATTCATTTTTAGAACAATTTTCACATAAGAAATAGTAACCATCATTCATTACACACATGCATAATAAATAACTTTAATAATAATAAATGTCATCAAAAATAAATGCTGAGAATTAATTTTTTCCTAAGAAATCTAATAATTGACACCTTTTTTCACAAAGTACCTCATTTAAAATATTCGTCAATATTGTATAAGAATTCATACTGACAAAACAAAATAACTAGCAGAACAAGTACAAAAGTAATCTCTAATTTAGATCCAGAACTGATGTCACTGAGCCCCCTCCTACCTCAATGTGCATACTTTCCCCCTGCTTCTCCACCAAAACTAGTAATTACTGCTAAACAAATACTTTATTTACCTAATCAGTAACTAGTCAATATTTGCTCGGGTGCCTCTTTTTAATGTCTCCACCACAACGTTGACCCCGGTAGAGAAAGCTGCGGTTATACGAATACACAGCTCAACATAGGTGATGGGATAAGCACCTCATTTAAATCTGTCTGGAAGATCTCAGTGATGAGAGTCAAGCAGATCTGCACAAATGAGAAAACTAGGTGGAGTTTAGCCTAGATGAATATGGCACAGCCTCCTTTGACCATACCCCCATCCTGTATTAGTCTGGGAGTCTAGTCAGAACTCATGCCATGATTTAAAACCCTCCTGGGATTTCTTATATCCTTCCATCTCCTGGAAGGGGTTCCACATTTCTTTTTAGCTATCTGGCCAGACTGATAAAAGTCATTTGCTTACTTCATTTTTATTGACCACTTATTATTTGCAAACTAATGCAGAAAATAAACAAGAATAAGCCTGAGATTGCCCTCAATAGGGCATACAATCTAGCGAAAGAGACAGCAAATATGTAATTAACCACATTAAAGGTAGACTGAACCAAGCCAAGCATCACTTTTTAAGGTGTTCAAGGAAAGGTGGTGTGAATTCTGAGTTGGGGATCCGAAAAGTTGAGTATACCTGTCACATATAACAGAGAGAGAGAGAGAGAGAGAGAGAGAGAGAGAGAGAGAGAAAGTGTGTGTGTGTGTGTGTGTGTGCGTGCGTGCGTGTGTGTGTGTTTAAAAGATGAAAAGAATTACAGAGTAAAAGCAGGGAGGTGTGAAAATGTGAAAATGCAAGTAATGTTCTGGGATAGGTCAGGCTGAAGGTAGGGTTTATAAATAAAGCAGGATGTCAAGCTTGTCCATAAAAATCAAGTTCTAGGGTAAACAAGAACATTTTATAAAATATGCATGTTACACGTGCCAGTAAATGAAGTCCTTCCTATCGGTTTTACTCAGACTCTATCCACTCTTGCCTGAAGGTGGCACTCTTCATAAATTGTACAATTCATACTTTGTTAGGATTGAGGCAGGTGTAACTCTAAGAAATGAGTTGCAATTACATGAGTTGTAACCACCTGTCCTTCACAGACCAGAGGGAGCCTTGAACAAAGAACTTCCCCCATATACATGCAGGATTACATCTACCCTTCTATTGAGTTGTGTCATGACTGTAACATATGTCTCTAAAATCAAGCTGCCAATGAGTATCAAGGACAAATATGACTTTTCACCTTCTCTTATCAACTTGATAATTACTCTCCATGCCCATAATGTTTAATTTTATATCATTTTATTTCTGAAGTCAAACTAGCATATTGGTTATGACTCTGCAAATTTAAAATTATCCCTTTCTTGTATTTATTTATTAGATTATCATATTCTTTTTTTTTGTCATTTGCTGCTTGGGTTCTGCTTTTTATTGCTGGTTCTCTGTGATGTTGAAGCAATCTTAAAAGACTCCGGTTTGTTCTCATCAGATTTAAGAAAAATGCCAGAGAGCAAGCATTATTTATTTATTTGTTTGTATTTGTAGAGTATCCTAGAGCTGGAGTAGTTGACAAATAAATGACCAACTTGAAAGATTGGATTTTGTAACCTGTTCCAATTTCTCACTTTATGGCCTCCTAACCATTACCTTGAAATTCAGTTGTTCCCTCTCTGCCTTACTGATTGCTGAAGTCTCTAAGTGGCCTTAATGTCAAATCTAAGGTGCTAAATTTTATAACAAGATCAATTTTCACAACATTTTTACTGCCAAATACATTTTTTAAAGGATGCATTAAACTTGAGTCTGTCTGAAGCACGATGGCTAACAGGTTCTTTCAGAAGAAAACAAGTAGTACACTTGTGTGAATATTTATCTGCCAGCAGCTTACAATACTAGATTATTACAAATGGCGGGGACATAGCACACTACCAGTGAGGTGACACAGGAGAATTTATCATCAGAAGTATGTAGCTATATAGAATATTGGTATTACTGTACCTACATTCTTCTAAAAATTATGAGGATCCAAGCTCATTTATCATTTAGCAAGACACTCACCTGCACGGTGCCTCCATCACCCAGCCTTCAGAAGCTCTGCTGAAAATGAGATTTTTTTTCCCTTAATGGTATTCAGCTGTTTTAGTAAGCAATTTGGCAGTGTGCTACATCACATATGTATCTTTAAATTAAAAGGGCGGGAGGGGCTGGAGATGAAAATAATTCTATGCAAACCACCATCTCTGGCAGTTAGTGATGGAGTGAATTTGATATGGTTTTATGTAATGTTTTAGCCCTCTTCTTTGACATGCAGTTCCTATGAGAAAAGGAGAGGCCTTAGATAATTCACATAAGCTAAAATTCCAGGGTCTTTTTTTTTTTGCCGTCATTGCAGAAATATGTTCCTTGTAAATTTGATTCTGATATCTGTCACGAGATAAATACAAAATACAGTGAGTGCTACACGTTAGGCCAGGGGTTGGCAAATTATGGCCCCTGGACTAAAAATGGCCCTGTCACCCGTTTTTTCCCGAATAAAGCTTCACTGGAACATTGTCACTTCCATTCATTTGCATATTGTGTATGGCACATTTGTGCTACAATGGCAAAGTCGCATAGTTGTGACACAGACTGTATTTCCCGCAAAGCCAAAAATGTTCACTCCAGGTCCTCTGCAGGAAAGGTCTGCTGGCTGACTTCTGCACTGGACTAGCAGTGTCATGTACTCTCTAGAAGTCTTGATTCCAGCCTGTCTGAATGACCAGGAGGAATGGGACGGAAGGCAAGAAACCAGAAGAGATAGAAATGACCAGAAAACATATTGGGAGAATGACAATTCCACCATTCCTATAGAGCATCTTCTAAACACTCTCCTAGGAGTGCAAATAGAAAATTCAATGGAGGCTATATGGAAGAGGAAGAGAATCTTTCTGGTAATTGGAAAGCCCTGGTTTTTCTTCCCTCTGTCTCACCTGCAATGCATTTGGGCTTTGTGCCTCCCTCTTCTGACTCAGCCCCCGGTTAGCTCCCTCAGGGGCTAACAGCTCTTCCAGACCTACACTGCTCCCTTGACGGGCTGCTGAGGTCCTGCAAACAGATCTCAGTAACTTCTGAGATCATAAATATAAAACTACCAAGGAAAACAAAACAAAACACTTGTTCCTCACTATTATGTAACTGGAACAAGGGCTAAAAGTGCCTTTGACAGATGGATGCTTCTAAAAAAAATAGTGTAAAAACCACTTTGTTATGATATTATGTTTAAAACATCTCTTTAGAAAGTGGTTCAAGCATTTGGCTGAAAAAATCCACAGTCATGATATGACTACATTATATTATTTTATTTTTGGTAAAAAAATAAGTATCATTTTTCTCTTCCAAATCTTTTTAAATCTCATTTAAAGGCTGTGGATTTCATAAACAATTGTCTAAAATGTTTCCTAACTGACGCTCTTATCATGACATAGATACACGGGAAAACATTTATAGGAAAAAGATGTGTGATTAAGAAAATAATGTTGAGAGGGTGGGGGAAATGAGGAGATATTGGTCAAAGGGTACAAAGTCCCGCCTATAAGACAAACAAGATCTGGGGATCTAATGTACAGCATGTTGACTATAATTAATAATACTTACTATATACTTGAAAGTTGAGAATAGATTTTAAATGTTACCATTACACACACAAAACAAATGCAATTATGTGAGAGGATAAAAGTGTTAACTAGCCTTAGTATAAACATTCTGTAATGTCCAATTAATATTTAAGCCAAAAATAAATAGTATTGGATAATTTTCTATTTTTTAATTACCTAAAGTCTTTTGCACAATGATCAGAATTCTGGAATTAGTTGGTTTAATTAATTTACTACATCTTCCATAATGCCTCCCATATTGTCCCCTCTTAGCAACTGCACTCCTACAGAAATTATTACATAGGCTTTCGATGGTGTTTCCTGTCTTCGGTGTCTACTTGCCTCAGTCCCTGCTGATGTGCACAGTTACATTCATTCTTGGATGTCTCGGTAACATTCAGCCAGTTCTCACTAACCATCATCTTACAATTAAATTCTCTTTGAGGCATTTTTTTTCCACAACTCATTTTATCACTTTGCCCCAACTCATCTTTCAAGCCCCCTCCTCCACCAAGTCCTTGTTTTTATTTGTTCACTTTAGACCAGGAAGATTTACTAGGTGGTTCCTTGAAATACCCCACTCATTTTTTTCCACTGGTATCATTTGCAACTCAGTATCCAAATGATACTTTTGCTAAGCTTCCCTATAGACATCAGAGCAGGGTGGACTGGAGCCAGGTTATTTGGTTGGAAATCCCAGCTCCTGCAGCTCATTACCTGGATAATGTTGGCTCAGCTACTAAATCTTTCCCTGCACTTCTCCCTACATATAATCCTTCCTATCTAAGAAAGTAATAGCACTTTTTTTCACAGAAGTGCCAGGAAGGTAACTTGAGTCTATGTGTAGCACCTAGGCAAACACCTGCCATCTGTTAAGTACTGTACTGTTATAGCTTGGAGACTATGGGCAATGCCCTTGCAATCTTACTTATATATATATATATACTAGCTCTGCCGCTCTGTGGCTAGCTAATTTTGGGCATACTGCTTAGCCTCTTTCAATCTCAGTTTCTTCAACTGTAAAATGGACATAATACCAACATAATAATGTGGTAAAAATTAGATGTTGAAGGTGAATAACTTTGCATGGTGTCTGGCTCAAAGTAAGTACTTAATTATATCAGTTGTTTCCATTATCGATATCATTATGATTATAATAATTATTATCATTGTTGGATTTTCTGGCTACTTTTAATATTCTAGACTTCCAAAGAACTTCAGCATGTGTATAACTGCTTCAGTCTTTTCTATCCTGACTACCATAAAGTTGAAGATTATTGGTTGCTTTTCCTGTAAATGCCTATATTTGCACTATATCAAATAGCATTATAACTGATTAGTTCTTTGACCTGAGTGGAAGCAAAGCAAATACAAAATATTACAGATAGGTTTAGTTTAATGGAATTTCCAGCAGGTGTCATAACTACTTTATACTGGTTGAGAGGTAGGTCAGGAAAGTATCGGTATATATCTAACAATGAAGTCTTGAGTCCTCCCTCACAAAGTATACTCTGCCCTGAACCTGTAAGCTTTGTTTTTTGTGCAAGTGTGTTACCTGTTGCCCTTTTAAAGCCAGGAGCTTTGCCTTTACATCTTTATATCCAACAAGGTATTAGCTTTGAAGACAGATCTGTCTGGCTCTTGTATCAGACAGGTGACTGGCAGATTTATCTATTTCTTTGACCCCAAAATTCCTTAATGGAAAAACAAGAATTATACCTCTTACTTTTCATTATTGTTGTGAGATTATGTATGTAAAAGCCCTAACGTACAATAGACATGCATTAAAAATGACCACCATTTTCATCCATCATGCCTCTTCCTACAGAAATTAATATCATATAGAATGGGCATTCAATAAATATTAGGTAAAACTGAATCAAATAGCACAATGTATTTTAATATTTTCAGAATATACATTAATTTAGTATATTAAGAATTATAGAATTATATTATAATATAGTAAGAATGTATTTAATATATATTAAAGTTGCTGTTAATTATTGGCTATATAAATTTAAGATTTTTCTCTCTTGCTTTTAGATTTATTTTGTGTTTATTCTTGGCCAAACCTCATTTGAAAATGAAACTCAGTTAACAATAAGCTTGTAAAATTACTGCTCTTCATCTTCTCATAATATCATGTATGTAAAATTAAGAAGTTGAAATTTTAGATTTTAGGTAATGGGAAGAGATAGATGGATATTTCTTAACAAAGGAGTGACATGATAAAGTTAGCATTTTCGGAAAACTAATCTGAGTTTAGCATTTGAAACAAAAGCAAAGAAAGACTCAAAAAATGACTTTTACATTTTTGGGGTTCAACTGAACAGAAGTAGACAAATCAGGAGGAATCCTAACTTGGGAGATGATGATGAAAGGTTTAGATGCACAGGTGTAGGAAAAGAAGTACTGTTAGAATGGAAATAACTGGAGATTCTCAAACAAATAGGTCAATAGGGAGAGTCAAGGTTTAAGACAGCTTTAGAAATGAAAGCTGAAAATGTGGTGTTATGAGAAAATATGGTGTTATATTAAGCCCTGTAAGGAGCTTAGAATAGAAAAAAGGGGAATATAGCTGGATGAAACCTGTTATTTTGGAAGAAATTTTAATGGAGATTACTTTCTGGGAGGAAGAAGATTTGGTAGATTTATTTGGGCTGGTTATTTGCTGCCTAAATTACAAATGAAAACCATCACATTCTGTTGTCTAAATTTTAAAACTATATTTTCTTATGTAAAAGAAAACCTTAAATGTGATCTAGATAGGAAAGTTTTTTTGTTTCATTACATTTGGAGCTTTATGTGTATAATTCCATTCTGTAGTTTATTGCTTAATATGTTTTAACTTACATTTGGAATGTAGAATGGAATAGATATGTTTGGTA
The DNA here is from genome assembly GCF_046562875.1 of Panthera onca. Lineage (NCBI taxonomy): Eukaryota > Metazoa > Chordata > Mammalia > Carnivora > Felidae > Panthera > Panthera onca. The sequence goes on from NC_138343.1 coordinate 55,720,219, forward strand.
AAAATCTGGTTTCAAACACAGGAGTCTCTTCCGGCTTAATGACCAAGTACTTTTTACCCACTAAATCCATAGAGATATCTCCTCAAACCTTTTCCTACCTCATAGGTATGTTTTCTACATGACAGTAAACTACACTCCTGTCTTCACAACTGTAACTCTGTACTGTCGGGTAGAGTTTTACAAAGAAGTAAGAGAGAACATGAGAAATGCATATTCTTACATTTCTATAAATCCTTTTTTTAACAAGAAAATATTTTGATAAGTAAAGGAAAACTGGAATTCCCCTTTTGTTTATGTTTGCTTTTGGTTTATTTGTCAGTCACTAAAAAACATAAAATACAGACGATATGTACCTGTGTGTGCTTGCCTACCCACACACACGTGTGTGTATGTGTGTGACTTCTAGAAGGCTTTCAGGTTCCTGATAAGGGAAGACACAGTCAAAGGAGAAATTTGGGCCCCATAAACTTCACTGGTAAATCTGCTTAGCATGAGGACTCAAACATTTTCTTATGTCATCCTCTCGATCTACTCCTTGTAAATTTTAGAAAAGTTTAAAGCTCAACATGGGTGCCGATGATTAGTCTAGTTAACTGGAAGATACATAAGCAAGTGCATTTGTGATTTTCTTGCTCTTTTTGTAATGTGTGTTAGAAAAATCACTGCAAGAAAAGTCATGAAACCTGTGACTGGCATTACCAGGTGTGTGACTTTAGTTCAGTCATTCATTTTCTGGACCTTAATTTCTTCGACGTAAACTAAAGTAGTGGACTAGATAAGACTCTGTGACATCCAAAAGTGCATGGTGGCTTTTTGCATTCAGAGGACTCTATGTATATGATGAAGTAAAGTGGGTGAGGTACATTAGATTATGTCCCATTCTCTCTACGGATGTGGGACACATTGTCCAGGAAAGAGACAGTGATGAATTTCAGCATGATGACAGGCAGAGCACTGGGAATTCTGAAGTCGCATGTGCCATCAGCTGTAACTGTGATCAGAAGAGGTTTTGGTGCAGTGCAACCATCTGGCTTGGACAAATGCCCCAATGGCTTGGCTAAGGAATCCTAATCTCTAAGCTCAGTTGACTTAATTTGCCTATTTGTGAAAATCTGTTACATTGTATTTCTACTAGAATTTCACCAACGTGGAAGTGGTACAACATTTAACAGCCAGAACGACTCGGGCCCCAACCAATCAGATCTGAGGTTTGACCAAGCAGAATGGACACCAGCTGGTGCTCTGTACCGATGCAGACCAGATGAATATATTAGTGGTGGGTTCCAGTTACTCTTCTGGCTAGTTATTTATTATTCTGCAAATGCATAAATTCCAGGTACATTATTTAATAAAAAAGACTGCCATGTAACAGAAATTATAACATGGGCTGAAAGTACAGCAAAGGACATTGGCTTTTATTTTCATGTAGTTGCATCTAGTACTGTTATAAGGGGAAGAACAATAAGAACATTAAAAGCAAAATCTCTTTCACTCCCTATGACACACAACCCCCATGACTCATATTAAATGAGTTTGTTGTTTTAATTATTTTCTTACATCAAGAATAGAAGACACACAGGGAAGATTTTGGACTTATTTGTGGAGGTTGAGAAGAAAGGAAAGATCGCCTGAAAGAACAAATTGCTCATCCTCTGCACCCTCAGCTTTCACTCCAGCCCTCATACCAGCTGTATCCACAGCTCTCCAGCTCCATTAGTATCCATGACAGTGTAAAATAGAGAACAAATTACCTTACATGGATGTTTGTAGGTCAGAGGTTCTAAGAAGGGCTGTAGTTACATGAAGGAATATGGAAAAAAATTAAAAGCCCATTAGTGGTATATTCTCTATTTTGTTTCTAAGAAATAAAAGACAGAAATAATCCACAACATAGTTTCATATAAAGGGAAAGTAAAGTTTGTTATCTCCAAAAAGGAAGAGAAATTTTCTTAATTCAAATGTTGAGATTACTAAAAGTTATTGCAAAGAACATCTGTAGTTTCCCCAGTAGAAGCCTTTAACTCATAAGATACCACAGAAAATAATCACAAAGATATGTGACTGATGGCAAGATTTAGCAGCCACTATTTTCACCTAAAAGGGGAATCCATAATGAAAGAGGGCCAGAATATGGACAAGGACTCAATCCTATTTAACCATTCCTATTTGGTTTTCTGCCAAAAAAAGCCAAAAGCCAAAAGCCACTGACAATCAAGGCACGTTGCATTTAACCAAGTTTTGTTTGCCAGAGAATGTTAAGGGTGGTGTTGGCAAAACACATAGAATATTGCTTTGTGACCAGCAAAAGAAAAAATGACTTTAGGATTCTTAGGTCTGATTTGTCACTTTCTTTAGGGTCTTAAATTTTTAGTGGGGATATCGTAATCAAAATCATAATGAACTCAGAAGAAAAAAAATGATATACCCAGCACAGCCTTTTAAGAACATATCTATAGAAAGAAATTAAGGCTCAATTCACTTTTATTACTGATCCTTCGACCATGTGTATGGAGAAAAGATAGAAAATAATATGACCTAAAATACACTAATAATTTTAAAAACAAAAAATGGTGTAACTGAAGGCAGAAGTGGCAGTTTGGGGGCATTTTTGCCACTGCTCTCCCTCCCTGTATCTATAGCAGACACTGTAAAAGGACCATAACAACAGAGCCTAAAGGAAACTTTAAATACTTTATAATATTTTCCATCAGCTAACAGTCATCTCAAAAAGGGACAGAGAGGAAACACTATGTTCTTCCTTGTAAGTGTTACAAAAGACATTAGTCATCATGGTAATTATAAGGTAGAGGTTTGGATACAATCCTATGTTGTGGCCACTAAAAGAATCTGCATCTGTTCTAAAATGACTTAAAACCTAAAACATAATGCTAGAAGAAGGATGGTTTATTCAAGCTTCAACTTTAGATGAAAACTGCACACAATTTAAAAAGATGCTACCTTATATTTTGGGGAAATAATTTAATATTTTAATAATCCTTAAAAAACACCACCTATCTATGGGGATTTAAAGCACTGCAGTATTATGCCTATCCGATAGTTTCAAAAAATATTTCATTAAGTTCACATGTTTTGTTTAATTTAAATATTGGTTACATTTCAAAAAACAAAATCCTACAATGCATTCTGGTAAATTAGTCTCTACTAAGGGGAGACTAGAGCATGAAACTCAAACAAGAATGTTTAATGGAATACAAATATCCAATCTAGAAACTCTAATAAAAATCTCCCTTCGTTGGGTGAAGGCTCTTGACTATTACACAGAAAATCACCACATGTGGCTCCCCTCGAAATGCATTATAGATCAGGCTCATAATCTTTCCTTCCACAAAAATGGCACAAGAATTGATTTCAATTATCATTTAATACTTATTTCCTTCTCCTGTCAAAAAATGTTCCATACACATGAAATTGAAGGTTGGCAGCCTGAACTCATTTATGGAAATTTTAAGGACTATTGATTTACCAGTGAATTTTCTAGTTCTCTCATTGTTACTGAAAGGATGCCTCAGAGTTGTAATCAGTTGATAGGATGAGCTTTAATGCTGATAGGCTTAGTTAAGACTGATGAAGGGAAAAGCTTTTCAAAAATTTGTCAAAATGAATTTTATAAATTCGGTTAACATGATTGATTATACATGGCCAAATTTCTCAGGTAGCATTGAACTGATATTTTCTCTTCCTTTGTTGTGCCCCCATGCACCATTTTGATATCTGGATATTAACTGTTGGAAAAGATTTGAGTTAATTTAAAAATTAATTGGATCTATGTCTTTGGAAGCAGGAAACTATTTTGTGTACCTGAGGGTTTTGTTTTCATTTTTTTTTTTATGTTACACCAACATGTAAGCCACAAGAGAGTGTTTACTTAAGCAAATATTTATGTTGACAGTATGTTTTCTGATGGACACTTCTGGAAGTTGTGTGTCTTCAGCTGCACATTTAATTCTTCCACACAACCTTTGTGAAAAGGATGGCATCTCCACAAGGAATAGCATACTTATCAACAGCAGCAACATGGCTGTAGCTGAGCATAGCAGAACAGACTTTCAGTACTGGAAAGAAACTCTGGTTACACGGTCAGGTTTTTTCTTTAAACAGTACCCCACCCCACTGTACCAGCCCTATATATACCATCCATTTTCCTATAAATATTGCCATTGTTTTCTTCTATGGGGACAGACTAAGAGTTTGTGGGTCCTGGGGCATCTGGGTGGCTCAGTCAATTAAGTGTCCAACTTCGGTTCAGGTCATGATCTCACGGTTTGTGAGTTTGAGCCCCGTGTTGGGCACTGTGCTGACAGCTTGGAGCCTGGAGCCTGCTTAGATCCTCTGTCTCCCTCTCGCTCTCTGCCTCTCCCTGACTCTCTCGCTCTCTCTCTCACTCTCTGTCTCTCAAAAATAAACATTAAAAAAATTTTTTAAAGGAGCTTGTGGGTCCTGAATATATACAATTTTTGCATCTATCTTTAAGAAAAAGGTTACAAATTATGTATATTAGGCATGAAAGTGAATATTTATTTTGAATGAGAAAAGCAATCATGGCTAAATTGCAAAATTAAAAAAAATTTTTAATGTTTTATTTATTTTTGAGACAGAGAGAGACAGAGCATGAACGGGGAGGGGCAGAGAGAGAGGGAGACACAGAATCAGACGCAGGCTCCAGGCTCTGAGCCATCAGCCCAGAGCCCGAAGCGGGGCTTGAACTCATGGACCGCAAGATCATGACCTGAGCTGAAGTCGGACGCTTAACCAACTGAGCCACCCAGGCGCCCCTAAACTGCAAAATTTTAAAAACTGAAAATACAAACATGACAAGCTCCAGACAACAATACAGTATTTTCATTCACTAGTTGCCTAATATACACCTAGATTATTTTTCCTATTTTTTGAAGGCATAATTTTTGATCACCTCTAATATGACAATGACTTTATAATATTTTCTATAGAGAGGAAAGGAAACTGTTTTGATTTTTTCTTCCTCCAGCATGGTTGATAGAAAACACTTATTATTATTGGTAGTTTTGAAAGTTTATCTCAGTTTTACAACTCATTACTGGTTACATTATAGACTATGAGGATTACTGTCAAATTTGGGGAAGGCTCTATGACGTTTCTTTCATATCTATCATGTTCTGAATAATGTGGAAAGTTCTCAACAGAACATTTCTGGCCCCCATACAATTCAAACTTGTTTTTCCACCACTAACCAAATACTTCCAGCACTAGTGCCTGAGTTCCCAACTTAAATAAGTCAGATCTGTGTCCATGAACACTTGTGTCATGACACCAGGCAAGATGGGAAGAATATTTCTGGAATTATTTCTATAATAGAACATTAGCAATACGTGATCATGCAAATAAAAATATCCTATTAAACTCGAGATGAATGAACTCCACTGAGCACAATTTCATAAACAACCTTGTCCTCTGGTATCACCTTACCCAAGGGGAAGTGTGACAGGTGGGGAAGTGATCTCAACTGATAGCAGGTGAAAGACCTTACCTCTGCAACTCAGAGACATGGCCCCGTGAGGACATTTGTAAGCCTTGGAAAGGACCTTGTTTAGCTTCAAACTCAATTCTTCACTGCCCACTCCTCCCCATTATAGCCCTCCCTCCTATCTCAATCTTGCCCCTCATACAAGCGTACCTTTGAGCCCTGACTGGATTTTCCTATTCCTCTCACATTCACTTGTCACAAACCCTATTATTTCCATTTTCAGTGCTATATTTGGCCTTGATACTTTTAATCCCATTCCTGTGCTTCCATAATTCAAGGCCACATCTCAGGAAGTCTCACTGCAGTTGATTCCCTAAATCATCTCTCCTTTCTTCACTCTGTTCTCCAATCCACCCTAATAATTGAGAATTATAAAACTGCAAATTATGAACAATTGAGGATCATAAAATTCCCCCAAATCTTTGTTTAATCTCCTGCTGAAAAACCGTCAGGTGGTTGTTAATGACAGTCAGTAAAGTTAGAACCTCAGCCTTTAAGGTCATCTGTAATCCTATATCATGTTCACTGCTATCTTAAATGAATCCTATTTCCCCAAATTGTTCTCCTAGCTTCTTACAATTTCCTTTGAAAGGTCCCTCTTCTTGCCTTCCCCCTTAGCATTCCTTTTTGCAGGGAGCTTCCTACCCCCTCTCTCTACTTTTCAAAGTTATACTTAACTTTTCTTGGTTTGCTCTTGCTGTCTTCCTTGCCTTCTTAGAGGTTTTTTAAAACACCCGTTGCCATGGTGATAATTCTCTTTACTGGAAGCAGGTGTAGTCTCTATTTGACACTTAAAATATGCTGTGTTTTACTTTCATTCATTTAATATTTATATAAAATATGTATATGTACGTGAGTGTGCATAGATATAACATCTTTCCAACAATATCATAAATAGGTTCAATTCAATTGCTAATTCTCAGCACTTAGAACTGCAAAGATAAAATAAATGTAAGAAACACTCTCAGCCTTTAGGATGTTTAAATTATGGGCGAGAAGATAAGAGCAAAACTTACTTCTAATAGAAGGTAGAGTAAGATAAGAGCCTAAAGCAATTACATAGCCTATGTTAATTGTTAGACTAATTCTTTGTCTCTCCCACTAGATGGCATGCTTTTTGAGAGCAGAGGTAGTGTCTCTTTAACCACAGTTTGTGTATGTCCAGCACCTAGCTTCTGGAGGTACTGAGTTCTCCATAGTTGGAGGTGTTCCTGTAGAGGCTGGTAGATGTCCTAAATATTGCTGAGGGGATTCAAGCCCGGACTAGTGGTCTGGATGGGAGGTGTGAAGCATAAATGGTCTGTATACGTGCATGTGAGTTCTCTGTGAAGCAAGTACTATGTAGGATATCTTATGATGACAAAGATACAGAGGTTTGGAGACAGAAAATTGAATGCAAGTCTTAATTCCTCACCTACTAAAATCACTCATCGATAACTGGTTGTTGTGTTATCATGAAATTAAGTTAATTAAAATAGTGACTGGAACCTAGTAGGCATTCAAAAGTTTATGTTTCGGTTTACTGGCTCTTAACATATTATCCACTGATACAGATGATCAACTTCATATTTTGTTATGTGGGAGACTTTTTGAACTCTACTTTTCAATTCTGCAAATCTATTTTGATCATGATGATGGATCTGTAAAATTTAAATGTACTTCTTAGTAGAAGGTCAGCGCAAAGAAACTTTAAAATATTTAAAGTCTGGATTAGGATGTATAACAATTAAACCAAAATTCACATTTTTTTTAGACTCTGCTAACACTAATGATGGTTTTAAACAGCAATCTCATTTACTGTAAGCTGTTGCTTGTCAGGCAGGCTGCAAGGAGTGGATTTGATTACCTGTATCCATTCTGTGTGGTCAGAAATGTAATGCTGGGACCCAGCAGGGAAGAAAGAGAAGTCTGAGGAGTGAATTGGCTCACAGTGTCATTTATAATAAAGGGAACCTTTTCTAGAAATTTTATCTGAAAGTTAAGAACTCCTTTGAGATTTTCACCATCAACTCAGCATGGTGCTATTATTTTGTTACGGAAACACTTAAACTTTTGTTTTTCTTACCCCTTACAGAGGAATCAATAGTTTAAAATTAGAGCAGAGAATAGCAGCTCTTGAGTGTTAATTTGAGCTTGGTCTGAGACTTCAGAGATGCTGACAGCACCTTATCAGCCATGTATTAAACTCTGTACATAATCATTGAATTGTTTACAGGGGAAAAAATTAAAATATGACATATGACAGGTTTTTATAAAACATGGCATAAAAGGGCATTTAAAGAACAGTTATCTACTTTTGCCTGTTATCAAGAGAATGTTATCATAGATATATTTTGGGAAATCTGCCAAATCCCCCAATAACCATGTTCATATTGTGTGAACTTGACCCTTACTCTTCCCTTGCACTGCTGGTTGGTAAGTAGTAGATCCCAGACTTAATATCCAGAAACTGTCCCTAGTCATGGCTGACTGACTAGTGTTGGACACCTGACAAGCCTGGGTGAGTATGACTCCCTCACCTGGGGATCTAGACTGGGACTGAGAGACAGACAGCCAGTCAGTGTCTGTAGGTGACGAGAACTGGACACAAATGTGGCAGCCCTGGGGTGGACATACGTTGATCAAGAGAAGCCAAAAATCCAGTAGATTGTAGACTAAAGTGAATGGAAACATATATGCAGAGAACAGAGATGAGATAGGAAAAGAGATTCTTGACAATTTTCTAGTTCCTCGTTCTAGAACTTTCTTAAGGCCTGATGGTATTGCTATTACTGGACTTCATGACTCTCTATTCATATAACACCCCGCCCCCCATCTCTGCTGTAGATTTTTAGTTCATTCACTTAACAAGTACTTATTTCATACATACTATGTCTCAGGAAAGAGATAGCAGAATCAAGACAGGGCCCTGTGTTTCCTGATCTGTGGGCTTGTTTACAGAGTAGAATGTATTTTTCTGTTTCCAATTTTGCACGTTTAAGATTGTCTGAAATTTTCAATATTGACACCTCCTATTGTACAAAAGATACTTTAGATGAGCACAATTCCCCTTTCCAGTAGAAAGGAAAACCCAAGTTGACAGGAAATCCAAGCCTCAGTATTTATAAATTGCACAGCTAGTGACATGACAAGAATGCAAACCTCCGGCTGCTGCTGTATGTTTCAAAAGTCAGGTCCTGTCCCCCCAGCAACACAGCTGACTTTCCCGCAAGCCAGACTTTCCGCTTCCCTCCCCAGTACTCCTCATCTCAATAAAGGACATCTGGATTTAACCCACTTGCTCAGCTCAAGGTTCAGTTTAACCTGCACTTCACAGAAACGTTGCAAAAATTCCTTTTACTTTCTTTTCTCACACATTACATCTATTTTATCATCCAAAACCTAACAGATCATTTTCCCAGTGCTCTCACACTCTGATCTCTCTTCTCATCCCCTCCAAGCCATCATTTTGCCAGTGGAGGATACTGCAATGAGTCACTCAGCAGTCTCTGTTTCTATTATTGGCCCACTCCTACCCCATATTCTGTTTTCCATGATGTCAACAGAGCCCCTTAAAACATAAATCTGATCATGGCATTGTCCTGCCCAAAACTCCAAAAGCCTCATCTACTTGACCTCATCTACTACCTCTGCCTCACACATTCTGCTCCAGCTTTAATGTTCTGTTTGCTTCTGGCCCCCAAATGTTCCAGGCAGGTCCCATTTCAGGGCACTTGTGCTTGCTGTTTCCTTTACCAGGGATACCCTTTATGGAGGCATCCTCTCAGCCTGGACCCTTGCTCTATTAGGCATTTGTTCAAGTCTTTATGGCAGAGAGACCTTCCATAACAGCCCATGCTACTGTAGTGTCCTCCATCCACCTCTCTCCAGAGCACTTATCTCTACCTGGCATTACTTCATTCATTTGTTAATATATGTTTGTTTTCTGTCTCCCCGCACTAAAACGCAAACTTTATGAAAGCAGATATTTGGTCTGTTTTGTTCACAGCTACATCTCCAGGACCTTGAGAACAGTGCCTGAAATAAGACTGAGGCTCAGTAAATGATTGAGTGAATGAATAAAAGGGACTGGATACCTTAGAATCTAAATAAAAAATTCAGATAGTATGGCTTTACATATTTTCTTTTACTTACTCTAAAAACCACCCTCTCCTATTCAGTATATAACCCTTTCACTCATGTTTCTATAAGCTCTTCATGCTTTTGTAGCTTACTCTTATTTGGCCTGCATTCCAGTGATCTATCCAACTATAAATTGGAATGCATGTGAAAGGCTACCGTGTGTTAGTAGCTACACAAAAGCTTACAATGTTTTGCCAGTCTTCTTCTCTTTCGCAGTGCCCTCCATGCCCTGTAACTTCTCTGATTAATAACAATGTTGACCACTATGACCTGAAAAGGTTTTCTCTCTCTTTTAATTTTTGAAATAAAGATCTGACTGCTTAAGCTTCTGTTTGGAAGACACAAATACCATGGTAACAAAACAATGCACATAAAAATGGCAGAGATAGAAGGTTTCTGAGACGTTTAAAAAATTTCCATCATCCCATTGTGGATTTTTAATTCATTCATTTAACAAGTACTTATTTCATACATATTCATACTTATTTCATAGTTATTTCTCAGGAAAGAGATGGCAAAATCAAGACTAGGCTCTGTGTTTCCTAATTTGTGGTCATATTTACAGGGTGGAATATATTTTGTTTCTCATTTTGTAATTTTCAGATTAAGTTTTTCAATATTAATGCCTGATACTGATATCTAACTTTTTTGGTATCAAAAGATACTTTAGATGAACACATTTCTCCTTTGCCAGTAGAAATGGATTTCTAAACATAACTTTTCTTCCCTCTTGCAAATATTAGTCAATGTTTCATACTAAGCAGTAACGTCATTCCTAAATACTAACATACTCTCAGCACTAATACATTCTTCGTGATACCTATCAATCATGTTCACTTTATTTTGGATTAAGTTTTACTGGTTATTAACCACTTCATTGAACATTTATGTGTTTTGAGTGCCCCACATGTGACAGTAACTGTCCTTGAAGAGTTTATGCTTAATAAGTAACCATTCACAGAGGACATTTAAGAAGACAGCATGTGTGTGGGTGGCTGGATAAAATAATCCCCTAGACCAGGGATGAGCATGCTGGAAAGGTTAAAGACAAAATGAAACTGTTTCATAAGATGACGATTGGCTTGTATCAATTCACTTTAACATTTACAGTGGATTTACTATGGTTACACAAGTGAATAGGAAACTGCCTTTTTATAATTTTCACAGTATTCTAGTCACAGGGACTAGAATACAATGTGACCAGTGGAATATTAACAACCTGGATGAAAGATCAAAGGGTGTATCAAGTGACAGAGTGCTTGGGAAGCGAGGGGACTGCTTACAGACACTACATGTCTTCTGTTTATTCTATATTTTTTGAATTCTTCATATCTGCCAATTCCATATGTTTCATATGGTGAAAGACAGAGCAAGGATATTTAAGTGAAAGACAAACCACATGGTCTTACATTATTACCAAAGTTTATAATATAATAATAGTCAAATACTGCCGAGTGGGTTTTATGCTAGTCTTTAACATGTTCCAGAAGCTTCTGAATATTCAAACATTTTACATTGTATTCATAATTATTTCCCTTTTGAGATTGATCTTCTAAAGATAGGAAAATTCTTAAAATGCAAGCTACTTAACTGGTACGAACAATCATGGTCCCTGTAAAATAAAAGCTTTTCTCAAAAAAAGCTCTTGTTTAAATGCACTGATTAACTTCTGATGCAAATGACGTTTGCCTTCTGCAGCAAACATCATCTGCTATATTCATGGTATATGAATGTCTTTGAGGGTTAGCTTGTTACCCAATGAATTGAGATCTTCCTAACAATGGGTTTCTCGAGGGTACTTACATATTCTTCATAAGCCTCGTGGGCTGGAGGAGGGGGTGCCCTGTATCCCGGCACTGCCGGTGCTCCGCGGGCTCGTGGAGTAGGGACACCTCTTGCTACAGGAGGCACTGGAAGAGCTCCACGAGTCACAGTAGTCCCTCGAGGGGTGAGGACACCCCGTCCAGGCGGGGGGGGAGGAGGAATGGCGCCCCCACGGCCCCTAGGAGGAACAGGTCATGTACAGATGAGAATCCAGTGATGAGAGAGACTGAAACAGACTAAAACAGACTACACTGATGGAAAGAAAACCAAATTTATTTCTGTATGCATGTGCGTGTGTGTGTGTGTGTGTGTGTGTGTGTGTGTGTGTGATTGAGACTCTTGAGGATGTAAAGCATTTGACGTCTATAGTAGAATAAATTTTGTAAATGCTATCTATGACTTACTTATAATGAAAATCGTATCAAATACTTTACTATAGAAAACCAACCAAACAACCAAACAAACAACCAAACACAAACCAACGCACTCTCATTTTATTCCAGATTTGCCAAGAAGACCCAAATCAGAGTTTCTGGTAACATGTAAGTATCCTCTGCCTTTTAAAAGTTCACCTTATGCCACTTTGCTTTTACAAAAGACTGACTTTAGCACCTGTTTTCGCTAACTGAAAGATCTCAGAAGGGGATTTCTGCTTTTATGAAAAAGGCGAAAAACAAAAATAGAGTTTAGTATTTGTTTTTTAGCGAGCCATTATAGGGTCAGTGCGCACCCCAAGCAGCGAGAGTGGAGCCACCAAGCTCCTTCCCCTGGTACTACACTCAGCATCTTACCATCAACCTGCCAGGGCTTTGAACTGTGTGAGCATCTGTGCTTTATCTCCATTTACTTTGTGCATCCATTAGCAAGATGTATCCTAAGGTATCAGAAAAGCCTGAGGTCATTTTTTGAGGGGTCTGAGAGCACTCAAAAATTTTGCATATAAATTAATGGCAATTGCTTCTTTGCTTTATTCCATTTCAGCTTATGAGATATTTCATAGGAATATTCTACTTTTGGATAGCAGGGGAAACCTGTATGGCTCACTGGACCATCTATGAGACTGAGCTGCTAAATGTCAATGTCTCCTCCATGTTGGAAGTTATTGACAGTGAGTGCAACGTTGTAACTTACAATGAAAAAAATCTGTGTGCGCTTTCATACTTTAATAAAATGTGGAACTCTAAGCATGGTGATATCATTCTGTTTATTATAGTAGCTTCAGCTTAAGGTCATTGAAATCGGAACTCATTGTCACTGATTTGTCATCATGCATACAACCCCCTGAACTGGTATAGTCACTAATATAATTTATTTTCCTATGGTAACTACGGTGTTAGTGAAATACATTAGGATTCTGCAATAAAAGAATAGACTGAATGCTCTGTACTACAGTGCTTGACACAAAAGTAACTTATATTAAAAGCCTAAGATCAAATGGTTGCAGCCAACTTTTATGGTTTTCCAAGGCCTTTGGAAAGGTTGAGTGTTTGAAGTCTTTGGGCAAAAGCATGGTTATTTCACTTTTTATTATGTCTGAAAGGCTGGCCTCCAGAAAGCACTGCTTTCAGCAGGAACACTAAAGCTTTGGGAAAAATGATGATCATTGGGATGTCAACAATCACACTGCTTGGCTGTACCCACAGATGGGGGATGTAGGTTAGGCTTTCTGCTATGAATAGCAGTCAGCTGGCTCTTTCTTGCTTGCAGAAAATGAGCTTTTGTGACTGAACAGTAAGAATGCTGGTAAAGCTTTTAAACGTTTTAAATAGATTGTAGAGCTGATGAATAGAGAAATTATCAGAGAACTTATTGTAAGTCTAATGTATAGAGAATGCTCTCCTAGATTGGGGAAGGTGAAATACAAAAGACCCAGAAGGCCCAGTGCCCACTTCAAACACAACAATAGCTGAGAACACAATATACTATATTATCATCAAAATATAAAACACATCTATGAAAAATGATGTAAAGACCAATTTTACCTTCACTGGGCCTCCAAGGGTCTGTTTCCTCAGCAGGGTGAGCATACATCCAGGTTTGCCCAGAATAATTCTGATATACAACTGCTGTCCTAGCTTCCTGTTTAGTTTAGCATTTTAACATTCTCAAAAGTGTCCAGGTGTGGGTAGTAAATGATTTTCACAAGTCTTATTTTAATGAATAATCACAAGGAAGAACTATAACTCCCCGGGTTTAAGGTGGATTTTTTTTTTTTCTAATGGGTAAAATCAGATCTCTCAATCTGTAACAACTGTTCCTGCTTTAAAATTATATGATGCTCACATCAAATCTAATTTCTCATCCTATTCCTCCGTCAGTTGTGTCCCAGACACAGCCCTAGAAAACCTGTTTCCTGAATCTGACTCATCACCTCCATACACTATGTTCTTTCCCTGGAATTTTAATCTCATATCTCTTTTCTCCAATTCAGCTGAAGTTTCACATCATCTATTTTAGGATACTGTCCCCGGCTGAGTCTACACTACAGTATTCTTCATTTTTCTGACTTCTCAAAAGTTTTCCATTCTCAATACTCCACCTCCTGCTCATTCCAGAACTGAATGCAATCTAGTTATTGCTTCCCCACTTTGCTGAAAATACTCTTTCTGAGATTACCAGTAACTTTTCACTGGTAACAAATCCACTGGATTCATTTACAGTCCCCATTTCACTGAACTTGCTATATTTATCACTGTGGATTACTATTTGGAAAATGCCCTCTTTGGATCCTTGCATTCTCTAAGGCTAATGACGACTGTTACCTGTTTCCTTCCTAACACATGCCATATCCTGGATTATATGCCTTCTATCAGAGGTTCCTTAACTTGTCTGCATTTCAGAATTTACCTGAAGACCTTCAAAAAATTCCAAATTCCAGACCACACCCCAGGCCAATTAAATCACAACCTCTAATGGCAGGAAGCCCTCAGTGATTCCAGTATGTAGACCAATTTGGGAACCACTGCCCTATATGTATCATCTAATTCAAAAATCTTGACAAGGTTGTCATGTAGACATTTCTAAGATACTTTGAAGGTTGAGTAACAAGTCACAGAAAGTACAAGTCACCTGCTCAAGGTCCTACTAGATCCATAGATCTTGGATAATTATAGGAATAACTATAGGCTTTGTTTAACTTGGTCCCTCACCAAATCTTATTTGATGTCATTAATCTCTAACTAAGCTAGATGTCAAAGAGTTATCCTTGTGTGGGCCACTCTTTCTTCTCCAACATCTAATACAGTACTAATTCCTATAAATTCTTATCTCTAATCTAGCCCTGTATCTCTATACAAGGGCTGTGCATTTCTGTCTTGGATAATGGACTTGTCTCCTCACTGGCTTCCCTGCCATAAATCAGGGTCTTTATGTCCGTCTCTCTTTGATTGCTCTACTTCTCTATCAGTCACAGTAACGACTGAGCAGTCTTTCTTAGAAACAAATACGATTATTCCTTTCTTCAACAAACTCCATCAGTTCTCTGTATTAATTCTCATTAATTAATGAACAAAAGCCTTCAAAATCTGCCCCTAATGTTTTATTTTCCACAGTTTTCTCTAAATATATAGTGATGAAGTGCATCAGAGATGTCAAATATCTTAATTCTTCAAATATGTACTATGAATTATTATATAGATGTAATGCTTTGTTCTCTGGTATGCATAATGATTGGAGGATTAGGTAGTTTTCATAGATACATTTGCTGCAATGTAAATCATTTTAATTAAACAAATTATTATAGAAGTTTTCAAATATCCCAGGCACCATTCTTTTTTAATATAAATATAACTGAATAACTTAATAAAGTCATAATTTCATAAGTATGTACAAATTAGCATCCATTAACTCATGTTTTCAAGAACTTTCTAATCAATATGATTTTCTGTTTTGTAAAACTGTTTCCTTATTCTTTTTTTTAACTGTAGATACATTCCATCATGTGGTTTGAAATAAAAGACAACAGAGTTCTGGTCCATTTACTTTCATTAATGTTAATACATTAATGATATCAATATTGCACTGAAGTGAGGTTTAAATTCCAACATTAATTTTATCTTTTTTTCCCATAATACATATGTAGTATTAGATTTGTATGATATATATGGGATATTAAAAACCAAAAATGTTCAAGGAAATTTTTCTTCTAACATTTAAAAATCGGGACCACAAAGCACTATTCTTTATTAAATCATTAAAGAGACTAATATGTTAGAACAAAGCTTTACTGAAATTGAAATCTTATAGGGTCCACTCAAGTATGCAAATATAATATTACATTAAAGAACTTCAATAAGAAAACAAAATCTAATAATATGAAGATTTTATAATCTTAAAAAGCAGGTTAATGCATTATTTTTAAAAGATGGTCCTAATTTCAAAGAAAAAGGATAGAAAAAAACTTGTCCCCTCTGTAGATTTTCTAAATATTTATTAGTTTACATCACGTAAAACTACAAAATTTGGTATTTTGGGAATCACAAAAGTGACAGCTATGTTATTTAAAGCAGATGATTTAATCAACTTAAGATTACCTGCAATGATGTCATTTCACAACCCATCATGATGAGGTTAGAAATGTACAAGGTTTTATAAATGACTTATTCCATAAAAGTACGTCCACAAAAAAGTATGTCACATTAAATTTTAGCAATGAAAAATGTTCTTTATCAGCATCAGAGAGCTCTTTTTTTTTCATTTTTAGAGATAAAAATGCAATAATAAGCTCTCACAGATTTTCAGAAGTTTTTCCTTTAGTCAAATGTAAATTTCAGAATTGCCAGAATTTACCTTTAAATAGTTACTGCCTTGATATATTTTTTTGGAAATTTATCATTTTTAATTTTTTCCCCCGATTCACTGTAAAATGGAGGCATTTATGACTTAAATGTTAAAACAGTGTTTTTTTTGACACTGGTGGTCAACAATAATTAGGACATAATTTACTAAATAAATTGAATCAGCAAAGTATCCTAAAATCTCATAAGATGATTTCTATGCGATGTACGAATTAATATCCTAGACCTGTGTCTTTTAGAGATTTGAAGGCCAACTATAATCAGGTAAAGAGAATG
This sequence comes from Panthera onca, assembly GCF_046562875.1. Classification (NCBI taxonomy): domain Eukaryota; kingdom Metazoa; phylum Chordata; class Mammalia; order Carnivora; family Felidae; genus Panthera; species Panthera onca. The sequence continues at coordinate 55,736,758 of NC_138343.1, forward strand.
AATTACACAGTCTGTGCATGAAGGCTATTAGTATATTTTGCTTTACCTCTTTGCAAACCAATGCTTTCTGTTGAAAGCTTCACTAATTCAGAATCGTACAAAACAAACTCTGATGCAGAAAGATGCCAAATTTTTGGAAAGTGAATATCAAGTAAAATCTTCTCTGTTGACCAAGGACATTGCAAAGTCAAATGTAACTGAATTTTAAATACTCTTACCATCAGCCATATAAGAAGTGTGCTCTGGCTTTCTGGACTGGTGGTATAAGTATTATCTACCTGTCTATCTAAATGTCTATCTATCTATCATCACCTATGTCTCTACCTATCCAGAATGACTATCAATTCAAGGGCCACTCAATGCACAGACCAATGTATAGCTTTCTCTTCCTGCAAGGTCATCCTGGTTGAAAAAGACAAATAATTGTATCATCTGCATGCCCTAATCCTGGAGACAGAACCACAAAGAAGGAAGTCTCAGGTTTGCGCCTCTGATTTTCTTAGGATAGCTGGTTAGAGTTCCACCTGTGAATTCTAGAGTCAGACTGCTTGTGTAACCTCAGGCATATTCTTAACACCTTTCTGTACCTCAATTTCTCACCTGTGAATAATACTTAACCCTGCATGGAAGATTTGATGAGTTAACTTATGAAAGTTCCTATGTGTTATATAAGCATTCACTGTCCTTGCTTTTGTTGTGGTGGTGGTTGTTGATGATGTTGTTTATTCCTAGCTATGATCATGGCACAGAGCAGATCAGTAAAGGCTTGCCATCCTTGATTACAGTTAATTTATTTCAAGTAAGAGCTAATGTACCTTGAAGGGGTTGTGGGGGCTATTCTTATCCCTCTGCCTCTAATACCTCTGCCACGACCAGAGTCCTCTGAGCCATTTAAGTAAGATAATTCACGTAGCTGTTCCTGACGAATTTCATCATTGTAGTCCTAGGGAAACAAAAACAAAAAACATGACCTGATCAGTTAAAATGGGGCATGGGGATCTTAGAGCTGAACAAACACAGTATGAAAGGACATTTTTCATCTATTTTCTGGAGCCTTGTCTATGAAAATCTGAAATGATGTAAAAGTGTATATACTTTAAATTCCTATTTTTATAGAGAGAAATGGGAAGTTGCTTATTTTATCAAGGAAATACTCAGCAGGAAATCAGATGAAATGTGCTGGGATATCACTTGATGTGTTAACCAGAAAAGGAAAGACAGCAATATAGAATGAAATCTTGGAATGTACCACAGTTATGATTAACATAAAGATTACTGAAAAACAACTCTACTGGGGTGATATGTGTAAATTGCGAATGACTGCATGACATTCAAATAGCTCCTGGTGCATAAACCAAAAAGGTGCAATCTCAAGGCCCGAGGTAGACACTGTGTTAAAATCATAAAGAAGTGCAAATAATATAGCAGAGTTTCAGAAAACTGAGAAGCTGTGCAATCCAACAAGCTTGATGGACAATATTTAAAAGTAAGGAATTTTCTATGTGTTCTAGCATTGGGCTGATAGAAAGATAGCCATAGCAAAAGGCAAATTTCGCAGTGATAACCAGAGATTTAGCAAAGTCAAAGGGATTACCTTTATCTTTTGTCAGTGTGGAAATTTATCAGTCATTTCAATGGGACCAAAGAATGGATGTGAGGCACTAAAGGTGAATACTCTTTAAAGACAAATATCAGTCTTACCTGTTTCTCCTTTTATTCACACACACACACACACACACACACACACACACACCTGCTTGAATAGTACAAAACTGAATAAGTGGTTATTTTTACCAAGTGGCTAATCTGATTAAATTCTTTTTCAGTAAACATATGTTTAAGTGAAATCAATCTGCTGAATTTTCTAGTGCTGGAGAGGTGACTAGAAGTGGACACTAGAAATATTTGTGAAGGGCAGGCTGACAGAAATCATGTTGGAAGTCTAGCTGTGGACCCAAAAAACAAGCATATCGTTTAACCAAATGTTGCCAGTTTACCTCTGCATATATACGTTAACAGTAATATTACATGAAAACTGTGCTACTCACCCACACACCTCTGTCTAGAAAAAGGCAGGGATGCATTCAACCTATAAGGATTTCTAATGTACAACTTTATCTCATGCTCCAAAAACTGCCTTGATTACAAGAAAAGTACTAGTCACTCCAAAGCATACATTTTCTGATTTTTAACATGATGCTTTCACATTCATTCTCTTCAGCACCTCATAAGGGGCTGAACACAGCTGGCTGACAGAAGAACTACACAGTAGAAAATTACAGTTTCTAAGAAGTCACATATATTCAATTTATACCTCTTAATTTTCACATTCAAGTAACCACCAAACGGAAGAATATACATGTCCGTTATTTTATTAGGATCGGGGAGTGTGATGAATTGCCACTTCTGAGTGAGCTGACCAGTCGTTAAATTCCATAATTAAAATGAAAAATTAATTCCATAATTTTCCCACATAATATTCCTAATTTGCAAGAGAATCTTTGTGTGACTTCTTATCTGAGGAAAATCCATGAATTCTCAGGGTCTTTAAAAATTGTAAAAAGAGAGATCATTGTTGGAAACAATGAAATTTAAAAATTTAGAAATTTTAGGGGCACCTGGGTGGCTCAGTCAGTTAAGCGTCCGACTTCGGCTCAGGTCATGATCTCACGGTCTGTGAGTTCGAACCCCGCATCGGGCTCTGTGCTGACAGCTCAGAGCCTGGAGCCTGCTTTGGATTCTGTGTCTCCCTCTCTCTCTGACCCTCCCCCGTTCATGCTCTGTCTCTGTCTCAAAAATAAACATTTAAAAAAAATTAAAAACAATTAAAAATTTAGAAATTTTAGATGAATTCAATTTATGTAAAAATTTACTTTTATGCCAGAATCAGAAAATGTAATAATGTGGATGTGGTCTTATTCGTTGTGTAATCTTAAAGAAGAGGAAGATGAGGCTGAGAAGAAAATAGGGAAGAAAGAGGAGGAACTTATTCAGAGAGCAGGAAAGAATAATTCCCAATTTGGTCAGGCCTCCCTGAATGCATACCTTGGATAGGTCGCATCACACGGACTCTGGAATTATCCATGTGATTTGCCTTAGTCAATTGAACAAGAAATGTAACAAAAGCAAAGACATGAAAAGTCCTTCCATACTGGAGATTGTCCTTTCTTGTCACTGGAGACTTATGCTACCAGGTGAAGAAGCCAGGCTGGCTTCCTGGATAATGAGAGACCATGTGGAGAGAGGCTCCAGTCACCCCTTCCTTCCCACCGTCCCATCTGTTATCCCAAACATAAGAGTGAGGTCATCCTAGGCCATCCAATATGAGTCAAGCTGATGAAGACCATAAAAAAATCACTTACTTACCCCCGGAACTGGTAGAAATAAATAATAAAGTGGTGCTTTAAGCCAGCATTGTGGTCGTTTGTTTTGTGCAAAAGCTAACAAACAGAGAGGGGACTGCTCAGCATGGAACACGAGAGACCAAAGTCAGAGGGGCATACTTCAGCAGTCTTTTCCCTGTCCTGTCCAAAGGAGGGTGCTTAGACCCAGATGTGATCTATATATTATTTGGGGTATGTGTAGCCCTGCTATGGAGGGAAATATAACTAATGTCATACCCTGGTGTCATTAAAGTTTGAATTGTCCACTTAAAACACTTTATTCAGAGTCTATGCTCACCAATCCAACTGCAGATTGGAATTCAGGTCCTAGACAGAAATCTGCTAACATGCAGAGAATCTGTTTATTTTTTAACAAGAATATTTGACACTGCAGGTTAATTCTTAGTGTAAGTAAAACAACTATTATTGATATATAATGATATACAATCAGGTTTTCTATGAGCTTAACTAGATATTCTGTTTTGAAAAATGGATCATCTTCCAGGATTGTGGTGGTCAAGAGAATACAAACCTCCAACTACAGATGTAATTGACTAAAATTTCCAGTTGCTCTGTTCTGAAACCTCTTGTCCCCAATGCCATGCTCCCCATGAGTGACTCTTAGTCAGTGGCTAAATGTGGTCAAGATGCTAAAATAGGCCCATTCTTGGGAATCACAAGACCCGTCTTCCTATACCTGAAGGATTCCCTGACAGCCTTGCTGAACTTGTTTTAATCTCATTGCACCAGGGCAGTCGAGGCCCCTCTACCTCTCTTTCCTTTGGGTCAGATATTGTAGTGTGAGGGCTCACCAGCATTCTCTGGCTCCCTTCTTATTTTGTGTTAAAGAGAATTTTCCCTAACAAAATCCTTATGTGTATAATCCCAACTTGGCATCTGCTGCTTGAAGGACACAAACCAACATACACAATGTTAACAAAACCAAGTTTGCTAAGATTACAAAACTGAGAGCTTTGGTAAATGCATTAATGTCAATGCTGGTGTAGCCTGTTCTGTTCAACACACCTTATGCTCTGATTAAATTGGAGTGCTTGCCATTCTCTTACTTAAAAATGGTCATATACAGATTAAATGTGAACTGTGAACTGATTATTGATTACCATAAAGGGTGGTGATTGATATTTTTTAAGAAAATGAATTGTTTGTTGCCCAATTTTTTGTAACACTTCACTTAGTAAGACAATATGAGTCATCAACATATTTTGGGCCGGAGATCAGAACAACTTGGTAGGTGCAGATAAACTGCAGCAACAATGAAAAACTGTGGGTACATGTGTGTGATGGGGTAGCAGAGAAAGAAAATGGGCATCCACGAAAAAATTTAGTAGGAGTCCTCAACTGGGAAGTATATGATATATTTGGGAAAGGTAGGGACAAAAGACATTTAAGGTGCAGAGATGGCTAGAAGTAGAACATTAACAAGATAAAAGAAAGAATGAGGAAAAAAGTGTAGAGGTGGAGAATTTATATTTGGTCTTAATCAGCTTAAATTTAAAATGCCAAAGTGGGGCGCCTGGGTGGCTCAGTCGGTTGAGCATCCGACTTCGGCTCAGGTCATGACCTCGCGGTCCGTGAGTTCGAGCCCCGCGTCGGGCTCTGTGCTGACTGCTCCGAGCCTGGAGCCTGTTTCAGATTCTGTGTCTCCCTCTCTCTCTGGCCCTCCCCCGTTCATGCTCTGTCTCTCTCTGTCTCAAAAATAAATAAACGTTAAAAAAAAATAAATAAATAAAATGCCAAAGTGACAGTAAGGGTTACCTTAGAAATTCAGATCTGGGTAGGGAGAGTAAATATGAGAGTCATCTACACATATTTATGATAATAGAAGCACAAAGATTGTATAAGAGATTAGTAAAAGAATGTAGTGATTAGAATTTTCTAATCTACTTTTAATGCAAATTTGTATCCTTGAAGATGTCACTTATTAACTGTAGTATTTGGATCATTAAATGTTAAATGACCAGGCCTTTTAATAAACTCAGGTTTGTCTAATTAGACAACCAAAATATACACACTTCTGTATTTATAGTAATGAAGCATCTACATGTTTCAAATAAATATGGAAAAGAACTTTTTAAATGTCTGCATGTAGGAATAGTTGATACTAATAACTTCCTAGACTGAATATATTCTGTGTATTGTTTTATAACATAAATATAATTTTCTAAACCCTAAAATCTGTAATTTTTTATTATAGTGCTTACTTCCAGTCTTCATTAAGCACAAACCTATTTTTGAATTAATCTTTCATAACTAGAACCTGAGTCTACCTGAAGCTAGTATATCCAGCTGGACATTTAACTGTGGTATGAGTTGCTGATACTTTAGTTATATAAAATCTTAATGACACGAGCAAACAAAACCTTCCAAGTTTACCTTGCAAATGTTATCTTATCAAAAATATATCACTACCTAGTTCACCTGGTGTTATTGAGTTCTAAGGTGCTGGGGTCACGAAATATGTATACATACGAATGTATGGTTGTAGTTTTACGGCATTTACAATTTTTATGCCCAATTTGCTAACAACATATTCATTGAGATGTAAAAATATAAGTTTATAAATAGTAATTATGAAAACTTTCATTTTATGATATTATTTCATTTATTACTATAATATTAAGAGATCTTTGAGAGATAAAGACATAAATATAGAAAAATGATTACCTAAGCATGTGATAAAGTTCATAAAGGACAAAGAAAGGTACAATTATGACAATTCAGGATGAACAAAAGTGGAAAAATTAATTTCCAGTCACTTAAAATAAATAAATAATAATATAGATAATTTAATAGATAAGATATTAAATATGATTTATTATAAATGATGAGATAATAAAATAATAAATATTAAAAATAAAATATTATATGTTTAACTTGTATGCAAAAGCAGAATATTTCAAAATTTTTGAAATAAAGCTAACCCTCATATTATAAAATTGTTCTTGTCAAGAAAAAATGAAAGTTATACTTACAGATGAACCTTACTATTATTTTAAATAAGATTCAACTGATGAATGGATAAAGAAGTGGTTTATATACACAATGGAATATGGGGCGCCTGGGTGGCTCAGTCTGTTAAGCGTCCGACTTCAGCTCAGGTCACGATCTCGTGGTCCGTGAGTTCGAATCCCGCGTCGGGCTCTGGACTGATGGCTCAGAGCCTGGAGCCTGCTTCCGATTCTGTGTCTCCCTCTCTCTGCCCCTCCCCCGTTCATGTTCTGTCTCTCTCTGTCTCAAAAGTAAATAAAACCTTAAAAAAAAAAATTTACAATGGAATACTACTTGGCAAAGAGAAAGAATGAAGTCATGCCATTTGCAGCAATGTGGATGGGACTGGAATGTATTATGCTGAGTGAAATAAGTCAGTCAGAGAAGGACAGACACCATATGTTTTCACTCATAAGTGGATCTTGAGAAACTTAACAGAAGTTCATGGGAGAAAGGAAGGGGGAAATAGTTACAAAGAGGGAGGGAGGCAAATCACAAGAGACTCTTAAATAGAGAACACACTGAGGGTGGATGGAGGGATGGAGGAGAGGGGAAAGTGGGTGATGGGCATGAGAAGGGCACTTGTTGGGATGAGCACTGGGTGTTGTATGTAAGCCAATTTGACAATAAATTATATTCATAAGAAAAAAAAAGATTCCAGGCCTGGGATTCCACACTTCAAATAATAAAGAATGCTTTACTACTTTGGCTATACCAGCAGTAAATAAATCATACGCACTCTAAAAATACTCTTTACCTTGAAGACAAACTAAGTTGCTTTAAAAATGCTGATTGGTTTGATCTGCAGCTTTGGGTTCAGACAGAAGGGGTCGTAACAGTGAACTTTTGAATGAATCTATCAAGGCTTAAATAACACATGCATATCATACAAAAACATTTTTAGAATTGATTCAAATTTTAATTTTATTTTCCTACAATGTCCAAAAATTTCGCTTGTTTGCTACCAAAATCAGTTTTTAAAAATTGCTGTCTTGAAATAATAACAAAGATATTCACAATACTTGTTCTATATTCCTTTTGCTTAGGGTGAGGCAAATTAGCCCTATGAAACAATTTCCATGAAATTCATGAGTGCTCCTTTTCGCATCTCCGACAAAGCCCTCCCACCGTGACGGCATATGGTGTAAACAGTATACACAAAAGCTCAGAGCAGACAGATGTTTGGATGTTCCTAGAAAGGACTCATGCTCATAGTCTGCATATTTAATGTATATGCATAATTTCCCAGTTACATACACTCATGTCCATCTGTTATGATGGCATTTTGCCCACATACAAATTGGGAAGATTATTTCACTTGCGTATTGATGCCAGGTGATGACAGGTGTAGATAGGCTACCTGGGGGCACAGTGAGGGACCATTTTCCTGCCAAATTCCCTCCTCTGAGACTCTGATGGGCATTGGCGCTGCACATTTAAAACTGTGATTATAACCACTGGTAACATGTGAACGTATATTTGGCTCTACCAATGCCAAGACTGTCAGACAACATCAGGGGAGAATGAAATGCAGACTGTAACCCGTCTGGGCCATGACAAAGAGATCTGGGATTTCCTAAGCCCCTACAAACAATTAGGTTAGGGCACTTTCACTAGAGTAATAAACAAGAAAGTGCGGGAGGTAATGGGTCCTGTGCCAATATCAAATCTGTAGCTGGACTGGAATGGGTAGTAAGCTCTTTCAGAAAACAACCAGTGCTGTGCTGGATATTATTTAGCAAAACATCTTAGGCTATTAGATAACATCTTTTAGCCAACGCAGGATGAGTTTTAATCAGCCCGGGCGTGGTACCAGAAAACCTCATTAACAAAATGTGGTCAAAGAACAGTCAATTTAGATTTATTAAGAATCTGTTTGGTGCATGACTCTGCATAAGGTCTATATAAAGGCTTTATAAAGCTTATTCACCAAAGGACATCAAATATCACAAAGTAAAAATGTGGACTTTGTATCTTGAACCACTATGGATGGCAACTTCTGTTATTCAAGATTTTTTCTTTTTCCCCATTATAAAGTAATTTTGCACACTATATAAAAATCATCAAAGAATAAGACAATAATTATACATATTTTAGGTAGATATTTTGCAGGATTATTGGCTTATTTTCTCTCTTGTTTTATTTTACCTTAGCAAACATCAGCCACAGATATATGAGGTCTAGGAAGCAAGACCTTTTGAATGAGCACCAAAGGATTCATGTAATTGGGTGTATTTGACTTACGTATTTGGTGTCATTACTTCACCCATCCCGGCATATAAGAATCAGCCACTACCTCAGGGTGGATTTAGGGTCATAGATAAATATTTAGATAACAGTAAATGAGAGATTTGGGTTGTTATTCTAAAAATACCAAGTTCCATTTGTTTAAACAGAGCCAAAATGACATTTTTTTTTCTGCAAATTTCCTTGGCAACTTTACTGCACACATGATACAGGAGTTCTCTCTCAATTTTAAGTTAAAATAGGCATTGATTTAATACTTTGGCATATCATATCAACCTTAATTTAGGGATGCAAAAACAAACCCCAAACTTCTGGCTAACACAGAATTGATGATAGTTATTGGTACATTGATCAAATGGGTCCAAATTCTTCTTAGCAAAGAATCAGCATGACAAGTATATATTTAGAAGAGAGTACAAATTCTGTGCATGAAAAACGTTGATAGAATATGGCACATGTGGGTGATTTTTATTAATAACCTTGTAATTCTGGGCCTTCCTTGGACATAGAAAATTCATATATTCAAGGTGGTAAAAATGCATCTAACCAACCAGATTTTTTAAAGTGCTTAAAGGAATTTTGCTAAATAAATCACCATTTTACTTATTTAATGTCTTTTTGAGCAGCAAGTACATGTCAGACATTGATGTAGGTGTTGGAGACACAGTAGAGGAAAACCCCTGAACCAGCAGAACTTAAGTGAATACAGAAAACTAGATCCCTACACCTGTTCATGAATTGTTCTTCTTTCTAGGCAAGGATAGATGCCTTCTTAGACTTGAAAACTGATTTATTCCCAATATTATAATGATGTTTTTAGTGGCTACTACCTTTCTACTTTGTTTTATTAAAAAATGTTGAACTCTACATTTCTGTTTTAGAAAGAAAAGTGTTAACTGAGAAGACCTATCTGGGTGGCTCATGAGAAAATCTCTCCTAGAAGTTCTTTGTTTTTTCCCAAATGAAAACATTGTGATGATTCCTTCTGAGTGTTTTAATCAGGGAAACAACAACCTACTCAGTCATGGCAACTTTTTTGAAGCTCTTTGAGAAGGGTATAAAATATGCTGCACATGCCTTTTTGTTTAAACTTGTCCTTTTATTTGGCTTGCAGTTACCAGTTCCTTCCAAATTTAATCTTTAAAAAAAACAAAACAAAACTTTGTATAGTATTCTTCCTGAACATTTAATCACATTACAGTAGATTAGCCCTTAAAAATAATTAAAGTGCTACTTTTTCAACTGTTGAATTAGAAGAGAGCAGGGGGCACCTGGGTGGTTCAGTTGGTTGAGCGTCTGACTTCGGCTCAGGTCATGATCTCACGGTCCTTGAGTTCAAGCCCTGTGTCAGGCTCTGTGCTGTCAGTTCAGAACCTGGAGCTTGCTTCGGATTCTGTGTCTCCCTCTCTCTCTGGCCCTCCCCCACTCACGCTCTGTCTCTATCAAAAAAATGAGTAAACATTTAAAAAAAAGTTATACTAGAAGAGAGCAGACTCATTTAGTAGCTGGGAAAGGTGAATGTAGGACAGAAGCCGAGCAGAGGCAAGCAGGAGTGAGAGTATCCAGCTAAGGTGAAGGATGCTAACTAAAGAGTTCAGCTACTGAAAACTCAAGAAAGGAAAGCAACAAACACCTGATGAAAAACTTTAGTTCCACGATCAGTGACTGAAGAAATGGACTTGTGATATATGAATGTAATACAATGAAGAAGTATTTGAAGACACATCAAAATATGATGTGAAAGTTCCCAAGTAGCCTCATGAAAGAAATTAGAATTGCAAAGTGAAAAGAACACTGATTTGAAGTTAGAGGGATTGGGTGTACATCCTTTCTTCCTTTCCTTGCTTCCATTAGTTCTGCCTCAATAGGAACTGTCTGTTGAATTGTTCAGCTGGATTCCTCTTCCTCAATTTACTAAGGTCCTTTAATGGACTGTAAATCATATTTGTTTATTTGTGGGTGGGTTTGTTCAGCCTCTGAATGGGTCTTGAGTTGGAGCCTCTTCATCAGGTGAGGAAGACTTGGGTTCTTTGCTGTCATGGGCTCATGCAGAGCAGCTGACATGCTGGGCTTCTCTGAACCGGGACAGCACAGCTCTCTGTCCTCAGGCTTCTCCTAATATTCCCTAGTTCCACAGGCCATGTGTATAGCTCTCCTCAAGAGCACTAAAGTCAACTGAAACAGGCAGCCCCCTTTCCTTCCTCCACATAATGAACATACATGGCGGGCTGTCAGAATCAATTATTCTGTAGAAAAGGTTCACTGCAGGAAGCCACCAGATCCCCTCAAACATGGGATTGATGGTCTGTTTTTAGGGCTCCTTTCAGGCCTTGGATCTCTTCCTTCTTTAACTCTGCATCTCAAAGAGTAAAGATAATGTCTGCTTTCTTGGAATCACATACAGTATCAGGTACTTCAAGACCATTCAGTTTCCCTACCAAGATACTTGTGTCTGTCAAGTCCTTTCATCAAAGCCAAGGGAGAAATAGTATTGAGAGTTAGCACTCAGGTCACAAACTTTTCCCTAATGCCTTCCCCACTCACTTTTAAGATTTAAGATTCATTCTGTAAACTTTGATTGAAAGACGGTAACCATTTAAATGTTCTATAAAGAACACGCTTTAGGATTCATCAACATCAGTTCTATGGTCCGTGATGAAGGTTATACTTTGATTTGCTTTTATCCCAACTGGAGAAATTATGGGTTCTCAAGAGGTGGGGAGACCAGTCAAAGGAACTTCAGTTTTCCTTCATTTCCTATGAAATGCAAGATCAAGCAACATCTGGATACTATCTACAGTGTTCTTGTCCTTTGCTTGAAGGTAGGATTCTTATTTTGTTCTAAAGATCTAGAATACTACCAGTGCAGGCTCATATCATTCAGAGCTAGGGATAGAAAGCAGAATTTATATTGAACCTGAACAAACATAATAAGGCCAGGAGCCAGGAAGGGGCGTCTGGGACAATTGCATTCCTCAGTGAAAAAATATATTATTATTAAATATAGTAACACTCTCTATATTAAATACAGCAAATATGCTTATTTGTTTATATATTTGTTCTAGGTGCTACAAAAACAGTAAACAAATGGCCTTCATTGAATTTACTTACATTCTAAAGCAGGGAAACAGACAACCAAAAAGCAAACAAAGGAATAAGTAAGCTTATTTTAGACAATAATATGCTGTGATAAAAAGGAACAGGGCAACATTACGGAGGGGCTGTTTGGAAAAGCTGGTTTAGATGGGAAGTCAGTCAGAGCCTCTTTGAAGAGGTAACATACAAACTGTGACCTGAATGTAGAGAAGCCTGACATGCAAGGATCTGGATCACTAGTCTTCCAGGTAGCTGGAAGGCAAAGGCAATGAGACAGGAAGAAGCTGAGCTTCCTAAGGAACAGAGAGAATTCTGGTGCGTGTATATCAAGAATTTAGTAAGCACAGGAGAGAGTGATATTAGGTCAGATAAGTAGACAGGGGCTGGATCATACTGGCTCTTTTTGGTTTTATTCTAAGTATATTAGATGGCCTAGGGAGTATTTAACTGGACAGTGAAATAACCAGTTTAATATCTTAAAGGGAACATGAAGGGTGCTATTAGGAAAATGGGTTAAAATGGAGGTAGAGTGGAAACAGGGAGAAAGGTGAAGACACTATTGTTGCAGTTCGTACGCTCACTACTGCAGTCTCTTCTGCTGCTACCAAGGAGAGTGGTGGAGAGGAAGATCCACTGCTTACTTCTGGACATATTTAGAGGGAAAACTGGCAGAATTTTCTGACATTGCTGATAGATCAGGTATGGGGAGTTATGAAGAAAATGGACTCAAATGTGACTCCCAGAATTTTGGTTTATGCAACTGACTCAATCATGGTATCACCGAGATGGGAAAGATGTGTGAGTTCCCTTCATATCTCTCTATTCTTAAAAAAGGAAAGTAAACATTATTTGTAAACAAGGAGGCTTTTTAAATTGGGACTTTTAAGGTGTGATGATTCTCTCCTATATGGGTAGCTTGTCTTCCGGGTAGACATACAAGTCTTTAAGAACCCTGTTTAAAAAAAAAAAAAAAAAAAAAAAAAAAAGAGAGAGAGACAGAAGGCAAAAGACATAGTCTATTAATCATAAGAAAGAATATAAATGCCCTTACATGAAGGCATTTAGGGGTCAAAAAGGAGAGTGGAGGTGGACATTTGTTAGTTAGAAGTAAAAAAGAATCCAGGAAGATTTAAATGTCATGAAGTCAGGACAAAAAAGCAACAGGGTAGAAGAGACAATAATCCAATTTTCCTAAAACATCATGTCTGAGGTGGATAGTAGAAGGGTGTATGGAGAGAAGGTTGGGAGATTGGAGGTTTGTGTTCTCAAGACAATGAGTATTCACAGAATGGTATCACCATGTACAGGTGTTGGAAGGATCACTCAGGAATGTGGATGATGGACTGGAGTGGCAGGGATGTTATTCGCTTCTCCAGAAGAAACTCAATTGCTGCAGAAGACTTTTAGAGCAGTCCAGACATGAGAAAATGAAGATTGCAGTGAGGGAAGAATTCAAGTTTTGCTCTTAAATGAGATTTGGGCCTTTGAATGAGTCATTTCTGGCTCTATTTCTATAGCTGGAAAATGAAAATGTGGTCATAATAATCCAACTAAATAATCCCCAAGGTGTCTCCATATGATTTTCTCATGAAAAAGGCTGCAATAGACATCCAAAGGAGGATAGGCTACTGAATTTTTACTTTCCTACTCTAGCACTGAAATACAAATGATTAGAGTGCTATGTGCACATGGAAATGTAGTGTACTTATCTATTTATATAATAATTTCTTCACAAAACACATACTTAAATGACAACTTTGCTTTGCAGACCATCTCATTTCACATACTTCTTTACCACAAAGTCACTGAAACAAAGAGGAATTTAAAAAAAAGATTTAAAAAATAGTATCAGCAAATCCTCTTGAGGAGAAAGAAAATGCTATAAAAAGAGATTTATACTTTGGTTTGTTACACCAGTTTTAATGCTGGTATAGAATATGAATTGCAATTGGAGTCTTAGGACTCTAGTGGCAGTAAAGGGCTTTTGTGGTTATTAAACATCTCAACTTTACTCAGGCATTTAGCAAACCACAAAAGCCATTAATTGGCTGTCTTCTGCAGTATTACGGATATTGCTTCCAAAGCATCAGTAAGTACAGAGCAGACCTATGGTTCTCTTTCTTTTATCACCCTTCAGACAATTTATAGATTAGAAATACAAACCCAAATCTTGATTTTATAATGAACAAAAACATTCTTCCAAGAAGTTTGACTTCTATAGGTTTCTAAAATATACTTAATTCTAAACTTAATTAGCCTCATGCTTGCAAATCAGCCGTTGAGACTTAGAATTTAATGTGAGTGATTTCCATATGGCCTTGTTCTAAAAAGTTAAAAGGATACGTGTAAAATTTTGTTGGTTTAAGACCTATATTTGTGCTAAGTAATTGATGTTTATATAGGTGAAGGTGTGCACGTGAAGGCAGAGAATTCAACTCTCACAAAAGTACTTTTGCTATATCTCTAAATTATTTGCAACACAACTAGAATTTTGAGATTCCACCCAAACTTTCTGGATATCACATCCTCTGATTTATCACTATTTAGAATATAATTATAGTATATTACATATACAAATCAATATGAGAAGAATTGCCAACTCCTGCTTAACTAAGCTTTACAAAGAAAGTTCTATACTCAGCATCAAATGCAAATACGGATTTGTAAAGCCAATAAACAACCTGAACAATAATGTAGGATAAATTTTAAAAATCAATCGGGATTTTAAGACAATGAGAAGACAAGTCAGACTGGGTAAAAATATTTGCAAACACTACATCTGTTAAAAGACTATTATCCAGGGGCGCCTAGGTGCCCCAGTTGGTTGAGTATCTGACTCTTGATCTCGGCTCAGGTCATGATCTCATGGTTTGTGAGTTTGAGCCCCACATCAGGCTCTGCACTGATGGTGCAGAGCTTGCTTGGGATTCTGTCTCTCCTTCTCTCTGCCCTTTCCTTGCTTGTTCTCTCTCTCTCTCTCTCTCTCTCTCTCTCTCTCTCTCTCTCTCTCTGTCTCAAAATAAATAAACTTAAAAACAATTTTAAAAAGACTATTATCCAAAATATACACTTGATTCTTAAAACTCAGCGATTAGAAAATGAACAACTTGATTAAAAAATGAACAAAAGATATGAACAGACACTTCACCATAGAAGACATACAGATTAGAAATAAGTATATGAAAAGATGCTCCACATCATAGGCCATTAGGTAACTGCAAATTAAAACCATAATGAGATATGACTACATACCTCTTAGAATGGCAAAAATTCAAAACACTGACAACACTAAATTCTGACAAGGATGTAGAGCAATAGGAACTTTCATTTATTGCTGGTGGGAACGCAAAATAGTACAGCTACTTTGAATGACAGTTCGGAAGTTTCTCACAAAAGTATATATAGTTTTACTATATAATCCAACAAACATACTACTCCTTGGTATTTACAAAAGGACTTGAAAATGTAGATCAGCCCCAAAGTCTGCCCACATACGTTTATAGAATCTTTACTCACAATTACTAAAACTTGGAAGAAACCAAGAAATCTTGCAGTAGGTAAATGGATAAACAAACTGTGGTATATATCCAGACAACAGAATATCATCAACGTCAGAAAGAAATAAGCTATCAATCCATGAAAAGACATGGAGGAAACAAATATATATTATTAAGTGAAAAAAGCCAATCAGAAAAGGCTACATACTATATGATTCCAACTATATGACATTTTGGAAAAGGCAAAACTATGGAGATGATAAAAGGATTAGTGGTTGTCACAGGCAAAAAAGAGAAGGAAGGGGTGACTAGGTAGAACAAAGAGGATTTTTAAAGCAGCCAAGCTATTCTGTACAATACCATAATGGTGGAGACATATCTAAGTCTGTTCTGGCTGCTATAACAAAATACCCATAGGACTGGGTATAAAAAACAGAAATTTCTTTCTCTTGGTTCTAGAGACTGGGAAGTTCAAGAACAAGAAGCTGGCAGAATCAGTGTCTGGTGAGGGTCTTTTAGTTAATAAATGACCTTTTTTCCCTGGAGTCTCTTTTTTTTTTTTTTTTTTTTTAAATTTTTTTTTCAACGTTTTTTATTTATTTTTGGGACAGAGAGAGACAGAGCATGAACGGGGGAGGGGCAGAGAGAGAGGGAGACACAGAATCGGAAACAGGCTCCAGGCTCCGAGCCATCAGCCCAGAGCCTGACGCGGGGCTCAAACTCACGGACCGCGAGATCGTGACCTGGCTGAAGTCGGACGCTTAACCGACTGCGCCACCCAGGCGCCCCTGGAGTCTCTTTTATAAGGGTATTAATACCATTCATGAGGGCTCCACCACCATAATCTAAAGGTCACCCAAAGGTGATCCCACCCACCTCCTAACACCATCATATTGGGGTTAGGATTTCAACATATGAATTTGGGGGGAAGCAGGGACAAATGTTCAATCTATAGCAACACATGAGATTATGCATTTATCAAACTCCATAGAATGTACAACATCAAGTGTTAACTCTAATGTAAACACTGGACTTTAGATGACAATTATATGTCAATGTTGCCTCAGCAATTGTGACAAACATACTACTCCAGTAGGGGATGTGGAAAATGGGGGAAACTATGCATATGTGGGGGGAGGTATAAAAGAGAACCCTTTGTATTTTTTCTCGATTTTGTTGTGAACATAAAACTGCTCTAAAATATCAAATTTACTAAAAAATCAATCAGGAAACTATTCTGATAGCATGATGCTATGAAATAAAGAATTTTCATCAAGTTGAAACAATTTACACAAGCTTCAAAAATCATGGTGCTACCCAATTATTTCTTTGCTCATTGTAAGAGGTAGGAGGCTACTGAAAACTCCTCTAATATGCACTGCCAATCTCTAAGGAACTCTAAGTGCATCAGAAGTAGACCAAATTCATCTTTATGGCACCTTGGTGAATGATGAGGGGTTGGAAGATTATTACCCCCATTTGCAGACTCAGAGGTTAAATGATGAATGTGAGGCAAATCAGAAGCAGGATTTAGCAGCAGAAAACATTTTAAGTGCCTTACATTTCTCATTTCTATCCCAGTTAAATTACTCTTTTTTTATTTTCCTCTAGTTCTGAGATCCTGTCAGCCTGGACATGCTGCAATCAAAATAGCATAGCTTTCTGAATCAGAGCTCCAAGTCCTTGCTCTACACATGATATAATGTGCTGTATGGGGGCTGTCCTTCTAAATCACTGTGTTCTTTTTAAAAAAGAAATGGAAATCAAAGAGCACATTGCCCTTGTTGCCAAGCTGATATTATCGCTGCTCCTGTTGTTGGTGTTGGTGGTATATGGCTGTGTTTGACACGTATGTAAAACAAGTATGGTAGCTGTTTGACTAATCAATTGCCACTAGATAAGCAGGTGATATAAATAAATTTGTCAATTGAAGAGGCTACTTTCTAGGCCTGGAGATAGGAATTCTAAGCTCTAGTGTGGATTTTGTCTGTGTGACGTAACAAAATCACCTTTTTTCTCTCAACTATCTATTTTCTTATCCCCGAATGGAGTTAAATAAAACCAGACTCCGTTTCTAGAGACATGAAGACAACTCAAACTATCTGGTGAGCCTCTACATGACCATATGTTATTTTCACACATGTACGTTTACACTCGTGTGTCTGTGCAGTATGCATTTATGTGTCTGTGACGTGTAAAATTATAAAGAGAATTAAAACTGAGGGCAAGGATCAGTAAATAGAAAAGCAGAACACACAGCCGACCAAGGGTGATATAAAATATGTGATTGTGCAATAATTTTTAAAAATACAAAAGATATGTAAAGGATTCAAGAAACGGTTAAGTAGAGCAACAGAAGTGTGGCTCAGGGCACAAAGAAATGGGGTTGAGTAGCTTGCATCATAACAAAATGGGCAATAAATGACAGCATAGTCATTTGTTGATATGCTGGAAATTGACTGTCCAAAGCTTGATGAGATCTAAATGAACAATGTGATTAGATGAAACTGTTATGTCAAAATTATTCACGTAGACCAGCTAACTTGTAAGACCCTCCTTATTTCCTCCAGCCCTGATATACTGGCTAGTTTTTGCATAATTTCAGTTTGTAGAAACACGACTACAACATGATCTTTCATTTAGTGTTTCCCTTCTAAAAAGTAATCTTTTGTTTAATTTCCTCATTATGAATTATTTCTGGTCATGTCCACAGTGGCTTAAAAATCTAAAAAGAATAACTACCGAACCATCATACCTTTCCAAATTTTGAAAACTACTGGCCTACTTACAAAATAAGAAAAGGGGCACTGGGGTGGCTCAGTCAGTTAAGCATCTGACTTTGGCTCATCTCATGATCTCACCATTCGGTTCATGGGTTTGAGCCAGGCGTCGGGCTTTGTGCTGACAGCTGGGAGCCTGGAGCCTGCTTCGGATTCTTTCTCTCTCTCTCTCTCTCTCTCTCTCTCTGCCCCTCCCCCACTCATGCTCTGTCTCTCTCAAAAATAAATACACATTTAAAAAGTTAAAAAAATAAGGGGGTGCCTGGGGGGCTCCGTCAGTTAAGCGTCCGACTTCAGCTGAGGTCATGATCTTGCAGTTCATGAATTCAAGCCCTGCATGGGGCTCTGTGCTGACAGCTCAGAGCCTGGAGCCTGCTTCAGATTCTGTCTCCCTCTTTCTGCCCCCCTACCCCCCGGTCACAGTCTGTCTCTGTCCCTCTCGAAAGTAAATACACTTTAAAAAAAATAATGGAAGACAAAAAGAAAGAAAGAAGTAAAGACCTTCCCACTCTCTGGGAGCTGTAAGACTGGTATTTTCCATGTGGATCCTATCACTGGGTGTTTCAGTTTCAGCGGGTCATGCGGGTGAAATATCACTTCAGTACCTTTCTGTCCCCTTTTACAATTCTAAGAGTTGTGTGAGAAAATCCATTTTTATGTATTTTTAGTTGGAACAAAAATCAATTTCTACTTAAAAAAAAATGATACAAGACCTCAAGAGCTTAAAGGAGATAAAAACATGATTGTAACATTACCGTACAGTGGTAGCATTTAGTTGTTTGATTTCACGATATTTTTAGGTGCCGTGCCAGTTTTTAGGAGAGTTAAGTTTTAAAACTGTGAGAAAAAAATTAGAAGTATTTTTATTGGACTCTGGAAAGACAATGTCATGTAGTAATTATGAATGTGACTGTGTGGTCCCACTACCGGGTCAGATTCAGACATTGACATTTATTATCTGTGTGGTTTAATGTAAATGCTAAGCCTTTCAGGGCCTAAATGTTCTTATCTATAAAATGAGATTAATAACACTAATAAACAAAATAATATGGATGTTGGGAGGATTAAATAAATAAACATATGTAAATTGCTTGAGACGGTGTCTAGCACTTACTGAGCATGTGATGAATGTTAGCTATTATTTTTCCCATGCAGATTACTGGATCCCCTATTCTGATGTACCACTCATTTGAAATGATAAGGCAAGTCTGCCATATCAATTATTTCTTAGACAAATTTTAGCTAAAAGAAAATACTCAAGTGTTAAATGTAGGTGAAAACATTTTATCCTGTATTTTTCTAAAGTGGTAGACAATCTTAGGACTAGAGTAAGTTATGAAATATAATAGATATGTTTTTGGCTATTTATCCTTAGAAGGTTAAGACCTTGGGTGAGAATGTGTAGGCAAACCCTGATTTGATGAATTCAGGAAGATTCATAGCCATGAATCAGTTTAGGGTTGTTTCTTCGTACAGTACATTTAACAAACAATCAAGTCTGAAGCTATTCTTGACTGAGTATCTGGAAAAGATCCAATTCTAAGAGTTTGCAGCCAGAGCATAATTAGACTTAGTGAACATAATATCACTGGTATGAAATGAAGGTCTAAGAAAGACCAATAAAACAACAATAACAAAAAATGTCTTTCAAAAGGTTTTGTATAAATGCAGCTGGAAAGAAAGTAAAGAGAAACACTTGCAAAGAAATAAGAGACTCATGCAAATTAATCCATAAGAGGGAAAATTAATAAAATGTCAACATAAGCCCATGCAAGTTTTTTTTTGGGGGGGAGTTGGGGAGCAGCTAAGGCAGTGTCATTACCCATTTCAAAACCAGACATTTTTTAACTTAACAAAACTAAAATGCAAAGAAAAGTTTAAAAGAAATAAATGTTCCAGACAAAAATTTTAAATTCAATTCATTTAGGAAAGATGCATAAACAAGGAAAACATAAAATACCAGGTTATTACTTCCAACCAGTAGTCTCACCTTAAATTGCATGGCAAGATCCTTGTTGCTCATTAGCAACACAGATCAAAGCTACAGGACATGTTAGCTGTCATTTCCAGTGCCTTGTCTTTATAATGTTAAATGGCATCTCTCAGCAAGTGTTCTTATATCATTTATTGCAGTCCTAGACAAACAGTATATTCTGTTAAATTCTTGAGTTGCATTATATACACATTAAAGCAGCCTTCTTTATTGATTTTCTTTCAATATGTATGTGCATATTTTAGCAATGCACATATTGGACAGTAGTTGGCAACATTCCTGGGATTTTTAATTTTTTTTTATTTTTAAAGTTTATTTATTTATTTTGAAAGAGAGAGAGAGAGAGAGAGAGAGAGAGAGAGAGAGAGAGAGAACAAGTGGGGGAGAAGCAGAGAGAGAGGGAGACAGGGAATCCCAAGCAGGTTCCACGCTATCAGTACAGAGCCTGATGCTGGGCTTGATGTCACAAACCATGAGATCATGACCTGAGCTGAAATCAAGAATCAGATGCTTAACTGACTGAGCCACCCAGGTGCCCCTATTTTTTAACTTTTTAAGGAATATTTACTTAGTATAGCAAGTAATATGATACAAATATTAATAATCTTTTAAAAATTAATAACCTATCCATGACACCTCTTCAACACATCCTCAAGGTTAAAATAAATAGGATGGAATTTATCCTATCACTTTTTCCATTGTTCTCTTCTTTTTTCTATTTAAATTTTTATTATTATTATATTATTCTGTTGCTTGTCAAGTTTCTCTTTTACCTGAATGATATATCATGGCCATTCCTCAGGGTCAATGAGACAGAACTCAGTGTTTGTAAAGTAGCTAATTAGTTTTTCATAGGATACGTGTAATTTAATAATATATTGACCATTCTCCTATTTATGGACGTTTAAGTGTTTTCCACTGTTTTGCCACTACAATGCTATGATTATCATTCCTTACATGGTTCCTTTTGATTCCAAGTTTAGAGTCTCTGAAAAGGAATAATTGTGTCAAATGGTGTGTTATTTTTAAGAAAATTTTTTATACACATTACTGGACTTTTCAAAATGGTTTGTGTTATTCACACTACTATCAACAGGATATTAAAGTGCTTATTTTGTACAACTTTACTAATAATATTAAAGTCATCATCTTTTTTTATTTGCCATATATATGGATAAAAACTGCATCCCATGGTGAATATTTTTTAATAACCATTAGAATATCCTCTTTTCTGAACAGTCTATTCATTTTTTATTGGTTATTTGTAATTTTTAAGAATCTATTTGTAGAAACTTATGTTTCAAACCAAGATGGGATCACTGGTAACAGAATTACACCCTGATCTGAAAAACAACAATAGCAGCAGCAACAACACCAACACCACCACCACCAACAACAAAATAGAAAAATATATCCAAAAATATCCACCAAAAAACAACAATAGTTTCAAAGGGACTCTAGGTAATTAAAGATTGTGATACCTGAGTGATGGGAAACAAATGAGGTAAGCCCTATGGTTTACTGCCTTGAGAAAATCTCCATGCCATTGCACAGAGAGGGATAATCCAAGAGAAGCTCAGAAAACTCCTTGAGTTATAAAGACACTGTTGAGAATTCAGGGAGACCAACGAGTATAAATCCTAGGAAAGAGTAATGAAGAGCTACAAAAACAGACAACTCTGAACATCTGAAGAGGATCCCTTTTTGGTTTTCAACGGAGTTATCTACAGTGCCTGTGTGTATGGAAACTAGCTAAGGCCAAGAAAACAACCACCAGAAGACTACTGGGAATAGTCTGTGTTGCTTACATGGGACAAATAGCGAAGGACGACCAACTATACTAGAAACTCAATTCACACAATTCACAGCAATTTAGGGTGCTCAAAAGGGTCTTGTGCCAGTGGTGGGGAATAATTAGCCCTAGATTAAACAGTTCTCTGGTCTTGACTAATAAACAAGTAAGACACAGCAAGATCAAACAGTTTACAAGTAACTTAATAGCATTCCAGAATAAAGTTCGACAATATGTACAGTAATAAAAAAAAATATCCAGCACTTATTACAATAAGATTCACAATGTCTAGCAATCAATCTAGAATTGCCAGTCAAGCAAAGAAGCAATAAAATATGATCAATAATCAGGAGAAAAATCAATGAATTGAAACTGATCCAGACTTATCCAATTGTTAGAATTAGCTGTTAAAAATATTAAAATAGCTGTTACAAACTACATTCCATTTAATGAAACACTTAAGTAGACATGAGGGAAATAGAGGCCTAGAAATTGAACTTCTAGAGATGAACATTACAATGTGTGAAATGAAAAATGTATTAGGACTATTATAGATTAGACACAGCAGAAAAACAGATGGGTGAACTTGAAGACATAGCAACAGAAACTTTCCAAAATAAAGAGAGATAAATAAGAATTCAAAAAATAAAATGAAGAGAAAAAGAGAAGATATGAGTTACTAATATCAGAAACAAGAGAGGTAATACCACTACAAATTCTATATATATTGGAAGTATAATAAAATATTATGACTAACTTCATGCCAACAAAGTCAACCACTTAGGTGAAGTGGACAAATCCAAAGACAAAAGCTACTAATGTTTACTTAAAATGATACATTTAACAGCTCAAATATCATTTTGTCTATTAAAGACATTGAATTTATAGATTAAGAAAAAACGTTCTCACAAAGAAAAATCCAAGCCCAGTTATCTTCACTGATGAAATTTACCTTTTACAAACGAAATTCTCAGTCTCCACAAACTCAGAAATATGAAGAGTTTGGAATATTTTTCTGACATAAATAAATAAATAAATAGATAAATAAATAAATAAGTAAATAACCTTGGCAAAACAGGAATAGAAGCAAACTTGTTTACCATAATAAAGAGTATCTCTGGAAAACCTACAACTAATATATTAATGTTGAAAACTGAGTCATTCTCCTTAAGATTAGAGAAAAGGCAAATGTGCTTGTACCACTTCTATTCAATGTTATACCTTAGGCTCTGCTAATGGAATAGGACTAAGGAAGGATAAAGGGCATCTAAATTGGAATGAAAAAAGTAAAAGTGCCTTTGTTTGCATATGACATATTTATCTATGTAAGGAATCTAATGTAATTTACTACAAAGTTAATAAATGCCATTAATGAGTAAATTTGGCAATGCTGTAAGATATAAAATACATACAGAAAAAATAAACTGCATTTTCATCTACTACAATGCGTAGTTAGTAATTGAAAATATAAAACCATATCCTTTACAACAGAATAAAAAAGTGAGAGAAATAATCTTGCAAAAGATACAAAAAGACCTGCATACTGAAATTTACAAAACTTTGCTAAGAGAAATTAAAGAAAACTTAATTAATTAATTAATTAAGACATATGCCATGTTATAGGTTGGAACACTCAATATTGTTAAGTAGGCAATTCTTCTCAAATTGGTTTATTTAATGCAATCTAATCTATAGTGTGATCCCAGGGACAGTGAGTAGGCTGTGGGGTAGCTGGGAGGAAAGGACCATAAAGAAAATTTTTGTGGGTGATGAAGATATTCTTTTTTTAAATGTTTATTTATTTATTTATTTTGAGAGAGAGAGACAGAGAGAGTGAATGTGCGAGAAGCAGAGAATCTCAAGCCAGCTCTGTGGTGTTAGTGCAGAGGCTGACTCAGGGCTCAAACCATGAATCGTGAGATCATGACCTGAGTCAAAATCAAGAGTCAGATGCTTAACCGACTAAGCCACCCAAGAGCCCTACAGATATTCTTTATTTTGAGCACAGTGATTGTTTCACAGATTAGACATATACCAAAACATCAAACTGTCCACTTTAAAATAGGTGTGAGGTTTTATCACTTAGTTTATAATAAATCTAATAAAAATTTACATATAGCTTTTTATTATATTAATCCTTAAACTGTGATACACATTATAATTTTTTCAAGTCTAACACTGATCTTAAGGTTTTATTTATATCTTTTCTTCTATTTGTTTTTATTCTTATATAGATGAATATGTCTACTTGGATAACCACATCTAGTCTTTAACTTATAAAATGTGGGATTTTGGAATGCATTAAAATATTAACAAAAAAAAAGGTTATGTAAATATTCTACCTAAATTACTTATATCCACAGATTTTATTCAACTTAGAATTTATTATTCATTAATTTAATTCTAGGTAGAAAAGATATATCAATTATTATACATCAATTATTATTACTAGTGGTTATACAGAAATATATGATAACTTAAAATGTGGAACACGATAAATTGGCTTAATTATCCTTGCATTTTGTTTTTTATTTATGGATTGAATCATTCATTCAGTGTTTACTGAGATCCTATAATGTTATCAGCACAGGGATTCTGAAGTGAACTAAATTGACAAAAATCCTGGCTGGAATTAAGCTAAAATTTTTGTGGTGGAAAGTGACAGATAATAAAAAAGTAAGATAAGTAATGTGTGATGACATGTGCTATATTAAATATTAAATATGTGATATGTGTGCTATATTATAAACATAATAGGGAAGGGAAATAGATAATCCTGAAGAAGATGGTAGTAATTTCAATTTTTAAATAGGGTTTACTCAGTAAAGTCTTCATATGGCCATTTGTGAGCTAAGACTCAAGGGGGTGAATAAAAAGATCTAAATGAAGAGCTTTATGGAAGCAGAAACACGAAGACAGAAACCTGGCAGTGGGAATAGGCTTGTGATGTTTATGGAACATCAGGGAGACCGGTGTGGCTGGAGCAGCCTTTGGCCTTTATCCTCAGTGCACTAGGAATCATTGGGAAGTTGTAAATGGAGGGGCACCTGGGTGGCTCTGCCACTTAAGTGTCCAACTTCAGCTCAGGTCATGACCTCACAGTCCATGAGTTCAAGCCCTGCATCTGGCTCTGTGCCAACAATTCAGAGCCTGGAGACTGCTTTGGAGTCTGTGTCTCCCTCTCTCTCTGCCCTCTACCTGTTTATGCTCTCTCTCTCTCTCTCAAAAATAAATAAGCATTAAAATAAAGGAAAGTTTTAAATGGAGGAGTAATGTGATATGATATATGCTTTAAAAAGATCCCTTGGGGCGCCTGGGTGGCGCAGTCGGTTAAGCGTCCGACTTCAGCCAGGTCACGATCTCGCGGTCCGTGAGTTCGAGTCCCGCGTCAGGCTCTGGGCTGATGGCTCGGAGCCTGGAGCCTGTTTCCGATTCTGTGTCTCCCTCTCTCTCTGCTCCTCCCCCGTTCATGCTCTGTCTCTCTCTGTCCCAAAAATAAATAAAAAACGTTGAAAAAAAAAAAAAAAAAAAAAAAAAAAAGATCCCCAGATCTGTAGTGCAGAGAGTAGTGGGCAGGATGGAGGCCATGGCAGAAGTAGCAGAACAGTTGAGACATTAATAACCTCTTTGCTGTAACCTATCAACCCAGTACCCAGACAGACAGATCAAGCACATCTGTTTTGAGGAGGAGAACTCTATGTATTTAATAACCACTCATTGTTTTTCTATCTAGCCGAAATTAGACCATTCTCCTTAACTCCATAATGGTAATTGGAGTAGAGTGGTCAGACATTAATGGGACTGATTAATTAAACCAAAGGTATAAATAATACGGGACTGGGTTTAAAACTGCTATTACTAATGTTAGGCTATTGAATTCTTTCACTTAAATGAGCATCTTTTTTGTAATGTGGTGACTCTAACAACGTGTAGGCTTTTAATTGAATTGATTGTATTAGTACTTGCAAAATTAGTTTGCTAGAAGAGTGATCACTAAGATTTCCAGCAAAAGGCAGAACAGTGGAGTGGGTGCTCTGTTTCACAGGTATATACCAGGTACAGAGGGTTCCAATATGTTTTAAATCACTATTTAGTAACATTATCCAATTTACTACTGATATTTGTGCAATCTGCACTTTCAAAAAAGAAAAATGCAAGATTGAAAATTAATATCATAGAAGCATTAAAGAGTAATAATTCACTAATTTGTAAGAATGTATTGAGTACATATTGTGTGCCAGTCATGAAGAGTTACAAAGATAAATATTGCCTTTTCTCCAAAAAATTCACAGTTTTGTGGAGTAATAAAATTTCTAACAGACGTAAGTAAAATAGTATTACTTGGAACACTTACTTATTGAGCATTTACTGTGTACTAAGATTTTTTTTTGCATGTATCGTATCTCTAATCTTCACAAACCTATAAAGTAGGTAGTGATATTATTGCTATTTTAAAAAATGAGAAAACTGACACATTAAATGACATGTCTATAATTACTTATGAATTATTAATAATTATTAAAGTGTAACTGTTTATATAAAATGATTGTGAAAAATGTTTTGGCATTTTATAAAAGTACAGTGGGTTTACAGAGTGAGGTCCAAGGGTATATAGAACTATAGCAGAGAAAAAATGACATGTAGTTGGATTCTGTGTGACAGAAAAGAGGCAAAGAGCATCACAGGAGGAACCATATGTGCAAAGGCAGAATGTATTTTGGTTTTTTTAAAGAACTGTGTAAGCAGTATCAATTGTGGCTGACTTGAGGCATGGGAATGGGTAGGCTTAGATGGAGCAAGGAATGGGCTTGGGAAGCAGATTGTGAAAGCATCATTTGTAGGAGTATGAAATTGATCCCGTAGACAAAAGAGTTACTGAGGTTCCTTAATTTGTTGGTATTTTGTTTTGTTTTTAAGTACAGTGTAAGTGCTATATGAGATAATAGACTGAAAAGGTGTAGAATTCCCTACTGATGTACTAACTGTATACATGCTGGAGATGGGCAGCAAGCAAGTGTGAGTTCGGAGTACAGATTTGGAAACACGAAACCAGGGACAAGTGGTACTACCAGATAAGTGCTCGACTCCAAGTCCCTGCCCTCAAAGAGCTACTGCAAACTGGAGTGCGAATGGGGCCTGGCACAGTCTGTGAGATGGATCTCACGAGGCAGCAGGGTTCTGGGATTACTGACCACGGAAGATCTTGGTATCCAGCAGGATGGGTACTAAGCCTGTGGGTTTGAAACTCAGGAGAGAATTTGAAGCAAGAGTTTTTGATGTTGTCAGCAAGGAGGTGGGGGAGCAAAGCTAAGAAAGTGAAGGATGTCATCCAGAAACAAAAGTTTGAAAGAGACACAAATGGGCCACAGGCTAACCACCATTTTCCTGGATTCATATATTAATGATCTCTAATTTGCACATAAATGAAAATTGTGGTAGAGGGTTTCAAACAAGTCTCTGGCTTTCTGACTTCATTCACTATCACTATCATGCTTATAGCACTCATGCATCATCTAATTCTTTTTTCAGCAGTATCTGGTTGACACAATGTAGCTCAAGAGAAGATGCCTAAAATGTGGAATAGGGCAGACTTTACGTCACTGACTTTGTCAACAAATAGCTGGGTGAACAGAAAATGTGCTTAAGTTTTCAGAAACAATAAAAACAATAACAATAGTAAAAACAGTAGAAATGTTTACTTTATAGACTTGTTGGCGGATGACTGATAGTAAACATAAAACAGCGGGTTGGCCTGTGGTAGATTAACAGATTTATTTTACAAAAAATGATGTAGTAACTACTACATGCTGACTATTGGGATTATTATTATGAACAAGTCACCTTTTTACCCATAAGAAACATAAAAATCTCAATTATAAGCTGCCCTAGAAAAACATAAATAAAGTCACATCAATGGGACTCATTAAAATTTGAGAAGTACTCTCCACTAGGTACTGACAATTTCCAAAGAGTGTGCTTACTACCCAGGGCATTATAGAGAATAGAAAGCATCTTCTATGAAGTCTCCAAGTCAAACCTCTTGGGGCTACCACATCTTTTTTAATAAATGAATTCCATTCTCCCCCCCTCAAAAGTAAAATTTCCTCAAATGCCAAAGGTAAGGAAGCGATTGTCCAAACTCCCTAATCGGTCCCTTGAACACCCTAACAATTTGATGGCTCAAGAAAATCCTGCGACTATATTCATAATGTATCACTTTGAAAATTCAGGTTGATTAAATTCATAAAAACAGATAAAAATACGCTGCAATGCATAACACTGTATAATGTACATCTGTTGCAGAGAAATGGGAACATAAAAGGATAAGATATTTATTTTAAATCTTATAGCTGAGTTTTTCAATCAGCTACAAAATTGCAGCATGTGATAGTTATGTATCTACAAACAAAACGGGCTATGACAACAGATAATTATTGGGATTTATTTCACGGGTGAAGAAATTGACATTGTTGACTTTTGTTACTGAACTCTGCCCGATCTTGGATACCCCCTATACTGATCTTGGATACTCCCTACACTTGGAGAGCTTTCTGGTGTCAGAGGAAATACTGGCTAGGTTCTACATACTGCTTGATTGGTGAGCAAACCATGTCCTTGTGTTTACCTCATTATATAAATGTTAAAATTTCCAGAGACAAATGGAAGTTTCCTACAGAAAACAATGTGGTTGTTATCAATTCACATTTTGATTGCCTATTCAAATTCAGTATATAATAAAGCAATTCTTTTCGGCTTCTACATTCAAATTTATACTTTCTCAGTAATTGTAGTCCCTGGAACTTATTTAGTGTAAAATGCTAAGCAAAGCTGAATGAATTCCAGAGGAAATCATTGCTTTTTCCTCCTCCTTATTTACAACTCTCCAATCTCCAGAGGAGAAAAACACTGTTTTCATGATAAAATTATAAAATTGCTATGTGGAAACAGGTTAGTGAAGAGGAAATATGAGTCTGCTATTTGTATAATTCCCATTCTGTTGAGGCAAAAATATTTCAAATTCTAAATTATTCATACTGTTATTCACAATGATCAAATATCTCATACAATTACTTCATTCATTTTAATCTGACTACTCACAAAATGCTTTCTAGTATATTTAAGATTGTGTAAACATAACAAATATACATTATAGTAGGATGCTAGTATATGAGATGGATTTAAAAGAGGATGGAAAGTGGATCATTACATTTTTACACTATAGGAAGAATAATTATTCAAACAGATCATCTATGCTTTCTTAAGTTTTATCATGCTTGGTATTTCTACTTATATTTTTAAGGCAAAGGCAATTTATGATTATACCACATTAATGGTAAAAAACAGGTTTCATGATGCTTTGGAAAGATTATAAAACCAGGATTGTTTGTTAGACCATAAAATTTATTTTTTGTATGAGTCTCCTTTTTCCATTGTTGACACTATTTTTAAACACTACTGGCAGCTCTTTGGCAGTGAAATTTGAATATAAATATTACTACTAATTACAGAATAGGATATTTATTTTATTTTTTGTTGTTGTTTCTCTTTTTAGAGACAGAAAGTGCAAGTGGGGGAGAGGGGAAGAGGGACAAAGAGAGAGAATCTTAAGCAAGTTCCATGCTCATCACAGAGCCCAACATGGGACTCAATCTCATGACCTGAGCTGAAACCAGGAGTCAGATGCTTAACCGACTGAGCCACTCATATGCCCCTAAAATAGCATCTTTTGTTTTTAAGTTTATTTATTTATTTTGAAAGAGCGAGAGTGTGCATGAGCAGGGGAGAGGTAGAGAGAGGGAGAAAGAGAATCCCAAGCAGGCCACACGTTGTCAGTGTGGAGCCTGACCTGGGGCTCGACCCCACCAACCATGAGATCATGACCTAAGTCATTCAGAAGTCAGACGCTTAATTGACTGAGCCACCCAGGCACCCACAAAATATCATATTTTAACGCACATATTTACATATAAAATTGCATAAAAATGTCAAGTCTCTTACAAGCAAATATTTTTCCTCTAAAGGTGGCCGAAAAAGAATCCAAATTGGGCAAGGAAGTGTAACAACAATCTATCAGAACATTGAATACGGTGAGGTTTTATTCCATGTGGTTGTCCACATTGCCATAAAATAAAGTGGAAAGAAGTGCTAATATGGGAAGCCATAAATAAATTAGTCATGGAGGATTAGAAATTAGAACTCAGGAGTTCTAAGTTTTTGTTTTTTTTTTTTCATTTTTAAGTAATCTCTACACCCAACATGGGGTTCGAACTTACAACCCCAAGATCAATAGTTGCATGCTCTACCCACTAAGCCAGTCAGAAACACCTCAAGAGTTTATCATTTTATTAGAATAACACATGCCAGCTCTGTGCTTGAGTGTTTAAAAGCTTTCCCCTCCCCCTTTGTCATCAAATTATACCTTAGTGAAAGGTAATGGTTTATTGTACAGTGTTGTAATAGTTCTACTTAAATAGTTAATCCAAAAGTACTGGCCAACATTTTTCTTTTCGTTTGCTTGGTTATTTCTAGAAGGTATTTAGTTTTAAAATATTCTAGAATAATAGTATTTTGGACATCCTTGCAAAATCAAACTTTCAAAAAGTGATGCAAATTCTAAATGCCAGTGACATTTAGTTTCCATTGTTTAGATGCCTTATGGATCATTTTGTAATGCCCAATTGTGTTTGTTATTGTTAAAAGTGTTAACAATTTAACAAGTTTTGAACAAGTTTTTGAACAAGTTTTCAAAGCACTCATAAATGTTAAAAGAAATGTACCCAATTGATGTCATATTCTGTCTGAATCAGATGATTGTAAGGTCTTTTTCTTTCAAGTAATTATCAGAAAAACAACTTTGGAAGAAGATTCTTATTTTACTGATAGTTACACCTTAAAAGCAAATTCTTCAGATTGATTCATCATAGCTGTCTTTAACATGTGTGGGTGTAGGCCAAAATCAAAAGCTCCCATCAGTTTTTTTTTAATCTGCATGAAAATGACTTGGGGAACAATTTATTCCAGTATCTAATTTCCATCACTTAGTCATCTTAATAGCAATATAATATGAGTCTGCCCGGAGGCCATTTTCTACCATCTGGATATCTAAGGGTTATTAAGACCTCTTCAATCATTCACATTCAACTTACTCAGAAGTGGGGAGAAAAAAATCCAGTGATACAGGGAATATTTTAGCAATCTGGAATATATCGCAGGGACAGATAAAATAGCTTACTCAAAATGGATCAATTGAGCAGGACTCTTTGATGTTATTAAGTTCTTGAGGATTATCATGAAATATAACAAAACTGTACTGTGGATGCAAATTCAATCATAACCAGAAAACCAACAAGCTTGAAAGGATGTAACTATCCTTTAACAAGTGTTTAAACAGAGGAAAGTTAATCTAAAGATATATATAATATCTTCAAAATTGCTGGATGAAGCTATTGTTTATATTTGCTTTTTGCATGAACTGAAACATATCATCTCTCTACGTTTCCTTGGTCTTCTCATCAGGTAATAAAAGATCAGGATTATTCGATTACTTAATTCTTTCCTCCCCAATCCTAACATTCCGTGGCTTGCCATTTCTATTTATAAAGGCAATTAAAACAGAAGTATTGAGAAACGGCTAAGTTTTCATAACTGCCAATTTTTTTAATGTTTCAATTTACTTTTGCCGGGGGGAGAGGCAAAGAGAGAGGGGACAGAATATCCGAAGCAGGCTCTGTGATGACAGCAGAGAGCTCGATGCGGCGCTTGAACTCACGAACCAGGAGATCATGACTTGAACCAAAGTCTGATGCCTAACGGACTGCGCCACGCAGGCGCCCCAATAACTGGCAATTCTTACAGAAAATGCTCAACGAGTGTAACCTGCACCATTGTGTCCCAATGGTGGACTTTCTGAATTGGCATGTGACAATGTACTCCATTAATCTCCTAAAGAAAGATGAGTAGTGACTATGAGTTTAATGAGAATAGACATAGAAAGAAAAGGAGAATCATAATAAAAACAAGTAAAGGGGGAGTTAACTGAAGTTAAGTTAGTTAATGAATAAGTTAAGTACCAGGCTTCAGTAGACTTCTATGTCATTTCAATGTCCAAACCTAGTAATATATTCTGTACTTAAGAAAGGTAATTCAAAATTAACACATGCAACTTTTCTACTCAGGTGGACAGATAATTTGATAATTTTTGTTTCAAACCAACAACTCTTTTATATATTTGAAATAAACACTCCCAATGTACATAATAAGAATTCAGTCACATTACACACAAGCAGTGAATATTTTCTATACATCTTTATAATGGGCAAAAAGAAATTTTAATAAAAACATTAAAAAGTTGTGTGTAAAATTACCACCCATATGAATGTTTAATGGAAATCACTGTAAGAAAATATGGTTTGACTCCTTTGTATATTGTCATATAATAAAATGTAAATAAAGTTGATTTTGAGTGTACGATCATGGATCTATAAACCTCTGATAGTCA
The DNA here is from genome assembly GCF_046562875.1 of Panthera onca. NCBI lineage: Eukaryota > Metazoa > Chordata > Mammalia > Carnivora > Felidae > Panthera > Panthera onca. Next base: position 55,769,053 of record NC_138343.1, read on the forward strand.
TTTGCTGAAACTTTCAAGTAACTGAAATTTTTACAAAGTTTGGAAGTTTATAAAAGCTAAGAGAGGGGCGCCTGGGTGGCTCGGTCGGTTAAGCGTCTGACTTCAGCTCAGGTCACGATCTCGCAGTCCGTGAGTTTGAGCCCCGCATCGGGCTCCGTGCTGACAGCTCAGAGCCTGGAGCCTGCTTCGGATTCTGTGTCTCCCTCTCTCTCTGCCCCTCCCCATTCATGCTCTGTCTCTCTCTGTCTCAAAAATAAATAAAAACGTTAAAAAAAAAAGCTAAGAGAATAATATTTCCAAAAACAAACAAAAAAATCTAAATATTGGATATAAAAACTTTTATTTGAAATTTTAAGGATATATATTGATATGTAGATTTATCTAAAATCAAAGAATATATTTTAACAAGTTATTTATATATTATATTATATTATATTATATTATATTATATTATATATATACTTTAAAATTTCTTTATTGTTTATTTATTTTGAGAGAAAGAGAGAGACAGAGGGTGAACAGGGGAGGGGCAGAAAGAGAGGGAAACACAGAATTCAAAGCATGGGCTGTCAGCATAGAACCCGACGCCAGGCTTGAACTCACGACCTGTGAGATCATGACCTGAGCTGAAGTCAGATGCTCAAATGACTGAGCCACCAAGGTGCCTATATATATATATGTGTATATACACACATATATATACACATATACATAGGTATAATTTCATGCTTTTGAAAGAGCATTGCAGACTAGCCAATTCTTGAATCTTATAGAAAAGTGAGATATCACATTGGTACAAGCCACCATAAAGTATATACTGGTTACTATCTACTCTCTTGGACATAAAGAAACACATCCAACAAGTACCATCTAATTAAAGAGGCAGATTATCTTTTCTGTATAAGTTGCACAATTCTGGGGACACCTGGGTGTCTCAGTCAGTTAGGCATCCAACTCTTAATCTTGGCTCAGGACATGATCTCACAGTTCATGGGATGTAGCCCTGTGTGGGGATCTGTGCTGACAGCACGGAGCCTGCTTGGGATTCTCCATCCTTCTCTCACTCTGCCCTCCCCTACCCCCAAATAAATAAATAAACTTTAAAAAATTGCACAATTCTGTGTAGGATCTATTCATTGAAATTTACTCTTGACTTTAAAAGGTCAGTTTTCTTAATAGAAACCTGATTAAGAAGGCCTGAATTTATTGTCTTATAAACTAAAAGAAATCTCATAAAATTGCCAAAGGTGGTATTACTATTTTTTTTATGAATGGGAAAATGCACTTATAATTCCAAATTGGGTGATAGAATTCTCTCAGATTTATAAGGGCAAAGACTCAGAAAATTTAGAAAAGGCTAAGAGATTCAGTAAACTCATGGTCATATCATACCTCTCTTGTTTTCTAAGACCTTATTTTTTTCATTAAAAGAATTTAGGTAGACTCTTGAGGATTGGGGTTGAGAAACAGATCTCTAAAGAGAGGACATGAGACACTCAATATTGCCTGAGAGTTATTATCCCTGGAACTTACAGAAGTTAGTAGATTTTGAATGAAAGATGAGTATGAAGTTTACTTATCTTTCTTTTTCCCCTTTCCCATTGTCAGTCTCACCTCTGTCCCTAGTGTCCTTGACTAGCAACTGGACAAGTCAGGAAGGGAGATAATGGCTGCAGTGCAACAAAAGGATGTCTCCCGTGGGGATCAGGCAAAGAGGTGAGTGAGAGCAAGGGCAGGGGCAACTGGAGAAAGGGAGATTATATATGTATCCAACCAGGCAGTTCTTTAGAGGTCATTCCTGCATAGCACTGTGTCAGAGACTGTCAGAATGGGTATGAATACTTACTATTTATCAACTAGAAAATTACAGTCACAGAGTATATTATCTGAGGTTTTACAATGCCATAATAGAAATTATGCACATTTTTTTCTGCAAAAGGAGAGCAAATTCCCGAGTGAAACTGTTTGACTCAATGCTGCTAAATCCTCGATATTATTCATATTCTGCACAATGTATTAAGATTGAATGGGACAATTCAGTGCAGTCCACTCATTTTAAAATTAATGAAATTTGAGGACCAGTAAGGTAAAAAACCATTTACCTGAGGCCAAAGATGGAACAAGAATGCATGGCTCTTCACCCATCTTTATTTTTAGAAACAAAATTTAACCACAGACAATTTCAGAGAGTAACATCTTGATTACTTAACTACAGAAAACTTCAGAAAATAACAATCCTATCATATTGATTTCAGCATAGGTTATACAATAATAATGTTAAAGTGAATATTTCCAGCTTCCAGTTTCATTTTATGGCTTCCTTTCTTCCATGTGCATTCTTCCAATTTGTGGGACTAAATTTTTAATTTTCTCTATTCTATCATTCATGCATTCATAAACAAGAAATGATGTATACTCTGCTAATGTTGTAGTAACTTGCTGGTTCCAGTCAATATTGTTTTTAAATATCCATTTATATCAACACATATAATTGTAGTATATACATATATTTTATTATATTTATTCTTTGCTTTTATTTTTTATTCTGTTTTTGTTGTTTCCCAACTTCCCCATTTTTTTGCTTTCTAATAGATTGATCATTGTTCTCTTTCTTTTTCCCCTGTAATAATTTGAAAAATATATGTTCTACTATACACTTTAAACATGCAAAATGACCAAAATATTCCAATACAGTGTAGCATTCATCAACCTCAGTAGCCTACCCCATAGGGACTCTTTCACAGTTCTTCTTCCTGAAAATGTGTGCACTTTACTGTGAAATGCCACCTATTTTTTGGTTTTCATTTTAGTGTTAGCCTATATTTTAATGCAATTATTTTAACATCCCCACCCTCCATATATTCTCATTATTATTTTTTCAAGTCAATGAAGTTGACCATTATGTTTTCTCAATATTGGGTCCTGTATTCCATTATTTCCTTTTATGTTAATTTTCCTTTGGGCTGAATATGTCTTTGGTAGTTCTTTCAGTGAAGGTCTGCAGCTGATAAATTTGTTGTTTATAAGTCTGAAAAATACCATTATTGTCTTCTGACTTGAATGACAATTTAGCCAGGAATTGAACTGAAAGTAGGTAATAATTATTTTTCTGTCAGTGCTTTGAAAATGCTATTCTTTTATGTTTTTATCTAGTTTGGCTAATGAAAAGTTTTCTTCCATAAAAACTTTAATTTTTAAAAATTGTTATTTTTTAGTCTATAATATGACAAACATATGTCTAATTTACCCTTTCCAGGACTTTTAGTTCCTTTTTACAGACTTAATTTTCTTTTCAGTTCTTAAACCATTCTCAGAAAATATGTTTTCAAAGAGTGCATCTGACCCACTTCCTTGATCCACTTTGAACTTCTACTAAACATGGTAGGAACTTCTCATTCCTTCCTCCATGATTTTCTTATCATCTCACGATGCTGCATTCTAGGTAATCACTTGAAATCCATTCAAGTCCATTCCTATTCTCCCCAGTTGTATTTGGTCCACCCTTATAACCCATTCCATTGAGTTTTTTTTTTTTTCAATTTTAGTTTAGTTTATTTAGTTGTCTAGAATTTATATGTGGGTATTTTGCAAAGCATTGTATCTTTTTTAACTTTTTTCATGCCTTGTGAACCACATTTCTTATTTTATTGACTGCCCATTTAAAAATTCTTATTTTAAAGTAACTTTCAGATTCCTCCAATATCAATGGCCCCTTAGCTGTTATTACTCTGTTGCATGATGTCAACGTATCTCATATGTTTTGAAATTTAGTGACTTATTTGGGGATCTAATGAGCCCCATGTTTCTTGAACTTACTGGGTGCTTTTAATATTTTCCTTCTTTGCGAACTTCTGCTGTAAATGCATAAGGTAAGAATTGAGATCACATACCTAGTTCTATTGCAAGGCTAGAAATCACAGGCTTTCCATCTGATTTTGTACTTACAGCTTCAGCCAATAGACTGGTTTTCCACTGGGATTTCCTTTGCTTGGTAACTATATTTATAAAGGAAGCTCAGGTTCAGTACCTTTTAGATCCACATGGCCTACTGCCTTTATTCTGACCTCTAAGCAGAATTAAACTCCATCCTTTATAACAGTGTTATACCCAGGAGCTACCAGGACATCCTCCTAGGTAGTACTGAAAATTTTCTCTTAACTTCCAGCACCTGGAGACTTCATTTTCTTCCTTTTAATTTTAATTAGCCCCCCATTTTTCAATGCAGTAGTTGCATATGAGTAGGGTAGTAGATGTTGTTTTCCTTGTCAGCTAATTTCACCATCTTGGCCAGATGCTCTCAATGCACATTCTACAACTCCAAATAATCTATTCAAATCACTAATACATTGCTGCATTTTTTCTGTGTTAAAGCACTGGGGTCTGGGCAAATGTAAGTATAAGTTTTACTATTTCTCTTCAAAGAGTTTATAATCTAGTGTTGACTTAAATGAGATAAAATATTTAAATTTTAACAAGTTAATACACACATAAAATCACTGTGTATTAAACAGGGTCTGCATCACTCTGAATAAATGATATGTGAAGGTTTCATGGATGAGTTAATTCTCAATCTTATAGGAAAACAGATCCAGAAGACATAAATAAAATAAAAATGCAATTTACCAAAATTTGTGGCATACTGCAAAAGCAGTACTTACAGGGAAAATTATAGCACTTAATGTATATGTTAGAAAAGCAGAAAGAAAAGTATACATTAGAAAAGTAGGAAAACTCAATCATCTAAAGTTCCACAGTAGGAAATTAGAAAAAGAAAAGCTAATTAAATCTAAAGTAAGCAGAAGCAAGGAAAAAATGCAAAATAGGACAAAAATCATGAAATTGAATATAGGAAATCAAATAGATACAATCAATGAAAACAAAAGCTGGTTCTTCGAAAGGATTAAAAAAAAAATAGATAAGCTTCTAGCCAAACTAGAAACAAACTAAATCAACAAGAAAAGGGAGGATATAAATTACTAATATCAGAAATTAAAGAGGGACATCACTATAGATGCCCTGGACATTACAAGGATTATAAAGGAATACTATGAACAATTCTGTGGCCCCAAAACTGATTATCTCAATGAAATGGACCAACTCCTTGAAAGACACAATATGCCAAAACTCACATAAAAAGAAATAGACAATCTTAATAGGCCTATAACCACTAAAGAAATTGAATCAGTAAGTAATAACCTTCCCAAACAGAAAGCACCAGGCCTACATAGGTTCAATGATGAATTCTATCAAACACTTAAGGAAGAAATCATACGAATTCTCTGCAATCTTTTTCGGAAGATAGAAGCAGAGGAAATACTAACTCATTCTATGAAGCCAAGTGATCCTAATACCAAGCTACACAAAGATATTACAAATAAAGAAAACTACAGATCATTATGTCTCATGAACACAGATGCAGAAAGCCTCAGTAGAATATTGGCAAATTGAATCCAACAATACCTAATAAGAATTAAACAGCATGACCAACTGGGATTTATCCCAAGTATGCAAGGGTGACTCATTTGAAAAGCAATTAATTAATGTATCACATAAACAGAATATTTTTTAAAATTACACGATCATATTAATAGATCAATAAAAAGCATTTCACAAAATCCAACACCCATTCATGACTAAAAAACAAAACAAAACAAAAACACAACTCAAGAAACTAAGAATTCCCTGGGAATTCTCTGAGCTTGATAAAAACTATTTTTAAAAAACCCTATAGGTAGTATCTATTTAATGGCGAGAAAGTTTTTCCACTAAAATCAGGCATAAGGCAAGCATGACTCCTCTTACCACTTCTTTTCAATGTTGTACTTGATACATGCGGTAAAATAAGAAAAGGAAATAAAAGATACACAGATTGGGAAGGAAAAAATAAAATTGTATTTGTTCACAGATGAAATGATCATCTATGTAAAAATTCAAAAGAGCTGACAAATCTCTCCAGAAAGCAATTATAGCAAAGTTGCAGGATACAAGGTGAATATACAAAAGTCAAATGCTTTCCTGTACATAAGCATTGAACAAGTGGAATTTGAAATTAAAAACACAGTAGCATTTACATTAGCATGCCCCAAATTAAAATACTTAATGCATAAATGTTAACAAAATATGTACAAGAGTTAAAGAAGAAAACCGCAAACTCTGATGAAACAAATCAATGAATAACTAAATAAATGTAGAGATATTTGATGTCATGGATAGATAGACTCAATTTTGTCAAGATGTGAATTCTTTCCATTTGATCTATAAATTTAATGCAAAATTCAGTCAAATTTCCAGTAAGCTATTTTTCAGAAATTGACATTTCTAAAGTCATAGAGAAAGGCAAAAGACCCAGAATAAGTAACACAATATTGAAGGTGAAGAACAAAGTTGTAGGACTGATTCTATCTGCATCAAGATTTACTATAAAGCTATAGTAATCAAGACTGTGTGGTATTAGCAAAAGAACAGAAAACCAGATACATGAAACATCATTAAGAGCCCAGAAATAGACCCACATACATATTATCAACTGTCTTTGATAAAGGAACAAAGATAAAAAAATGGAACAAAGATCGTCTTTTCAACAAATGGTGCTGGAACAATTAGTCATCCACACGCAAACAGACAAACAAACAAAAATAAAAACAAAATCTCACAAACACCTGAATCTAGACACAGACTTAATCCTTTACAAAAATTAATTCAAAATGGATCACAGATGAAATGTAAAATGTGAAACAATAAAATTCCTATAAGATAACCCTGAAGAAAACCTAGACTACCTTGGGTATGGTGACACCTTTTTAGATACAACACCAGACGTGAACCATGAAAGAAATAATTAATAAGCAATGTAAAAAGAATAAAGGACAAGCCACAGACTGGGAGAAAATATTTGCAAAAGACAATGCTAATAAAAGACTCATCTGAAATACAGAAAAAACTCTCAAAACTCAGCAATAACAAAGCAATCTTATTTAAAAATGCGCCAAAGATCTTGCCAAAAAGATGGACAGATGGCAAATAAGCATACACATCACAATTCTTGAGGGAAATGCAAATTTAAACAAGAGATACTACTTCACACCTATTAGAATGGCCAAAATTTGGAACAGTGATTGGCTATGATATGAAGCAATAGGAAGTATATGCATTGCTGATGGGAATGTAAAATGGTACAGCCACTTTGGAAGACAATTGGCAGTTTCTTGTCTAACTGAACATAAGAAACATATTCTTACCATACAATCCAGCAATCACACTCCTTGATATTTACCCAAAGGAGTTAAAAGCTTAGTCCACCTGAGAAGTGCACATGGATGTTTATGGCAGCTGTATTTGTAACTGCCAAAACTTGGAAGCAATCAAGATATCCTTCAGTAGGTGAATAAACAAGTATCTACTGATAAATACATACAGGATAGATATCATGGTACATTCAGACAATGGAATATTATTTAGTAGTAAGAAGAAATGAGCTATCAAGCCAAATAAAGAAAGACCTGGAGTAACCTTAAATGCATCTTACTAAGTCTTGAAACCAATCTGAAGAGGCCACATACTGTATGATTCTAATTATACGACATTCTGGAAAAGGCAAAACTGTGGAGACAATAAAAAGATTGGTAGTTGTCAGGGTTGTGGGTTAAGGGAAGAATAGGCAGAGCACAAGGGATTTTTAGTACAGTGAAAATATTCTGTACAATATGATGGATATGTCATCACACATTTGACCAAACTCATAGCATTTACAATACCAGAATGAATCCTGAGGTAAACTACAGATTTTGGGGATTATTATGTGTTAATGTAGGTTTATCTTTGGTTACAAATGTACCATTCAGGTGAGTGATACTGATAACGGGGGTGGGGAGGGAGGCTATGCATGTGTGGGCTGTGGGGTAAATGAGAATTCTCTGTATCTTCTCAATTTTGCTGTGAACTAATACTGTTCTCAATAAATAACATAAATCCCCACACATTTAGGAAAACTGAAGTGTTAGAAGTATTTCTAGTAAAAAAAAAAAAACACCAAAAACCAAAACAGGTTATGCTATGGAGGTAAGGATGAACAAAGAATATTGTGAGGTAATAATTATTATAGCTTCACATTGAGCAGACTGATGGGCAAAAGACCTGGAACAGACTTTGAGAATTTGAACTTTCTTTACTGAGGATACATATTTTTAAGTTTATTTATTTTGAGAGAGAGAGCATGCACGTGCACAGGGAAGGTGCAGAGAGAGAGGGAGTGAGAGAATCTTAAGCAGGTTCCACACTGTCAGTGCAGAGCCCAATACAGGGCTTGAAATCACTAACTGGGAGATCTTGACCTGAGCCAAAACCAACAGTCGAGGATGCTTAACTGACTGAGCCAACCAGGACCCCTTTACTGAGGATACTTTAAGTTAGAATGTTATGTTGTTAAATCATTGGTCTGAGAAAGTTAATCTGTCAGCGTTGTACATTATGGCACGGGAGAAAAGAGGCAGGAAGGCATTGCAATAACTCAGTTGTAAAAGGATAGATGCTCAGCCTAGTAGATTGGTAACGGAAGTGGAAAGAAAGGGAAAACTGACAAAGGCAGCTTAATGTATTTACACCAACTATTTTCTACACAGGATTTAGTGTCTCTGAGAAAATACAAAAAGATGAACTAGAAATATAAGGAAAGATTTTATAAAGAGAAAAAAAATCTTGCTCTTTTTTTTTAAGCTTATTTTTGAGAGAGAGACAGAGAGAGTGAGCAGGTAAGGGCAGAGAGAGAGGGAAAGAGAGAATCCCAAACAGGCTCCACAATGCCAGTGCAGAGCGTGACATGGGGCTCAAACTCACAAACCATGAGATCATGACCTGCGCTGAACACTTAAACTGACTGAGCCACCCAGATGCCCCCTAAAATTGTTGCTCTTATGGTTGCCATTGCATATTTGAAAATGTGGGAAGTGTGCTCCTCAAGAGAAGCAAGTTTTTTTCTAGATACAACTTCTGGAAGAAAAAAAAAACTTCCCTTATTCATGTTGTTAAGTGCTTTTCAACTGGGTACTATTTTGCTCCCCAGGAGACATTTATCATTGTCTAGATGCATTTTTGATGGTCATACTGAGTGAGGAGGAGGGTGTGCTACTGCCATCTAGTGGGGAGAGGTGAAGGTTGTTGCTAAATAGCTTCCAATGCACAGGATGGCCCTCAACAAAGAATTCTCTGGTTCGAAATGCCAACGTGCTGAGATTATGAAACTCAGTAGGATTAATCTGGCCATTATGTGTAAACACATGAATGTGAATCTGAGGAGTGAAACAGTTCTATGAGAGGCACATGCAATTGACCACAACCTGCTCTACTTTTTCATTGCACAAAATCACTTACTCTTCATGTCAAATTCTAAATTACTTATTTTTATTTCATATTTATCTTCTACGCAACCCCCAGCAGTTGCTTGAACATAAGCTCCATCAGTTTAGGGATAAGTTTTGTGCACTGACATTTCCCAATACCAGTACTTGGTAGAAGGTAGAACCGTAATAAATTCTTTTTGCATATATGATTGAATGAAGCTGGTTAAAAATGCACAGATATCTAGTGGTCTAACTAATGCCACAGAAATTTAAAAATTAAAATACGTAGAGGAATGGGGTGTATGTATGACTATAAGGTATCTTTCCCACATCTTACTTGGTTCTTTATACTTCCAAAGGAAGCTACATTTTTCAAGAATATCTTTTCTTTGAAGAACGGATGTGGTGGATGGAATTCCTTGATGCTGATTATAAAACTTTGCAAAGAAATCAAAGGACCTACTGGTTCATTAGATATTGAAAGAAAGACAACAGGTGTCACAGAGTATGTAGCTGAAAAAATATAGATTTTTCTATCAATGCGGAAGTATTCTACTACTTCCCTAGTAAAAAAGTGGTAGCAGAATGTTTTGTTCCCCTGACATTCAACACAGAATCAAATCCACCCCTTTTTTCTCTTGGCACTTCCTTTCAAACAATATTTTTAATTTTAATTTTTTTAAGGAAGCTCCATCTCTAACATGGGGCTTGAACTCATGACCCCGAGATCAAGAGTTGCAAGCTTTACTGACTGAGCCAGCCAGTAGACCCAGAATCAATATTCTTAATCATAAGTGATATTGTTCTTAATGATATTAAGTCAAAAAAACAAAGAGAAAAATTATTGGCAAAAATCTTTTCATATATTTAAATTTATAAGTCTTGGGGTAAACAATATTAACTCCATTATTCCTCAAAGGTAAAGGTAATAATACCAATTAAAATGTTTAATAGATCAATAAAAATATTTCATATTATAAAAATATAATAGAAAGGTCTTTGACAATAGTGTACTGGCAAATAAATGTTCCAAAAATAAATAAATTTAGTACCCATACTAAACAACCTACATGGAATGATATAGATCATGAAAATATACAAATGAAGATTTGTCTGGCCCAAGTTCATTTTATTAAAAATTAATATTTCATTAATTATAAAAAAACTATTACTAAACATCTCAGTACTTTAGAAACATATTTTTAAGATGAATAAATTTAATGAAAGTAAAATAATTGCCTTTTTGGAAGGTCCTTTGTTAAAATTTTACTATAAGGAAACAATTATGTTCAAATATTTATTGTACTAAAAAAAAATGTGCTTAGCATAGCCAGAGGGCTGAATGTATTACCATTTCTCTTTCCCTTTCAGCTTCTCAGTTCCTACAAACATTTTTTAGTTAGCAAGATACAAAAGACACACTTGAACCACATCATTATTTTTGACTGAATTTAATACCCAAGTACACATAGAAATATCTACATGTAAAATTTTGTTTATTTAGAAGCATTTTTTTGGTAACGTGTTAGTATCTATTCCCTGCACACTGAATTTCCATGGATTTAATTTTAAATGTCCTTCATTGATTTTTATCTTCTTTCTATTACTTCCACATAAAATTAATCCAAATAACACCTTTCAAAATAAACAGAAACATGATAGGTATAAATAAAAATAATCGACACTCTCAAGCACAAAACACAAAAGAATAACCGGTTATTCATACTAAAATGACTTCTCACTTAGAAAAAGGAGTAAGACTGCACACAGAATGCCACAACCCAGGTAAATAAAGAACTGGTAATTATGCCTTTATGAATTACATTAATGTTCCGTGCGTGTGTGCGCGCGCGCATTTGTGCATGTGTATACATGTGCATGTGCTTAAGCAGGCTTGCACACACAAATTCAGTGAGGTGAGAGATAGAGAAGGGGAAGGAAAGGAGGGGAAGGGAGAGAGAAGAGACACAGCTAATCCTTGCACAAAGGTACGAGTAAATAAACTGGGCAGATAAAAGGACCAGGCAAAGATATCAGATGATTCAGAAACATACTCAGAGATCACAGGATCAAGGCTCTCCGTTGCATTTAAAACAACCAGACATTATAAACATGTTTATATATCAACTCTGTACTCCTTATTATAACTTAGGTCCACACTGATGTCCACTAATCATATAGTTTAAATTCCTTTAGCAATATCATAATGGAAATGTTCACTATTCTAATGGAAATTTCACTATTCTATCCTCCCTCTTCATGTTTTAAGATAGAGTGATAAAGAGAAAACACATTCTCAAAATAAAAATAAAGACTCCAATCACCCATGCTGTTGTCATGCTTGACATAAGACCTGTGTGTAGGACATGTTCTATCTGAGCGGCTTTCAAACAGCTCAAAAACTTATACTAAAGTCAGGCCTGTCCCAAATGCTTTAAACCTATCTTTTTTAAGCTAAAGAAAAAAAAAATACTATGTTAGTAAAATCTTAGTAAGATTTAATATTTTTTAAAAAACAAAAAAATTTGCTAATCTAAAAAAATACATTGCTAATAGTATAAAAAAATCTTAGCAAGAATGTAAAGTCACCCAAAAAGTTCATAGAACAGATTTTAAAGAAAGGGCTACTTGGAGACTTAGGGGTTAGAGAGGATAAGCCATCCTGAATCCAGCAGCACAGCAAGACACGACCATCACTGGAACTAAAGGAGCAAGGGGAGGAAAGGGTCACAGGAATTCTGGGATCATGAAGGAGAGACTAGGGGGATGTCACTACTCCTAGACACATAGGTCTGGAACAGGAAGGACAGCAGGGTGAAATACCCAGACCTCTCACTCTCTCTTCTCACCTTCTGCATCCCTGATACTGCCTCTCATTGGCCAAACCCAGGCACCCCACCTAAGTCAGGTTAGCAAGTAAGATAGGTACCAGATTCAGGGGTCAGCCTTTCTGGTATTAGAAGAGAGAAGAAAAGAGAGGTGAATGCATCTGAGCTGGGCAAATGGATAAAAATTCCACAGATATCCAGTCTTTTAAAACTGTATTCTCCTTTTCACTCTAGAAATATATATCAGATCAGATCAAAGAATCAAGAATCAAGAAGGAAGATTTGCCCAAAACTTCTAGCTAAAACTAAATGTCAATCTTGTATATTACAACTTACCCATTGATATTAGCCAACAATCGTCCATTCCCTACCACTATCTATTATAAGACAACTGCAAAATCAAGGTAGGTACTTGTGTGTCAGTTAATGTGGATTAACAAACACAATCTCAGAGCACAATAGACCCAAAATAATGATTCAGAATAGACCACAAAGTGATCCATTTTCACTATTAACAACACTGCACAATTCATTACTCAATTCCAGGGCACAGACAATGACATTCTTTTTTTTTTTTTTTTAATTTTTCTGATGTTTATTTATTTTTGAGACAGAAGAGAGAGAGAGACAGAAAGAGCATGAGTGGGGGATGGGTAGAAAGAGATGGAGACACAGAATGTGAAACAGGCTCCAGACTCTGAGCTGTCCGCCTAGAGCCCAATGTGGGGCTTGAAACCACGAACCGTGAGATCATGACCTAAGCCGAGGTCGGACAGTTAACCAACTGAGCCACCCAGGCACCCTCAGACAGTGACATTCTGATACATGCATTCCTGGCACAGTCCCAACAAATATAAAGAGCTCCCTAAATATTTGTTGAAATGAGTTCTGTAGTATGAAGCAGATGTGTAGTATGAAGTAGATATTCCAAATGAACAAATGAGTTTTTGGCAAAGGGGAGCAAAACAGGGATGGAAAGGCTAAGGAAAATGTGGCATCTGGCTTTGTAGCCAAAAGTCACTGACAAAGGAATTAAAAATTGCGGTCCAGGACAGTGTGGGTCATACCTTAATAGTGGCTCAAAGTACAATCTAGTGGGTCTTTAAAAAATATACATTGAAGTATAGTTAACTCCATCTAGTGGGTCTTGACAAACATTTTAAAGAATGAAGAGAGAAACAATGTGAATTTTTCGTGTATAGTGCAAGCGGTAAGGATATGTACTACGAAACTTTTAGTTCACATTTGTATACGTGAGTATGGTGAATCACAATATGAAATGCATATCTTACTGTAGTTGTCAGTTAAAAATTTTTGAAAACAACTTGTATATGGCAGCAGGACAGGCACACCCTTGATTTCAGGTACAGACAACAAACAAACAAACAAACAAAAAAACCCTTTACAATGTTATGACAAACCATGAGAGAATAAGGTCTAGGGTAGCTATAGAAAAGTAGATATCTTAAAAGTACATAAAGGGAAAATTAATTTCTAAGAATTTGCCTAAGAACAATATTTAGGAAACCGAACTCTCTGAAGACTGGCATTTAAAATTTAATGCCAGTTAAAATTTATTTATACAAAATTTATTTATATAAAATTAAAATTTATACCATAGATACTTGGGAAGAAACTATTCTGGGAAGGCAAATGATTATAAGAAATGCAAATTACATAAAATTCAAGCAAAGAACAAGGCATTTGTACAGAAAATTATATACGTAGCTAACTAATTATAAACTTAACTAAAATTCCTATATAGGAATCTAATTTTGTATAAAATTATTCATTATCCTTCTGTGTGATTTATATCACAGCATTTCTTAATTTTTTCATATTTATTTATTTATTTATTTATTTATTTATTTATTATTTATTTGAGAAAGGGAGTGAGCTTGCATGCACGGGAGCAGGGGAGGGGCACAAAGAGAGAGAGAAAGAGAGAGAGACAGACAGATAGAGACAAAATCCCAAGCAGGCTCCGTGCTGTCAGTGCAGACCAGAGCCAGATGATGGCTGCATCTCACCGTGAGATCATGACCTGAGCCGAATTCAAAAGCCAGACACTTAACTGATTCAGCCACCAAGGCGCCCTGTCATTGCATTTTTATAACCAATAATTGCTGCATAGAAAGAGTGATTTGAAATCCAGAGTTCTCTTTTTTAGCTGAAGAAAATCTTAGTTAAAATACACATTTATACTTTTGCCATTTGATTGCCGTTTCTGGAGGTTACAGAAGTATCATCCTGGTAACTGAAGAACAGGAGGGATGAGTCTGGCATATCCAACAATCTGTGTATTTCTAAGTAGGTTTCCTAAACTCCAATTTCTTTTGTTGTAAAATGGAGATTCTAATTCTTGACGTAAAGTGTCATTGTGAGGATGATTTTGAAATAATGCATGGTAAGTAGTTCACATATCATGTATTACAAGCCCTTACAAATCAGTGGTCATGATGTTAGTGTTGCTGGTAGTGAGAATAACATTGTGGCAAAGCCCTCCTGTCCCATTTTTAACTTTTCCATGTGGAATGCCTTCACTAAGAAGAAAACTCCTGGTCTTTCCATCTTCTCATAGGATGCATAGCAAGTTAGCTGATTTATGAGAAGAAATTAGACTATTTGGCTCATCCCTTTGTTCCCTTCCTTTTTTGAGAGCCAAGCTTCTGACAGGAAAACATTCTCATTACCCCTATGGTATAGATGTCCAGGAGGAGTATCTGTGGAGTAAGTATGTGACTGTCCTACTTCCCCACTGAACAGGTGGTGCTTCCATTCAATTAGGGGTGAGAATTAATACTGGCAATTGGTTCATTAATTGTAACAAATGTACCACACTAATGCAATACGTTGATAGGAGAAACTGTGGAGAAAGGGGTTATATGTGAATTGTACTTTCTGCTCAATTTTTCGGTGCACTTAAAACTGCTCTAAAAATTAAAGCCTATTGATGTAAAAAAATTAAAGCTAGTTGATTTATCTTAAATAAAGCTGGTCATATTTTGACTTGTGACTTGATTCTCAATCTGTTTTGAACTCAGTAGGAGGAGAAAGAGAGGTTTGTTAATCCCCTATATTTCTAACAAGTCACAATGATGAATATTCCTGTGCTGTTTTTGCTATCTATTTGATGTTTTTTTAAGGTTGACACACAGAATGACCTTTTATTAGTAAAAGACATTGTCTTCAATAGGAAAGTTGAGATCTGTCTATTAGGAAGAGGAAGCTACAGGTCTTATTTCACAATTATGCTGTTCTATGTATATTCTGTAACTCAAATGGCACCCATATTCATTTATGCTAACATAGTAATTTTATTCACAGATTTATGTTCACAGGCAAAATAGATAATTTTTATGTATTTATATAAAATTGAGACTAAATTTTAAAAGAATAGCCCACACCCCCTAACAATTTATTTACATTCTTATTTACAAATATTTTCCAGATTTATTTTATTAAAAAAATTTTTTTAACGTTTTATTTATTTTTGAGACACAGAGAGAGATAGGGTGTGAGCAGGGGAGGGGCAGAGAGAGAGCAAGACACAGAATCCAAAGCAGGCTCCAGGCTCTGAGCTGTCAGCACAGAGCCCGATGTGGGGCTCGAACTCACAAACCGAGGTATCATGACCTGAGCCAAAGTCGGATGCCCAACCAACTGAGCCACCCAGGCGCCCCAGTATTTTCCAGATTTCAAGATACCTTCCTAAAGGCAAAAATACCTACAAGTTGTTTTATCTACCATTCTCTTACCTCATATTGCAAATTTGAAATACAAATAGATAATACTACCTAGAGCTTGTTTAACTGTTAAAAAATGATGTGTTTTTCTTGGGTTAGCAGTAAGTTTATTTGCATAATATTCAAAAACAAAATGTGGTATTCTATTACAGTTCAAAGTTCTCAAAGGAATCAAATATACTGGCTGCTGTTAATGCTGTCATTTTTTTCCCTTAAAAAAAAAACCCTAATAACAGAATCAACAGGAAGGTGGGTGGCTCTGTGACTGAAAATTTTTGTATCTTACAGAATAGCTGTCTTTGGCAAGCTTATTGGATGGCAGCTGATATATTGTCGGAATAGACTCTCCGTGTGAAAATTTTTTGCTTGTGTCTTAATGCTCTTCCCTTGGATACAATACAGTTCCAAGAGATGAATGGCTTGCTATTTAACAGTAAGTGCTGATGTGGAAAATTCAATATATTACTCTGGTGTAAATGATCCTATAGTAATCACTACTGATATCACCAACTTCCTTCTGAAACAGATGCTAGGAAATGAATTTCCTGAATTAAGACAGTAGAGTGTTGAAATGCTCACTAAAAGTTAACATTCCAGATGTTCCAAGACTCTTTTAATCCTAGACTTTTTTTTTTCATATAGATAGACCTACCGTCTGTTTCCCCATTAATCAATGATACTGATGTGATTGTGGATTTCATGTTAATATTCTTTACACTGAGTATTAGGAAAGTGTTTAATTTCTATGAAATCCTCTCAACTTGATTCATTTCAACAATGCTAGCTTTGGTTTATTGTCCTTCCTGGAGTAGGATTATTTATCTTTACAAGATTTAAAATGTGTAAGATAAGATATCCTTTGAGGATTTGAAGTGATACTTGCTTTAAGTTGATTTTCCTTGAGGTAAGGCTGAATGTCAAGCTTCCCTTCAGAGACGGAAGGAATTTGAAATCCCACTGCCATTTTTTCACGTGATTGTAGTTTTTGTTGTTGTTTATGAGTATGTAACAAACTTAAATATGCTATTACTCTTATTAATTCTCATGATATTTATAGTGATAAAATCTTACCAATATTATTTTCCTGATGAGAGAATATTTACTAGGCACAAATCTGGGGTGACTGAAGTAACGATTATCATAGGCATATACCAATACCAATAGGTAAGCTTTCCATATCTTCTGAACTTTTTCTCTAGAGAAGCATGAGGCATGAGATGGCGTGGAGACTGGTCGCAAATTCATGCTATTTTCTGCTCTGTTCTAAGGTTCTTTCATCTCAAAGTACAAAACAGTAAGCACTATTCAAAAATGGACAAGAATAAGAGAAACTTTGATATCAGTGAAACTGTATTAGAGGAAGATTTTTGAAAGACAATTATTGTAGACAAAATGTCTTTGCTGTTCTAAAAAGGTAGACCTGAAATTGACAAATGGTTCTATGTGCAAATGAAGAGTAAACTCCTTTGGAGAGGAGGGCTTTGGCGTGGATTTAAAACAACTCTCAAAAATATTGGGGGTGAGGAAGCAACTGCATAATTTATAGTTATCAATCAACCATTTTTTTCTACCAACTATTTTTTTTTAATTTTTTAAAATTTATATATTTAGTTTTGAGAGAGTGAGTGAGCATGTGCATGCACACAAGTGGGGAAGAGGCAGGGGGAGGGGGGAGAGTCCCATACAAAAGTCCCTCTTGCGTCAGCACAGAGTCCTATATAGGATTTGATCCCACGAATTCTGAGACCATGACCTGAGCCAAGATCAAGAATGGGATGCTTAACCAACTGAACAGCCCAGGTGCCCCTCTGCCAACTATTTTTAATTGACATGCAAAACGGCATGTTTTGGTTTTTAAAAATCAACTTTCTCCCCCCCTGTATTAGCACTGTACTAGAAATAGTCTAGTATTGCTACCTTTTTTTTTTTTTTTTTCCTCCACAAGTATTTCTTAAGAGGCTTGAAAACTGGCCTTCCAACATAATGGTCAGGAATATAGGGCACTTGTACAACATCCTGCCATGCTAATATGTCTTGATTGCTCAGTCATCCAGTTCCTTTAAATGTATTAGCTTGACAGTAAGGTACTTTAAGACATTCAAAGGCAGGATTAGAAAATCAGCATACAGTGTAAATTACTGAATACTTTTATAGGATGCACCAATCTTGGGTTAGTGGCCATAAAGTGACCTTGACAGAGCTATTTACAGCCATGTTTAACATGCACAACTTAACTTGAAGTGAATAAAAGGTGTTTATCACATCAGTGTCTGCATAAGTAATCTCTCATTCTCTTGTTGAGGATTTTTTTTTTTTTTGGCATACTGTCAGAGAAGTTCAGAAAACACATTAGAAAGGTTCTATAATTATAGTTTTTGCAATTCAAATAGCCTTGCTAAAGTGAAGTAAAACATTATCTGTACAATCAAAGAAAACCACTCCTTAGGCCAATTCTGTTTACCAGAATTCTCTAACTATACCCAAAACACTGTATTGGAGAATAATGATGTAATTGCCATTAATGATACTGTATATTTTTGATGATCATGAGGCAAAACTCAGAAGACTCCATAAACATTTTCTAGTTCATTTTCATTAACAACTAATCATAAGAACACATAGCAGAAAACTTTGTTCCATTTTTTCATTTTTGATTGATGACTTTAATTATTTTTAAAGCATTGATTAGAAGAGCTTTTCAGTTAAAAACTCTGTATTGAAAATGCAAACTTGGAGATACGTAAGTCAGAATCACAATAAGGGAGACCTGACTAGGGACAATGGCTTTGGTGTCCCTACACTGAGGACTGGAATTACAAAACATTTCTAGATTCTCCACCTAATCTTTTTTTCCATTATCTTGCAATAATAATATTTTTATTTTCTCAGTTTGGACTGTTAAGACTATTCATTGAGTCCACTGAGCATAAACTCACAGTTAGTAATTACCAGTTAAACATGCTTTTTAATAAATTTATAGATTATCCCATGACACACATCTGCCTTCTTTTATACACTGTATCCTCAAACCAAGTACAGTTTTCCCACCTATTTATCAATGTAATTAAAGCAGAAATGTGGAGATTATATAATGCTTACCACAGCCTACGGTGTCACCTGCATTACACATGTTCCCGATGCATCACCATGACTTGCAACCAGTTTAGTCTCCCTACTAATCATTTTGCTCCATTTCAACTCACATCATCAGTGTGGACATCCCACTGTCCTCTCCAGGGGGCTGTATTGCAGCCGTATGGCTATGATGTTTACTCTGGAACATATACTTTAGAAGTTACTTCTTTCTGTTATATTTGTAAAAACTGTGAATAATGACACCAACTCCAAGGTTTTTTTTTTTTAAACGTTTCTATCTAGTTCAACTTATAAAATTCCCAAAATGTGTTATGTATTTCATTAAATGTGAAATCTTATGTTTATCTAGGATTTTCAAAACTTGTTCATATATATTAGGTAACTGGATATTCATAACGGCCCAGTGCAAGGCAGGGAAGCTATGATCCTTTGTTTTTAAGATGAGGGAATCATGGCTTAAGTGATACCATGCAGACTCTGACTCTGACCAATCAAGCATGACTTTTCAAACAATGTTATGGGTTTTGCAAACTATACTAAGTCCTTGGCACACATACTGATAAGCATTAGAAAGATAAAGATTGGAACAGCAAGCATTTTTGCAATTGACCCAATGCCTCCACATTCATGCACTAACATATGCTGAATACAACCACCTAAACTGAGAAAGGTAAATTGGAATTTGGGAATATCATTAGAATTCTTGAAGTGCTTTAAGGAAAATTCTTGTTATGCCAACTCAGCTTTGACAGAAAGGGCAGAATTTCACTTAATATTGCTAGCATTATGGCATTGCTGTTCTCATGCCTGGTGACGATGCCCTTCAGCCACCAACTGAAAAAGGAAGCTACTAGAACGATTAAGTACTGCTCTCAGCCATAAAATTGTAAAAAAACAAAGCTCTCTCTTTGTGTTCATGAAATCCATTCTTCTATAGGAAAATAAAAAGTATATGACCCACCCATGCTCTAGAAATCAAAACAATTTGCTGATACTGTTGGAGAGATAAAGTGCCATGACCTCTCTGCCTTCTTAGAAGATACAAGTGCAGCTTGAGACAAAACAAATTTAGAGGCTGACTCAGAAACAGCGAGTGGAAGGGCATGGGCCACAGCAAATAAAACCCAAGCAAGATACTACAGTTAACTTTGCAGCTAGCAGAGAGGAAAGAAAGCTGTGAGTAAGTAACTTAAAGAAGACCTACGACAAGTTTCTAGACTGAAAAAGAAAAAGAAAAATGGGCCGAGAAAGGAAACAGATGGGAATGGAAACACCACAGTGAATCAACAGACATCAGGACAAAGTTGCCACAAAATCAAGGTCTGTCAAATAGTTACAGAGAAATTCTGGCAGAGGGATGCTCCACAGGCATCTCAGAGAGCCACCAGGCATAGTACTGAGAAACATGCTTCAGGGGTATGTCCTTGTTTCCAGAAGCACCTGCCAAGTTCTAGCACTGTCTTCAGTGCTTTTTATTTTAGTCCGAGAACTCAGTCCATGGGGGTGTGTGTAGATTACTAATAGATAGATGATAAATAGATAAAGACATAATGTAAATAATAATCATTAGTATTTACTGAGTACTTTTAAGTACCAATTACCTATCTAAATGCCTAGAAAGATCCTATGAGATCAACACTATTTTTATCTTCAATATACAGATGATGGAGCTGTGGCACAGAACAATTATGACTATGTCCGTAGTCACAGCCTGTAAACAAAGGAGCAAGGCTTTCTTTGAATGCAGGCAACCTGGC
Organism: Panthera onca; assembly: GCF_046562875.1. Taxonomy (NCBI): domain Eukaryota; kingdom Metazoa; phylum Chordata; class Mammalia; order Carnivora; family Felidae; genus Panthera; species Panthera onca. Next base: position 55,789,815 of record NC_138343.1, read on the forward strand.
TCTAGAGTTGATGCTCTTAACACACTCGTGTTATATACTCAAAGCATACTGTATCAATACATGTCATTTCCATTACATATAATTCTGATTCTCATAAATCTTTGTTAATGACTTTTAAAACTATGTAATATCAACTAGTGCATATAGAGGATATCATAGGATGTTGTAAAAATTAATAAAGGGAAACCTCACTAGAGTCTGTAATTGATTCTTCTTCCTGTAACTGATGTTGAGTGGTAGCCTCTTCTTCCCAGCCTCCCTCCTCCACTTTAGTGAGGTTTCCCTTTATTAATTTTCACAATATAAACTGATGACCATCATATGGTTCACCAATGAAAGTGGAATAAAACAGCCTGTCTCTTCTATCTCCTTGATTTTCCTGGGTCACTGTTGTGGCATTCTTATTTAGAGATCTCAGACACTTTCCAACAGTACATCATCTGCTACTTCCCCAGGCTGCTAACCACCATAGCCACTACCGAAGGCACAGGGAGGGAGCACTCAGGAAACAGATCACGGAACTCCACCAATCCCCTTCCCACCCTGTTCACGCACAGAAAGAAAAGTCCACAAGGAGTCAATTAGGCTAGTACTTAAAAAAAAAAAAAGGGGGACCAGAAAAATTCACTGTTCTCCACATATACCTATAACTTGATTGCAAATAAAGATATACTCCACCAATCTTCCTGGCTTCTTTACATATTAGCTGTGTGCCTAAAGTCTCTAAAACACTCTGTGCCTCAGTTCATACACATTTAAAGTTCAAAACGGTAATACATCATCTGATTGTTTTGAAGTCTGAGTTAAGTCAATTAAAGCAGTACCTTACAAATGCAAGCATTCAATAGGTGTTAGCTGTTTTTGTCACCATCGTTACTATAATCTACCTTTATCCCCCCATTCTCATTCATAAATGTTCTTACGGTTCTAGTCCTTAACCCAATCTCTGACCTCTCTATTCACACCTAAGCCATTTGATTCTGTTCTCTGTAGTCAACTTCTGTGATATAACAAAAGACACAACAGAACAAAATACTACATTTTCAGTCTGTTGGTAGACAGAATTCACATCTTCTTAACTACAGCCTGGCTCTCCTTTACCTGCAATCCAGTTAGCATAGACTATTTCTGTACATCTTGTATCTGTCTGGGTCACAAAGAGAAGTAGGTTTCCTCTACCCTCGTCAACACTGCTTATAGTGATTAGATTCCTGTTTGGTGGGCAAAAAATGCTTGCACTCTTGAAGAAAAGACCATTTGGCTATGCTTCTTCATATACTATTGTCTGTAAGACGTCCAGATGTCATTTTCATTCCTGACTTTAAAGTTTGCTTGTTGTTTTCAAACAAACCATCCTTAATATAAAGAATTCAAATAACCATATGGAGACTTCATCCATTTTTCTAGTTCTCACCGTAGTGGTATTTCCTTCTATTCCACTTCAATGACCCATTTAATGGCCAGACTCTTGAGTCTTAAATTTTCCACATAAGCACCACCATCTTTGTTTACAACTGTGTTCCTATTCTATTTTAGGTGTTCTTACCTCTACAACACTTATTCTTTTCTTCAGTGTAATACGTAGTCTATCTAATTTCTTTTCTTTACTGCAGCCCTCCTGTCTTCTGTCTTTTGTTCCCTCCTCTGTTGAGCTTTGACCCCATGATCTGTAATTGAAACCATGCTCTTGATAATGCCTTCAATTTTCTTAGCTCTTGTTCCTACATCAAACCCACCTGACACAAACCCAACTGTGAGTCAGTCCAAATCTCTGCTTCTTAATATCCATACTCAGGTTACTGTGGACAGCTGGAGGGACAGACAATGCTGCAGAAAGATGCACCCCAACATCAGTGGCACTGTTACAACCTTAACTGATGCCACTCCAACAGCATGTGGTTCTTCAAACATTCTAGGGTTTGCCTGATCGCTCCTATTGTCCACAAAAATGTAAAAGCTTTTTACATCTCCATAGCCTTCTGACCCAGCATCTCCGCCCTTACACTTAGCAGCAAATAACACTGCCTCCTACTTCACAGAAAGTTGGCTGAGATCTTTAAGAATGGAAATATTGATTTGGGTTAAAAATATAAGGGAGTACTCTTAGTTACCACATCGATAGCCAAAGTTTTCAACAACCTGCATTAAAGGAATGCCTACTGAAAAGAATATTTAAAGTCATATTTAAAGCTATCGGTGATTCCTTTAAAGATTTAATCTTAGATGTAGTAAAATTTTAGTTAATGCAAATGGGAAACACTGACTTGTGAAAGTTCTTGAATTTAAATCTTATGGATACATCAGACACAAGCAAATCAAGCCTGCTAGCTCTTAATAAAGTTAGAGAATACATTAAATGGAAAAACACACACGTTTCAGCCAGATTTCTTTTGGCATTAACAGACGGTGAAATGATCCACCACACGTTGCCAAGCTGCAGAATTCTGTAGACCAGTTCTGAAATGTAGTGTGTAGTTTGTGGCAACCATCTGCTGAAATCGCTTTACTTCCTGTCGTTTGACTCACATGAAATTAAAATATCGATAGAAACAATTTCTGCAGGGAAACTGGAAAACGTAATAGCAAAGTCAATTAAGGGTTTCATGAGATTATACAGTCTGGTTTCTTGATGCTTCTACTATTCTTACTTATATAACAGGACTAAAAACAAAAAATACAATGTAACAGAAAGTAGACTCTGCCAAGTGAAAGCAAAAATACGAAGACAGTTATGGGTCCGGTAAAATGCAATACAGTTTTAGATTCACCACAAAAGTCAAGTCTTTTATTCAATGGCAGCCATATTAGAAGACAAATAAAACAAACAAACAAACAAACTAAACCTTACCTTAATTTTTTTTAATTTGTTTTTAATGTTTATTTATTTTTGAGGCAGAGAGACAGAGCACAGGCAGGGGAGAGTCAGAGAGGGAGACACAGAATCTGAAACAGGCTCCAGGCTCCATGATGTCAGCACAGAGCCCGATGTGGGGCTCAAACTCATGTACTGTCTGATCATGACCTGAGCCAAAGCTGGAGGCCCAACAGACTGAGCCACCCAGGTGCCCCTAAAACTTACCTTTATAATAAAATATTAAATATGTTTACGTTCCACTGTCAGCAATTTCTTGACTCCCTGCCTCTGCGCTCCTAGATTCCAGCTGGGTATATGTTTTTTCCTTTTCAATTGACTCAAGACTTGATTCTGATTTCATTTAAAAAAATAAGGGTCCCTTGTCTCAGAAAACACTGTTGCTACCAAGACTGGTCGACAAAATATGCAGATTAGAATCAGTGCTTAAATTTACTGACCTTTGTTGCTAAATGTTTCTCTGTGATCTTTAGGCACCTAATATGGCTTCAATGGCTCTCTGTGGTGATTCCCAGGGCTCAGCAGGCATCCTCCTTTAGCCCCTCTATTAATTTTTTTTTTTTTTTTTTTTTTTTTTTTCTGGAGCTGATCTCCTGTACTCTGAAATCTGCTTCACTGCCTGGGTTTAGAGAATATACTTGCTTTCACTTCAGTCTAGCAATCTGCCCTACCCTTAACTCTATAAACCTTGGATATCTTCCAGGCCTTTTGCCCCTGATCTCTTTAGATCCATATCCTTCTATTGATATGAAGCAGCTAGTAAGAAAGGATTAATGGTCCTTCCAAAAAGGATTAATGGTGGCTTCCATTAATGGTGGCTTCACCCAAAAACTTTTGTATTAGTCCAGAACAATCAGCAGATACCAACTTAATTCTATACCAGGGTAAGATTTAAAAATCTGTGACTTAGAATCAAACTTCAGTTCATTAAACTAGAAGACTAATTTAATCCATTTCTTTGCATTAAGTCCTTAAATTTCCAGGAGATTTGTAAAAATTTATTGTTATTTCCTTTTTGAATCACACAGATGGAATCTAGACCCAATCAACATTTTCACATATTTTGAATTGCAATCCACACAAAGCTTTAGGCAAATGATACATATATTCACATAAACATTATCAGTAGTAAATGACTCTAGTTTGCTAATTGTTACTTCATGCTGTCAATAATAATTTATGGAGAAAGAATATGTTTACATACACATTGGACATATAACATTGCACAGCATTCCTGGAGATTATCTTCATAATTTGGAAAGTAGTTTTAACTTTTATTATAAGTCAAATTCAGAGCCAAATTAATGTGCATAAACTCCCACTGAATATGTATTTTTAAAAAGAAATATATAATTTAAATACACAGTTGCTAAAAACCTTGAGATCTTTATAAGCCGATGTTTCTTGAAAAACCAGACTGAAGCCACATGATAATTTTATGTCCTGAAAAAGCACTATACAAAAGGAAGAATAGATGTCTGGAAGTCAGTTGTGGTTCACTATTATAAAGATATTAAAGCATAGCTCTTTAAAGGATATTAAAAAGCTCATATGCATTGATTCCCTTCTACTGCTTTTTGGAACAATTACAAATAAGAAAATAAAAATGCTATTTTAATTTACATTTGTGAAGCAACACAGGGAAAAACTACATTCAAGCAGAGTGTTTTTGTACTCAACTGATTGTTAATAATTACAATTATGTGTGGTTTGATGTTTTCCACAATACTGTGGTCAAATAAGGTGGGATAATTCAGAAGCAATAGACACATTGAACCTCAGATCAATAAAGCCATGACTAGCTTATACTGACGGGTTTTATAAAATAAATAAGAAAAGTCAGATCTGTACAATGTCAACAAAGGAGCAGTATGTCTCCACCAAAATAAACAAAATTCAGCTGCAGATAAACTGTTCTAAGCATTTTAACAAACTTGCCCGATGAAAATAACCAATTGTCTTTCCTCTATACAAATTCATTTTTGAGAGAAATTACAAACACTTGAGAGTAACTTTTGAGTAAAATTTAAAAAAATTAATGTTTATTTTTTGAGAGAGAGAGACATACAGAGCGTGAGTGAGGGGGAGCAGAGAGAGAGGGACACACAGAATCTGAAACAGGCTCCAGGCTCTGAGCTGTCAGCACAGAGCCCGACACGGGGCTCAAACTCATGGACTGTCTGATCATGACCTGAGCCGAAGTTGGAGGCCTAACCAACTGAGCCACCCAGGTGCCCCTAGAGCCTTAATCTCAATGAGGTAAAGAATAGAAGCAACATTGGAGAGATTCTGAAGAAAAGCAGAAGAAACTGGAGAGATTTCAGCACAGGGTAAGATGTAATAAGCACATTCCACACTGTTTCTCCCACTGAATGCATGAAGCAATTTTTTGAAGGCTCTAAAAAGTATCAATGCAGATAGGGGAAGAAGACCAGAATTTGAAACAGCACTGGAACTGGTGATGAGTTTACTACTGTTTTTCCTTGGACTCACATTAGTCCCGAACTTGGAAGTGGGCATTGTCAAGGATAAGGAGAAACCTGAGAGAAATTCTCCCTGAGTTCCCAATAAGGTGAGCATTACGTTATGCTGGGACAACAGACCTACAATAAGCTTTTATTCATTGATTCATCCAACAATTATCTACTGAGTGCTTACTATGAGCCAGGCATTTTTCTTAGCTTTGGTGATAGTCAATAAACAAACCAGAAATCACTGGATCTCATATTGTAGTAGAGAGAGACAGACAGCAAACAAGAGACCCACTAATTAAGCAAATTATGTGGTAGTTTAGAAGGTGATGAGTGCTATATAAAAAGATAGGCCAAGAAATACAGCAGGGTAAGGCAAATCAGGAGTGCTGTCAGGGGAAGCAAGATGAAGTTTCAAGTAGGGCTTTGGGAAGGACTCTTTGGGAAAAAAAATGACATTTGAACAAAGATGTGCAAAAAATGAGGAAATCTACAATATTGGATCAAGGGGAATGGGTTTCCCACACAGGAAAAGCCTGTTTACAGGCCCTAAAGTAGGAACAAGGCTGACTTGCTCAAGGTTGGGTGAGAAAGTTAGACCTGAAGCAGAAGGCACAAAGGAAACTCACAGAACCTGAGATTGAAGAGAAACTACGGGCAAGCAACTCATGCAGGGTCTTGAAGGCCACCATCAATTCTTTCAGTCTTATTCAGCATGAAGTAGAATGCCTCAGAGCCAGAGGGCTTTGAGCACAGGATTAATATTATCTGATTTGGTTTAAAATGGATCATTCTGGCTACTATGTTGAAAACAGACTATGTGAATGCCATGGAATAAAAACAATAGCACCTTTTATAGGGCTATCTTAGAAAATGTCAGTCTGTAGGGCAATGTGATCATGCAGAAATGTGTGTGTGTGTGTGTGTGTGTGTGTGTGTGTGTGTGTTCTTCTTTGACAAGTATCTCCTAGGCCCTCTGATCTATGGAAAATACCCTAGGAAATGTAATTCATACATTTATTTATGATCTAAAGGCACACATATCTTATAGGCAATCTTCAGTAAACATGTCTCACAAGTAAGCTTTGATAGGAATTGGGCAGCTGAGCATTTGAGTTTGTAATCTCTGGCAGAATCTGAAGGGCAGGTCTATTGTGTTGCCAATCAAATGTATAACCATATGCTTTGAAAGTTTACAGTTAAGTTGAAAAGAGCTAGTCTTTGGACTGACTGACACAGAGATAGTTTTGGTTATCACTGATTTACAGAACTGGTAGGGGTGATAAATGGTAGTAAAAATAGTCTCCTTCGGATGCCTGTCTTGGTAAAAGGAAACGTTACCATCTTATCGTTGGCTTGAGGTAAGGCTGTGACTGTGCGTATATCCAAGAGTATTCTCAGGAAACTGTTCTAACATAGATAAAATAACGTGTGTGGCCCCCAGTTCTCTGCTTTGTTGCAGTCATTCCCAAACCATGGGCTGCAGATACTGGGAGGTCTTTTTTTGTTCGTTTTGTTTTCTTGTGTTTTGTGGGCAGCATCAAGGTTTCACAAAGGTGTCTGTTCATCTACATTTGCATGTGAATTTTACCTTTCAATTAATATAAGATGTATGGCTACTATGTTGTGCAAGAACCACTAAATTTCCCAGCATGACTTAAAATTTGTGGGTCTCTTTTTATAGTTAGAGAACAATCAGTAAATTGTGATAAATACATTTGGAGGATGTATACCAAAAATTATGGTTTTCGTTATTGATTGTCTTTTCTTGTTCTTTTTTGCTTCAAAATCTCCTTTTAATTAAAAACTGATTCCCTTCTTATAAGGATGACTCATTTCTTTGCTATTGAGATAAAATTGGTTTAAAAAGTGATGTAAGTTACAGGTTACAACATTATAATTCAACATCTGTATGCACTTCAAAGTGATCACCACTAAAAGTTTTGTTAGCATCCATCACCATATAATTGTTTGTGACAAAAAAAAGATAGTAATGCCAGTTATTTAGGCCAGGTAACTCTCAGGTTGTGACAGTAAAATTTTATACAAATCAGATGTGCAACCTATATTCCACCCACTCTTTATATGGAAAATTGACTCTGAAGGCCAAATTTTCAGCTTATCAAAAGGGAAACTAATTTACATGTTAGATGTGATATGAAATGTGTGGCTTAAGTCTGTTCTTCTGGAACCAGATATGATTAAAGAGAAACGACTCAAGTTAAGCCCGTTAATCATTCTGTTCTTACTTCTCACAAAGATAACAGCAGACTTGTTAATTATCAAATATTACTTACGTTGGTTACTATTTATTAGTGACATAAAACATGGCCCGTAAACATGACGGGACAGGGCATTGGTGCAAGCAGATACTATTCTGTGTCAATTTGGCTCTGTAAGACTACGTCTGGAACATGAGGTGAAGCTGTGGTTTAAGGTTATTATAAATTTATGGCATTTAGATTTACGTGATATGTTATGAGAAAATGAACAATGGCATTTTAGTAATCTAAGAGAACACCCGAGGATACAGAAAATTTAGGATGAGGTAAACGCCATTATTTTAAGTTAGTTCCACTTCTTTACTTCAGGACCACTCAGAGCCTTTAAAATGGTAATCGAGGTTATGAATCTCTAAAAAGGTAATACAGACAGGAACATTTTCTAAATTTAATTGACCACAGGGACCCTCTAACTTTTTCTTTTCCCACAGACCACAGTGTAGAATGAATGCTCCACAGAATATTTTGGGAAATGATGTTCTAACTCGTTCTAAATTAAGAAAGTTCCCTAATTCAGTTTGACTGGGGCACAGAACCTGCAGAATCTTACAGGTCCCCCCTCCTCCTCCACATTTTGATGTGAAAGTCTGTATATGGGCCCAGATAAATCCAAGTAAAAGGTCTCTTCTTGATAACCACACCTGTGATCTATACTGGAATGATAATCTTACCAATATTGTAAAAAGTAAGCCTGAGGAAATTTTATTTCTTCCTTTATACCTAACTATATAGGCTTTTCCATAAATTAATACACCTGTTAAAATCTCATATTGTGCCCTGTGGATGGCCAATTTTAATTCTGCTTTCCAGCTGACTTTATGAAATGTAGTGATATCTAAAGATAGACTATAGACACATAAATGTACTCCTTCCTTCTGAATATACTGCAATACAAAGTATCAAACTCCTTGTACTGCACTCCATTACCTCTTACATTTATGTGGAATAAAACTCAAGAATGAAGTTAAAAGGACTATCATTTATGGTTCATTGTAACAAAATTGATGCTATGGTGGTGCTACGGAGGAATCATGTTGCTCTTTAGAAACCCCAAAATATCATATACATATATTGTTGTAGAAAATTTTCTGGCAAGTGTAAAAATTCAGTTAAACATTTTTAACCTTTTCACATTGCAAAGAGGCCACTTCCATCAATCAATATTCATTGAGGCCAACAGTGTATGCAGTAATATCAGGCAGCATGGGCTTGTAAAGTATAATCTAGCTCTGATGTTTTTTTTTCTTTTTAAAGTTTATTTATTTTGAGAGAGAGAGAGAGACAGAGAGAGAGAGAGAGAGAGAAAGAGAGAGAGAGCGAGCATGGGAGGGACAGAGAGAGAGGGAGAGTGAGAGAATCCCAAGCAGGTGATGTGGGGCTCAAACCCACAAACCATGAGATCATATCCTGAGCTGAAACCAAGAGTCTGATGCTTAACCGAATGAGCCACCCAGGCCCTCCTAGCTCTGATTTTTGACTTCAGAGGGCTGGGCTTCAAGGAGAAAAGAGGATAGAAGGGTGGGCAAATAGCACCTTCACTGTCAATTCATACTTCTTTCCAGCATATTAGCTCTGCACTAGCATACTGATCAAATTAAAATTTCTGAAAAAGGATGAACTATTTCTATAAGATAAACTTTTTTTCCTCCTTAAAATTAACAGACTATTTTTACTTGCTGGGATTGGTTTTTTTTTAATTTTTAAAAAAATAACTTCTGAGGAATTTAATTGGTCAATATGATTTTAAGGCATGGAGTTATCTGAAAAGAAATTAAGAAATCATTGTCTTAGTCAAGCTTTCAAGTGTTTCTGACATTCGAGTTGTAACATAAATAACAGATGAATGAGCCAAACAGAAGTGGCAGGAATGTGCTTCAAAAGAAAACCACTTAAGCAGATTTCCACACAGGTGTTTAGACAAAAATAGTGTCTGTCAACAGGATAAAAAAAGTCTTTAGTCAAATATGTGTACATTTTGTTCAGCAAATGGGGAAACATCTGGATACCTAGAAATATTGAGATATTTTAATGTTTCACTGTATATTGAATTATAGATGTCATTCGTGAATATCGATGTATATTTTGGAGGATTTATTAGTCCTAGCACTTGGATGAAGAGGAGGGTTAGCTAAATTTTGTTGCTGTTTGGAAAAGGGTTCTGACATTGACTTAATAGAACTGAGATGGAACAAATAAAGGGGAAATGCTGAAAGAAAATGATAGGGGCTCACAGGGTTTTTCTATACCCCTTGGCAAGGGTTTGCTATGTAGCAGCAACCAGTTTCAGGGCACTTTAAATACCTGCTCCCAATATCAATCATAGCGCTTATGGGTGTGAAAGCCTGAAGGACTTGAAAAGAGGCAAGAGGGTCCAGATTCCGAACTGTTGCAGGTATGGGCCAGAACCAGGCCTGGGAGGAGGACACAAGGACATTAGACTTTCTGATCTTTCTCAAGCTCTGATTATTTAAACTCAGAAAATAAAAGTCAAGAGGGATTTGGGGAGATGTTTAGTTTTCAGATTAAAATTATTTCCTGCAGTTACTTTTTCCCCTTTAACCGCATGTCCAATGTGTGCTAATGGAGAACACAAGGTGAGGGAGGATTGGTATTTTCCAGATCAGTTGGACATGGGGTGGTGGAAAATCTGTTATCTAAAAACAGTCACCTGGGTCACCAATATGAAAAATTATTTCTTCCATGATAATATTCTACAATTAATTTTATTCCCCCCAAATCAGAAAGGAATAATAGTTACAATTTACAGATAAGGGTGTTCTGGTTTATGGTAAAGATTTTCTAGAGTAGATAATATTAAGGCATTTTCTTGTAGGGGAGAGTACAGAGCCATGGGGCTACTGATATTTTGATGGATAATATTTAGTGAATCACTTCAGTTGGAAGTGGAAATCTGAATGACTCCAATAAATTAATCTAAAATGGAATAAATAACCCACAGTCAAGTTTCTTCAAGCTTCCGTCTATTTTTTATAGTGAGTTCCACTTCTTGATTTTAGAAGTGTAGGGTCAGTTGGCAATAGAAAGTAAAGCTTCATATTTTTTCAGCCTATATAGAATCGTTTTCCTGCTCAATCAGACAAATCTTATGATTGATATTTGGAGGAAAAAATCTCTAGATGAAATATATTCTAATGTACTATAATTGATATGGTACTTGTATCCTGCTTAAAATGAAATTTGGAAGTGAGAAAAGTAATGAATTACAGTTTGGTGATGAAATTACCTCATAATAAGATAAAAAATTCATTCATTTAAGACGATAACTGTAAGAAAACCTACTTTTCTATTATAATTATCTTCAGGTAGTTTGAGGCAAAATGACCTGTGCTTTTCAATATAGATCATTTAATTTTCTAATATAGAAAAAATTTAGCATTTTAATACAGTGTCAGTCATGCATTTTTGTATTTCCTTCTCCCATACTAAAGTTTGATGCTTCTAATGTAAGGCTCTTAATCTTGGATCCATGAATATGAATCCCCCTGGACTTTTGTGTAACATATTAATGTACCTGCGCGTTTTTCTGGGCAGAGTATCTGGAGGTTTCATCTGATTCTGAAGTGATCTCAGAGTGATCAGGGATCTATATGGTGGGAGAAATTAAGCATGACACAGTGTGGTAAGAAGCCAAAGTCTGTTTGATATCACATGATGTGATAGTCCAATTCTCTGTCTTGTTTTTGTATTTTTTTTTGTCTTATGAATAACATAAAGTTTACTTTATTTTTTCCAGCTTTATTGTGGTATACTCTATATTATAAAATTGTAAGATATTTAAAGGCTATAATGTGGTATGTATACATTGTGAAAAGATCCTCCCCTAACAAGTTAATTAACACATCCATCACCTCACATATTTACCTTTTTTTCCCCCTCCAAATTCTTAATGTTGTCCCTAGCTGCATGAGTACCTCATAACCACTCTAACCCTGACTTCTTTTTGAAAGGTGGATTTCGAGTCCATGAAACCATTAGAATAAGGTGATATTTCATTTTTTCTTGCCTCTCCCTATCCTATATTTAAAGGAAATACCTCCCTGAATAGTAGCATCATCAGATATTTATTCATCCCTATATTTCTAATTTCTAAATATCAACCATTAAAAACTTATTTGGGCAATTTATCAAACAATTCCTAATACATGTTTATTAAATGGATGGGATAGTGTTATGAACTAAGATCTGTCAACATTAAAATTTTTTTAAATTTTTATTTTTGAGAGGGAGGAGAGAGAAAGAAAGAGAGAGAGAGAGAGAGAGAGAGAGAGCACAAGCAGGGGAGAGGCAGACAGAGAGGGAGACACAGAATCTGAAGTAGGCTCCAGGCTCCGAGCTGTCAGCACAGAGCCCAATGTGGGACTTGAACTCACCAACTGAGATCATGACCTGAGCTGAAACTGGATGTTCAACCAACTGAGCCACCCAGGTGCCCAAACATTACGTATTTTTAGCTGGAATACATTTTAAAGGAAAATATGATTCATGCTCTTTTAAAATTAAAAAAAAATTTTTAGCCAGTTCAGATAAAGTCATACAAATGTAGCAACACATATGAAGTTAAAATTATAATATTATGCTATGTTTGAATTATTAGACTAGAGTAGAATTTCTTTCCCAATGTTTACAAGAAATAGATAAATGCCTCCATTGAAATTTAAGAAAACAAAACAAAAGAAAATGAAGAAAGAAAGGAAAGAACGAAGAAAGGAAAAAAGTGAAGAAATTAATACTTGATGATGACACTATATCCGTGAAATTTGGGGCAGAGAAGATTTACATTTGTTTGAAAAGTTTTTTGATATTTAAGCCAATTTTCCAAGCTGTTTGCCTTGAATCTGTAATCACAGATCAATACAAGAAGATAGAACAAAAAAGCAGCAGTGGGAGCTTTAGCCCAAAGGAGAGATCTCAAGGGCCTGGAGTGAGAGGGAGTGAGGCTCTGATGGCAAAACAAAGTTTGGAAGAGTCACAAAGCATGACTGATGTACAGGAAAGTGACAGAAGGATGGTAGGTAAAGAAGACAGTTGAGAAGAAGCTGAGAAATGAACAGACACACAGAGAAGTGGACCATTTAATGTTGAACATACTTCTCGAGAGACCCTACTGTGCCTGGGACACCCAGGATGTAGTTCTTTGTAAGACCTTTTATTACTATCTTTCCTACTCTTAAGATTTCCATGAGAATCTGCCCCTAGGCTGTCTGCCTGTCTCATTTTTTCTCTCTTTCTCCATACGTGTTTTTGTGTGTGTATAACTATATAATAATTATAACTATTAATATAAAATAAAAAATATACCATTTTATTATTATGCCCTTCCCTCCATTCATGCTTATTTGACCTAATCTGAGTGAATCACTTTTCACTTTAACCAGAAGGGTCTCACTGAAATAGAACCACTCTCTCCATAGTGTATGGAATACTGGTTAAACCTATAACTTTGTTACCCAGGCGAGACGACCCTGAAACCCCAAAGTGGGCATTTCAAATGGTATTTTGTTTTTATTCCTGAGAATAACCATTATTATACGTTCATTATTGTGTCAATCCTTTTTTTTTCCTTTTGCAGTCTACTTTCTAAATATATCTTAATATGTTGCATTATTAACCATTACTGCTAACTGTGAGAATGACCAGATTATAATGTAAGGAGGCATCAGCTTGCTGTTAGATGAAAGAGTATTCCTTAGAGTGCCTGGCAATGTATAATTTCAAAATATGTTATTTTAATGTTCCTACTCCTACTATAAAAGCTCTGTCACACATTCTTGACCTATGTTTAAAACAACTGCAAAGTACTTTTCACCAAGGACAATGCATTTGTGCCATGAAAATAAGAAAGAAGCAAGGAAGAAGTTACCAGGTAGAAGAGACTTATGAAGATATTACTGAATTAATGAGCATCTAAGAACGAGAAGGGAAAGCTGTGCCTGCTTTGCCACTAAAAATAATATTGGCAAACACTTACTGAAAGAAAATAAGTCAGAGTTGTCTGTGTGATAAGAAATAGGCATATAGGATGCTTCAAATACAGAGAAGCCTAATGCTAACTTAAACCATCGCCATATGCAAGTGACTTGTTTTATCCTCTCCGATAGAACATGAGAGATCTTTAGCAATTGGGCCTTCATATTTTGATAATTTTCCTGACAAGAAGGCATCTGACCCATTCATCTTTTGCTGCCTGACCTTGGACAGCTCAGGTAACCATGCTCACCTTTAGTATCTTCACTGGTAAATGAGGGTCAGATTCCACCAGTAGTTTTCAAACTACCCTCTTTGGAAACCCATGGCTCTGAAAATTTTTTAGGGGATTGGCAAAAAAAAGAAGTATTTTCAATTATTTTCTTCCTAACCATTAAAATCTAAATTGCTTTGGAAACTATTAATTGCCCTGAACTTAAAAATTCTTTCTAGCTCTACAATTAAATGAATGTGAAATGAATTAAATGAATATATAGGTGTGGGGATAAAAGCTTTAACATAGAAAATGCTTTCTAGGTTGGATTTAATTCCAGGGTAGCAGAGCATCTAAATGAAGAATTTTTGGAAAAAAAGATTATCTCTGCTCATAGAAGTTGAAGTTGACTATCTACTCATAGAACCCAAGGTTGATATTATCATTCTTATAGGCATGACCTGTGTTTTGCCCTATTTTGGTTAGGGCATCTAGGTTCTAGAGAAAGAGTTACCCTCTTTATATCAGAAACTTGTGGACTTACTAGCTAATTATTAATTCTAATAATTCAGTATATTTTTTTAAGTAAATCATATTTCTTATACATGGTCTTTTATTTATTTCTTAGACAGTAGGTGTGTTTCATATTTAAAAATATGTTTGCCAGGATGGAGGTTCCTCAAAAAGTTAAAAATATAACTACCCTATGATACAGCAATTGCACTAGTAGGTATTTGCCCAAAGAATACAAAAATACTAATTCAAAGGGATACATGTACCGTGTTGTTTATAGCAGCACTAAAAACAATAGCCAAATAGGTCTTTCCAAATTGGGAAGAGCCCAAGTGTCCATTGACTGATGAATGGATGCTGAAGAAATGGTATATATTTACAATGGAATATTTACTCAGCCATAAAAAAAATGAAATCTTGCCATTTGCAATGACATGGAGCTAGAGAATATTATGCTGAGTGAAATAAATCAGAGAAAGACAAATACCATATGATTCACTCACGTGCGGAATTTAAGAAACAAAACAAATGATCATAGGGGTAAAAAAGAGAAAGGCTCACCAAAAAACAGACTTTTAACTATAGAGAACAAACTGATGGTTCCCAGAGGGGAGGTGGGTAAGAGGTTAGGTGAAATAGGTGATGGGGATTAAGAAGGGCACTTGTGATGAGCACTGGGTGTTGTACTGAAGTGTTGAATCACTATTCTGTATACCTGAAACTCATATTACACTATATGTTAACTAACTGGAATTTCAATAAAAAATAAATTAAAAAAATAAAAATGCGTTTGGAATAACATAATGTTTGTACTTTTCATGCAGACTAATTTTAGCTAAAACCTTGTCCTACCTGTAGCTTAAATATGGGTTTAAGGAGAGTAGTTGGCTACTTCTCTTTATGGGCGGTCCTCCTTTCACTTTTAAAAGAATCTTACTCTGATTCTGAAATCTACTCTTGCTTATAACATGTCTTTTTAAAGCTTCTCAAACTTCTCAAATGAAACATAAATTAGTACTAAGAAGGGAAGAGAAGATAAAATGGAACTCACCCTAGTAAGTGGGCTAATACCACGAGGTGTTTGCTATCATCTTCAATGTGCCCTCGCTAATAGGACTGATAAGGTTGGGTAAAATTATTATAGGAATCTGTATGCTCAAAATTTATTTTGATCTAAACAAAGATAAATACTAGTTGGAGAATGTGGACTCTGGGATCAAAGATGTGGTTGAAACAAAACAGATTCTAAGATTCTATTATTCTTGTTATAATTTCCTAATAGAGAAAGTGAAAAAAGTAAAGAAATGAAGGGCATCTGGAAAATGGCAGCAATCTAAGAATAAACTGCTCTTTTGGAGATTTTCAAGAATCTCCAAAGCAATTTGCCCTAAAAAGGGACAGGTTTCCATAGTTATATAATATTAATAACAATGATTGGTTCTATAAATAGAAATACGATAAGTGATTATTTTATACACACACACACACACACACACACACACACACACACACACACACAGACTTTGAAGCTCAAAACACCCAATGGTAAAAACCAAATGGAACTATGCAAAGGTGATATTTTCTGTGTTTTATTCAAGTGTAGTTTGTTGCCGATTAATAGCTTTGTAATTAAATGCAGAGGTCTACTGGATCAAATCTTAAACATTCTATTCTTTTATTGTCTAATGTGGAAAACAATGCGCTGTTGTGAGAAAATTAGGGCTTTAAAGTCAGGGGGGTTTCATTATGCCATGCTACTCAGGCTATTTATGCAGCTACACAATCTTGCTCAGGCTCAACCTCCTCATAAGCATTATACACCCTTAGGCTTATATGAGGATCACAAAAGGTAATGTCGATAAGCTACCCACCAGAATGCCTAGCAGGTCATAGATTCTAAACAAATGCCACTGTTTCTTCCCAAAAGAAAAATCTCTGGTAAAAGATATACACCAAGAGAGTAGAAATAAGCTATTAGCATTTTATTTTTTCTATCGAAAACCATAGTAAAATGAATATTACACTCATAATTGACTATTAATGGCAAATAAGAATAGTTACTGACACATTTATCACTTAAGTGAATACTCTGAATTCCCAAATAGGTTTATCTTAATATTTCCACCATTAAGGAAAGGACTTCACTAGTATTTGTGCACATTAACTTGACAACATCTGTATAATGCATATGGAAATGACTGTGTATCTGGTCTTTATAGGGGTACATGTTCATTGAATACTCTGCTTTTTCTCTTGTGGAATATATTATCGTATTGTATTTTAAATACGTAATTTCTGGTTCATTACAAAACAAAATACTCACCTTGGAACTGTCACATGATATACAGAGTTCAAACTCCAATGTCTGGCACCTATAAAGTTACATTGGATTATTTCTTCCACATGCTAAATATAAAAAGAACTCATTAAACTAACTGTGGAAGACCTTAGTAATCCTGAGAAGATAGTGACCTAAATGCAGAGCCTTTCTCTTTCTTTACCCACTGTAACATACTAGCATATTTTGGCTGAAATAAAGGCTGAGACCCTCAGAAGCTCATATGCATGATAGGCTTTGAGTTCTCTGAGAGACCTACGTAAGAAAACTGCCTGGCATAGGCCTTGATTGTGGGTGTGGGTTGAGTGAGTACATGAAATCCAGGGCTGGAAAACCCCAGAATGGTAATGGTAGAGTGAATATTTGAGAAAGAATTTGGCTTGCAAACATATATACTTTATCTGAGTATAAGGTTGCTGCACAGACTTGCTTTGAGTAGGCCTATTCTCCCTGCCAGCAAGAGGCTAAGAAGAACCAGAATGAATGAGCCCTCGAGTCTGGGAAGGTCAAAAGAGACTGGAGAACACAAAGGTATTTTTCAAGTTCTCACCAAGTTTTTGGTGGCCTGCCTAGTTCTACATTTTTGGTCCAAGTGGGGAAGACTGATGTACTTTCTAACGCTTTGGAGGACTGGTGATTACTAATGGTACCTAAAAAACAGGCCTACATCAAGATAGAAAGAAAGAAAAAAAATGGAAAGAGCATCTGGAGAGAGTAAGAGCAGTCAGAAAACCTGTCCAGTGAAATAAAGCTGCCAGAGAGGATAGAAACAAACCTAGACAGAAGAACAGAAGAAATACCTAAGCCAATACAGTTATAGTATTTTCTAAAGATACAAAACAAAACAAAAAAAGTAAGCACAATATCTGCATGATTCCATGTAAACAATTCAAGGGAATGGAAGACAGCATCATCATTGCTAAATCCTAAATTTGTGGCTTAGAAGACCATATGGACACATGAACAAAATGAGAAGAGGATGCAAATTGATAGCAAAAGACAACTGAAAAAAAAAAAAGAAAAAGATTCAGGAGACTTGCCATAAGGTGTAGGAATTACCAAGGAATAAAAAGGAAAATTGTAGAGAAAAGAAATATTACAAATACTAGGGAGATAATTTCCCTGAAAGGAAGACCTAATGCCACTATGAAATGAAAGAGTTTACTGATTTCCAGGCCTAGATGATGAGAAAAGAGCCAGCTTCAGCATATTCTGGTAAAATTCTTCAACCCCAAGGACAAGGTACAATAACCCTTCAAGTTCTCAGAGAGAATGAAGATATTAGGTACACAGGACAAAGCTCACAGGCAACCCTGGAAGCAAGAAGATGGGAGAATAGCATCAAGACACCTCTGAGAGAAAAGGACTGCACATCAGATCCCTGTGCTCCTCCCAGACATGCTCAGCTGAAAAGAAGAAGGCAAGTTATTTGAGGAATGGCAACAATACTAGTCTATCATCCATAAATCTCATCAGAGGAAAATGACAAATAACTCAAACCAACCAAACCAACCAAATTACCACAGGACCAGTTTTATAGCCCATCTTGCTCTAATTTCCTATCACTTCCTACCTCATCTCCAAGACCATTCACGGAGCTCTAGGAGCACTAGAAGTTGGAGCATGGAGAAAGTGGGAGGAGATAAACGAATAGACCATGCCTCCCTTCCCACTGCTACTCCCAAACTGTAAATTCAGGGAGGAGTGGAGGTTTGAACTGGACTTGAAATTGAAATCATAAATTAGAACTAACTGGACTTAAAATTGTATAAATTAAGACTCTTATTTTTTTTTTAATGCTTATATTTATTTTTGAGACAGAGAGAGACAGAGCATGAGCAGGGGAGGGGCAGAGAGAGACACACAATCCGAAGCAGGCTCCAGGCTCTGAGCTGTCAGCACAGAGCCGACGCAGGGCTGGAAGCCACAAACTGCGAGATCATGACCTGAGCCGAAGTGGGCTGCTCAACCAACTGAGCCACCCAGAAGCCCCAAGTTGAAACTCTTTTTATAGGAGGATGAGTGGAAAGCTGTGATTTGCTCCAACTGTTGGTAATGAATAAGAAATGACATAGTTACAGAAAAATAAAACCAATTCCTATTTGTACAATACTGAGGACAGAACATCCAGTAACCCACTTCTATTTGTCCTTTAAGGAGTTGTACAGTGACCCTTGAACAACATGAGTTTGAACTGCACAGGTCCACTTATATATGTTTTTTTTGTTGTTTTTTGGTTAACACAGTACATATAAATGTAATGTAATTTCTTATATTATGATTGTGATTTTCTTAATAACTTTTTCTCTTCTCTGGCTTACTTTATTGTAAGAGTACAGTATATAGTATATAAAACATACAAAATATGTGTTAATTGACTATGTTATCAGTAAGGGTTCTGGTCAACAGTAGGATGCTAGTAATTAAGTTTGGGGGAGTTAAAAATTATACACAAAATTTCAACTACATGGTGGAGATGACACCCCTCCCCCACATTGTACAAGGGTCACCTGTATATGCATCTTCACATACACTATGTAGAGAAATTGGGTGCAACAGACAGAGAAAGGACAAAAAACAAAGATTAGAGATGATATAAAAGATATATTTCTTAGAAGAGTAAGGATTCTTCCAAGTTCCCTGGATATCTAGTTCGAATATTCTCAACGGGAATCAATATATTTCCATTGCAGTTTGCTGAACATGAAATGAGATCAGTTAATCAAAGAAGAGCAATTCAAAATAAGCTTACATTGTATCTTATGTAGCTGCAAAATAAGCTATTTGAGAAGTAAAAACTAATTGCTAGAACAGAAGTTGAAGATAATTTCAGAAATACATGATTTTGCAAAAACTATAAGTTTTAGAATATGCCATTCTCTACTTTTTTCTTGCTGCATTTAAAAAATATTCATTACGAAATAGACTCTTTAACTGTGGGTCACCAACACCTTCAAGAAACTAATGAAAACACGCTCTTTCTCTTTCTTCATACACCCTTCACCTCAGACCCCTGTCCCAATTCTCTCTTTTGGAGTCTCTTGGTCTCACTGAATAACCGACTCTTGTCTGTATGGTAGTATTCCTTGTATGCAATTGATTTTCCTTTTTTTTTTTAAATTGAGATCAACTGGAATATAACATTATATAAGTTTCAGGTATACAACACTGTAATTTGATAAATGTATATACTGCAAAGTGATCACTACCACAGGTGTAATTACCATCCATCACCATACAATTGGCCCCCTTCACACATTTTTCCCACCTAACAACATCCTTCCACTCTGGTAACAATCTGTTCTATCTGTGAGTTTTTGTATTGTTTTGTTTGCTTATCTGTTTTGTTTTCCAGATTCCACATATGAGTGAAATCCTCTGGTATTTGTCTTTTTCCATCTGACTTATTTCAGCTAACACCATACACTCCAGGTCCACCCAGGTTGTTGCAAAAGGCAGAATTTCATCCTTCTTTATAGCTGAGTAGTACTCCATTATATATAAATATAATACATTCCCTTTATCCATTCATTCATGAATGAACACTGCAGTTGTTTCTGTGTCTTGGCTATTGTAAATAATGCTGCAATAAACATAGAGATGCATATATCTCTTCCAGTTAGTATTTTCACATTCTTTAGGTAAATTCTCAGAAGTGGAATAACAGCATCATATGGTAGATCTGTTCTTAATATTTTCAGAAATCTCCATACTGTTTTCCATATGGACTATACTAACTTACATTCCCACTAACAGTGCATGAAGGTTCTCTGTTCTCCACATCCTCTCCAAAAGTTGTTATTTCTTGTCTGTTTGATAAGTCATTCTAACAGGTGTGAGGTTGTATCTCATTATGGTTTTAATTTGAATTTCCTAACAATTACTGATGTTTAACATCTTTTAATGTGCCTGTTGACTATCTGTATGTCTTCTTTGGAAAAATGTCTATTCGGATCCTCTGTCCATGTTTTGATATGGTTGTTTGTTTGTTTGTTTTTTGTTGTTGAGTTATATGAGTTCCTCATATACTTTGGAGATCAGTTCCTTATAAGATATATGACTTGCAAATATTTTCTCCCATTTAATAGGTTGTCTTTTCATTTTGCTTTTTCATTTTGATAGTTTCCTTTGCTGTGCATAAGTTTTTTAGTTTGAAATAGTGCCATTCATTTACTTTTACATCTGTTTGCCTTGCCTTGAGAGTCAGATCCACAAACATGTTGCTTAGACTGATGTCAAGAAGCTTACCACTTCTTCTAGGAATTTATGTATATTGGTCTTACATTCAAGTCTTTAATCCATTTTGAGTTAATTTTTGAATATGATGTAAGACAGTGGCCAAATTTCATTCTTTTGCATATAACTGTCCAGTTTTCCCAGCCCCATTTATTAAAGAGATTGCCCTTTCACCATTTGATGTTCTTGGCTCCTTTGTTGTAAATTAATTGTTCATATGTTTGTGGTTTGTTTGTTTTTCAGGGATCTCAATTCTATTCCACTTATCTATCTGTTTTTATGCCAAGACCATACTGTTTTGATTACTATAGCTTTGTAGTATAGTTTGAAATCAGGGAGTGTGATACCTCTAGCTTTGTTATTCTTTTTCAAGATTGCTTTGGGTATTGGAATCTTCTGCAGCTCCATACAAATTTTAAAATTCTTTCCTCAACTTCTGTGAAAAATGCAATTGGAACTTTGACAGGGATTGCACTGAATTTGTAGATTGCTTTAGGTAGTATGAACATTTTAACAATATTAATTCTTCCAATATACGAGCACAGAATATCTTTCCATTTATTATGTCTTCAATTTATCTCATCTGTGTCCTAGAGTTTTCAATACAGATATTTCACCTCCTTGGTTAAATTTATTCTTACGTACTTATTCTTTATAAAGCAATAGACTTGCTTTCAAAATTTCTCTTTCTTATAGCTTGTTATTAGTATATATAATTATATACACTATTATAAATATATATTATACATATACACTATTATATATATATTTATAACTATATATATGTAATTATATAATAGCTTATTATTAGTGTATATTGGTTTTGTATCCTACAACTTTGCTGAATTCATTTATTAGTTCTAACATTTTTTTTTTTTTTTTTGGTGAAGACTTTAGGGTTGTCTATATACAGTACCATGTCATTTGCAAATAGTGAGTTTTTCCTTTCCTTTCTGCTTTGGATGACTTTTATTTCAATTTCCTGTCTTATTCCTGTGGCTAGGCCTTCCAATACTATGTTGAATAAAAGTGGCAAGAACAGGCATCCTTGTCTTATTCCTCATCTTCAAGGAAAAACGGTCAGTTTTTCACCAGCGTATGATGTTAGCTGTGGATATGTCATATATGGCCTATATTATGTTTACGAAGTTTGCCTCTATACCCATTTGTTAAGAGTTTTTATCATAAATCGATATTGAATTTTGTCAAATTCTCTTTCTGCATCTACTGAGATTGTCATATGATTTTTATCCTTTTTTGTTGTTAACATGAAATATCACACTGATTGATTTACAGATGTCAAACCATCCTTGCATCCCTAGAATAAATCCCCTTTGATCATGGTGTATGATCCCTTTAATGTACCGCTGAATTAGGTTTGCTAATATTTTGTTGAGGATTTTCACATCTATGTTCATCAGGGATACTGGCCTGTAATTTTCTTTCTTTCTTCTTCTGTGTGTGTGTGTGTGTGTGTGTGTGTGTGTGTCCTTGTCTAGTTTGGTATCAGAGTAATGTTGGCCTCAAAAATTGGATTTAGAGGCATTGTTTTCTCCTCAATTTTTTGGAAGAATTTGAGGAAGATAAATATTAAATCTTTGAATGTTGGGTAGAATTCATCAGTGCAACTGTCTGATCTTGAGACTTTTGTTTGTTGAGAAATTTTTGATCAGATTTTATCTCTTTGTTAGAAATTGGCCTACTCATATTTTTTGTTACTTCATGGTTCAGTCTGGGAGGATTGTGTGTTTCTAGGAACTTATCTATTTGTCTGATTTGTTGGCATATAATTGTAGTACTTTCTTATGATTCTTTGTATTTCTGTGATAAAGTTGTAACTTTCACATCTGATTTTATTTGAGTCCTCTCTATTTTTACTGGTGAGTATAACTAAAAGTTTGTCACTTTTGCTTATCTTTTCCAAGAACCATATCTCACAGCAGTAACAGGCTAGAGGAAAGTTCCAAAATGATGCCTGCCAGTGCCAGCATTAGCAAGTTAGCATGAAATCACAAAAATGGCATATGCTAGTGTCTCTGTCCCAGAGAGAGTTCCAACAAGCTCCTGCTTCGTCAGCAGACACCCCAAGATTAGTAAGTAGTTGTCCTTCACACATGGTCCAAGTGCTTATCCAGTTTACATTTTTATGCTAAGTCCTGGGATGAGTCAGTCTATGTGTGAGCCCTTTAAGAGTGGGTTCTCCATTTCCTACAGTTCTATTGCTTTCTTGGACAACTGCCTGAAGGTTTTGGGGGGCTCATCTGTCCTGAACAAAATCTAGGGGTGGGAGTGCTTGACGTGGAGCACAGACCTTCACTTCTCAAGGAAAATGTCTGCATTTTTGAGATCTCTCCTAATTGTGGATTGTTATGCCTAGAGTGCAATTTTTCCTGGCAAGACTGTGTCTCTGCCTCTCCTATCCATTTTGACACCACCCTTTTGTCCTTTATTGTGGAGGCATCAGTCATCCAGGTTTCAGATATTTTTCTGAGTAAATTATTCCATATGTCATGATAAATCTGTTGTGTTCACAGGAGACTGTGAGCTCAGGATCTTCCTACACTGTCATCTTGAACCGCTCCTAGGAAGTAATTCTCATTTTTTCTGGACTCTAGAATTAACACTTTCTTTTTGATCAACATTGCCTGGTCTGTCATTAGTACTGTCCATATTGTCATTATTATCCAATCTGGTCTCCCATTTTCCATTCTCTCTTAAATACGTCTCCATAATATTTATCTTTCAAATCTTGAAAATAGCTTCCATAAATTCCACAGGGGCAGTGACCGATGTGACACAAATTCCTAGAATCATGCCTAGCATATATTTGACGTTCAAAAATATTTGTTGAATTGTATTTAAACAAACCTTCTGCCTTGCATTGATTAGACCATTGATATTACTTATTTATACTCTTCAGCTAAAAATTATATACTTTATTTAACAGATTCTGATTTTTTAGCTACTTTTCTCCCGGGATTCTTTTTTTTTGTACCAAATTCTTCAATAGTCACGAGTCTTTTAAAGTCGTTGCCATCTCTAAAAGTATTTGCAGGTCAGTGTTGGCATATGTTTGTTATGTACCTGTGTACAAATGTAGGATTAACATTCAGTAAATGTTCTGAATATAATATAAAATTTTTATTTGATCCTCTACAAATTTCCTTATACTAATAAGAATCAGATGAAGTTAAGAGGTAAAGATTTTTTGCCTTGGAGATTAAACCTGTATCCTTAGGAATCACATATCTTTAATAACACAAATAACCTTAGGAATGTTGCTAAGCCTTCATGTTAATGACTAAACTTGGAATTGCAAAAGCAATTATTGTGATTTAATGTCAGTTAACGGGGAAGAAGTAAATCATCAAGTTGAAACCAAGGTGGTGATAGAAACAAGAGAAGAATGCAGGGCATTTAAAAAATAATAAAAACTCCTAAAAAGAATGTGTTTGGAGAATTCAGATCCCTGACATCAAATGAGACCAGAAATAATTAGTGACAAATTGTTTCTTAAGATAGAAAGGAGATGATCACATCCTGACCCTAGATTCATAAAGTGAACATTTGATTATTTGTATTATGAAGAGTAAGAAGATACTTGTATTAGGGTTTGCGGAAAATCAAACTCAAATAATTATCCACTCTTCTTTTTATCTGTCTTTCAGTTTATGCCAATCAGTTAGCAATAGTAAAGTGGCCCTGGTTTCAGCAACAACAATAATAAACTGTATTATTACAATGTCATTCTTATTAATTATATGTTATTATAATTAATGTTATAATTACATAATAAAAATTATTAGTTCTGTTCTAAGAACAAGTAATAATTTTAATTATTTTCTAAGTCATAGGTCTGTATTATCTATTACAACTTACCAGATAAGGAGAAATACTTAATGTTAGATGATTATAAATTTCTCCAAATATAATCAGATTATGATCCTAGTACTACAGCAATACAGGAAACATTTTGTGGGATCCAAGGAATTTAACAAAAATCCCCTACCCCTGGACAAGCAGAGCAAGACTAACTCCATTTTCTGCTACACCCACCATCTCATGTATAACCCCCACATGACCTACTTATTGCTTAAGACACTCCCCCGCCCTAGTCAAGCCGCTGAGCACACCCTTACTGGAAACCGGCTCAAATAGGAATGCAGAACCCTTAACCTCCAAAGAATGTAAACCCCACCTTTTGCCCGCCAAACTTGTGCACCAATTCATAAACCCCGCCTTTTGCCTGCCAAACTTGCACGCCAATTCTGACCAGAGTGATAATAGGCTAGTTCAAACAGTTACTATAGGGTAAATTGTAATTCAATTGGCCACCTGCGCGTGGACTGGCATGACTATGCAACTTTCTGTGTGTGTTACAATCTCATTGGCCACTGGCCCCTATAAAACTGCTACACCTTTTAACCTAGGGGTCCAAGTCCCTGCTCCGCTGTGTCGGGTATACTTGGGCCCAAGCTCGAGCTTGCAAATAAACCCTCGTGCGTTTGCATCGGTATCAGCTCCTTGGTGGTCTCTCGGATTCGAAATCGGGGGCATTACAATTTCTGAGCAAGTAATAATTACATAAATACATGTGGCTTTGTGCTTAGTGCTATCAGTTGCCACACTATTATGAGAGAGAAAAGAGAATTAACTGGTTTTGAAGAGAGTAATTTGAGGAACCTCTTGATAACATTTTAACAACCACCACAACAATGAAGAAATGATACCCAGGTGTGGACTCTGTTTCCTTCTCTGCATTGAATTTTATTTTTTTATTCTCTTACTGATCATTATCTTGCCTATAGGATGTTGTTGCTATACAAGCTGAACTGCTGTCATCAGCCAGGCAAAATGTAGCTGCCATCCCCCATCTTGTCTATAGGTCTTGCCAACTACCAACGGTACTTTTGTTGACTGGTGGGTTTTTACTTAATACATCATTTTCCCTACATATTCACTTGTATAAAAGACTGTGCCCAAATTACCACTTTTTATCAAATTATAACATGCATTTCAGGGACACATCCTTAGGTTTATAATCTTTCAAAATTTTATAAAATTTTTTTCAATGCATGAAAGTTTTAGATTTTCTATCTCCTAGATTGAAAAATGCCCTGCTTTTCTTTTCTTTTCCATTTTCCTTTTATTTGCTTTCCTGTATGATTGTTAATATTAAGCAATCAGTGCCATTTTCCCATGTCAGAGCTAGGATTATAGTCTTTGAGGAAGAGAAGGCAAGAATATCCTCTCTTTGCTTTTACTACAAAGAGGGAAAGAATTTACTTTTCCTCCATAGTCACATTCTTGAGAGGTTTCCTACACAGGTTTCTAATCTCAAACCAGAAATGATAATTGCCCCATTTGGAGAATCACTACTGTCACCAAGACATACATCCAATCTGATGCAGGAAAGAAACAACCTGGAATGATGCATTTTTTTCTATGTTGAATTGTTTTAATATATTCTATTCTTTACTAATGTACAATATAATGTAGTCTATGTTGTAGTCTATTCTATCTTTATATATATATGTGCATATATATATGTATGTATAATGCTTTTTCTTTAAATGATACAAATTTCTAATAATGATCATTAAAGGCATATTCCAGGTATGACAAATACTTTTCAAATTCTGTCAGCTCTGTTAATATTATAGTGATGTTTAGCATACTGCACTGAGAAAGATTCTGAGGCCATGACCAGGCTTGGTAGAAATGAATATTGTGATCTCTTAATTCTGTCAACAACTAACTCTTGAGCTGGTAACAAAGTAATCTCTTTGTTACCTATGACACAAATCTAATTTCCTGTTTGTGTGGAAACCCATCCTTTCATCTTTTCTATGAAAGAATGGGGGCACCTGGGTAGCTTGATCAGTTGATCTTCCAACTTTGGCTCAGGTCATGATCTCACGGGTCATGAGTTCAAGCCCCACGTTGGGCTCAATGCTGTCAGTGCAGAGCCTGCTTGGGATTCTCTCTCTTTCCCTCTCTCACTGCCCCTCTCCTGCTCTGGTGTGTTCTTTCTCTCTCTTTCTCTCAAAATAAATAAACATCAAAAAAAACCCAAAAAACAAAATATGAATGAATAAACTCACATTCAATGAGCAGAATTTGCTGAAACTTCATAAATTCTAATTATGAGACAATGTACTATGCTTCAATCACAAGTTGATTATTAAGCACAAGTAAAACTTCCTAATTCAACTTATTTGAAGGTGATTTTAACTGATTTAGGGAAATGAAATACAGCATCATTATTTTAAGGAAATCTGATGACTAGGGTTGGAAAAAGGGAAGTTGAATTCAAGGATAACAGGGGGTCTCATTCGCAAACTACAATGTAAATGTTGTCCCCTAGCATTGGGCAAGGCACAACCATACGTGGCAGTCTTAGTGCCTGAACATAAAAGAAAGTACTACTACTACTACTACTACTAATAATAATAATAAGGACAATATTTGGTTACCCCTTTATACACTATAAGGGAAGAGAAGGGCATTAACATTATTGAAACATATATTAGTTTAGGATTTTATATGCTTTTTGTCACTATTTGTCAATCAATTTAATTTGCCTAATCTGTATTTGTAAGAAATATTAGCAATAGATGAAAACTTTAATAGAGTATCTGCTCAAAGTATTAGAGATTTAAAATTAGGAAAATGCAATTTATTGATGTTTTATTGACCTGCCTCTCAACTTGTTTTGATAAGACTAGTAACTAGATGGAAATCAACAAGTTAGAAATTTTCTCCCAAGGTAATAATAATTATTTTGCCTTTTAACAATTCATTTAAAGTACTAAAACTCTGTTGCTTTACAACATCTTACAACATGTAGACATTTCATGAGGAGTTGTATGTTCTCAAGTCAGCAGTCTTGGACAATTACAACCTCTGGATATAGGGCACACTGGGTAAATGTTGGGGTGGGGGGTACCTGGGTGGCTCAGTCAGTTGAGTGTTTGACTCTTGATTTTGGCTCAGGTCATGATCTCAGGTTCGTGCGATCGAGCCTTGCATCAGGCTCTGCAATGAGTGTGGAATCTGCTTGAGATTCTCTCTCCCTCTCTCTCTGCCCCTCCTCTACTCATTCTCTCTCTCTCTCTCTCTCTCTCTCTCTCTGTCTCAAAATAAAAAAAAGAAAAGAAATGTTGGGGTGGGGGAGGAATATAAAAACTCTGACCATGGAAAGACACTCCATTTCATAGAGGAATTAGATGGCAGTGGGACTCGAGTATCTTAGTCTACATTAGCTTTCTAGGTAGTTCTAGCATGCCTCTGACTGGCTATAATTCTTCACCTCCTATATTGGTAAATTTTAATGTCCTGATATGTTAGCATTTCTGTAGACTTTAATATCAAATGTCAAAAGAAACTTGGATCACCAAGTAATTTTTTATAATAACAAAAGAACTGGTTGTTCATGTTTGCCTCCCTGGTTATGGTGAAGGATGAAGTAGACAGTCGCCATCCTTTGCCTGGTGCTAAGGCAAACAAGGCAAATGGGAAAAATTTATCAAGTAGAAGGACTTTCACTGATTGTAAAATCTGCTAATACAACATTGAGAGATACCAGAAGAGTTATTTATTTAAAAAAAAAATTTAATGTTTATTTTTGAGAGATAGAGACAGAGCATGAGTTGGGGAGGGACAGAGAGAGAGGGAGACACAGAATCTGAAGCAGGCTCCAGGCTCTGAGCTGTCAGCACAGGGCCCGATGTGGGGCTCGAACCCACAACCTGTGAGATCATGACATGACCTGAAGTCAGACACTTAACCCACTGAGTCACCCAGGAGCCCCAGGTTATTTATTTTTTAAAAGCTTATTCATTCCATCATTTATTCACCCATTCACCCATATAAAAATATTTATGTATTAAAATTGTTTTTTTTATTGCCAAGTAGTATTCTATTATATATATAAACCACATCTTCTTTACCCATTTGTCAGTTGATAGACATTTAGGCTCTTTCCATACTTTGGCTATTGTTGTTTTGCTAAGTGAAATAAGTCTGTCAGAGAAAGACAGATACCATATATTTTCACTCATAGGTGGATCTTGAGAAACTTAACAGAAGACCATAGGGGAGTGGAAGGGGGAAAGAAAGTTACAGAGAGGAAGGGAGGCAAACCATAAAAGACCCTTGGATACTGAGAATAAACTGAGAGTTGATGGGGGTTGGGGAAGAGGGGAAAGTGGGTGATGGGCATTGAGGAGGGCATTTGTTGGGGTGAGCACTGTGTGTTGTATGAAAACCAATTTGTCAATAAATTATATTAAAAAATAAAAATAAAATAAATAAAATAAAAATTTAAGTTTATTCATTTATTTTTGAAAGAGACAGAGACAGCACAAGTGGGGGAGGCAGAGAGAGGGAGAGAGAGAATCACACTGTCAGCGCAGAGACCAATGTGGGGCTTGAACTCACGAACCTTGAGATCATGACTTGAGCAGAAACCAAGATGCTTAGCCCACTGAGCCACCCAGGCACCTCTAAAAAATATTTATTTACTTTCCACATGCCTGGCATTGTTCAAATTAAGAGAATAAAGCAGTGAAGCTAGACAATATCTGCCCTAATGACATTTATATTTTAGCAGGAAAACCAATAATAAACAAATAAGTAATATATATATGTGTGTGTATATATATATATAATATATGTATTATATATATGTATAATAGTTTATAAGAGCTATGAGGAAAATAAGTAGGCGAAGAGAGCTAAAACATAACAAAACAGTGAATTGCACTGTTAAATCAGGCAGCCAGTGATATTGTGAACAAAATATAATAGGACTGTCCAAATGTAGGGAGGTTACTTTGGACCGTGTGGTCAGGAAAGAATTTCCTGCATTGCTAACTTGTGAGCTGAGATCTGAATGACAGGCGTGTCAGTATTCTGGAGAAGAATCTTGAAAGGCCTTAGTGAGGACTGACCCTGGAGAGCCTGGAATACAGGATGAACAGAAGCCAGCATATCTGGAGCACAGAAAGTGAGCAGCTGGACAGGCAGAGATAAAATCCCAGAGACAGGCAAGAACAGGTCACGCTAGCCAATGTGAGATTTTTGGTCTTCACCTGGATGTGTACAGAGAGAGAATCTTAATTGTGAGGTACTATTCCCCCAACCTGACCTAATAGCTATTTATATCTGCATCACTGCTGGTGCCTATTAATCAGCCATTCCATCAGTCAGACTCTCAAACAAATTGTGCCATGCACAATGCTGAATGATGGGAATATAAGACAGACACTACCAGCCCTGCCCTCATGGAGTATATATATTTTAGTGGATAAGTTATAAATGAAATGATTACAGGCATCACAAGGCTGAAAATGTAAGTGAGATGTAATACTGGCTTTTATAGTAAAATAGGGTTAACCTAGTCTACAACTTAGGACCTATATATATGTAGCAATGAAATAGCATTTCATCTTACATATTTCATCAAATTTCTACATATAACTTCAAATTTCTACATATAAGTTCAAAAAGTTATCCCAAGATTCTACCTACTATAATACAACAGATTGAAAACATCCATTTATATAGTGCTTGATAATTTTCTGTCCTTTCATATGCATTACCCTATTTAATATTCATAAAAACTGTGATAGAGGTCACTTATAATTACCTTTTTTTATTTTTTACATTTTTATTATTTTTTTAATGTTTATTTATTTTTGAGAGAGACAGAGACAGAGACAGAGACAGAGACAGAGCTTGAGCGGGGTAGGGGCAGAGAGAGAGGGAGACACAGGATCCTAAGCAGGCTTCAGGCTCTGAGCTGTCAGCATAGATCCCGATGCGGGTCTTGAACCCACGGATGGTGAGATCATGACCTGAGCCGAAGTTGGACGCCCAACCGACTGAGCCACCCAGGTGCCCCTATCTTCTTTTTAAAGATGAATAAGCTGAAGCTATGAGAATTTAAATTATCTGTCTATAGGCATGAAATGAGTTAGTAATATCAGTAGTCTTAGCCTTTTCCTACACCACCTATATCACTAGAGGTCTGATCTGAGCTAAATATAGGAAAGTCGTGTACCCAACAGCTAGGCATTTAGTTTGGAGGCAAATGGAAGAAAGAATATAGCATCCTTATGAAATATGGGATCTGTTTAGGAAGGTGTTTTGATAAGCACCAGATAATAAATTGTGCAGAAATTCTGTGTGCATATATAGTTAGGGAACAAACAGAGTGGTATGGGATTATTCTATAACCTTGTCTTGAAAGAAATTTTTAAACTGAGCATATAAATACATTATGTGGTTAGATATTGATGTTTTTACATTCTGAAATTCTGTTTTTCTTCTTCTCTTTTCCCATTCTCAAAATCACTGCCAATCAATGGATCTTACCCACCATTTCCTCTGAATTTATTGCTTACTTTAGAAATCTACAGTGTTCCTTCATTGAACAGATTAATCTTAGCTACTGTCTTCTTCCTCTGCCAAAGACTTCTGCCCAGGCACTCCAGAAAACTTTACTCAGCATTCTCTTCCAATTATCCTATTCCCAGCTCTAAGCCTGATGCCAAGATTTCTATTTGAATGACCTCTTCCTAGAATGCTAAATTGTCAACCTTTATAAAAGCTTCATTCATTTAACCTTCCTCTATTTCTTAGAAAATCAGTAGAGAATTCTATCCAATGTGCAACCCTGAATTTGCTGCCTTACTAAATGAATGCTCTCTGGTGCTCTCATAGAGCGCAATGAGTTTATTTTCCCAATTTTTGTTTGAGGTCAACAAATGTCTGGCTCTATTAATATTGATTATTTGACATGGTGTTTTATAATGAGTAAACACCTGGCATAATTCAGATAAGAATGCATTTGATATTTTCAAATAACATCATTGTCTTGTTACAAATATTACATATTTAATCTTTCCTGTCCCATTACATCTGCTTTCTCTATTAATTAAAAATTGCCAGGGGCGCCTGGGTGGCGCAGTCGGTTAAGCGTCCGACTTCAGCCAGGTCACGATCTCGCGGTCCGTGAGTTCGAGCCCCGCATCAGGCTCTGGGCTGATGGCTCGGAGCCTGGAGCCTGTTTCCGATTCTGTGTCTCCCTCTCTCTCTGCCCCTCCCCCGTTCATGCTCTGTCTCTCTCTGTCCCAAAAATAAATAAAAAACGTTGAAAAAAAAAAAAATTTTAAAAAAAAAAAAAATTGCCAAGAATACATGTCAACTACCAAGTGATTAAGACACAAGAGAAAAGTATACAACTTCAATTATATATATATAAGTATGTTAATTGTCTTATTCTTCATAACCATGAACTGGTGTATGGCATGTGATATACTGAGGACACTGTCAAACCATCATTATGTGATGACAACATGCCAGGTCCTACGCTAAGCATTTGTTGTATTCTTTTTTTTTTTTTTAACCTTCTTATCAACTCAACAAATAATTAGTTTGCAGTATGACTTTCTGTCTAGAAAGTCAGTGAATATCAAAGGCACATTTTAAAAAGCTTATGAGAAACAATTTTGCGAAAAAGGAAAGACACTTACAGGAACCAGGAATTTTTTAATCTCTTCCAGTGCATGACTCATTCGTGAATAAGCTTCCCCAGGTGGAGCAAACACTTCAATTAATACATGAAGTTCATCACTCAAGTGGGCATACTTGGCTTCCCCACTCTTCCTTAATTCTTCTTCCTGTGAAAGAGGTTATTTTTAGAAATACAAATCCACCCATTTTGCACTGATTTAACATTTACTTAGAATATGACAAAAGGGAATAATCTAAGCAAATTTTCTGTAAGTAGAAACCCTCTGAGAAATAAAAATCTGGTACATTTAAAGATTTTAAAATCATTTTTGAGTGTTTGAATGATTTTTTTTAAAAGCTGGCATAATTATCATCTGCAATAGATTTTAATCAGCTAAATGAAAATGCTAAGCCCCTGAAAAGAAGTTACAGAAATGCCATTAATTTTTCAGTGTACAACACTCAGTTGTGGAAGAAAAGGGTTATTTTTGTGCGTGACGAATAAAATTTTCAGAAAATAAACTAAAGATTATAACTGTTCTTTGAGAAAACCAGAACTTTCTAGCCAGTTTTTGAGAAGTGGTGAAAAGGTTACTTGCACCATTAAAGTATGGAAAACCAAGGTTTATATCCCAGGCTATGTCCCCACTGGCCCAGATTGTCATCTAGCTTCATACTCACATCTTCTCAATTGTTTGCTGCTGCATTTTGGTCAATAGGAGTACATTAAAAGGATGGTGGTTAAGTATTATGTTGGCATTGATTCTGCATGAGCTATGTATCCTCAGCTTAACCAACAACATATTTCTATTAGATCAGATTTTTTCTAGTACTGTACCCAAGCGATTATTGTATCCCGATTAATACAGCACAGGTACAGAGCAAATCAGCACACAATTCCATATACTTTGCTAATGTGTGCCGGGTATTTGATGTGTATCATCTCTAATCTCACAATAACCTTACACATTATTCACAATTCAGATTAGGAAGCTGAGTTTAAAAGACCTTAAGCAGCTTCAGCAAACTTGGGATTCAAACCTGGCACCTTTTGCAACCAGATTTGTATTTTTCTAGGGTTTCAAGGAAGCAGAATTTCGGTTAAAATGTGAACATAAATAATATTAATTATGTTTTACTTTTCTTGACTCCTATCCCCAATAAACTTGTAGTTGTTTCACTAAATATCTAATGATAAAAACTAAAAAGTAATTTTTAGCTTTACTTGGGGATTAATTAGAAAAGTAACATGGACAGACCTAAACTGGATAAATAAAGGCAAATTTGCTATTGATTTCCAATAAGTAACTGTATGACCCATGTTCATGTGCTTATCTGACTAGGAACTAACATCATTTCAGGGCTCCTGGGTGGCTCAGTTGGTGAAGCGCCCAGCTCTCGATTTCAGATCAGGTCATGATCTCACCATTTGTAAGATCGAGTCCCAAGTCAGGCTCTGTGCTGACAGTGTGGAACCTGCTTGGGATTCTCTCTCTCCCTCCCCCTCTCTGCTGCTATTCCACTCATGCTCTCTCTCTTTCACAGTAAATAAAATACATTAAAAAAAAATCTTAAAAAAAAAGAAACTTCCATCATTTCAATACAGGGAAGCTCATGAAAGAGATGGGACAGTGTCCCTGCTTTTCTGTCCAGCCCCACCCACTCAAATCTAACAGTAACACCTTTCAGCCTAATAATCTACTCTCCAAGTGTCCCTGAGCACACTTTTTTTTCTAATGTTTATTTTTGAGAGAGAGAGAATGAGCGGGGAAGAGAATGAGCTGAGCTGTCAGCACAGAGCCTGATGGGGGCTCGAATTCACAAACCGTGAGATCATGACCTGAGCAGATATCAAGAGTGCAACGCCTAACCCACTGAGCCACCCAGGAACCCCTCCTAAGCACAGTTCCTATCTCTAACTAGGAGTTTTTACTTAAAGGGGTTTTCTTAGTGCCCATTTCTCAGTTTAGGGAGAAGTAATGATTGCCTGAACAACTACACCACTCATAGGGTATAGTACACATTTCTTTCCTCTTTGGATTCTGCTGGGAGGTAAGCTGCTCATTATCTCTGGGGTCAGCTTCATTTGTACCTAGGTGTTGAGGTGGTTAAATCAGAGGATTCTTCATACTGCCCCTTTCTCCATACTTCCTAAGCTGATTTCCCACTGGTTATTAAGGACTACTTGTTAGCCACATTTAATACTAAGAGGTGTGGCATTCGTATATGAATTATAATACTCATTTAAAATTTTTAAATGTTTATTTATTTTTGAGAGACACGGAGTGCGAGTAGTGGAAGGGCAGAAAGAGGGAGACACAGAATCTGAAGCAGACTCCAGGCTCTGAGCTGTCGGCACAGCTCAGAGATCATGACCCAAGCAGAAGTCAGACGCCTAACTGACTAAGCCACCCAGGCACCCCAAAAATTATGATACTTATTTTAAAGGTTTTCAAATAAAGGGAGCCTAACTAGGTATCTCTGCAGTTGAGCCATTAGGCTGATGTTCACGAACAAAATGTAACTTACTATTAAAAAGCACATTTGCCTCTCACCTCCTCAATCACCCTTTATACAAGCAGATGAGGAAGCTGAGGTCCTTAGATATTAAGCAACTTCCTGGAGGCCAAGCATTAGGTTTCCAGCCAGGATCCAGTAAGGTAGGTGTTAGCAATGATAAAGACTTTAAAGGAGAAAAGTTAACACAGCAAAACCTATTGTGAGCTACTACTGGTTATTTTCAAAACTAAACTTTCTATCTTCCAGGTGTGTTATATTTGAACTCATGTATTAGGGTAACTTTTTTTGCTTAAAGTTTATTTATTTACTCTGAGAGAGACAGAGAGAGAGAGAGAGAGAGAGAGAGAGAGAGAACAGGAGAGGGGCAGAGAGGGGCAGAGAGAGAGGGAAAGAGAGAATCCCAGGCAGTCCCCACACTGTCAGCACAGAGCTTGATCCCACAAACTGTGAGATTATGACCTGAGCTAAGATCAAGAGTTGGATGCTCAATGGACTGAGCCAAGGGTAACTTTTGATAGAGCAGAATTCCCCAAGCTTTAGTTTCTTTACCTGTGAGACTTATATAATAATAGTGAGGTCACAGGATTTTGTGACTTTTGAGAAAATTGAAGAACATTTGTACACTAAAAATGCTCCCCCAATTTATTTTAATAATGAATATTGTTTCTTATATTTTAAGGAGCATTTGAAATAATGTCTGACTGTTCCAACAGAGACCAAAGTAAACGTGACTTACACATGAAGAACAGTTCTTTCTTTCTCAAGTAAGAGTCTAAGCTATAAGCAGCTAGAGGAATAGGTGGTTCATCTCTTCACTCATCCAGAGATCCTGGTTCCTCCTCTCTGAACTCAAGCAGCCCCTAAGATGTTGCTCTCCTGTGTGCTGATGAAAAAGGCTGCCTATAATCACTTCTAAATTCCACTCCAGGGAAAAGAGAAAGAAAATGCAGACAGCAAAAATCTTATTCTCAAGGACATTTGCCAGGCGTTTCATACGCCA
This sequence comes from Panthera onca, assembly GCF_046562875.1. Lineage (NCBI taxonomy): Eukaryota > Metazoa > Chordata > Mammalia > Carnivora > Felidae > Panthera > Panthera onca. Next base: position 55,825,766 of record NC_138343.1, read on the forward strand.
TTTCTGGTCACATTTCTTTGGGAAAAGTGTACTTACACCGTGGCCCTGGATGCTATGGAAGCTATAATTGTGGTTTCAGGCTGAGTAGCCTTGAGACTAAAATGTAGGGGTTCCATTTATGATGGAAATAAGTGAGAATGGATACTGGATGACAACTAGCTGTCTCTGCATTCAGTCCTCATTCAGGGCTAGTTAAAATAACACTTATTTATTAAATCTAATCTTGGTGAATAGCTAGCCAATGTCTTCCAGAATGTTTAAATTTTATTTTCAAAAACAATACTATACCTCCAGTTGGATTTATAACATAAACCTCCAAGTTTCATTTGAATATGGGCAGACATCACAGCCATCCTGAATAACACAAGTGTCCAGAGACCAGTAAGTACATTTACAGTAATTTAGTACGATCTCTTGAAGTATTTCTTAAACAAGAGTTCCAAATATATTTTGAAAAAAAGAAAAGTTTACTTTTGCAGTAAATTCATTATCTTATAAGTTGATTGTGAATGGGGCAGTGAGTAGTCTTTTCATGTTTCTGCCCGATATCTTTTCCATGTTTTATAACAAAGAGCATTGTACCCTAGCAAGTTACACTAGATAGAACAGGGGACAGATAGCAAGAAGTGTAAAAAAAATAATATATATGTATATAAATAAAAAATTTAAAAAATTAAGAAATTAAAAATATTAGAAAAATCTTGAGTGTAAATTGACATATACTATTCCGAAGTTAACATTACAGAAGAGTGAATCTACATCTAATAAAAGCAAAGAAAAGGGCACAGGGAATAAATTAAAAGAATGCAAGATGCACACACTGGAAGGTGAATTGGTTTGACGTGATTCAGATTTCTGCTTAAAAGACTGTGCACTCAGTTGATATTATTTAATCTTCTATGAAAAAGGTACATTTATTCCATTGAGGATATTTACTTTAACCACTGACCTTCAGAACATGATTTGTGATGTTCAGCTATTACAAAGGTATCATGAGCTAATTATTTCAAGTACAATCATTAGTTGCTAAACATAAGAAATTCAAAACAAAGTCATTACAAATATCAAATCTAGTTTTACATATCCCCAAACATTCTATTCCCATGTTATACCCTAAGGTAAAATATAAGTTAAACATATCAGTTTTCACCAGTTATTTTATAGAGAATAGCGTGGCACGAAATAGAGTCTAATTTGAATTGCATTCATGTGTTTAATTGTTAAAAGGATTTTTAAGGAAACTTTCTCTTAGGAATTATCAATTGTGTTTTATCTTCCACAAAAGAATGCTTTTGACTGGGAAATAATTTGACAATTAGAAAAATTTCCTCTTAATTCAAAACAGCTTGTTCACTGAAGAAAACTTGAAAAAAATCCCCAAAGTACAAATATTTTAAAAGATATCAACAACCACACAATTTAAGGTAGACTATTAGTATTTTCAGTGTTTCCTCAAGTATCTCTATACAAGAAGAGTAATGGAATTGAAGTCATAATTTTAATATTGCTTCTTAGGTCACGGGTATGCAAAGTACCTTCCATAGATTATCTAATTCTGTACACACAACTTTACTTTATGCTACATAATGTTATTTGCTTCATTTTACTGATGAGGGGACTGATAGAAATATGTCCAGAGTTACACAGACTATAAATCATAGGGTTGGATTAGAATCCAGGTAATTTCATATCAAAGGTCAAGTTCTTAATCACTACAGGTACGTACTGGTATAGGTATGTTCAATGTAAGTAAACATTTTATACATCCAGATATTCCCATGGATATGTCTGTCTAATTTTGGGAATATCATGGCCAGTGGTCTCCCAGCAATTTCCTGGTATTAAGTCCCATGTCCAGGGTATCCTACGGCAGATTACAGGTCCTTATACACTAAGCACATCTGCCATGAATTTCTTCTTCCCTCTCCCAAAAGGTGTTGATTCCTTAGTAGCTGTATGTATGTGATGGGTGAAACCATTATTTTCAAGGTTCTCAGTACTCAGCCCCTACTTTATGAATGACTTACCTAAAAATTGCTAGTGATCCTGCACCAACCACACTGTTTATAACTAACCCTCTGTTTGCAACCATCAGTTCCAAACAAGGCATTCATCCAAAGTTTTTAAGATTGAGCTCATTATTAGTTCATACAATTTCTCATGGATATTCATATTGTATTCCTAAAACAAATGTACCTCATGAAGCATCATTCTCTATTTTCCTGCATAGTTTGTCCAATAGCAGGGGCAGGGTGGTTAGGACCCTCTGTACCCACATTATTGTCTGGAATAAGGACTTAAGTCAGCTTACAAGTGGATATATCATGTTGGCTAATGACAAATTCCCCCAAATAGGACACAGAATCAGATGTCTCCTTGTGTTGTGGTCCTAAGTGCAGCCACTTGATCCCTGGATTTGCCAACTGTCAATTTTATTTATTTATTTATTTATTTATTTATTTATTTATTTACTTACTTATTTACTTACTTATGTATTTTTTATTTATTTTTGAGTTATTTATTTATTTATTTTGAGAAAGTGAGGGCATGAATAGGGGAGGGGCAGAGAGAGACAGAGAGAGAGAAAGAGAGAGACAGAGAATCCTAAGCAGGCTCCATGCTGTGAGAGCAGAGCCCAATGCACTCACATTGGGTGCCCTGCCAATTGTCAATTTTAATGTAAAACTTAAAATTTATTAAAATAATCTAAAATATCCACTCTTAAAATTATTTATGGGTGGCATAGACTTCATTTGAAATAGCAGAGGGGTATAAAGCAAAGAGGTCACATTGATAATCTCATTATGGACAGCTCAAAAAATTCTCATTGTCACAAGTTCCTTTCCTGCTTCATTACACAGTTTTAATTTTTTCTTTGCTGTCTCTAATGTTTGTATTATTCTTTCTTCCCACGTGGAATTTCCTAGGAAATTTCAAATTATTTTCACCCCTATTAACCAGAGTAATTTAGTTAGTGAGTGCTAATTTCCAACTGTACATGTCCAACTTATTATGGAGCTCAATGACATAAAGGGCATATCAGTTAATTGACCCTACTCTCTTTAGAAGTCGCCGTGGTGATCACCATATGCTACTTGGAATGACCCTTTGGAATCTCTCTCTCTCTCTCTCTCTCTCTCTCTCACACACACACACACACACACACACACACACACACACGTGAGTCTCTAGTGAAAGAAAATGTTTCCATTTTGTTAAGTTAAGAAGTATTCACCTACTTTGGACAATTAAAAAAAATATGTTATAAATTGCTCACAACATGAAGTAGACCATGAAATCCTCTGCTATGCTACTCCAGAATTTGGGTTATTTTGTCCCTCTGGTATCTCCTGAAAGGCATCCTATTACCAACAGCACCAGCAGAGAAAACACCTGAGTAACTGAGTTGATGTACTATCCATCATTTTTTAAACTATGTGTTCATCTAGATGTATATATGTGGTATCACATATATGTTATATATATGTTATATTGTTTCTCTTAAATATTTAGTCACATTTGAAGTAGTCTTTAGTCTCAACCACATAACTGACTCAACGTATTTGCCAAATATTTATTCCCCCATAAAATAGTGAAGCTAATGTCTATAATAATCTGCCTGCTTTCCAAGTTTTATAAACCATGAATCAGTGGTATTTGTTCCCAAACTTGTTTATACCTGCTGTATTTGTCATTGTTATTGTAATTTACATTTTTATACTTCCTTTCTACTTTTAAAAAATTACCGAATAACTTTCAAATCAAAAACATGTAGGTAAAGACAGATTTTACCGTTTTATAAATGCTTTCATAGTTACGTGAACTTCTTACTTATGATTTTTGTACAATATTTTGTTCCTAGATCAATTACAGCATCTTCATTATATTTCACAATTTATCTTTATATATATCTGTTTCATCATTTTCTCATCTCCCAAATTTCTCTTCATATATAAGTGTATCTGATAGAACCTGAGGAAGATACTCAATAAATTCTCATTGAATGAATTACTTAAGGGTGAAAATCATGCTGCATTTTTCTTCTGTCATCAAACCATATCTTTACTGCTCAGGCTAAGGTTTTCTTTAAGCGCTCAACCATTTATTGTCCTGAGACCTTGGAATGCAGTAATCCATCTTTACTAATATGACTATTTTTGGCTTAGGAGAACTATCTCCAAATTATTATTACATTCAATGTCTCCTATTAATGAACAATGTATAGATCATATATGTATATTCAATGATAATTTATTTTGTAAGCAAATGATTTTGCGATCGCAGTTTATACCACATCAAGTATTTGTTCTGTTATTACAAGCACATAATCTGGGTAAGTAAACAAAATAGAAGTTTATAACTCAAAAGAGTATTGTGGTGTTAGTCACAAACAAGTTAGAATAAGCAAACTTATTTACAACAGCCCCTCCTATCTAGTCCCTCCTATGGCTTGCTACCTTACTGTATAATGGGATTGGCAATTAGGTTGGTTTTTACTAGGCTACTCCAATTTCAGGAGAATCAAATAGCTGTATAAGTACAGTGCTTATTCTTTGCTTTCTAAGGAATGAACCTTAGAAAGTTTTAGAGTCCACAGAGAAGATTCCAATGATAAAAACTTTACAGTAATATTTTATCGACAATTGCTTCCATCTTAGACACTGAAATAAATTTTTGTATTGTTTTCTATGTATAAGAACAAACATTTCAAAAATACTATGAACAAATACCAAGCACAGTTTTTCTGTAGACACTTTTATGTAGCCCTAGGTCCAAGAAAGCGCATGGGACCAAGACTTAAAAGGTGTTGAGTATAACATCTCTTCTAGCCACGGCTCCTCCACCAACTGCAAATTTTAGCAGGTATTTTGCCCGTGTGGCTTCCTTCATATGTAAAAGAAGAGAAAGTTACTAGAGAAAAAAATTTCAAATGCAAAATTTGGCGCAAAATGATTCTCCTCTATGCCATTCAACCACATCAACCAAATTTAGACCTGTTTATGTATAAAAGTTCTGGGTAAGAGAATATTCCACAAGCTCACTGAACAGAAGACAATAGACAACATTAGATATGATGATGTCTAAGGTTTCTCATAGTTTTAAAGTTTCATGACTCACCATGTGACTTTCCTTCACAGCTATTCTCATTCTGCTACTTAAGACATTAGTAGTAGAAAATACTACTTTCCAAACAGAGTATCTTCTAAGATACACTACTAGGAAAATTCAAAATGGAAACAATTCATGTTACTCTTTCAGTATCTACAGTGAGGCTGCTCCTGTGTATTTTATACACATTATGTCATTTAATCCTCATAGAACCCCTTGAGGTAGGTAATGGAAGCAGCAGAATGTAATGAAAAGTTTAAAAAAAAGAATTTTGGAGTCAGAATGACCTAAATTTAAACTAACGGCTCTGATATTTATTATCTGTAGTATAATAGAAAAGTACTAAATTTTTTTTGAGATTTAGTTTCTTCATCTACAAAACAAGTAAACTCAAGGTCTCTCATGTACAGTGTCGGGCATACTAAAAACCCTCAGAAAAAGTTAAAGGTTTTCTCTCAGAGGAGCTAAGAAACTTGGTTGCAATTATTCAATATGTAAGAGATTCGAATTTAGTCTGCCTGACTATAAAGTGCACTCTTATGTTAATGGTTGTTTTTTTATGAGCATTAAATTCACTTGAAAGAATATAATTATAAAAGTTTCAAATTAACTGTTGCCTCGATGTAAGCAAGAGTGCATCCGTTCAATGCTGGTTTACTTATTATTAAGTTAATTTAAATGTATAACTTTAAGAGAATGTATATTTGAAGATTACTCTAGGCCAAAGAGCTCACGTATTTTAGAAAGATAAGGAAAAATTAACTTCACCACATGTAATTCCTTGAATTTTAACTTTCAAATGAACCACAAATGTATTGTCTACAGTATGTCACATGGATTACATAACATTGAAAGGCCACATATCATGATACTTAACAGCGTAGGTTCTGCTCATGATGGCCAGGGTTAAAATCCCAGCTCTTCCAATTAATGGTGTAAAACTTGGGCAAATGACCTTACTAATTCAGCCTTTGAATTCCTCACCTGTAAAATGATGATAGTAATAACATAGTAGGCACTAATTAAATATGACTATTGCTAAATACTATTATGCTAAATACCTAGGATTCAAAACAATATTCAAACATACATAAATCGAAAGAGTTAGTGTATCCAAAAATCCAAATTATTCTTTCAGAAGTAGTTCTGTCAGTGACAGGAATTTTTAAAAAGTTGAAAACATATAATATAGAGTACATTCAAGTTTTACACTGTGGTTTTTACGTTAGCAATTATTTTTGTCATATTTTATCCTCAGAGTTATAATTTACTAGAGTGCTTTTTGCAGGCTTTTTCTTAATGCCCCAGGGAACTTTCTTTTAACATAAATCTTCAGGAATAAATAAGTCTATTGTCTGCACAGCTTTCTCCATCAAGAAGTTCACATAAACACACATTTATTATTTATACTTTGGTCTGAATGGGATTTGTCTGAATTGTCAATTTAAAAGCAATTTTAAATACACATATGTGGAAATTCTTTTATGCTACTACAAATTAGTTGTCCAAAATTTATCCACACAAAGGGTTTTTGTACAAATGGAGGTACATAAATACATGATAGAAAAGCAATGGTTTGATCCTCAAGCACACCCCTCAGGCTTTTGTTGCCTTCATTTACAAATTCCGGCCCTCTTGAATTGATAGTGGCAAGAACTATTACAGATTATAGCTATCCATACTCCAAACTGTCAACAATGGGAAAGGAATCTGTTCTCTGCTAACAGCATCTAGATTCATGAAGAGTGAAGAACCAGAAACATTGATGGACCCAAGGATGGTATTCTTTTCAAGTAGGTCAGGATTTTAAAAGGACAGAAGCGGATAGTGCCAGAATATTCCCTATGCTTGAGTTTGGTAGTTGAGGGTTTATTAGAGGTATGAATCTCAAATCAGGACAATCGAATCATACATTCTATGTTACAACAAGAATGGTCTAGCTTCTCAAACTATGAAAGTGTGCTATTTGAAACAGTGAAAAGAGTGTCTAGACACAGTAAAAGACTTACTTCACTATTCAAGGAAAATAAAGCAATCAAGCTTGACCAAATGGAACCTATAAGGTTAACAGGTTGTCCTGAATTAACACAAGAAAGAGTGGCTTGTGTCCCTGTATTTTATTTAAAAGTCATTTGCTTATGGGGAATCTGGATGGCTCAGTGGGTCAAGCGTCCAACTCTTGATTTCTGCTCAGGTCATGATCTCACAGTTCATGGGACTGAACCCCACATTGGGCTCTGCACTGACAGCGTGGAGCCCGCTTGGGATTCTCTCTTTCCCTCTCTCTCTCTCTGCCCCTCCCCTGCTGTCTCTCTCTCTCTTTCAAAATAAATAAGTAAAAATTTTTAAAAATTAAAAAAAAATCATTTGCTTAGTAATTAAGGCACTCACAAACATTTGTTTTGTGGGAAGAGAACAAACTGGGAATACAATTATGTAAATATGCTTCTTTAGACTCTTTTCCAAATTCAACTGGATATAAATGGGCTCCATTCAGGTTCAGAGGAATTGTTCAGGGGATGTGAAAGCACTTGTAGAACAGTGTTGGAGCCCAGTGGTGAGACAGAAAGAGGGAATGGATCCTCGTAAGTGTCTGTACTCAGAGATCTGAGCACTTTGAGGACATGGCAGAGTACTGGTTCGGCTTGACCTCAGAAGCTGAGAAGAAACCAAAAAGTAGGCTAGGCATGCCTTGCCTTTGAGGCCAAGAGAAACCAGGAAAACCAGGGACCAGAAGCCCACTCGGGCGGAAATCCCTCTGTCTTCCACTCAGTATTTAAAGGACTTCATCACTAATCAATTTCAACAACCCTATCTAAGCTGACAAATAAAAGTAGCATACAATACTAGCACCCATAGTCAAGAAAATCAAGCAGAACATCTCAACATATGCTATTTGAACATAAGCCAATTGACTTGCAGGAAGAGAAACATGAACACTTGAATAAACACATTTTAGGAAGCAGTGAAGGAGAAAAAAATGCAGACACAAAAATTGTATGGTTTTAAAAAATGTGACTTCTCAGGTAAGAACAAATACAAATTAAAAGGAAGAGGCTTTTAAGAGGCTTACTTCGCCCTGTTGGTAATTGATTTCCTTCCCTCCTTTTTCTCAAAGCACTTACTTTATAAAACGTGTAATTGTAGGTAGGTCTTCCTCTCTTTGAAATGTACATAAATCCTTTTGAAGCTAGATAGGCCTATTGTTAACTTTATTACCTAGAAATATACATCTCAAGGACTTGGAAGCCATTTCTTTGAAACATAAGCATCATGATAGATAACACTCCTATTTCCCAGTTTCTGTGGGAGGCAGAAGCCCAACTTTGGTGGGTACCTTGCTCCAAGGTGCAAAACAATCTCTCATCATAAAAATATAGTAAGTCTGTGGTTCCCTGGGATGAAGCCAATTGGCTAACACTAATCACCCCAATAACCAGGTAAAAGGATGAATTCTGTGACAAATGGTGCTGTCAAGTCTTCTTATTGAGGATGAGTTACTGTTTATGTTGCGAACAAGTATGTAATGGGTTGTATCTGCCTGGATGCATAAAAGAGTGAGATTCCTTTCTATGTTTGCAAGCTCTTAGGGAATTGCCTGTGATGCCCATCACATTCTGGCTTAATGCTTATTCAATAACAAAAGTGTTTTCTTTACTACTTTTGCGGAAAGGATTTCTGGGCTGGGAAATTTTGTTTTAATTACATTTCCCCAATGAAGAAGTGAAAACAGCTAGTGAATTGGGTAAGGGGATCTCAGCAAAGCCATCTTTACCCTGATAGATATTGCCAGAATTTCTTCCAAGCCTCGTGATGCTGAAAGGGCAAGTCGTCACTGCCAACCAATAACGGAAAAGCAAATACTAATGAGTCCAAGCTGGCAGGGAGCAATAGGCCAGATGCCTGGTTCTGAAAGAAAATTTAGAGGTGGCATATCAATTTTGGGAAGGTCATCTTGCACAACCAGACACATTTGTAGAGGACACAACAAAGAGATACCAAAACAGCTTTGACCAAGCATGCTGGAGTGACTAGAGACAGAGAAGAGAAAACAAGAACCACAGCAGAAAGGCCACAAAAGCTGCTTAAGAAGTTCCCGCGGAGTTGTAGAGACGCTGCCCACTGGAAATGCAATGGCAGCAGACAGATCAATTTGGCCTTTGAAGATATGATATGGAAGACTTTACTTTGAACAAATGCATTATACTGTTCATCAAGCAACCAGACTGAGAAGCAAACATCATTAGGACCCATAAAGTGGCTAACCACTGACTAGAATATACCTGGTATCAGTGTGAAAGGGCATCCAAATTTACAGCATAGATTCAAGGTCAATAAATGCCATAAGAGAAGAATATTTATTGTTGCCACTTTTAGCTTTCTGAAAAAAGGGTTTCCGGATCATATTAGTTCCTGCTTACAACTCTCTACCAATACACTATTTACCTAAAATGCAACAATTTCAACATGGCATTGCAGACCTTTTTAATCTGGCACTGGCTTAGCTCATCAGTTACCTCTTCTGCCATCTCCTTTGCAGACACTATTCTCCAGTCACTAAAAAATCCTCACCTTTCTCTGAAATCATCATCCTCTTTCAAATCCCTGTGTTTCTTTGTTTTTCTTGCAAGGTTCAGATCACATATATTTATCTAGACTTCACACAGCCAGCAATGCAGAAACAATTGTTCCATAGAATCTTAACAGTAACATCTTCTCAATAATATTATATCATAAATATTTGGAATTATATTATTAATATTGATTGAATCCTCCATTAGGATATTTGGTTCCATGGATCCATTTAAACATGGAGTATGTTTTTCTATAGGCATCTTGTGTGTATGTGTGTGGGCGAAGTGCATGTGAGAGATGGGAGGGGTGCAGGTGGATGAGGAAAGCATATACTTAAGTGATGTTTCTTAGATCCTATCTAAATGTTAATAAGATGTATAATGTCTATATACTTTTGTATCAATTGTTTTAATCAAATGAACACTTAAGCTTTGTTATACAGATAATAAATACTTCCCAGGGGGAATGGGAGACAGGAATTTGATCTCTTGGATATTGCTGTATCTTATTACATAATCATTTTCTCTTTCTATCCTTCACTCTGTCTTAGCAAAAATATATTTGATAATGTCTCAGAGCAAAGTGGTAGTAAGTAAATGCTAATTTTATACATATATTTTTTCCCAAAGAATTAATCTCTGCTTTGTTTTTACAGACTTACAGAATGTTCTGTCAGTGCTACAAAATACAAATCCCAAACCAGAGACACCCAAAAGATGTAAGCATTAGAGCACATGGAAAGAGGGCTGTAGTGCCCTTCTATAACTAACTTTCAAGCACCATTGTTTACCATCAATCTGAAATTGAATGTGTAAAACGGGAGGTACTACAAAATTTCTCTTGTGTATGGAAAGCCCTTTTGCAATTTTGTTTTCTTAAAACCTGTGAAATCACTTTTTTGGATAAAGTATTCAGAAGGAGGAGCTATGGACCCAGACTCAGGCTCCTCATGACACTTTATATTTGCTGGTGCATATCTTGCCTCATATCACCCAGAAAAGATCTTTCTAAGAGCGGAACTTCTCCCTCACCAACACTGACAACAAGTGTTCTTTTCATGCTATTATCTAAAAATCTTTCCATCATCCCCTACCTATGTTTAAATGAGGTTTAGACTCATGTTTTCTTTTTGTTTCATTGTTTACTTATTTTTGAGAGAGAGAGAGACTGAGTATGAGTGGCGGAGGAACAGGGAGACACAGAATCTGAAGTAGGCTCTAGGCTCCAAGCTATCAGCAAAGAGCCAGACGCGGGGCTCAAACTCACGAACCAGGAGATCACGACCTAGGCTGAAGTCAGACGCTTAACAACCGAACCACCCAGGTGCCCCTAAACTCACTCTTTTTTTTTTTTTTTAACCTCAGTGTAACAAACATCTTTGGATGCTGAGTAAACGGAAGGGAAAAGGAGAATCATTGTAAGGAACTAGGGTTTGTCCTATACCACTGATAAGATAGTGTATATTAAAAAAAAAATGCTAGAGTTTGCAAAGTTTTAATCCAGTCTTTTCTCAGGTTAGCCCCCTCCCTGCCATTGCTAGCCCGACAGCAAATGTGTCTGTAACAGTAGCAGTCAGCAATGACAGATATGTCTAGAGAACATAGGTCAAAAAGAGAAGGTCTATGACTGTCCTCCACTTTTCCACCACAAAAAAAACCATATACAGTAAAACCTCAGTTTGAGAGCATAATTCATTCTGGAAACATGCTTATAATCCAAAACACTCGTATATTGAAGCGAATTTCAGGAACCATTGGCACAATTGTGATCATGTGACGTTCAGCATCACATACGACTTCTACTGCAAGACATTGCTTGTTTATCAAGTTAAAATTTATTAGAAATATTTGCTCATCTTATGGAACACTCATAGAACTAGTTACTCGCAATCCAGGGTTTTACTGCACATTATTTTTTGAAGTGAGGGTATATATTCAACTGTCTTGCCTTGGTGCTAACGTTGTTACTTAAGACTCAGCCAAAAACAGAACAAAAGAACATGTACTGACTATCCACAATGCTCTGGAATTATACTAGCGTTTTTCTTACTTATGATATATTTATACCTCACAATAGGTTAACATTATCTGCATTTTGACTTTTAAGGAAACAAAGGATTCTTTGAATAAACCAGACAAAATTTTAGAAAATGAACTGACTCAAACATGTGGTTCAATGATAACTGTTAAGCCCATATTGATAATCATATCTTATCCTATAGCATAAAAATAAGTAAGACAGGCCTGAGGCTGGATTCTGACCTGCAGGGTGTTTTGCTGTTTATCTCAATGTTAGCTACTGGAAGAACTAGTTGGCAGGAAGGCCATGGCCTTTAGCAAAAAAGGTACTCTTCTTAGTGTGCTAAAAGAGAGTTACCGGATATGTTTCAAGGCCCTCCTCTCAGTGGTCATAAGAATATTAAAAAGACGTTCTAATAAGGAATTCTAACAAGACCTTAACTTTCAAGCATTCTTAATTCTGCAAAGAGGAGTTTTCCAAAGTTATACCCGTCCCCATCTTAAAGACCCTGTTTGGGATGAGGGATTGACAGTGATTTACTTTTATTCCAGAGGCCACCTCTGGTCAAAGGAAGTCTATTAATTCTCCTTTTGAAACAAACAGATTTTTTTCTGAAAAATAGGTATCTGGAAAGGCTGCATTGATGGTTGTGTTCTAAGTAATTACAAACATATATGTTGATTTAACTAATAAACATTTAAGATGCATTTTCATGTGACGGCACTGTGCTATATAAGTTTGGGGAGTAAATCCTGACCTTAGAGAGTTCATTGTTTACATGGACAGATAAAGCATTTGTACAAAATAAATTCTTGTAAGTGACAGAAGTCAGAAGAAAAGTTAAGCAAGTTTACTATTGGGCATACATATTCATTCAACAATATTTACTGAGCCTCTCTGCTGTGGGAGCATAATTAAAATGTAGGGACACAGCAGCAACTGAGGCCAGTCTGCTTACATTTTAGTGGGAGAAGTCAAATAATAAAGGGATATAATTATTACATATATATAATTATATATATACACATATATATATACATACATATATATTGTATATTATATACACACGCATATTGCATTATGTATTATATGTGTGTATATATATATATATATATATATATATATATATATTAAATTATAATTGTAATAAATTAAACAAAAGACAAGGGTTGGAGAACCAGAAGGACAGAGTATTATTTGGATAAGGTTGTCAAGGGGCTTCTCGGAGCTTAGTGCTGAGTAATGAGAAGGTGCTTATCTACACAAAGCCAAAGGAAGAGTGGGTAGGTGGGAGAGGTATTGTGGGGAAATTAAAGATAAGAGAAAATGTCTTTAGGCAGAAAAATTTTGTCATGTGTGAGGAACAGAGAAAAAAAAAAAGCCAGTGTGGCTTGCTCATAGAGAATAAAGTGGAGGCAAATGAGACGTGAAGTGGAATATGTAGACAACTACTATAGGGCTTTGTAGATCATGGTAAAAACTTTAAAACTGGGAGAGATGTTTTTGAAGTGCATATGTGTTGTCTCTTTGGGTGAGGGGAGGGACTGTCCTTGAATTGCGTGAAAGTAGTCCAACATAATGCAAAAAGTACAATTAACTGAGATGATTAGAATGGTAACAATTGTTCAGTTTTCAAGGGAAAAAAAACATTAATATAATATTTCAGAACACTAGAAGAAAAGTACTTCAAACTAAAGTGACTTTTTGCTTTACATTTCAACACATTTAAGGTCTACTTTCATAGTCTACAAAGTATTAAGGAAGAGGTCATTGGTTCAGCTAGAATTTAAGGATGACTGAGATTTGCAAATGATAAGGGAGTAGGTTAAGAAGAAAGAATCTCATGACTATAATATGTTTGCCTTGGGAGAAACCATGTTTATACCATTGTCTTTGCCCAATAATTAATAGTACCTCCTTTCACCTCAAATGTGGTCAGGTTTGGACACTAAATTAGATGGTCAGCCTTAATCAGCAGCAAGGGCATGGAGGCAGAAAACCATGCACTTGTGTCAGGAACAGCAAAAGCTCCTGCCAAGTGTCACTGGGCAGGTATGCATGGAGTGCAACATGATCTAATGTTGAAGAGTTAGGCTGAATCTGAGCATAGAGGTCCTGTGATCCCTACTGGGGAGTTGGACTTTAATTCTCTACCCTACAGAAGGATACCTGGAGATATGCAAGGAGGGTGAAGTTAATTAGTACCACAATTCAAAGGAAGAAAATCAGCAATGTATGAAAAACTGTATCTGTCTCATTTTCAGTTGACTCACCACCTTTTTCCCTGCCAATTACCTATCTAAATGCCTTAAATCCATGTCTTTCAAATTCACATATTATATGGGGCTTTAGCAATTACTTCATTTTATTTTTTATATTATTTTTATTTATTTACTCATTTATTTTTTAAGTAGGCTCTGTGCGCAGCATGGAGTCTAACACAGGGTTTGAACTCATGACGCTGAGATGAAGACCTGAGATCATGACTTGAGTTGAGATCAAGAGTTGGACACTTAACAGACTAAGCCACCCATGTCCCCTATTATTTGCTCTGCTTTATTTGATTCATTTTATTTATTTTATTTTATTTTAGTTTAGTTTAGTTTTAAGTTTATTTTATTTTATTTTGGTGGGGGGAGAGAAACAGAACACTAGCAGGGTAGGGGCAGAAAGAGAGGGAGAGAGAGAGAATCCCAAGTAGTCTCTGCACTGTCAGTTCAGAGCCTGATGTGGGTCTCAAACTCACGAACCCTGAGATCAGGACTTGAGCCTAAGCCAAGAGTGGAATGAACCACCCAGGCACTCCTAACTGCTTCATTTTAAACACAAAGCTACTGTTTGTGGGCACTCAGGTGGCTCAGTCACTGAAGCATCCAACTCTTGAGTTCCCCTCAGGTCATGATGTCACCTGGGTTGTGAATTCAAGCCTGGCATCAGGCTAACTCAGGCTAACTCAGGCTAACTCAGGCTAACAATGCAAAGCCTGCCTGGGGCTCTCTGTCTCTCCCTCTATCTCTGCTCCTCTCTCTCTCTCTCTCTCTCTCTCTCTCTTGCAAAATAAAACAATAAACTTTAAAAAAAAAAAACTATTGTTTGTGAAAGGAACATTAGTCTATAAAGACTTCCATCAAGGCACACTAGCTTAAGATATTATAGGTAGCCTAATAATATTAGTTAAAAAAGGAAAGGACACCAAGCAATTGAGCACAAGTATAATTTTTTCTGGGGATATGACACCTCAATTGGCTATGTAAACAGTTTTTTTAAAAACCACTTTTAAAAGCAATACTATCATGTTTAATCTGCTTACAGGACAGATGTTAAAAATGTTTTAATGCTTTATTAAATGGCATGTGTGATTTGGGGTGAAATTTTCAATTAGACATTCAGAAAGTTCTGTGTCACAAATAATTTACATGAAAATGAAAATGATCTGCTAAGGAAAGCTTTTAGATGACCCCAAAATTGGCTAATGAAGATACTGATGTCAAGACTATGATAAAAGTACTATATATATAAAATGAGTAGGAAAAATCACTAAATATATCTCTGCATCCAATTTAGTTTTATGTTATAAGTGTATATTTGGTTATTATATCTCTTTTCCTAAATGTTTTTATAATCAAGGTTGCTAAAAATCTCCACCACCCACCCTTGGCTTCTTATTAGAAAATTATTCTCTCTATATTTTGAATTGTAGGAGTGCCTGGGTGGCTCAGTCAGTTAAGCAACTGACTCTTGATTTTGGTTCAGGTCATGAATTCGCTGTCCATGAGTTCAAGCCCCATGTTGGGCCCTCCAATGGCAGTGTGGAACCTGCTAGGGATTCTCTCTCTCCCTCTCTCTCTGAGCCTCCCCTGCTTGTATTCTCTCTCTCTGTCTCAAAATAAATAAATAAACAATAATTTTTTTTTTTTAAAAAACGTATATTTTGAATTGTATTATATCAAAGAATGGTTGGTAGACCACAAAATGGAAATATTTTCCCTTTGAGAAAGTAACTTACTCCAATCCAAAAGACCCTCATTTTTAATAAAGTTCTCCAAACTGAGTTGAAATCTAGAAATTAAACTTCCATACACTGCTGTTTTTGTTCTCATGTGTCACACTCAACTTTAGTATCACTTCATTATAATAGTCTTTTTTTTTTAATGTTTATTTTTGAAGGACAGAGAGAAACAGAGTATGAGTGGGTGAGGGGCAGAGAGAGAGGGAGACACAATCTGAAGAAGGCTCCAGGCTCCAGGCTCCAACCTGTCAGCACAGAGCCCGACTGGGGTTTGAACTCATGGACCGCAAGATCATGGCCTGAGCTAAAGTTGGCTGCTTAATTGACTGAGCCATCCAGGCACCCCCATTATGATAGTCTTTTAATTTGAAAATAAACATGTACATACATATTTTTAAGCTAAAGTATTTCCATCATTTGTTTTCTAAGTTAGACCATATTTTTGTACCTGTCACAATCCTGGACTCATTCTGATGAGTTCTAGTTTGCTAACATTCCTCTTAAAATGTAGCTTTTAAAACTGTGTACATTTTTTGAGTATTATTTTATCACAGTAGAGAGAGAGTAACTATCATCTCATTGGTCTTGAGTGAAAAGGCACATAAATAGCAGCTAATATAGGCTGTCCCATCTTTGACTCCTCTTTAACTTCTAGCCAACGGACACCTTTAGAGCTATCGCATATGTATGTGAACATGTATGTGAACATGAATGTTCAGAAGTAATATCACTGATATTTTGAAGTTAGCTGTTAAAATTTTTGATTGAAAGAATCAGATGCAGTATATTATTCAAGTTTATCTATACTTATTTGTCCCAAACATTTCTCCCCAAGTTCTCTGTCTTACAAATTTGGTGAACATGTTATTGACATTCCCATCTCAGTCCACTGATAAAATTATCTTGCCTCAATTTAGGACCTTCTTAACTTAACACCTATCTGTTAAATTAGTGTTTTTAGGGTTCAACTAGCTATGAATCCTCCTAATCCTCAATAAAGCCCTTTAGAGTATAATTAGAGACAACATATATCACTAACTCTGGAGGACATTCTCTCAAAGCCTTCTCCCAAACTAACTCCCAACCCAGGTTATATGTTCTTTTCCTAAGCACCAGTGATATTCGGTTGCCATGCTCCAAAGATGAAGAGTACTCTTCCACAAGACATGCATAGTATTACAGAGAAGACAATGACTATAGCACATTCAGGAGGAATTAGGTGTTCCAAAAAATGTCTGTGAAAAATGCTTTGGACACAGAAGTTGGAGCCTAAAATCAACTAGAATCAATATGCTTGGTTTACTAATGTTTGACAAAGTAACTCAAACAGTATGAAGATGTATTAATCATAATTCATTTTAAAACTGAATTATAGGTGTAGATTAACTTCAGTTCAATTATTATGCATACAGTGGCACTAGAAATGAAGTATATTTTCTCTTCAATATATTAAATTCAAAACCTGAATGAAGGAGACTCATTGAATACTTTACAGCATTCTGAAAGTCCATGATTGAAATAAAAATTCATTAAAGCAGTTTAACTGAGGCAATTTTGAAGAGTAAAAAGCAATTGGATTAATTCAGTGAATAAGTATTTCAAACAACAATTTTGTAATCATACTTCATTGGCAAAATTTTATCCATAATATACTTGTTGCTGTTTCTTATGCTCCTAAAAGAGTCTAATCTGCATAGTACAGGGTAGAATCAACATCCTTTTCCTTCTCTTGACCTCTCGTATGCCAAAACTCACCTCAAAATCATACCAGTTGCTATTGATTCGTGTAAGTATAACTTCATCCTGCCTTTAGATATAAACATGTATGTACATATCTATTTTTAAACTATATCTAACCAGCTTTAGACTTAGCCATGTTTCCAAATTCTGTTTCCTTGACTAATTCTTCTCATTTATTTTGTTTCTGAACTTTTTATATTTATCCATCTATATGGCAAATTATAGATCAATTTGAAAGTTTTTCATTAATTTAAGAAAAAAAAAAAAAGACTGAACTAAACCTATAAATAGGCCCAGAACATGACTGGACTCATTCACATTGGGGTAAATGGCCACCAATTTCTACAGTTCCCTTTTCCATTACAGCAAGATCAATCACCTCCTAACCAAATAAACGCATTCTTGAGTGACTTTTTTTAATAGTCTCTACAAATGCAATATTTTCTTTCTCTATTAGCGAACAAGCAATCTCATAAAAAGATTTCAAAAAAGGATTCCAATTAATTCCAATTAAATTTGTGTAGTTACTGAAATTGGCATTTGCTACATTAATACTTACGTGTAAAACCTCTTCTATAAATTAAAATGTGGTCAAGCCTCATTATTATGAGCATCAATGTTGACATAACTTAAACATGTTTTCTCCATACTCTTTTCCATACTCTACGCACATGTTGCACTTATGAACTCAAAGGAAGGACCTCTCTTAAATTTCACAATTAGTTTTGAAAGTAGTTAGAATTACAAATATTTTTGGGGGCTCCTGGGTGGCTTAGTTGGTTAAGTATCCACCTCTTGAAAGGTCATGATCTCATGGTTCATGGGATCGAGTCCCACATTGGGCTCATGCTGAAAGGGTGCAGCTTGCTTGGGAGTCTTCCCTCTCTCTGCCCCTCCCCTGCTCGCACTTTCTTTGTCTCTCTCTCTCAAATATAAAACTTAAAAAAAATTACAAATATTTTTTAAATTATTTTACATATTGCACTGATTTCAGTCAATCAACTCATACAGGAAAATAAATCATTAGCCCAAGGAGGTTTCAGTAATACTAAAACAAACTGAATTTTAAGGCCAGCTCAGGACAATATGCCTATTAAATCATGGAAAGATATATTTTCTTTTTTGAGTTTTTTTCTGCCCATTAAACTTGCTGTGGTGTCTATTTGACAAAAACTTTATATTAATAAAATATAAAAACATATGTTCATTATAAAAAAACAAAAATAAAATTAAAGATTAAATACTCCTTATAATATGGTGGAAATTAAAGGACATTATTTCAAATTATTTTCTCATTAATAACAAAGACAAAAGCAAGATAAACATCAATGAAACTATAGCTGAGCCCAAGTGGATGTATAGCTAAGTTGTAATAGGAATAAAATACAAACAAAAGCCAGAAAAAATTGGGGTGCCTGGGTGGCTCAGTCAGTTAAGCAACCGACTTTGGCTCAGGCCATGATCTCACAGTTCATGAGTTCAAGCCCCCTGTCAGGCTCTGTGCTGACAGCTCAGAACCTGGAGGCTGCTTCGGATCCTGTGTCTCTCTCTCTGCCTGTCCCCTGCTCACACTCTGTCTCTCTCTCAAAAATAAATAAATACTAAAACATTTTTATTTTTTTTTTTAAAAAGCTAGAGAGAATTAAAATATCTGGGGAAAAAAAGCAGTTTTTAATTCTCTCTAAAACATACGATCCATCATTATAAGGTTTATAATAATTTTGTTCAACACTGTCTTGTCATCATGTAGCATGGCTTCTGTGCAAATTAATACTTCAAACTATTTTTTAATAACTAAATGCATCATTTAGACCTAATGATTTGATCCATAATATTTGCATTTATAGCAGGTATGCTTGTAAAATGAGATACATGACTTTGAAAGTACATTTTAATAGGCAGAGACTGAATGCTAAGAATTAAAAACTGAAAAAATGGTGCCATTTTTAAAAAAGTGGTAGAACTTATGAAGTGCCTGGGTGGCTCAGTTGGCTAAGCGTCTGATTCTTGATTTCAGCTCAGGTCATGGTCTCACAGTTCCTGAGACTGAGCCCTGAGTCCAGCTCTACGCTGCCAGTGTAGAGCCTGCTCGGGACTCTCCTCTCTTCTCTCTCTGCCCCTCCCTGGCTGTGAGTACTCTCTCTCTCTTTCTCAAAATAAATAAATAAACATTTAAAAAATATATTAATTTAAAAAGTGGTAAACTAGGGGCGCCTGGGTGGCTCAGTCGGTTAAGCGGCCGACTTCAGCTCAGGTCATGATCTCACGGTCCGTGGGTTCGAGCCCTGCGTCGGGCTCTGTGCTGACAGCTCAGAGCCTGGAGCCTGTTTCGGATTCTGTGTCTCCCTCTCTCTGACCCTCCCCCATTCATGCTCTGTCTCTCTCTGTCTCAAAAATAAATAAACGTTAAAAAAAAATAAAAAATAAAAATAAAAAAAAAAGTAAAAAGTGGTAAACCTTATGGATATAAAATTAAAGATTTATAATAAATTTTAAGATTCATTAGGATTTATAACAAAAAATGAAAAGAAAATAAAGTTAGACCAATGTTTTTCAAGTGCAGATCTTACTTAGGTCAGTTGGTGATCACTGGTCTGAGTGCCCCTGTTTTACATAAGGAGACCTTTTTTTTAGTTTAAAAGAAAAGTGTAACACAATAAATACAATAGAATAATAATATCAAAGAGTATGTCATATATTAATATTTGAGAAAGAAGTATACACATTTAGTAAGTATCATCTGATAAAACTGTTCTTTAATTACATATTAATGAATTAGTTTTCTGTTATTGCTCTAACATATTACCGTAAATTTACCGGCTTAAAAAAATACAAATTTATTCTCTTATATTTCTTGAGGTCACTAGTCGAAATCAATGTATCAGCAGGGCTACATTCCTTCTGGAGACTTTAGGGGAGAAATGTTTTTGCTTTTCCAGTTTCTATAGGATGCTTGCATTCCTTGGCTTATGGCTCCTCCTTCCATCTTTCTTTTTTTTTTTAACGTTTATTTATCTTTGAGAGTGAGCACATGTGCCTGCAGCGCTCACACGTGCAAGCAATGGGGAGGGGGAGATAGAGAGGGGGACACAGGATCCAAGCTGGCCCTGTGCTGAGAGCAGATGCGGGCTTGAACTCAGGATCCATGAGAACATGACCTGAGCTGAAAGCTGAACAGACTGAGCCACCCAGGCGCCCCTCCTCCTTCCATCTTTAAAGCTGATCTCCAACCTCTGATTCTATCTTCAGATCTCCTCATTCCATCTTTACATATATTTTTTCTAACTGATTCTCCTACCTTCCTCTTAGACATTAGTGATTACATTCGGCCTATATGGAAATCCAGCATATTCTCTCCATCTTAAGATCTTTAACCTAATTAAATCTGCAAAGTCTCTTTTACTATCTAATTAAGGTTCTAGGATTAAGATGTTGACATCTTTAGAAGGCAACATTCAACCTGTCACAATTGTGTATGTGCTTGTGTACCTATGTGTGTGTGCTGAGTCATGATGTAAAACATCTTACTGTGAGTTCTGGCTTAAAAGCACAAAACTCATTTAGACCCAGTGACAGCACAGTTATAGCAAAAATGTTACCATCTTCCCAGGTACAGAGCATAGTAAACATCACTAATTGATCTTAAATTTTTTTCTGCTAAGCTCAAATGCAACGTCAGAATCAGAATCATTCCCAACATGGATTGCAACAAGGTATCAATTGATTAGATTTGGAATAGAAATGCAATACTTTTAACTATCCCTGATAATCACACTATTGTTAAAAGAACAAGCAACAATGGGTTCTAGAATTAAACTGAGAGACTTACTGCAAACTTGGTATGGAATAATGGAAGGAAGGGGAAGAGAGATAGAAGTATCAAATCAAATATCATACAGATTTGTGAGACTTAATCAGTATCCTTCTAAATGATCAATTACAGATGTAACAATTTTCAAATGATTCCTAAATTGGGAACATATGGTCCTTCAATAGCAAAAATAAAAATGAATTTGGTTATTTTAAAAAAACTGTTAACTTATCTAAAGTTCTTCAGAAGCATGTTTAATTGATATACAAAGAAATAAATTTAAAACAATTCAAAAGGAATATTGCTTGGAGAAGTAACAACATTTATGTATGAAGAATGATGTATGGTGTTTGAGAAGTAAGCCTTCTTTTTTGCATCAGTCACAATATTATTGGTGTAGCTCATTGTGTTTTGGTCACCTTATTTGAGAAGGTCAATTTAAATGATTAGTGAAATGTAAAAGCAGATGAGCAACTGAAGGGCAAAGTCCTTAAAGAACATGCAAATTAGGTTTCAGCCTAATTAGTGGAGTTAATGGGTCAGTAATTTCTAGTTTAAAGTTTAAAACTGGTTAAATATACCCAGAGTTTCATCAGATAGGTAATATACTATTTTCCATGAATGGAGGATCACTAAAGAAATTTATTTCTTAAACTGATGACATAAAATTGAAAACCTTACAATCATTTATTTTTTTATATATTGGGACTCCACTTACTGTAATGCTATGGTTAGAAACTGAATATATTGGAAAAATTAAAATATATATTTTTTTAAAAAATAGCATTAGTTTTGAGAGAATTGTATAAAAATGCCAAAAACTTGAAATTGTCTGGGGTGGAAAAAGATTACAGAAAGCCAAGATTTATAACAGCAACAAAGCAAGCTTCGGTGATAGTAAACCATAGTCTTAATAAGATTTAATTTGGGGCAGTTGGTAAATAATTGACTTCTGAGTGTTAATGCAAGTCATTCATAGATTCTGCATGCATTGCTTTTTAAATTTGCTCAACACCAGGGAAATAGTTTGGCCTTTAGACAAGACACGACCAAGAGGATCTGGGCAAACATTAACGACAGATACAGGAAATTAACTAAAATGACACTAGGGTGGACAAATCTCAGGGGTGAAAAGTACCAGATTTTGTTTCAATTTTCTTTGTGCTTACTACTGACACATCTATTTCATACTGAGTTTGAAGAGAGGTGGATTATCTGGCAGGGCTTTTACTGAAAGAAGGTTATTTGAGAAATTATTTGAAAGAAGCAAGAGAACTTGCAAAGTAGATCAAAGAGAAAATTAAATTTGAGCCCCTTACAGCACTGTACTCACTTCAGATGAAACATAGGAGATGTAATGTTCCCTGATCGCTTTAAGGCGTTTACCAAATAGTTAAGAGTGTTTTCCTTGAGTAGTCAGAGAGCGAAGGCTATTGAAACCATTCAATATTGCTATTAAGTTTCCTTTTTGTGGGCATTAGGAAGCATAGTCACCAATGTGATTTTTTTTTTTTTTAATTCAACCGAAAGTGATATTTTTCCTCTTGAGTCTCCAAAATTTTCTATTATTAAAGGATGGATCATGTGTGAAAGGCAATGGGGATTACACTGGATGTGAGTGCTTTTCTCGGCATGTTGCTATTGTTAAAATTATGAATAAAATAAAAGCTAAGATTTTTTTTTTTAAATATCTGTTATTCAGCTGGCGTTGGGGGACTTTTCTGATAAAACTGTCTCTTCAAATCTACTAATGAAATATAATACCTATCTTTCCTACCATTTCTATAATAATTACTACATTGGAATATTTATAAAATCATAGTTGCTTCTTTGATATAAGCATCTTTTTGCTGTAACCAATTATATACTACATTTGTTATTTTGTTGTAAAATATGTATCTGAAAATTTAAATTATATTATTCATCAATATAAAAATCATTAAAATTATTTTAAAATTTAATTGATTCAATAAAAATTACAAAGAATGTACTACAAATGGCTATCATAAAAAACATTTAATTTATGTTCTTTTTCCATAATTTAGTCACAAATGTCATTATACAAAGAAGTATGGTATAGGTAAAATTTCTTACAATTTTGTTTTCTGTTAATTTTATATTCTATACATTAAATTGAAATATGAGATTGTATGACATAATTTAAAGGTACATAAGTTGGAAAACTGAGACAATTAAGCTTCATAATTCCTGAACTTTTAACAGAACCATTTTGAGAATTAGTATATTTACTACTTCCCATCATTTGCTTACATATAGAAATTTTCATAGATAAATCTAACGCATATAAAACATTATCCCTTTCCTTTTTGGCTAAATTACACAAATTTTGCAACTGATTTTCCAATTTGTTTTCCTTTGCATAATTTAACTAAGATAAGAGTCCTTGTCTATCTTCATAATACTATCTCCAAGTGGTGGCTTCCTCCAAATATTTGTGAAATAATTTTTAATTTATAAAATATATTAAAATAAAGGCAATAACAACAAAACAAAATACATTTAAAAAGAAAGTACCCAACAGTTTTACTAGGTGACAAATCTTATCTATCATATTATCATTTTAAATAAAACTTGGATAAAACTCTGCTAACTTTGACGATATGAAGAATAACATACTAATTTAACCTAAAACTCCACCCTGGAGAGAAAAATTTTTCCAGATGTTGTCAGGGAATAAAATAATAGGCATTCTGGCAGCTTCACTAACCTATCATTTATATTTATTAGTATTGATTATCTATAATACAACATTCATGGCACTAGTCTTCTGACTTAACCTCTTTATAAAAAATTACACATACATTTTTTCATGTAATGAAGGCAATAGATGTAATGGAGAACATTGAAAACCCTGTTTTATTACGCATCACTCCATTTCTTACAAATTGAAGGTTTGTGGCAACCCTGCATTCAGAAAGTCTCTAGGTACCATTTTTCCAGCATCATCAGCCCACTCTGTGTTTCTGTGTTACATTTTGATTATATTTGTTATGGTGATCTGTGATCTGTGATCTTCGGTGTTACTACTGTAATTGTTTTGGGACACCATGAACCATGTCCATATCAAGATGGCAAAATTGAGCAATAAATGTTGTGTATGTTCTGATTGCTCCACTGGCCAGCCATTCTCCCTCTCCTTGGGCCTCCCTGTTATCTGAAACACAGCAACATTGAAATGAAGGCAATTAAAATGGCCTCTTATAGTTCAAGAGAAAGGACATAACTACCGATGTGGTAGAAGTAGCAAGAGAACTAGAATTAGAAGTAGAGCCTGAAGATGGGCCTGAATTGCTGCAAGCTCATGATAAAACCTGAGAGTTTGATAAAACCAGGAGAGTTTGACGGAATTGACTCCAATTTTGAACGAAGTTCTACTGTGAGCAAAATGCTGTCCAACAGCATTGCAGGCTACAGAGAAATTGTTCATGAAAGGATGGGTCAATCAATGTGGAAAACTTCATTGTTGTCTTATTTAAGGAAGTTGCCACAGCCACCCCAAACTTCAGCAAACTCCACCCTGATTGGCCAGTAGATATCAACATTAAGGCGATGAGGGTATGTACATTATTTATTAGATACAATGCTATTGCACACTATAGACTATAATATAGTGTAAACAAGTTCTATATGCATTGGGAAACTGAAAAATTCATTTGCCTCACCTCATCACACCATAGTGGACTTCCCAGCTGTCTCGTGGACGATGTCTCTGATGCCTCTTTTGCCTTCAAAGCCCCCAGACCCAGGCCAGAGATTCTCCAGCTCACAGTGGACATGTTCCACTTTGCTAATGACCCCCAAAACGTGATCTATATCACCTGCCATCTGAAAGTCACTCCAGCTGACCAAGTCCTCTATCAACTAAACAATGCCTGTTCCTTCATCAAGTCTTCTAACAGGTGGTTCCCAGTAGAAGGCTGACATCTGTAACTGTTGTAACAAAGGTAGTTGTGGACTTCCAGGCCGCTCCAGGAGGCTATCCCACCTAGAGAGACCAAGGCGCAAGTTGGTCTTCCTGAAATCAAAATCACAGGCACATGACCAAAGAAGTGGATATCACCATGGGGCCACTGATCTTCCTGGGAAAAGCTGCCGGTTGTGGTGTAGAGTGGTCAACCTCTCCTCCCACCTCTGTGATGTTGGGCATAGGCCTGGCCATGGGGCTGTCCCTGACTCTGGCTACCACTGTCCTGGGTCTCCCCAGGAGGAGTGATCCCAGTGTGATCACTGCTTCCTGCCCTATGATCTGCCCTGTTTCTGCTTCCCAATAAAGGAAAAACATGGGGGGAAAAAGCCACAGCCTTATTGCTGTGGTCTAGAACTGAACCGACTGTCTCTGAGGTACGTCTATATATGCAATGTGGAAAGAATAGTTTTCAAGAAGTAATGTTGGCAAACCTGGAAGCCACACACAAAAAGAAGGAAACTAGAACACTATCTTATACAATGTACAAAACCCAACTCCAAATGGATTAAGGGCTTGAATGTAAGACCTGAAACCATAAAATTCCTAGAAGGAAACAGGCAGTAAGATCCTTAACATCAGTTTTGATGATGAATTTTTGGAAGGAGCCCAAAAGCAAACGTAAGTGCAAAAATAAACAAGTTGAACTACATCAAATTAAAAAGCTTCTGCTCGGGGCGCCTGGGTGGCGCAGTCGGTTAAGCGTCCGACTTCAGCCAGGTCACGATCTCGCGGTCCGTGAGTTCGAGCCCCGCGTCAGGCTCTGGGCTGATGGCTCGGAGCCTGGAGCCTGTTTCCGATTCTGTGTCTCCCTCTCTCTCTGCCCCTCCCCTGTTCATGCTCTGTCTCTCTCTGTCCCAAAAATAAATAAAAAACGTTGAAAAAAAAAATTAAAAAAAAAAAAAAAAAAGCTTCTGCTCAGCAAGCCATCAACAAAAGAAGGTAACATACTGAATCAGAGAAAATATTTGCAAAACACATAAAAAGAAGGGTTAATACCCCCAAACATAAAGTATTTGCACAACTCAGTAACAAAAAGCAAAAATCCAATTGAAAAATGGGCCATAGGATATGAATAGACATTTTTACAAAGAAGACATGCAGATGGCCAATGGGTACATGAAAAGATGCTCAGTTAGAGAAATGTGTAACACTACCAAATGAGGTATCACCTCATACTTTTCGAATGGCTATTATCAAAAAGACAAGAAATAACAAGTGTTGGTAAGGATAGAGAGAAAAAAAGAACCCTTATGCACTGTTGGAATGTAACTGGTGCAGACTCCATGGAAGGCAGTGTAGAGCCTCCTCCAAAAGCTAAAAATAAATCTACCTGATGATCCAGCAATTCCAAATCTGAGTTTGATCTGAAGAAAATGAAAACAGTAACTTGAAAAGATATGTGCACCCCCATGTTCACTGCAGCACTATTTATAATAGCCAAGATATGGAAACAAACTCAGTGTCCATCAATGAATGAATGGGTAAAGAAAGTATGGTATATGTATACAGTGGAATATTATTCAAGCATAAAGAAAAGAATTAAATCTTGCCATTTACGACAACATGGATGGACCTTGAGGGTATTATGGTAAATGAAATAAGTCAGACAGAGAAACACAAATACCATATGATCTCACTTATATGTGAAATCTAAAACAACAGCAATAACAACAATAAATCCAAGCTCACAGATCAGAGAACAGATTGGTGGTTGCCAAAGTTGGGGGTAGTGTGTAAGCCAAATGGTGAAGGGAGACAAAAGCTACAAACTTCCAGTTATAAAATAAGTATGCTTTTAGGATGTAATGTACAGCATGGTGATTCTAGTTAATAATACTGTATTTCATATTTGAAAGTTGGTGAGAAAATAGATCCTAGTTTCCATCACAGGAAAAAAAGAATTCTGTATATAGTGACAATGTTAATTAGATTTATTGCAGTGATCATTTTGCAATATATACAAATATTGAATCATTATGTTGTACCCCTGAAACTAAAAAATACTGTGTGTTAATTATATCTCAATTAAAAAAACAGATGAAACACATCTTAAAAGATAAGTAGAGGCTGAAAATTATAACAGATGTAACACATACATACAAGGAGATGAAACAGTGAAAAACAAGGTTAAAAGAAATATAGAATGAGACAGTCTAGCTTATGTTCAACTGTAGTATCCAAAGGAGAAAATAGAGTGAAGAAGAAGCATTCCAAAAGTTGAGAATCTCCAGGAAATGATTCAGGTATCAAAATGAATCACATGTAGGATAAAGAAAAGAAGTTCATCCTAGATATATAGTAGTGAAACTGCAAAAGAGAGAAAAGAAAAAAAAAAGATGAAAGGACATAAAGAATCTGAAAAAGTAGCCAGAGGAGCAGAATGAAAGATTACTACTTGTGTAAAAATGACAGTTAGACTGACACAGACTTCTTAAAGGCAACAAGAGAAGCCAGAAAGATGTGCAATGACCACTTTGACATTCTGTGAGTGAAAAACTGCCAGTCTAAAATTATATTTCCAAAAAAAATCTTGCATGAAGAAATGCAAGATAAACATTTTCAGGTTAATGAAAACTAAATGTTCAATATTTTTTCCAAAGAAATTATATATATATATATATATATATATATATATATATATATATATATACATTTCAAGGAGGAAATGATTTCAACATGAAGGCCAGAGATGCAAAGAGAAATGAGCAGTGAAATAAGTAAACATATTGACAAATCTAATCAGATACAGACTATATAAAAATAACACACTGATAATAATGCCTAAAAGATGGTTTAGAATACAGTCCCACATGTGCTCGTGTGTTTGGGCACACAGGCACTCACACACACACACACACACACACACACACGCACACACACACGAGACAGACAGAGAGAGAACTAAAATACCGGAACCCATAAAATATAAATTCAGGAGGCAATATTGAAGTGTTCTTAATTTCTTCTATGGGTGGAGTTAAAATATTAACTTTATCCTGTAAATGGGCATAGTAAATATTTCAAAGTTAACAAAGTTTGATGCGGAATATATAATTTTCAACCACATTTGGGAAAAATTGAACAAAAAGGAGTTCTAACTGAAATGTGAAAGAAAACAAATGAAGAAATGTAATAAAGCAAAACAAATCAAGTAACTACGAATGATGGTAGAGAAATTTAAATATATCAATAAATATAATAATATAAAATCCTAAATTACAATTCAGAAGTTGTTGGATTGAGTGAAAAAATTCCAGCTTTGTGATCCTTAACAAGAAACCCAACTAAAACAAAAAGATACAATGACATTGAAAGAAAAAAAAATGGGGAAACTTACCAAATTAAAATATTAACCAAATATTAACCAAAATATTAACCAAAATAAAACTTACATAAATGTAAGACAAAATAGAGGTTGCTTCCTTGATATGATAGGCTAGTTCCTGCTGCCATTTCCTGTCGCCATGGAAGCTGGAAAGCCTTCTCGATACTTGCAATTCTTTTCCCTTATAGTTGTAATTTTTGAGAATTCTCTTGCAGCTTCTCCTTATTTTTATAAGGATTCCAGTGCCTTTAGATAATTTCTTTTTTTTTATTACTTTGTCTAGATTTTTTTAAAAAAATTTTAATGTTTATTTATTTTTGAGAGAGAGACAGTGTGTGAACAGAGGAGGGGCAGAGGGGGAGAGAGAGGGAGACACAGAATTCAAAGCAGGCGCCAGGCTGAGCTGTCAACACAGAGTCCCTTGCAGGGTTCGAACTCACAAACCCTAAGACCCTGACCTGAGGTGCAGTCGGACTCTTAACCAACTGAGCCACCCAGGTGCCCCTTTAAGATACTTTTTATTATATCTTGTCGAGGAAGGTTATACCCAGTTAATAATCTTTATTTATTTGCTTTTGGTGACCCTGAATGCAAGCGATATTTTGTCCTAAATGAGAACTTTTCTGATGAAGCAAATAGCAAAATTGTGTAATATTTCAATCAGAATGTGTTACTTTTTCAACTTTTTTATTTGAAGAGTTGCATGTTTATATATGATCAATGCTTGGCATATTTTAACATACAAAATCAGGAATTAATTTCTGCCTGGTATTTTCTTTACTTTTGCAGAATTCCTCTACTGGATTTTGTCATTCAAGAGTGGAGTTAGCAAAAAGTGTATCTTATAATTTTCTTGTTTCTCTAGTGTCAAAAATGCGTTTAAAACTATGACGAATATATGAAGACATAAAATGGCAGTTTTGTTTTTTAAATGTATGAGTAAAAGTTTGACTTAAAGAAAAGCTTTGCCTGAGAACAAACTGAGGGTTGATGGGGGGTGGGAGGGAGGGTTGATGGGGGATGGGTATTGAGGAGGGCACCTTTTGGGATGAGCACTGGGTGTTGTATGGAAACCAATTTGACAATAAATTTCATATATTGAAAAAAAATAAAAAATAAATAAAAATAATTAAAAAAATAAAGAAAAGCTTTGCCATTTTTCAGTTATTAAACTTACTTGCAGTGAATTTTAGTTGATATACCTTAAAAAGTGAAAGACATGGTGTGAGTTTGTTCCTTGTTAAATAGCTGTATGTTTTAATGATTTTATACAGAATGCTAATTACACTTGAAGTTTCACATTCTATTTTTGATAGGTAATAATTAATTCAACAAATTAAAATTGCATGAGAATGTAAGCATAAATAAAATGTGGTCTGTGGCATTAATTATCATACATCTGATGGGTTAAGCAGAGAAATAAATTCATGCATAAATTTTAAAAATCAGGTAAAGCATGCACATGACAAAAAAATTTTAAAAATTAATAAATAAATGAAAAGCTTTGAAGAGCCAAACAATCTTTCTCTGTCATGTTGAATAATGGTGGCAAAGTAAAGTGGTCGTGAGGACTATCCCATAGATATAATTATAAAATCTGGAAACATAGGGGCACCTGGGTGGCTCAGTCATTTAAGTGTCTGACTTCATCTCAGGTCATGATCTCACAGTTGGTGGGTTCCAGCTCTGAATTGGGCTCTGTGCTGACAGCTCAGAGCCTGGAGTCTGCTTCAGATTCTGTGTCTCCCTCTCTCTGTGCCCCTACCCCTCTCACACTGTCTCTCTCTTTTCAAAAATAAGTAAACATTAAAAAAATTTTAAAGTATCGTATGCTCCAGGTTTTTTCCACATAAGAGGGATTTTTTTAAGCCTAAAGTTATCACACAAAAGACTTTTACTAGTCAGTCATGTGATTTTTAGTAACTTACTTTATGTATATGACACTAATATCCTTGTTGAAAATGAAGACGGTAATAGTAACTACCTCACTGGAATTATTGTAAGGAATGAAAGAAATATATGTACAGAATTTACCATAGGTCTCAGGACTTAAATATTATGATTATCATTATCTTTATTACAAGTCTATAAATTTTAACTATAATCAATACAGAGGAATTCCGTATCCGTGTCGTGTATGGTATCTGATTTAAGGTACGATTAACATCAAATGTTAACCCCCTAAAGCTGAGGCTGATAAAAAATTAGTCTACATTTGATTGAATATTTTGCTAAAATCTCATTTTCTCTCAAATTCAGTTTCATACTACATGAAATGCAATATTGAAAACCACATTAGTAACTATAGGATAACAGTGCATCAGAGAAATTTCACTTGGAAATTAATTTTTCCAGTTTAAAGTAATAAATTGCCATTTTTTGTATAGAAGGAGCTCTGATGGCATGGTAGTAGGTTAAGAACACAACCTCTGCACAGTTAGACACATCTGATTTTAAGTCCCAGATCTGCCATCCGGTAGGTATGACTTGATATTAGACAAGTTGTTTAATGTTTCAAAACCCTCAAATTCTTCCTCTGTACTATAGGGCAAGGATTCCTACCTCAGAGGCTTCTTGTAAGAAGTAAAGGATGTGGCCTACACAATTACTTAAGTGCAGTCATTGCTGTTGTCATCATAATTATTCTCAACTGGGAAAACAGTTAAAGATGGTAGGCCTCTAAATAAAACTGCAGAGTTAACATTCTCTAACAGCCACCTGTTCTATGACGCCAAGCCTATAGAAGGGAGTATCTCTCTCTTCTTACACACATTAAGTACAGCTTCTTGTTTTGGATGAATTGCTATAGATCACACACACTTAAATTATAACTTCTGGGGGCGCCTGGGTGGCTTAATCAGTTAAGCCTCTGACTCTTGGTTTCGGCTTAGGTCACAATCTCAGTTTGTGAGTTTGAGCACTGCATCAGGTTCTACGCTGACAGCTGCAGAGCCTGTTTGGGATTCTCTGTCTCTCTCTCTCTCTCAAAATAAATAAATAAATCAGCATTTAAAAAATAAAGTATAACTTCTGTCGTCTAGAAGCATACAGCTTTACTTTCAAAAATCACAAAGAATAATTGAGTGACAAAATTGTAACATGGAAACTATGTGACAGTGTCTGTAAGTGAACAAAAACCTATAGAAGGTACCTATAGAAGTACAATATTGGACAAGGAGACATTAGAAATTGCAGTGGTTTGGACATGCGTTAATGTGTAGAATAGCACAGAGTGGGAGGCCACAAAGACCAACATATTCCATAAACTATCACCTGCAAACCTGTTATTTCTGACACTTCTGACTTTATATGACTTTTCCTCAAAAATAGTTTAGATAGATTCTATCAATAATTGTGCATTAAAATAAAAGGCATGACCTCACATAATAATAAAGTAGAGGTTTTGAATCTTATGTGTATGAACTTTATATAAAATTTAGCAATTCCTGGACCTTTTATAAAGTAATCAGAATCTTTCTTAGAAGTTAAAGCAACATTTCTAATATAGCTGATTCTTGGGCTTATACAAGTGAAATGTTTTATGAAAAGAACTACAACAAAAATGTATACCTAAAATTTGACTGATAAGCGCAGATCAACACGAAGCACAGGAAAATGTGACAAAGGACAAACACGACCATTACTTTTTTTTACTAGTTTTCATTGACGTATTAGTAATTAAATTTTTGTTAAACTCTTAATTACACAGTGCAAGTCCAAAATGTTTGCTTTTTGGAAATTCATCTTTTTTAAAATAATGATGAAAAATATATCAGCAAAGATAATTGAGGCCTGCATACCCCACCTCCAGTTTTCCAAAAACAAACAAATCTGTCTTAGTACAGGTTATCACTTTATTTTAAAAAGAAATTTGTAATTTTTTTAATGTTTATTTATTTTTGAGAGAAAGAGAGACAAAGAGTGTGAGTGGGAGAGGGCCAGAGAGGAGGAAGACACAGAATCTGAAGCAGGCTCCAGGCTCTGAGCTGTCAGCACAGAGTCCGACAAGGGGATCAAACTCAAGAACAGTGAGATCATGACCTGAGCTGAAGTGGAACGCTTCGCCAACTGAGCCACCCAGGGGCCCCTAAAATTTGTTTTAAATTTTATTTATTTATTTTAAGAGAGAGACAGCACGAGTGGGGGCAGGGCAGAGAGAGAGGGGAGAGGTAGAGTCCCAAGCAGGCTCCGTGCTGCCATTGCACAGCCCAACTGCAGGCTCGATCTCACCAGCTGTGAGATCACAACCTGAGCCAAAATCAAGAGTTGGACACTTAACCAACTGAGCCACCCAGGTGGCTTGGAGCCAAGAGCTCATTATTAAGTAATAAGTAGGTATATAAGGACAGTAACATTTTGATAACTTTTACTTGCCCCTAAAAATGTACAATCAGGCTAGCGTGAAGGAAATTATCAAAACTGAACTTAACAGGATTCTGCCATCTGTCTAGAAGTGCAAATGCTGAACTCAAGGAGCATCTAGAATGCAAAATGAATCAGGTAGAAATAGACTCCATAATTCCTCCTGTGATAAGGACAAAACTGTCATGAAAAATCAAGTGATACTATTTACAATCATGAAGACTATACAGGAATCAACATTACAAAGGAGTAACACAATGTATATGAAAATAAAAACACAAAGTAAACAATTTCACAGCTTGGTGACATTAAACCAATAACAAACATTTCAGAATAGAGAGAATGCATTTTTAACTATGATTTTTGAGATGCAGAGTAAATTTACTTCTATTCATATTAAAACTGAATATTTAATAAAGATCTTAAAAGTTAAAATGAATTTCTCAGCCAACTTCCAAAAATCTTCTTGCTATCTCTCATACATTCTCTTATATTAAAAATCGATAAAATAATATTTTTTTTACCTTAGCACTGAAGTCTATTCAGTCATGTGAAACGAGACAGTGATAGTGAGGAATGCATGCTAATTAATTAATAATTAATGATTTTGCTGTATAGAAAGTGATTGGCAATATTTATTGACTTAATTATGTGCAAGCCACAAAGCTATGTCTGATTAATCCAATGATATATATGAGATAGTGTCTGCTTTTCAATGTAAGAAACAAACAGGGAAATGATACAGTCATGTACTTACATGTAATATAAGGGTACTATTAATTGTAAGACCTACCTATATTTAATGAACTACGGAAAAAAGAAAAAAAATACTCAGTTTAACTTTAAAATATTGCTTTCTTCGTTATGACTTTTATTTTATGTTATTGACAGAACCTGTTTAGAATTACAGATGTTTAAAAATCATTATATTGTGTAAATGCAAAAAAAATAAAATATTAGCAAAATAAACTGGTTCATTTCTAAAACTTTTTCACATTCAGAGCATGAATTTTCAGAATCACTTTTCAACTCAAAATTACTGATATTATTTTCTTCTGTATCAGCTTTTGCTGAGTACCAAACTGCCCAAAACTCAATGGAATAAAGCAATAAACACCTGTTGCCCACGTATCTGAAGTCGGCTGGGCGTTGCGTTTGCTAACGTTGGTTAAATTTTCTTAGATGTCTGAGGGTTAGATGGCTATTGGCTGGTGGAGTTGGGCTTTAGCACTCTGTCTCATATTCCAACAGGCTACACTAGGAAAGTTCTCATGTTGATGGCGTATATACATGAGCTCCTTTTCAGGCCTCTATTTACATCACGTAAACTAACTCTCCATTGGTCAAGACAAAGGTCCAGTACCAAAGTATGTAGCAGGCCAACATACTCCCATCATTGGTGCTGGCACTGCAAAGTTGCATTGTAAAGAAATGAATACACAGAAGGGTGAAGAACTAAGTCATCAATGCAGTTTACCTCACAACACAATATGACC
This sequence comes from Panthera onca, assembly GCF_046562875.1. NCBI lineage: Eukaryota > Metazoa > Chordata > Mammalia > Carnivora > Felidae > Panthera > Panthera onca. Next base: position 55,860,200 of record NC_138343.1, read on the forward strand.
TTTGTGCCATGAGGAATATCTGATGAATCAGCATTCCTTAACAGAATGCCTCACCATTGTCCCCAGCACTTTCTTCCAAGTACATAGTGTGCAAGTTTTGAAGTCCATAAGCAATGACAACTATATCACAACTGCTGCTTGGTTCTTCATAATTGTAATATTCACCCCAATTTCAGATATGTGGAAATGTTAAAAATATGCATGTTAAAATCAATGAAAGATAGCAATGCAATACTCCCTAAGTAATACTGCATGTAGGAAAATGCTTTCATTATATAGTACTAGGAAAATATTTACCTCCCCTGAAGAGCTAGTATGTTTTCTCCTTTGCAATCACAAGAATTATGCTAAATATACTACAGGACACTTAGTTTTACTTTGGGCTCAATGACAGTGAATAATATTAATACTCTTGGCTTGAATATTCGCTCTTTATCTTCGTGGTCTTGATTTCCTATTTTTATTAGAAATTACTTTTTAGGGCTGTTGTGATTAATATTTTTTGATAACAGATCTTTCAAAGCACCTGTAGCAATGCCTGACACATACTACGTCTCAGTAAGTGTGAGCTATGCATCATTATTACTATTTGTTTTAGTTTATTATTTGCCTTCCTTTTATTATAAACTTTCTCAAATGTACCATGAAAAAATGAAGTCAGCAAATATAAAGTTGTTAGAACTGTTTCCAAGAGCAGTACAGATTTTTAATGACCTAGAAACAGATTTAGGGCAATATTTACATAAACAAAAAGGAAGAAGTGGTATGAGGCGTTCACATAAAACAAGCAAATAGAAAATAGCATCTAATAAATGTTTCTTGACCTGAACCAAGGAACTGACTTCTCCCAGGATCTTTAAGCTCATATAAAAAATTCCCTTCTGGATGTGTCCATGCAAATGCCTGCTAGTCACCTACAACTAAACTTTATGAGTACAGCCTTACCAGACAGCAATTACTCACATTACCCCAAGAGTCCATGAGTTATTTTTGTTTTTCACTCTTCTTCACCATCTACATCATGTGTAACAATTAGCCCTGCAGATTCTGTTCTCAAAACACACTCGAAAGGCATGCACTTTCCTCTCTTCTGGTCTCCTGTTCCATCTCACCACCATATATATTGTGTGACCACTGCCATAGTTTTCTCACCAGTTACCCTTTTTCCACTCTTGTTCACCCACAAACATTTTTACTAAACAGACACAGTGTTTTTGAGTATAAATCAGATTCTTTTCAAGTTCTTCTCACTTAGCATGAAACCCAAACTGTTCTTTCTGGCTTAAATGCCCTACTTGATCTCAATCCTTGCTAATGTCCCTGACCCTGTGACACTTCCGTCCTTACCTACTACATTCAAGGAAAATTTCTTTAAGTGTCTCAAACACACCAAGCAAGTACCTTCCTCTGGTCTTTGCATTTGCTCTTCCCTCTACCTGATATGTTCTTCCTCTGATCTTGGCTCACCTCTTCCTGATAGTCAGCTTGTTATCTCAACTTCAACGTCACCCTCTCAGAGTGGTCTTTCTTGACAATTCTAACTAGAGCAGCCAACCAAGCATTCTTATCACATCACTCTATTTCAGTTACCTACACAGCATGTACCACAGCCTGATAGGCTTTCCGGTCTATTTGCCTGCTTGTCTGTTTTCTTTCATTTCTACAACACCCCTAAATAGAATTTAAGGTAAATGATGGTACACCTAGGTGGCTCAGTCGGTTAAACACTCAACTCGTGGTTTCAGCAGAGGCCATGATCTCGGTTTATGGGCTCGAGTGCCACATCGGGCTCTGTACTGACAGCATGGAGCCTACTTGGGATTGTCTCTTTCGGCTCTCACTGCCCCTCCCCTGCTCTCTCTCTCTCTCAAAATAAATAAATAAACATTAAAAATTTTAATAAAGAGAGAGTTTAAGTTAAATGAAAGTAGGGAAAATGTTTTCCTTGTTTAGGTGATGTCTCCAGTGTCTAGATTCTAGAATATTTGTGGATTACAGTCAGTCCTCAATAAATATTGGCTGAAGGACTCCTGGGTGACTCACTTGGTGAAGCTTCCAACTCTTGATTTCAGCTCAGGTCATGATCTGTCAGCTAGTGAGTTAGAGCCCTACCCTGGGCTTCACACTAATAGTGCAGAGCCTGCTTGGGATTCTCTCTCTCCTCTCTCTGCCCCTCCCTCTCTTTCTCTCTCTCTAAACATAAATAAAAAACTTTAAAATTAATAAATACATATCGACTGATGAAGTGAATAGGTGGTAGTGTGGAAGGAGGACTTGGGAACCGAGAGGACACTAATAGGGAAGATCGCATCACAAACCGTACTCCAAGTGGTTAAATGGCTTCTTCATTCTAGCAAAACGTTCTGGTTGCAGAAAGGAAATTCTTTGGAATTCAAAGGAGAGCCTATGGAACGAATCTTAACTGATAAAATCTCGAAGGCCCTTTCATAGGGTGGGAGGTTATAAGCACTTTATTCAGACTACCAGGCAGCCAATAGGGAGAGCTATGAGGCACAAAGAAACTTAGGAAGTAGGATTTCTACCTAGTAGTAATAGAAATATAGAAAATATAGAAAAATATAGAAAATAGAAAATTATTCTATTCTATTCTAGAAAGAGTATTTCTAATTTTGAGCCTACTTGAAAAATTCTAATTGATAATCTGGTTAAATTACTTCCAATATATTATACCCTGAATGCATTACTCATAATTTATTGATACAATTTGACCAAACTGCAGTGGAAACAAAATTTTATTTTATATTCTCTACACTTTAACCTCTATTAAGTAACAATTTAAAAATCACAGAAGAAAAAATGTTATCAGAAGTGCAGTCATTATTATGTAACTACCCCAAAATGATACATTTAATATAATTTAAAATCTTAGCAAAGTTTATCCGTATTATTTTTTTTTATAAAAATGAGACAGTGTAAGATAAAAACTTTGTTTCATTTTTGGGGGTTTTTGTGTTGTTGTTGTTGTTGTTGTTGTTGTTGTTGTTGTTGTTTAAGTAGGTTTCATGCCCAACAGAGCTCAACACAGGGCTTGAACTCACAACCTTGAGATCAAGATCTGAGCTCTGATCAAGAGTCAGATGCTGAACCAAGTGAGACACCCAGGTGCCCGTAGGATAAAAGTTCTGAAGTTTACTGCCCAGGGACATACATGTTCTACTGTTTACAGTTGGTGGCTATGGTTAACTTTCTTAAACTTTTTAATGCTGTTTTCACATGTGTACAAAAAGAACTTTTCAAATAAGTTTGTGAGGCTGAACTAGATTACAGACACAAATTTATTAGCATAGTACCTGAGACATAATAGTCATATAATAAATGTTCATTACTATTAGTGCATTACTTAATTGTGGAGAATAAGCTTAGGAATTCCCTGAGCTTGCACTCATGGGTTAACAAGGCATATAGGAATAGGAAGTGTCAGGATGAAAGCATCTAAGATTAGGTAATCAAGATAAGGTATTCAGGGGGCGCCTGGGTGGCTCAGTCAGTTAGATGTCCAACTTCAGCTCAGGTCATGATCTCACAATTTGTGAGTTTGAGCCCTCCTTTGGGCTCTGTGCTGACAGCTCAGAGCCTGGAGCCTGCTTAAGATTCTGTGTCTCCCTTTCTTTCTGCCTCTCCTCTGCTCAAGCTCTGTTCTCTGTCTCTCTCTCAAAAATAAATAAACATTAAAAAAACACAAAAGATTAGGTATTCAGGGCAGAAACGCCCCACCCCCCCACCAATTTAGTACAATAGCAGAAAGCTGTTTTCACAGGAGGAAAGACAGGAATAGGTAAACAGGTAAACCACTATAGACCACAGCAGGGCAAAGTTGCTCTGAGTGGAGCTTATTAGCAAAAGAAAGGTGCCTTGTTGACCCTGAGGTAGCATGCTCTATCTGTCTTATTCCCTAGGCAAGCCAAGATAAACAGACTTGGCCCCTCATACCTGCCATAAACAACCACTGGCTGGCACCAGGATTTTGTTTTGTATTGACCCAAACTCCTAACACCACATATCTTCAAAACCCCCTTTCCTTCACACACATGAGTTAATGTTCACGGTTTCATTGTCTCTTTCTGCGGGTCCATCACACTTGTAAGCCTTCTGATCCTAATAAAAACGAAGCAAGGACGCTTATTCGGGGCTCTTGTCTCCTTCCGGACATTAGCCTCTCTCGCATTTTAATCTTGAGTCAGCTCTCTTGCTGGACAAGAGAGAACTCCAGACCCAGAGTCTATGACACTTAATGAATAGTTTTAATGATTATTTTTACAAAAACTAGTTTTTGTAGAATATAACACTTTTTTGGCTTTTTAGGTTTTTGTTTTAATTCTAGTTAGCTAACATACAGTGTTACATTAGTTTCAAATGTATAGTGATTCAACATTCCCATATATCACCCAGTCCCCCAAAATATAATATTAATATAATTTTAGAAGGAATTGATTAAAAGGCACAAACCAGAGAGGTGTCAGTACTAGCAACCATGAGGAGAGACGTTTTTCCCACTCCTGATTCTGCAGGATGTTTGTTTGCTAGGTCTCAAAGCTGTATGTGTGCCCAGAATCTTACTACAAAGTTTTGACTGAAACATCTGAATAATGTGTTTAACTGTTGCAATGAGATATGAATGACACTAATTATATTTCTAAGAAAATATTATGAAAACATAGTATTAACTATGTGCTGTTTGTATCAATTTAAAATGTATTTTAATAAAATACATATTACTTATTTCCCCATATATTTCTTAGATTGTATCATTACTCCTAATGAAGTGTATACATTTTTTTTTCAGTCTTCAAAATATTAGTTTCAAATATGTTTTCTAAGAATCAATTGTACCATCTTTCCTTTCGTGTAGTTTTTCATAAATAACGTATATGTGTACCAGAAGATCTTGCTTCCTGTCTTCCTAGGGATAGAAAGGTTTGTGGGTTTGGGGGTTTCATTTGTTTGTTTGTTTTTTTCTAGCTTGGCTTTTTGTATTCAATATTTTAATTGAAGTTTTAGTTTTATCAAGGGAGTCCAACAACTTGTCAAAATGCAAGCTCCAAATTGTTCTCTGAATAACTAAATGACAGTTAAGTTACCTGGGAGTCTAGACATAACAAATTGTATCTGATTCCTTTTGAACCTTTTTATAATATTATTGGCTAGACCGAGTATGAATGACAGAAAAAAAAAGAGAGAGAAAAGGTAATTTAATTCATATTGTAATGCAATACCTGAAACTGGAATTTAAACAATATGAAATCTATTTTTACTAGCATAACAAAGATTAACTGAATAATCTCTCATTCTTAACTAATATTCAACACTTAATTTGGATTCTAAAATTATTTATTTCCTGAACTGGGAAATCTTAGATTTTACTTCTGTCTAGTCATATAACACATGAAATATTTTTTGAATGCAATTATTTTTGATAGCTGGTCATAAAACTGTCATATATTTAATGAATTATATAAATCACACTCTATAAGAAAACAATAAGAATATGGTTTTATTTAGGAAGATTCTTAATTCACAAAGATAAGTCTAATCTCCTTTACTTTCCTAGCCTTGGTTTTCTTACTGTGAGTTTTTTGTCTTGGCAAAATACATGCTACATACCTAGCATGTATTCAAGGAAGACTAGAAACATTTTTTTTTGAGTTTATTTATTTTGAGAGACAGAACATGAGCAGGAGAGGGGCAGACACAGAGGGAGAGAGAGAGAGGAAATCCCAAGCAGGGGATGGTGGTGCAGAACCAGAAGCAGGGCTCAAACTCACGAACCATTAGACTGTGACCTGAGTGGAAACCAACAGTCGGACGCTTAACTGACTGAGCCACCCGGGCACCACTAGACTAAAAACATTTGTGATGACAAACCATAATCACGAAATGTGTTCAGGGTTGGACATGTTTGATGCTAACACATCAGGGGCACATTTAAAAGTGATTCTTTCCTGTTGCATCTCTCAAACCTACATAATTAAATAATAACTATATTGCTAGTTCAATGATATTTAATGCTGCTAAAATTATAGATTAATACACAAAGTGCATATGACAACATTATAGAATTAGAATAATTTCCTATTTATGCAATTTGACTTTTACAAATAAAGACTCTGAGTCTTTACACCACTGTTAGTGGTATAAAAAAACATGTCTGAAATGTCACATAGTTTGAAATGGCAAGAACCCAGGCTAGATCCCATGTCCTGGCCCACTTAGTTTTGCAAGATGTAGGGAAAAGTTGGGGAGACATCAGTGCATGAATTATGTCTACTGCAGTATTTTCACACTCCACCACTCTTCACCTTAATCAGTCTACCTTCTTCTAATAGAAACATCTTATCAAAATCAGTCTAGTTCATGATCAGCCTTTTATCCAAAGGCCCTGTGATCCTCCTTCTAGTGCAGTGACAATTTCCAGTGCTCCAGACAAAACTCTGAAGCACTTTGTGTCCCCACTCACCTACTCCACCTCCAGTTTCATGGTCGGATCCAAGAAATACACAGAGGAGCCCACACAGATGGCAAAAATAGCAGTTCCATCTAGGTTTAAAATGTTTCAAATCACAGGGAAAGCCTTTATATTTTCTGATCCTACTAATGACAGCTAGAACTGTTCTCTCGAAAATTAGATAAATTTAATGTCATTTCTAAGTCTCTCATAAAGGTGGTACAGCTAGCATTCCTTCTTGAATTACAAATGCTAAGCTTTTTGAGGATTTTCCTTCTTGCTGTGATGATTTCAGTAACTTCACTCAGCAAAGACAGATGGGGCCATTTATGCCCAGTCACTAGCCTTCCTCCTGAACTCTCTCAAGCTGATCTTCCCTCACTCAGGTTTAGACTTTCAAATATGCTTTTAAATCAATCATTAATCAATAGCCAGACCAAGACAGAAAAAAACACAAATAGTGGCAACTAAGGAGCCCTTCTCAAAAAGAATCTTTTCTTTTTCTTTCACTGCCCCTTCCATGGTTCTATTAGCTTGTCCTTGGGAATTTCAACTTTCAACCCAAGGTTACATTTAATGGTAGAATGAGGCAGGACGATCAAATCCAACCATTCTTAAAAGCTTTATCACATCAATAATTTTTGGAAATAACCTGGGATGCTGTTTTTTGCATCCATGTATTAGTAGAGAACACTTAATTCTGGTCATACTGGAAGAAATAAAATAGCATTGAACATGTTGCTGACTATATAGTAAGTGTTCAGAAAATACTTGATAACTAATATATTAAGAACTTATACAACACAATACCAAACCAAACCAAACTAAAACACAAATTATCTCCTTAAAAGTGTACAGAACACCTGAACAGACATTATTGCAAAGAAGACATACAGATGGCCAACAGACACATGAAAAGATGCTCAACATCATTAATCATTAGAAAAATGCACATCAAAACCATAATGAGATATCACCTTATACTTGTTCAAATGGCTAATATAAAAAAGACAAGAAATAACATGTGTTAGTAAAAATGTGGAGAAAAGGGGACACTTATGCCCTGTTGGTGGAAATGTAAATTGGTGCAGCCACTGTGGAAAACAGTATGAAGATTCATCAAAAAAATTAAAAATAGAACCAACCTGCCACATAGTCTAGTAATCCCACTACTGGGTATGTACTCAAATAAAATGAAAACACTAACTCAAAAACATATATGCACCCTTACGTTTACTGAACATTATTTATAATAGCCAATGTATGGAAGCTGCCTAAGTGTCCACCAATAGATCAATGGATAAAAAAGATGTGGTGTATATGTAATCGAGTATTACTCAGCCATAAAAAAAAATCTTGCCATTTTGTGACATAGATGGGCCTAGAAGGTATGCTAAGTAAAATAAATCAGACAGAAAAAGACAAATACCATAAGACTTCATTTACATGTGCAACATAAAAAAAAAAACAAACAAACAAAAAAACAGGAAAAGAATCATAAATACAAGGAACAAACTAATGGCTACCAGAAAGGAGGGCTTGGAGTACTATGCAAAAGAGGTGAAGGGGACTAAGAGATACAAATTTCCAGTTACAAAATAAAAAAGTCACAGTATGAAAAACAGCCTGGGGAACATAAATAATAATATTGTGATAATATATGGTAGCAAATTATAATTACACTTATTGTGGTGAACACAGCCCAATGTATAGAATTGTCAAATCATTATGTTGTACACCTGAAACTAATGTAACATTGTATGTCAATTATATTTCAATAATTTAAAAAAAGGCAATACTTGAAAACTGATAGCTTTGGCAAAAGTCAAATAAAGTATTGAGGTAAGAAGGAAATAGATATATAGATATAGATATAGATATAGATATAGATATATAGATATAGATATATATTATATGTATATATATATATAGATACATATGTATCACACATATAGATATGTATATGTATATAGAGATATATGTATATGTATATAGATATCTAGATATAGATATATATTATAGGTACACATATATGTACATACATATATATATATATATATATGTATGTACATATATATACATTATATGAAGTCAGAATAGAACTGCAGTTTCTTACATTCAAATTTTATTACCTGAAAGTATTAGGTCCCAATAAGAAATATTCAACAAATCATAACAAAACAATCAAATGAAAACAACTATATGTTGGTAGAACCAATTTATCCATTTTTTTCTATCAAATAATTTTCATTCCCTAACCAATAAGAAGTTGTGCCTAAAGTCACATAGCAGTGGTGATTTTCAGTAGCGCCCTGAAATCTGTACAGGAAGGTAAGAATTGCTTTAGACAGGAATTGATTAAATGACAAAGTAGAATAATCATATTTGGCACCAAAAGATGATAAAATTCTATAAAAAAATAGCAAAAAGGAACATGTGTCATAAAATTTTAACTTAGAAAACAAAATTTCATAATTGAAATGTAAATCTGAATTGAATACATTTTAATGTTTTTCATCAATCCTCAGAATTATGCTTTTATAAATAGTATGGTTTCCTAATTTAAACATCTGAATTATTTTTTATAAGAATTTAGAAAATGGTTTTTGTATGTTGATTGTATATCTTGCAATCTTGCTATGTCATTTATTAGCTTTAGTTTCTTTGTTTTTTGCTTTTTTTTTTTTTTGACATTCCAATAGATTTTCTCAATAGCCAATCATGTTATCTGTGACTAAGGACAGTTTTATTTCTCCTTTACAATTTGGAGGCCTTTAATTCAACAGTCCTGCCCTACTGCGTTGGCTAGCACTTTCTGCAAAATGTTGACTAGAAATGGTGGGAACAGACCTTCTATCTTGTCCCTAAACTTGGGAGAAAATATTCAGTCTTTCAGGATTAAGTATAATGTTACCCCCAGGTTTCTCACTGATGCTCTCTATAAGGTTGAAAAAGTCTGTTTCTATTCCAAGTTTACTGTATTATCATTAGGAATTGTGTCAGGATTTTGTCAAATGCTTTTAATGCATCTAATTGAGATTATCATATGGTTCTTTCTCTTTCTGTGTCTTGTTAATGTATTTATCTAATTTTGATATGAAGGTAATGGTGGCCTCATAGAATGAATTGGAAAATACTTCCTCCTCTTCAAAATTCTGGCAGATGTTATGCAGAATTGGTATTATATGTTCCTTATTCAATTGGTAGAATTCACCCATGGAGCTATTTGGACATAGAGTTTTTAGGGAAAGCTTTAAGTACAAAGTTAATTCTTAGTTGATAAAAGGCTATCAGGCTACTTCCTTTAATGAACTGCAGTAGCTTGTATCTTTTAAAGAATATTTCTTTTTCACTGAAGTTGTAGAATATATTGACATAAAGTTGTTCATAACGTTTTCTTATTATCTTTTTAATATCTGTGGATCCATAGTAATGTCTCATTGTTAATAGTAATAATTTGTTTCTTCTCTCTTTTATCCTTGAGTAGTCTGGCTAGAGGTTTATTAATTATATTGATTTTTCTCAAAGAACACTTTTTTGAAATTCTTCCTTATATTTCGATTTTGTATTTCAGCAATGTTCTCTCTGATATTTATTATCTTTCTTTGTTTTGTTTAATTTGTTATTTTTCTAGTTTTTGAGGTGGAAGCAAAGGTCATTGATTTGACATTTGTCCTTTTTTAATATATGTTTAATGCTACTGATTTACTGGTATCTCTTGCATTCTGATATGTTGTGAGCACCTGAGAGTAGAATATATAATCTGCTATTTATGTGGGGGAAATATTTCTATAAGTGTTCATTAAGTCACTTACCAAAAATGCCTTTTAACTCTTCCATATCCTTACTAATTGTCTGCATATTCTATACATTATTGAGAGAGGGTATTTCTCAAGCTATAACTGTGGATTTGTCTATACTTCATTGCAATTCTAACAGTTTTGCTTTATATATTTTGAAGCTGTGTTGTTATGTGCATAAACTTTAGAATTGTTATGTTCTCTTGATGAATTGACCCCTTTTATTATCAAATCCCTATCACTAACAATTGAGCATCTTTATCCTTGATAATATTCTTTTATCTGAAATCTAAATTATGTAATACTTATATAGCCCCTCCAACTTCCTTTGATTAATTTTAGCATTCTCTTCCTTTTCTTTTAACTATTTGTGCCTTATATTTAAAGTGTGCTTCTTGTAAGCAGCATGTAGTTGAGACCTGTGTTTTTATCCAATTTGGCAATCTCTGCTTTTTAATTGAGGTGTTTAGACTATTTACATTGAGTGTGAATATTCACATGGTTGGGTTTAAATCTTATCATATTAATTTTCTTTTTTTAAATATTGTTTTCTATTTGTCCCATGTGTCATTTGTTATCTTTTATCTCTTTATTTCCTACATTTGGATTAACTGAATATTTTTTTTATTCTATCTTATATTCTTGGTTGGTTTATTGGCCCTACTCTATTTTGTTATTTTTGTGAGGCTTAATGGTGTACAGTATACTTCTTTAAGTACATATAACTTATTAAAGCCTACTCTCAATTACACCTGGGTGGCTTAGTCAGTTAAGCATCTGGCTCTTGGTTTTGCCTCAGGTCATGATCTCCTGGTTCCTGAGTTCAAGCACTGCTTTGGTCTCCACACTGACAATATGGGGATTCTCTCTCTCTCTGCCCTTCTCCTGCTCATATTCTCTCTTTCTCTCTCTCAAAATAAGTAAATAAACTGTAAAAAATTTAAAAAAAAAAGCCTACTCTGAAGCTACAGTATACCATTCTACGACTTCTCAGCATGTCATATCAATAGATCCTACTATCTATAATGCTGTTAAATAATTTCATATATGATTTCAGTGAAACAATTTGAAAACTCTGCCTAAATTTTTCACCCATGCCTCGTATGTTGTTATATAGACTAAAGTAGATTGAATCTGAGTAAGTGTATCAATCAGAATGTAAATTCTGAAAAGACAAGATACCAATATAAAATCGATGTAGTAGTATATTTAGGGTCATAAGATTACATTTTGCATTGGGAAAACTTTTTTCATTACTTCTGATCACTGTACTGAAAAATGTTACTGAAAGATATTCTATCTCCATATATTTATTCTTTTTTAGCTATGGTATCACTAGTATACATAAATATAACTATATGAGTATACTGTCGCTTCAAATAAATATGGAGCTGCTCATTTACATAGGAGCTAACTGAAAGTGCAGGGCATAATCTAAAGATCTGGATAATTTAAACATGAAGATAAAGTCATTTTTGCTTGAATCAAATTTAAAAAAAAAATTAATGTTTTTATTTATTTTTGAAGGAGAGAGAGACAGAGCATGAGTGGGGGAGGAGCAGAGGTAGAGGGAGACATAGAATTTGAAGCAGGCTCCAGGCTCTGAGCTGTCAGCGCAGAGCCCGACGTGGGGCTCAAACTCCCGAACTGTGAGATCATGACCTGAGCTGAAGTTGGACGCTTAACTGACTGAGCCACCCAAGCACCCTTGCTTGAACCAAATTTAATGACTATTCACTGCATAAGCCTAAGTGGTCACATACACCATTGCCCTTTCATAAATCCTCTTTTTACACTTATAAGCTATTTTGGTTAAACAGCCAGAGGCTATGTCCAGGTGAGTTAATAGAATTTACTTTATCTCTCTCCTGGAAGGTAATGAAGCCCTTGAGCCAAAGCTTATTTATTGTTTAATTTAGAATACTGTTTATAGTCATCAAGATAACCATTTTCCTATGTTTCTCAACCACATTCTTAAGATGAAATTTGTCCTTTTCAATTTGCCCATGAAATACAAAGATATTTTGATAGCATGGTCAAATTTAGATTTATGATTAAAGTCATGTCAATATTCAAGGATAATCTTTCATTTCTGCAAACCCCTTCAATATGAAAGAAAAACTTTACATCATATATTTTCCACTGACTTCTGAGACTAATTTGTAAAGAAATTTGATGTTTTTTTTTCAAAATTGTAAAAAAAAATGTAAACATTAAGGAAAACAAGAACACTAGAAAACTATAAATTCACTCCAATATTACCAAGTACTTATTTAAAAAATAATAATGCACCTTCCCAACACCTGAACAGGAAGAACTATGAAGTGTACTTTGTATAACTCATAGTTTAGCTATGAATAATAACCTCCTGCACTTTATAAGAAAATAAAATGAAGCACTGAAGAATGTATGATTTGCACTGAATATAAAGAAGGAGTGAGGTTTCTAATCTATTGAAATAGCATGTCTGTGACAGGATAATGAGTCATGACCAATAGCAGTCATCTACTTGCCAACCAAAGGCACATTTATCCTTCTTAATGTCACCAAAATGATGTCACCCTAAATGTATTAATATACTACACTTTCATTTTGAAGGTTAAAATGTAGGTGTAAAAAGTTAAATTCTAAAATGGATTAACATAGTACAACATATAATGCCTTCAAGAGTCAGTTTAGTCCTATTGATAGTACAGAAAATTAGAGTCTGTGGAAGGGAAAGAAATCTTTCTAATGAATAAAATGGAAATAGCAACAAAATCTTCTGAAGAGCAGGCCCTTGAAATAAACAGCTAAATGATATTTGGAAAAGAGTTAGTATGCACTCTATGAAGGAAAGTAAAATTTGTTCATGTGCTAAATCAAATATTAGAAAAAGTCTCAATAAGTTGGTAGGATTTCACCTTGCAAACGGATTGCCTATAAAGTTGGAAAAGTGATTTCTCTTCATGAAGTGAAAATGTTTAATTAGCCAACTGCAGTGGGAATTTATCATATTCTAAAGCATTCTCAGGTTTGCCAAAGGCTATAGGCGTATTTGAGTTCATCAGTCCTGTATCAAAACAGTAAATCTGGAGAATCTGTATTCCATCCTGTGTTTCAATATCAATCATCTTACTAGGAAAAAAAATTCTGGACAAATTATTTGTGTGCTGTATGAAAAAAATACCAATTAAGATTACTAGAACAATTATAACTTCTATGTTGTTTTGTCTATTTTCAGTTGTGATTTTTCATTAGATTTTTTTCCCTATTTCATTTTAACTAAGTTTACCGTCTTCCTTGGAATATTACCTCAGCTTCTAGTTTCTAATGCACCATAGGCAACCATCAAATTTTAACAGAAAGTCCACTTCAAAAATTTTCTGGATTCTCATTTGATCAATGCAATCTTTCAACAGTATATGCATGATATACAGATTTTTCCTATCAGATAAAATTGTTTTATTGCAGAATTTAAGTTCTCTGGTTTTTGCTGTTTTTCTGTAATAATTCTTTATGTCATATGGTAGCAAAAAAAATTATTGGTGGTCCTCAGAGAGCTGGCACCAGCTTTTGCAATGAAGTAGCATAATGCCATCATCAAAATTAAGTTCCAAGAGAAACATTTAAAAGCCTGGATTCAAAAGGGTAGGCTTCTATGACTTTAGAAATATTGCAAGATCCTCTGCCTGGAATATGTGAAAGAATAAATATGCAGTACCTTCAAAACAATATTTTGCATTTCATCTTAAGCATGTGTCTAGGTAAGATTAGGAGAACTTATTTAAAAAAATTTTAATGTTTATTCATTTTTTTAAGTTTTCTAACATTTAGTCATTTTTGAGAGACAGAGAGAGCGCAAGATGGGGTGCAGCAGAGAAAGAGACACACACACAGAATCCAAAGCAGGCTCCAGGCTGCGAGCTGTCCGCACAGAGCCCAATGCGGGGCTTGAACTCACGAATCGTGAGATCATGACCTGAGCCGAAGTCTGACGTTTAACTGACTGAGGCACCCAGGTGTCCCATAATGTTTATTCATTTTTGAGAGACAGAGCATGAGTGGGGAAGGGGCAGGGAGAGAAGGACACATAATATCTGAGGCAGGCTTCAGGCTCTGAGCTGTCAGCACAGAGCCTGACGCGGGGGGGGGGGGGGGGGGGGGGGGCGGTGGCTTGAATCCACGAACTCTGAGATCACAACCTGAGCTGAAGTAGGACACTTCACCAACTGAGCCACCCAGAAGCCCCTAGAACTTATTTTTTCAAAAGTTATTTACTAGTATGTATGTAAGAAAGTTTCATAAAAACTGAGTTTATTGAAATGTGTGTCAGATTTTCAAAAATATTAATTTATCAAGCAACTTCTGTCTACAAGAAACAACCTGGCCATGTGTTTATACATCTTAGTGGAGTTGGTACAAAACTACAAAGTCTGATTGTAAGAAAAACAGCAGGTTTGAGTCAAATGGTCTTGAGTTAATGTTGGTTTTGGAACAGATGCTCTTTATAAAATCTTAATTGATCATAAAGACAAGTTTGCTTCCCAGTGTTCATTTTTCATACTTAATTGACATTATCCACACTTTATTTTACTTTTTTAATATGAAATTTATTGTCAAATTGGTTTCCATACAACTTTAATTTCTTGTTTAGTTGCAAAACTGTGACTTAAAACAACACCCTACTTTGAAAAAACTACTTTTACTCAAAAATTAGTAGTTTTGTGACTATTATTTTTGGAATACTCAAATAAGTAAAGATCTGATAGTTTTAGAGATTAAGGGAAAATTATGTTTATTATTATATTTATCACTAAAATAACAACAAAAACAGTGAAAAAAAACCTTATGGCTTCCACAACATTTTGGACCCTTATGTAAATTGAATTTTCAGTCGGCAATATATTTACAATGTAAGACTATAAACATAATAAATTTGAGATTATTTGATATAATTATTTTCTTTGCATACCTAAATAATTTCTTAAATTACTTACATATGCAAAGAATTTACTCTGCAAAATGTAAATATTGCTAAAAAAAACCAAAACCAATATTTTTTAACCTTATATCCATTGTTCTTTAAAACTAAACAATTACTTTTTCAGCATCTATGTAGTTATTTGCATCTTCAGGGCACTAAAAGTTCCTTTTCTAGAGTTTATTGATCATATACCTTGACAAAAAGAATTTGTTGAAGGTGCACTTCTTATATAAAAAACACATCAGTGAGTTATATATGCACACAACTTTAATTAACATATTATTGTAGTAAATATTAATATTCTACAAAGTTTAAACATTTTTTAATATTTACTTTCCACTGCACCCATTTATCATCTTGCATAACTGTGAAGGTCTCTGCACCTGCATGTAAGGAGCTAAAGCACAGACTGTGAAAATTCCTCTAAATATTTTTTTCTTAAGAGAGAGAAAGAGACTGCATGAGGGGCACAGGGCAAAGGAGAAAAGATTTTAAGCACACTTCACGCCCAGTGACAAGTCCAAAGTGGGGCTCGATCTCACAACCGTGAGATCATGACCTGGGCTGAAATCAAGAGTCAGATGCTTCACCGACTGAGCCACCCAAGGAGCCCCCTCTAAATATGTTTTTTTTTAAATTTTTTTAAAGTTTATTTTTGAAAGAGAGAGAGTCAGAGAGTGAGCAGGGGAGGGGCAGAGAGAGAGGGAGACACAGAATCTGAAGCAGGCTCCAGGCTCTGAGCTGTCAGCACACAGCCCGACGCAGGGCTGGAACCCACCAACTGTGAGATCATGACCTGAGCCGATGTTGGACACTTAACTGAGCCACCCACACGCCCCTAAATAATTTTTTTAAGAAAACCATAAATTACTGCAGTCTTGTCGTATCTAAACTTATTTAAAGTCATAATTTTAAAATCAAAATGACTTACTACAGACACATTTTGAAAGCAAAATATATTATTGTAGAATTTATCAAGATAAAATAATTTATAGACATCAATTTTTCTAAACAAGACAATTAATCTTTAATGTTATATTACAAACCAAATCATTCTTTAGCTATTTAAATTCTGTTTGTCATATTTTTGAATTATCAAGGGATCTAATTTCTCTGGGTTTTAAAAAATTGCTTCTTTGAGCTTTTATTTTTTCATCATTCTATTTAATTGTAGCCCTGTAAGGTAATTTAATGGAAATGTTCTATTGTGGCAATGCAAAATTTCTTGTAACAATTGTTAACTGTAACAATTAAAGTATATTAAAAGTATTTATCATGATCCTCACAAATACCAATAACACACAAATAGAAACCTGGAATACATGATCTGTACAAACAATTCAGAAAAATCTCTATTTGTCTACATGTAAAAACGCCAGAACAGCAGCAATTAAACTAAAGCATAAAACAAAAATTTATTTTACAAAAATCAATGAGTATTAAAAATTAATCATTTTCATATCTAAAAATCAGAAGAAAATTACTCTCATGATGAGCAAACATCTCTAAATTTGTCAATATTGTGAGATTCCTATACTAAATAGAATTGAAATTGAATTTTGATGGATACGTGTCCCAGTTTCACACTATAGAGATGGTCCGGCACTGGCATGCAATTCTGCTAAAATACTATGCTAATGATGATTTGAATTTTATTGTCTCAGAAATTATGTTTAATTTGACATGTTTCCCTGAATCATTTATCTCAACTTTACTACTATCAACTGCTTACAAGTTTCCTCTTCCTAACTTTTATTACTCCATGAAGTACCTTTAAAGATATTGGGGTATTTCCATCTCTGGGAGGAATAATTTGTAATTACTACTTATTACTTTAGAAAATGCATTTTATAATTTTTTTTTTTGTATTGAAAAAACTGTTCTTCCATGTATCTACATTTTTTTCTAAAAAAAGTGTATCTGTCTCAATATGTATTTCTAAAGGACAGAGATTTATTTACTTATTTACTTCCCTTATTTATTTTATCTTTAAATTAAAAAATTTTTTTTCAATGTTCGTTCATTTTTGAGAGAAAGAGAGAGACAGAGTGTGAGTGGGGGAGGGGCAGAGAGAAAGAAGGAGACACAGAATCTGAAGCAGGCTCCAGGCTCTCAGCTGTCAGCAAAGAGGCTGAAGAGGGGCTCGAACCCACAAACTGCGAGACCATGACCTGAGCTGAAGTCAGATGCTTAACTGACTGAGCCACCCATGCGCCCCATTTTTTATATTTTTAATGTTTGTTTGTTTGTTTGTTTTTTATTTAGAGATGCAAGAGGGTCAGAGAGAGAGAGAGAGAGAGAGAGAGAGAGAGAGAGAGAATCCCAAGCAGGCTCTGTGCTGTCAGTGCAGAGCCCAATGTGGGGCTCGAACTCATGAACTGTGAGATTGTGAACTGAGTCAAAACCAAGAATTGGATGCTTGCCCAAGTGAACCACTCAGGCTCCACAAGGACAGTGACTTTTTAAAAAACATAGCTGCATTACTATCATCACCCACAAAAATCAACAATAAAATGTTAATTTCAATATTATCAATTTAGTGTTCATTTATCCAATTTAATTATTTACATTTTGTTTCTTATTTTGAGGATTGAAATTAAGTGCATGTATTGTGATCAGACTCGATGTTTCCTAAGTCTTTTTTTTTTAATTTCTAGGTTGTTCCTCAAACTGTCTTACTTCCTCACATTTTTTTTTTCTTTTAGAAGATACCAAGACACTTTATTTCCCCCTGTAGTGTTGTGAGAGATCAGCTTTTATTATATCATTGTTATGTTGCTTAACATGTTCTTCCTTCTCCTGTACTTTCTATAAATTTTTCATTATATCTAAACACTTGGTAAAAATTAGATAAAACTTTCTAGCAAGTAGTTGTCATAGGTGGTATCGCATGCTTCTATCATGAAATAAAAAATATTTGATGTATTCAATTCACTGGAATTATTGTCCTTACTGATGCTAAAATTGTCCTGTCTTTGAACAGGGGGAGCCATTTCGAATTGGCTCCTAAGACTTCTGTACTTAACCCTGAAGTAAACAGATTTCCTAACTTCTATTGTGACAAGGAGCTTCAGGCTCACAGTTTTAATTTACCTACTTGTATTTACACTTCTCATTTCTTATATAAATGATAGGATGATATACATAATTTTCTTGGCTATGCTTTGGTCATTTAACAATATAACATAAAGATAACACAGTAAACCCATTACATTTGTTTTGCATTGTAAATTACTCAGAACGAACTTATAGAAATATAATTTCATTAGTTCTTGTGTGTTACTTACAATTTAAGCTTTTTATGTAGAGAGGTAGTATGGCTGAATAAAAGTTCTTGGTTCACAGCATCTTATATAGGTCAGTTGATTATCTCTGGCAAAAACCATTGCTGAGATAGTCTGATTTTTTTCCCCCTCTCATAAGTGACTTAGTATTTTTGCTTTCATGAACAAAGACTTTTTTTTAAGTATTATTATTTTTATTAGGGTATATCTAATACCTTTTAGGGTAAATCTAATACAATTGTCCAGAGTACATTGTGAACATTTTCTATATGTTCATATATGTTTCTATATGTAGTTTCTTTCATTTTTTTTAAGTTTATTTATTTATTTGAGAGAGACAGAGACAGCACAAGTAGGGAAGGGGCAGAGAGTGAGGGGGAGAGAATCCCAAGCAGACTCCATGCTGCCAGCCCAGAGCCAGATGTGGAGCTCAAACTCACGAAACCATGAGATTATGACCTGCACCAAAACCAAGAGTCGGACGCTTAACCAATTGAACCACCTAGGCAACCTTCTATAAAGAGTTTCAAGAATGCTTTTAGTTCCAGGAAAATTTTATTCATTATGGCTTTTTATTTTGCTCCTTTGCTTGTGTTTTCTTTTTTGAGAACTCCTTCTGTATATACGGTGGATTTCTTTGCCTGTATTCTATATACATATCCTTTCAAATTCTAATCATATTTAAATTTAAGAAATTAGTATTTGCTTTTAGTTGCTCTTTTGTTTCTCCTTTTAAATTTCTTTAAGGTATAGTTGACATAAAATGTATTAATTTCAGGTGAACAACATAGTGATTTCACAATTCTATTTAAAATTCTATTCTTTTGTTTCTCTATTTTTAAGTTCATTTATTTTGAGAGAGAGAGAGGGTGTGCACAAGCAGGGCAGGGGACAGAAAAAGAGAGGGTGAGAGAGAATCCTAAGCAGGCTCTACACTCAGAGCAGAACCTGATACAGGATTCAATCCCACAACAGTGGAGATAATGACCTGAGCTGAAACCTAGAGTCGGACATTTAACTAAGGCCACCCAGTCATCCCTCTTTTGTTTCTCTTAATTTATTCTTTATTTCCAAAATTCATTTTACTTTTATTAATAATTCATTTTCTTTTACTTATTTTTTATATTCAAGTTAGTTAACGTACACTGTAGTATTGGTTTTAGGAGTAGAACCCAGTGATTCATCACTTACATATAACACCCTGTGCTTATCCCAACAAGTGCCTTCCTTAAAGCCCATCACCCATTTAGCCCATCCCCACCCACCTCCTCTCCAGCAGCCCTCAGTTTGTTCTCTGTCTTTCAGAGTCTCTTATGGTTTGCCTCCCTCTCTCTTATCTTATTCTTTCTTTCCCTTCCCCTATGTTAATCTGTTTTGTTTCTTAAATTCCACATATGAATGAAATCATATGATATTTGTCTTTTTCTGACTTATTTTATTTAGCATAATATACTCTAGTCCCATCTACACTGTTGCAAATGGCAAGATTTCATTCTTTTTCATCACCAATATTCAATTATGTGTATATATATATATATATATATATATATATACACATATATATATATATATCACCTCAGTGGATGGACATTTGGCTCTTTCCATACTTTGGCTATTGTTGATAGTGCTGGTATAAACATTGGGGTGCATGTGTCCCTTAGAATCAGCATTTTTGTATCCTTTGGATAAATACCTAGTAGTTTAATTACTGGGTCATAATAATTCTTTCCTCAGTCCTGTCATCTCTCTTTATGAATCTCTCTTCCCAATTAAATAATTTGAGGTTATTTCAATACTTCCTTTTTTTAGTTTGGTATTAAATATGAAACTACATGTTTTACTTGTTTGGTGTGCATCTTTCTGTTTTGATTTTCATTCTGATGCTTTATCATTTCTTAAAATAGCTCCCTATGTAATTCAGCCAAAATCCTTTCCTGTTGCTCATTTTTAAGTGAAGAGAGATTTTCTTTACTGTTCAGTATGTGGAGTAAACACTACCACCCCCTCTTTTTAGTTTTCCAAAAGGATAAAAAAATACAGCCTCTTGCCTTCTGAAATCTACCTTATCTGCTCAATGATCCATTTAATTTAAATATTCTATTTTTGCCTTTTTTTTTTTTTTTTTTTTTTTTACTTCCTTGCTTAGTTTGGGGCTGTGCCCAGCAGCTTCTCATTGTGTGGCTCAGTCTTAGAATTTCAAGAGTTCATAGAACCCAGGCTTTCCCAGTATCTTCAGATCTTGAAGTGGACTCAATGACTTCACCCATAAATTCAGGTATAAAACACCTCTGGAGGGGCACCTGGGTGGCTCACTCGGTTGAGCGTCTGACTTCAGCTTAGGTCATGATCTCAAGGTTCATGAGTTCGGGCTCTGCATTGGGCTCTGTGCTGACAGCTCAGAGCCTGGAGCCTGCTTCCGATTCTGTGTGTGTGTGTCTCTCTCTCTGCCCCTCCCCCACTGCACTCTGTCTCTGCATCTCAAAAATAAAGAAAAATAATAAAAATAAATAAAAATAAAAATAAAACACCTCTCAAGGGTCAGCTTCTATTCTTAGATTTACCTGACAAATATTATTACCTGGGCATCTGCCTGTACTTGTGCCATCAGAAATCACACTGTTTTGTTTCTGCTTTCCCTCAACAAACGCTAATCTTGCAGCTTTCATTGCTTTATCTCTACCCACTTGCATTTTGAGGTTGGTGGAAGATAACTGTCATGTAGTTTTGGTATACATGCTGATTTGTTTCTAAGTATTTTGTGTTTCCTATCTTATTTGTACTGTTTTTTATTTATTTTCTTTCTACCTATATTACTTACATTGTATTCACCATGTATCTTTTGTCAAAGCTCTCAGTCATATATTTTTATTGTACTTTTTAAAATATCAGGGTATGTTTACATGCATGTGGAAATGTATGTGCAAAATCAAACTAGTAACGCTCACTGGCAACTCGTTTTCTTAAAGACATTAGTAAAACACCTGTTTAAATAAATTAGTGTTCAACGGAGGGTTGCTGGAGGGGAAATGGGCAAGGGATGGGCTCAGGTGATGTGTATTAGGAGGGCACTTGTGATGAGCACTGGGTGTTACATGTAAGTGAAAATCACTAAATTCTACTCCTGAAATTAATATTACACTATATGTTAACTAACTAGAATTTAAATAAAAACTTGAAACAATAAAATACATAAGTAAAAAATAAAAAGAAATATAAATAAACTAATTAATGTTCAACTCTTAACTAATCACTTTAGCAGAATGGGAAAAGTTGCTTGTCAACACATGGGAGAATTCACAAGACTCTCTGCTTTAGAGTAATAAGATATGTCTGCAAGATAACCAAGATTAAAAAGTTATAATTTTTATTTTTCTCTTGTGTCATGAAGTTACTTGCTCCAAGCTATAACTAGAATTGTTAAATTATTTGAACAAACAATAAAAATGGTAATATTTTATGTGGAGATGGATCTGGCAAATTTTATCCTTAAAGAGTTTAAGCCCTCAAAAAGTCAAATATGGTCACAAAGTACAGTATAATTCCACTAAGTATGGGTAATAGTCCCTTATATTTTAAATTTTTTTTTTAACGTTTATTTATTTTTGAGACAGGGAGAGACAGCATGAACGGGGGAGGGTCAGAGAGAGAGGGAGACACAGAATCCAAAGCAGGCTCCAGGGTCTGAGCTGTCAGCACAGAGCCTGACACGGGGCTTGAACTCACGGACCGTGAGATCATGACCTGAGCCGAAGTCGGCCGCTTAACCGGCTGAGCCACCCAGGCGCCCCTATATTTTAGAAATTTTATATAATAATTACCCAAATCTTATTATTGGTAGCATATACTTTAATAATATTAAAAATATAGAAAAATTCATAACCACGTTTTAGTTAAAAGACACAATAAAATATTTGGGATAGCAATAATACTTTTTATCAACATCAATATGACCAACTATCATTTATTACTTCACATTTGGGAGAGAAGAGTCTTTGTTTATTTGTTTGTTTGTTTATTTGTTTTTTTAACATGGATGATGTATGGCACTAGACAAAACCTTCAAATAATTTATAAAACATGCCTGATTTATCTAACATTCTTCTTATGAAACTGTTTCATAAAATGTATCAATATTTTTAAGTAAACTACATCTATCACCTACTATAGTGTCTAAAAAATTTATGAATCACTAACATCATGAGGAAAGATAACTAGGGTTAGAAATTAATTTGTAACTCCCATGCAATAGGCCATGAAAGACAAACATTCTCCACATTAATGATCTAAGTACGTCTATCCTCTATAACATAAAATAGCTGAGTGGTTCATCTGCATTCAATGCCTCTAATACGGCATGAAGGAGAAAAAGATCAGAAATCTAAGCAGCAAAGAGAAAGCAGGAGTATGAGATATTACCAGACTTGAGGACTTTCATAATAAATCAGTCTCTAAGATTTTCCCCTAGTAAAGCAATGATATGAGATATGATGTGAGGCTCACAGATTACATCTTGGATAAAAATCTATTAATATTATACATAGATTTTGCATGTTTATTTATTTTTAGGTGAAAGTGCATATGCAGGTATAAAATACTTATAGTAAGAAATAAAATTCTTTGAGTGAGAGAAAAACAGACATTATCTTTTGAAATAAGCCCTCCATCTTTCATTAGAGGGAAAGACTCCTTACAGTCCCAACAGAAAGATAGACATTGAACTTAATGCCCAGAGTTTAATTTTACAGTAGAAGAGAAAAGAAGAGAAAGCAGAATTTTTTTTTTGGAACAGCCACAAGAGATTCACCACTAAACTGTCAGAGCTGAGAAATGGGAAATCTGTTTTAACATCAGATGCGAGGGAGGAGATGAAGACTTTTAATATCACCACTCCGGTGCACCAGCAATAAAACAGGGATCTTGCAGCATCTGTTCAAAGTCTGATGTAATTCTTTGGTGAGTATTCCCTTAGAACAATATAATTTTCTAAAGTATCAACCCTAGAGTGTGCAATTCTTCAGAGAAGGTTAAATTTTCCTCTCAGTTATAGAGATTTGAAAATGCCACTGCTAATTACATGGAAATATTAGACGCTTCATGAATCAATTTGGTAGAACTATTTAAATTGATGCAGATGGCTTCATTTATCTAACAAATCTCATCTCTCTGGCTTGGGAATCAGAATCTCCAGTTTGCATCTGAACTCTGGTATCCTAATTTAGGGCACTGCTGAAAAAAAAATTCTCCCAAACCTTAATTTAGAAATGATTATTTGCAGAATGAAAAATGAATAACTAATAAAATAGTCTTTCACGGAACTAATAGATGTCACGAGTGTCAAGTAAACCATACCAAAAATCAGAAAGTAAATTTATGACCAACACATTAGGAATACTTCTTTCTAACTTTCTAAAAAAATTTATAGCCCTGTGGTAAATGTATTATATTAATGAAAAAGATTATATTAACGTCCTTGTTCTTTAACTTTCAAAGAATAATTCCCAAATCCTCTATTGTGAACTCATATCTCCATACAACAACATATATGAATCTTTACAGCAGCCTTATTCATAATAGCCTAAACTGTAAACAATCTATAAATAATCATCAAAAAATGGGTAAATTTTGGTGTAGCCACACAATGAAAAACTTCTCAGTGATGTAAAGGAACAAACTATTGATACATGCATCAACATGGATAATCCTCAAAAACATTATGTCAAGAGAAACAACGCAGAAGCAAGCTATATACTGTGTAAATTAGTTTATGAAATTCTAGGAAAAGTTAAAAGATGGTAACAGAGAGCAGATCAGAGATCTCCTAGGACCAGAGTGTGAGGCAAGGCCCAAAGGACATTTTTGGTGTGACAGAAACATGCTCTATCTTGATTGTGATGGTACAAGCATGACTATGTACATTTGTACACTTAAAAGTGGTAGATTTTCGGGGCACTGGGTGGCTTAGTTGGTTAAGCATCAGACTTTGACTCATATCATGATCTTACAGTTTGTGAGTTCAAGCCCCGCACTGGGCTTTCTGCTGTCAGCACAGAATCTGCTTCAGTTCCTCTGTCCCCTTCTCTCTCCGCCCCGCCCCCACTCATGCTTTCTCTCTCCCTCTCTCTCTCAAAAATTAATAAACATCAAAAAAATTTTTTTTAAAAGTGTTAGATTTTTGCATATGTGAATTATACCCTAATAAAAGGCAAAAAAATATGATCTAGGCCTGGTGGCTTTAAAAAACAAACAAACAAACAAACATTGGCTAGAGGAAAAACATGTGCACTTAAATGACATTTTTGGTTTATAGCCTTAAGAATTCATAGCAATGTGGAAGAAACTATTACACTTGCAACTAAACATACTGTGACCAATTTTCTGACCTTAAACCTAGAGGGATGAAGAAAAACTCTTTCCTCTTAAAGAGGAAACTCTGGGCTCCTAACACAGGCAGACTTCCCCAAAAGCCCATGCTGCTCTTACTCTTGCCCTAAGAACAGGACTAGGGTTGGAAAGTGGTGACCTTCTTCCCTGTATGAGTTGTCATGAAATGCAGACAACTGTTACACCCCAACATATGGGCTGTTAACTCAGGGACTCCCGGCACAGGGTCCCTTTCCCCTTTTTCATCCATCTGGGGTGCATACTGTCTGTGATAAACAGCACAGAGGTTGGATGAAAGCATTTTCACAAATAAATTATATCTAAACTACTCAGTTTTTTTTTTTAATTAAAAATATTTTTTTAATGTTTATTTTTTTTTGAGACACAGAGCATGAGCTGGGGAGGGGCAAAGAGAGAGACACAGATTCTGAAGCAGGCTCCAGGCTCTGAGCTGTCAGCATAGAGCCCAACACGGGGCTCAAACCCATGAACTGTGAGATCATACATAACCTGAGCCAAAGTTGGACACTAAACCAGCTGAGCCTCCCAGGAGATCTTTTTATTTAAAAAAAAAAAAATTTAACATTTATTTATTTATTTTTTGAGAGACAGAGAGAGACAGAGCACAAGGTGGGGAGGGGCAGAGACAGAGGAAGACAGAATCCAAAGCAAGTCTATGCTACTCAGTTTTAAAGAGGCTAGATCATGATGAAAAATCATGGTCAACTCAATCTTTTATATCCTGCAGGTAATTTTATATTATTTAAAGTAATTTGGATCCATTTTCTTCTTACCTTGGGTGTAGCAGTTTAAGAAACAGCAAGATAAAATTTAGTAAAGTCTATTGCTTCCAACGTTATGGCTCCTTGAAATTAATCTGCCAGTTTAAACAAAGTATTTTCATGAAACTGGTCCTCCTATTTATGTTTTCTTTTTTACCTCATATAATTAAATATTTCCTAATAATTTCCCAGTAATCTCAAGCAAACTACTGTCTCTTGGGCAACAATATATTTTGGTTATAAAAATCAATGAACTAAATAAACTAGCATTTTTACTTTCTCTGCCAAGATTATATAAGCCAATGTACATGTGCATGTGTATGTGTAGAATATGGAAACACATGGTTTACACCTCTGATCAATTCAGTGAAAATTAAGACCACCCCACAGTCACCTTCATAATATTAAGGATTCCTCAAGTTTAATTATTACGACCCAGATTATTATGTTAAAGATATAGAATTGCCCATAAAACATAATTCTGCTTTATCCATATTATGAATTCTTCCTTAAGACAAATGATAATCAAAATAAAAGTTTCTACATGCTTTAAGATTGTTATAGTTACAATTATTTTTAAAATGTGGATATCACTTTTAATCTAAAATGTATAGAATTGAGATCCTAAAAATATTCTTTAAAATTATTTTAATGTTTATTTTTGAGAGAGAGAAAGAGAGACAGAATGTGAGTGGGGAAGGGGCACAAAGAGAGGGACACAGAATCTGAAGCAGGCTCCAGGCTCTGAGCTGTCAGCACAGAGAACCAAGTGGGGCTCAAATTCACAAACCGAGCATGACCTGAGCCGAAATCAACTCTTAACCGACTGAGCCACCCAGGCACCCTGAGATCCTGAAAATATTAACTCAGCCCAAGGAAGGCTATGTCTGTTTAGTTGATGGCCTCTTATTCTTTACTGTTTATTCTCCTGGTTTGGTAGTGGTGACTGTTGACTTAGTTTGATTTAAGTAAATATGATGGTGGTGCTGCTGAGGAAATAAATATCTCTCACATATTTCAGTAATATTCAGGGAAATAGAAATGAGAGCTATTCAGTATTCAAACACTGGAAAATTTTTTCTGATTTTAAATAATTTTAGCTCTAAAATTGTTTTAAGGTAGACAGGTGAAAGGAAGAAAATTAAGAAAAATGGGGGAGAATATCCCATAAAAGTGCCAAATAACTGAAATAATTTTTTTTCAAAACATGCAAAATATCAAAAGGAAGAGAAAACAGTAAGCCTACTATTGAGAAAGAAGCAGCAGCAAATACAGGGCTTAATAAACTTAGAAATGTGAACATAAAAACTTCTGCAGATATTCCAAGTTTTCTAAATCAATGGTTACATTTTTTTGTTTTGTTTTGGACCCCATAGTGATGCGAAACTGTAGCTGTTTAGCAACTATATACCTATAGGTTAGGCATGCCTTATCTGGGGTAAACTACATGCAAGAATACTGGCATATATTCACAGTTCATCTCAAAACCCTGACCTCAAAAGCAAAAAAAATTAAATGTTAGTATTACCAAAATTAAAACAAATGCTGTTTGCACAGAAAGTATGTGACACAATAAATATCTTTGCAAGTAACATTTCAACAATAAATATACTAACAAGAAATCTAGGGGCGCCGGGGTGGCTCAGTCAGTTAAGCATCTGACTCTTCATTTAGGCTCAGGTCATGATCTCGCAGTTTGTGAGACTGAACCTCACCTCTGGCTCTGGCCTGACAGCACAGAACCTGCTTGAGATTCTATCTCTCCCTCTCTCTGACCCTCCCCTGCACTCTCTTCCTCTCTCCCTCCCTCTCTCTCTCTCTCTCTCAAAATAAATAAACTTAAAAAAAAGAAGTTTAGGTAATTTCTGATATTTAGATATTAAGAAAGACATACATGGAAGTGTGTCCTGTACTGACTTGTGGTTGGTCACTCCTGTAACTAGGTTAAGTGCTGGTGACAAGCAGTATTGAACAATTAGAAGCACAGTTCACAGAGAAGGCCTTGTGAATGGCATCCCGGGAAGTATATAAAACTTTGTCTCAGCCACTAAAAGTCAAGTGGTGCAATTGATTGTGTTCATAGCAAAATACATAAAATTTCATTTGTATCCTGGCTTTTTCATTTTTCTTGGTCTTTTTATTTAAATTTTTTTTATGTTTGTTTTTGAGACAGAGAGAGACAGAGCATGGGTAGGGGAGGGGCAGAGAGAGAGGGAGGCACAGAATCAGAAGCAGGCTCCAGGCTCTGAGCTGTCAGCACAGAGCTCGACGTGGGGCTCGAACTCACAAACCGTGAGATCACGACCTGAGCCGAAGTCAGTCGCTCAACTGACTGAGCCACCCAGGCGCCCACCGCCTTTTTTTTTAATTTAACATTTTTTTTTATGTTTACTCGGTCTTTTTGATTTCAATTTTGGTGAACCAATACAGAAAGCAAAAGTGAACTCAGTTATCTGTTAGACTAAGGAGTTTGGCTACTTTGTCCTTCTCTGGGCTCTGTTTAGCATCATGAACCATAACCAGAAAAAAGAGCTCTCTACTTTTTATCAAGGGTTGTCAAGAGCTCAAACAAAATTTCAAGTATTCATGACAACACTATTCAACTATGAATGATTCGTGTATTTATGGCTGATAAAACTAGATTACTATTTAACTTTTGAATGGTTTGTGAAATTAAAGAAAACAATAAGGAGAAAGCAGAGTACAAAGTCAAAAACATCACTGCAACTAATGAAATTCAAAATCTGAATTAGTGCTGATAGTGCACTTAAGTGCAGGATTTTTCTCTTTAACATTACTCCCGTCCCATTATCCTCTTAACTGTATCTCTAAATTCCCCAAGCTGCACTAGAACAAGTAGTCCAAATTTCTCTTCAAAGAACATCTATTGGGGTCAAGTTCTAACAATTTAAAACAAACATGCAACATTATCTTTCTAGAAATGTACAAATAACAACCTTCCATCAAAGGTTTTTCTAAGAGTTAAAAACCATAATTTTTTTTTTAATTTTAGATCACCATTCTTATTTGGGTTGACATTAAAATTACCCATAAAACTAAAAATGTAGTAGTTCTTACAACGAGCAAAATAAAGTTATCTGGGAAATTTTTCTTTCTCATTTGACCTATTATATAAACCCAATATATTCATTGTCTATCTGTGTGGGTCTATTGCTTTGCTCTGGTGATTCTTATGTGTCTACTGGAATTTGTAACGTGTGGGCAGAGCGAAGACTGGGTCTAGTTTAAAAAAGCAAAGCAAATATTAATACTTAAAAAACATATGTTGAGAGGGATAAGCCAACTAAACATATATGTAGCACTAAATATTATAAAATATATTAATAGTATATGAATGTATATCAGTAAATTGAATCACCTTAGGATTCTGCTTAGAAATTCTTCCCTAACATAGGAAACTGGTAAAGAAAGAAGTCAATGGGTAAATAGATTGCAGGTAACCTTGATGGTAGTATACTGTATAACTTGATCCCTTATCTAAATTCCACCATCTGTAAGAAAGTTAAGAAATGACTGATGAAGCAACAAACTCAGTTAATGTTCTCAGCACAAAAATGCCACATGGTCCTTTTCTTGGCTACAACAAACCTTCAACAATCTGACCTGGTCCAAAGGAGGGACTAAGAGAGAAAACTATCCCAGTCTTGGTTTGGGGCAGTACATTCCGTATGGCGCAATACCTTCCCCTTCTGGGATCTATGTAACATCCCTGACAAAATGCCACAGCACTCATTTTCGCAGGCTGTAATAAAATTAAGAAACCTTACAAAGAAATAAAAATTACCTAACAAATTAACCTTGACTGAGTCTCTTGGCATTAAAGTAGACATTCAAAGGTACAAAGGCCTTAAACCAGCTTTATGACTAGCTTAATACTTTTTAAGTCAAACATTCTGGAAATCTTTGAATTGTCTTTCTTGGAAGACTTTTCTCTTACTGGCAACTTTGAAACAGAACTTTGACATATGCTTCAAAATAAGGTGCAGATAAATAACAAAAAAAATCAAAACACCAAATACACAAACCCACACAAATCCCCAGAAATTTTCAAAGTCTGTAGTAATTGCCATGAGAGGGCAGCAGAAACACAAGAGGACAAATCCAGTATTCGGAAAATTGCTCACAATGTTGAGAATCTTTTAATTTTATAAATAAAATTGTAGGAATATGTTCCAGTCATCTAATGTTATATAAGTAACCATGTCAAACTTAGTTGCCTAAAATAACAAGCATGTTACTATGTGCATGGATTCTGTGGGTGAGGGATTTAGACAGAGCACAATGGGGATAATGTGTTTTGATCCCAGAGCCTGGGGCTACACATAGGACGCCAACAATCTGTGATCACTCAAATGGCTAGAGGCCGATACCATCTGGAGAGTTCTTTACTTGCATGTGTAATGCCTGGGCAGGGATGACTCAAACGCTGGGCTCCACTGGGATTCCCCACTGGTACCTACACAAGGCCTCTCCATTTAACTGGCTGGAGCCTGCTTTGGATTCTGTCTGTCTGTCTGTCTCTCTCTCTCTCTCTCTGCCCCTCCCCAGCTCGCACTCTGTCTCTCAAAAAATCAACATTAAACAAAAATAAAAATAAAACATATATATAATTTTGATTCACCACATGCAAAACACTGCCACCTCATGCTCTGTCAATGAAGCTTATGAAGACCAGAGCTTGGATAGATTTATGGAATTTGTTTCGTTTTGTTTTCATTCTTAGGTCAAAGCCCACTGCAATGAATGACAAATTATTTACACATAAAAGGGTTGAAGATGTTAATGTAAAAATTATTTCTCACTAGTGTGATGATATATTTCACTCTTCAACTCAAACCTGACTATATTAATTGTTTGGTCACTTGGAGTCGTAATATATCATAGGTTGATATAACCTTGTGTTCGTTCGCCATTAAAACTGGTTTCCTTGCATTCTCACAAAATATATGTTTGCAATCCAGTGTTCCTTAGCACATGTGCCACTGCTCAGGTGTAACCGTTTAGTCTGTTAAAATCTAATTTCTCAAAATTCAGAAATCCAAGAAACAGACGAATGCAGTGAATAAATAAAAAATAAATTTCCACCTATCTGTAATTTCTGATATACTCTTTGTCCTTCACAAACTCAAGTGATATTTAAGCAAAGAATAATGCTTACTCCCCTATCTCTGTTTGGAAGTCACGATTGGGCTAAGCATTCTTTCCTGCAGAGGGGAGCTGAGAAAAAAATATTGTTGATCTATGGTGCAGTTTATTACGGGGCACAGCTAAAATTAAAATCAGGGTGTCTGGGCTCTTGATTTTGTGGGATTACAAGTTGCTTTGTTGTTGGGGGTGTTAAAAAGTTGAAACAGAAGTCTACATAACCGATCCCAGCCTGACTGACAGGCAGTGAGCAGAGCCTCTCCCCTTCAGGATTTGAGAGACTAACAGTGCTGTTTGATGTGAGGCATAGCCCAGAAGCCAAATGAGAGAAGGATGATTGGTACAGGGTTCACACCCACCAGGCAGCAGCATCACTTTGAAGGTTTTCGGTTGATTTTATTGTTGATGAAAATCAAATTGCCATGAAATCAGAAAGGATTTACTAAAGTAGCCATCACCCAATACAGAAGATATATTATAAAATAGAAACTGCACATGATATTAGCACATCAAAGAGAGAAAGGCTTGCCTAGAGAATTATCACACAGTTTCACATAAAACTCCACCAAATGGCACTTTACTTTTAACATATAATAACCAGCATGTTCTAAGACTCCATGCCAAAATTTCAACCAAGCTTATTAACAGAAATGCCAGAATACCTGTCATTACAACATCATTTATTTGCAACATGTCTATTTGTGATTTCCATTTAAGGACAATGGAAGTATGCAAGAAATTTGCTTTGATGCTTTCCGCTGTTTCTTCACTGTTATCGGGGTGACTGGCTTTTGTCTGATTTTCTCTAAACTCTCAAACCTTTTCTCTTGAAGATAATATGTTTGCTCCTCACTCTTTTCAAAGATAAGCCTGTAGACCACTGCTTCCTCTGTTCTCCCTCACCAATCTCTGCCATCAGCATCACTAAAAATAGCAACACTCTATCCGAAGCTACAGTAAGTTACCCCTGAAGATTGCTCAGAAGCAACCGCTAGTGAAGCCGGCAGCTGCATGGTTATTTCGAACTGGCTGGCCATATGGTGCATGAGGGACGTAGACTTTAAAGAAATTTCTGAACTGCCAGTTAATTTCCTGAGATATTTTGAAATATTGCAAACATGCTGTATATGTTACCTCCTAATTTTCTCTAAGAATACCTTTATCATCACAATTTAAAAGCCAGCTTCTGTTCAAGCATCCCTGCATAGTTTTAGGTAAAATGTGAGTTCATATATTCGGTGATCTGACCACTATGGGAATAAAATATTGAATATACGGTAGGATTTTGCCACTGGTATTACCTTGGATATTACCACACTTCACTTTGTTTTCGCTCTGTTTCCTTGCTTTGCTTATAGAGTTATTGGCTAGGTATCACAAAACTAAAAGGAATATTTCCCCCAAATCCATCAAATCCAAAATAACACAAATAAAAACATTAAACTTGGTAGAAACTCTTTACTACACTAAACCACTAGAACTATTTTCTATACCATGCAATTTTATAATGATCTTAGAATAAATCTTAAAATGTCATGCTTTGCTAAGGATGAAAAAGTCTTATTAGAATTATAAAATTAAATGAGTATGTCACTCTTTCCACCTACTAATTCAATGACTGATGCTTTCTTAACTTTTTTTTTTTTAACGTTTATTTATTTTTGAGACAGAGAGAGGCAGAGCATGAACGGGGGAGGGTCAGAGAGAGGGAGACACAGAATCCGAAACAGGCTCCAGGCTCTGAGCTGTCAGCACAGAGCCCGATGCGGGGCTCGAACTCACAGACCGCGAGATCATGACCTGAGCCGAAGTCGGCCACTTAACCGACTGAGCCACCCAGGCGCCCCTCTTAACTTTTTTTTTAAAGAAAGTGTTAAATAGGGGTGCCTGGGTGGCTCAGTCAGCTGGGTGGCCGACTACAGCTCAGGTCATGATCTCGTGGTCTGTGAGTTCAAGCCTCGCGTCGGGCTCTGTCCTGAGCGCTCAGAGTCTGGAGCCTGCTTCGGATTCTGTGTCTCCCTCTCTCTCTGCCCCTTCCCTGCTTGCTCTCAGTCTCTCTGTCTCTCTCTCTCAAAAATAATAAACAATAAAAAAAATTAAAAAAAAAAGCATTAAACATATCAGGATGTTTAATTAAATTAAAAGTTTTGTGAGGGCTTGACTCATGTCTAATATTTATTTTCTATAGAGCATGATATTTAATCTACAGTTTAAGCACATAGCAGAAGTGCAAGACTTTTGCATAGTTATTTTGTCCTGACTTAGACAACTACCCAAGTATCTCCTTTTTGTCGTGAAGCAAAGATCAAGTTTAGGACATACATTGTGTAGCATCTTAATAGCAGTGTCAACACAGAAAAACAATCCGTATTATTTCAATCCATAATAATTATTAAATTGTGCTTATTCACTTATTTATTATCTGTCTCTGCCAATGGAATGTAAACTTTAGGAGGAGACTACGGATGACACATAGTGTGACACATAGCAACAAATACTTCTGCAATTAATACATGAATATATTCCTGTGTGGCTGTATAATACATACACACAGAGGTACTTCCACAGAAGAATCATGTGAGTTTTATTTATTTGTTAAAAGAATAAAATCACATATAAAATCTTTCTTCCTGATCAGGTCGTGTTGGGAAGAGGTAAAACAGCAGCATAGTAATCAATGTTTTAACAAGGATTTATTTTTTTATTTTAATAAAGTGTTTACTAAGGTGAACTTTTGCATATCCACGTCTGTGGTTTTATGTTATCTTTGTGCCCACAACCCTTGGCAGTTAAGATCGTATCTAGATTCTATAAAATGTAGTTTACAGTACAATACATTATTGTTGTTCCTTTTTTAATATTAAAAAATTTTTTTAAATGTTTATCATTTTTAAGAGAGAGCACAAGCGGGGGAGGAGCTGAGACGGAGGAGACATAGAATCTGAAGCAGGCTGCAGGCTCTGAGCTGTCAGCATAGAGCCCAACGCGGGCTCTAACCCATGAACCCTGAGATCATGACCTGAGCTGAGGTCAGAGGCTTAACCGACTGAGCAACCCAGGCACCCCTATTGTTGTTCTTAAATGTTCTTATTTTCTTTCATTTTGTAGAAGAACAATGAAAATAGTTGAAGCATAGGCAAACATGATGGATCACCCAAAAAGTAATCAATGAGAACCTGGATTTCAAGCAACAGCTAATATTAGTAAATTAAACATAATGGAAACTTACTAGAACCAAATTTGTTTCCTCCTAGATTTTCAAATACTTATGCTGGTACCTAACAGGAAAAAAGGCATCCAATGTACAACTTTGTGAACAGAAAAAAAAACTTTCAAATATATGGGAAAAAGCAATAAATACTCATTTACTTTGAAAGCTACGGAGGGAGGGACTACACAGATACTCTGAGTAGGCAAAGCTGACAAGGATATTTCTCCAGCTGGTGGGAGTGTACAGTTTAATGAGAGAAACCAAACATTTCAATAAAATACGTTGTGATGAGAGGATTTAGCCTGTCACAGGAGGTCAGGAAATCCCTGTTGGGGAGATGATGCCTGATCTAACTCTTAAGAAAGTTTGAAGAATATAAAAAGTGCACAATATGAAGTTTACATTGTAAGATTATGAGCTATCTGTACAGTGACATTTCCCACTATAAATTTATTCAAGATTTCACATTAACAGTTAAAAGGGAGAATTCCTAAACAATTTTCTAAGTAATTCCCATATTCAGAAATAAATGTTTGAAAATTATATTTTCCATGGTAACATACTGAATCAGAAAAGCATGGCCTGATCAAATAATACTACCTTAACACACCCACCTTTTCTCAATGAATCTTAAAGGATCCTTTATGAATAGATCTCTATAAATGGTTGTTATTTTTCCAAAACAGTGAATTATAACACATTGAAAATTGCTTTCATTTTATAAAATGGGACAATGATGTCGTTCAGATATGAAGGAAATCATTTCAAATATCAAAGTTCACATATTTCTTAGCTTATTTGTTCTTTTGAGGTCAGGTGAATTGAAACATTTAAGAAAATGAGTGGAATTCTCTTAGATTTGCAGATGAGTATTTGAAATTGCTTTAGATAAGAGGGCCAGAGTGAAATGGAGCAAAGAGACAAAAAGAGACAATGATATAATGGATGTGATTAGGTGACATAGTTGAAGAGAGAAAGGGGATCCAGACAGGGAATTAAAGAAAATGAGCATAGACATATAGAAACATCCTACAGAAGACACAGAAAAAGTGAAAAGATTTGACAACAATTTACACAAAGGACTAAAGAGAATAAAGATATGGAATTACATGTTCTGGGGGAAAAAAGGCGGGTAATTGATTTTTACGAAACTGGAAGAATCAACAGGGAGTGCAATAGGGTGGTCCCAGAAGGTGAAAAATCACAGGAAATGATGGGACAACACTGCAGATATGCTTGTAAGTTTGGCCATCAGTGTTACAGGTAACCTCCTGTATGTGTTAAATATCAAATTCAAAGTTCAGTACCTTTGCTTTATCTCTCATTGATCCTTTGCCCAGGATAGACATTTTAGCACCTGTTTCTTCCTGTAGTCTCTTCAAGGAGTTTCCTCTTGGTCCAAGCAATTTCCCCACAAAATTGAACTAGGAAACAAAATCAATAGAATTCTGTTTTAAAGTAGAAAAAAGTAATAATTTTCACCAAAAATAAATGATGGGCTGTGGGCTTTTCAAACTTTACCATGCAGAAGAGAGTTAGGCCATTCACACACACAGAGACACATACACACACAAAACTATTTCAGATCTTCTCATCTACGATCCATTTTAAGAAGGATGCCTCTTCCTAAAAGACTGCCAAAATCAATAATATATTGAACCATGTCATATACTTACATAATCGAATAAATAAATCACTTACAAAAAAGAAATTAGGGAGGAGCACAATGGTTACAAAATTACTAAAAGCTTTTTCTCTCCAAACAGATTATTGAAAACTACACATATACAGAAAAGTTTAAAACACTACTGATAGTGCATACATACAAAACAGTTTCTCTAAACAGGAAATTCTAGAGGGTCTATTCAGTATGTTATTCTTCCTAAAACATAGTTAAAACTAGTGAAATAAAAGCAGTTATTGGAGTATATTGTCAGTTACTAACATACTCCACACCAAATGACTTGAATAATCTTTCACCTATTAATTTAAGAAATAGAAAGGGCTTTGGGGTGCCTGGGTGGTTCAGTCGCTTAAGTGTCCGACTTCAGCTCAGGTCATGATCTCAAAGTCTGATTCGATAGTTCAAGTGCGCATCGGGCTCTGTGCTCACAGCTCAGAGCGTGGAGCCTGCTTCCGATTCTGTGTCTCCCTCTCTCTCTCTGCCCCTCCCCACTCACGTTCTGTCTCTCTCTCTCTCTCTCTCTTTCCCTCTCTCTCTCAAAAATAAAGAAATAAATTATTTTAATAAAATAAAAAATAAAAAGGGGTTAGAATGCACCAAAAACCGTAGAATGCACCAAAAGCTGTGTTGGGTAAATGAAAAACAAAGATAAATA
This sequence comes from Panthera onca, assembly GCF_046562875.1. Lineage (NCBI taxonomy): Eukaryota > Metazoa > Chordata > Mammalia > Carnivora > Felidae > Panthera > Panthera onca. The sequence goes on from NC_138343.1 coordinate 55,896,592, forward strand.
AAATTAAGTAACTTCTTTCTAAACGAGAGTTTTTCTCTATATATTTTAAAATCCATAATCCTGTAGTAAAAAATACACCCTACTGAGTGGTGAAAGACTAAATGCTTTTCCCCTAAGTCTAGGATAAATTCAAGGATGTCTGCTTTCACCACATTTATTTAATATTGTACTGAAGTGTGGATTGTTGTACCTATAGGGAAGTAGATAAATAGAACAGTACAAAATTCAGAAAGACTACACTTACAAGGTAAATTGATGTTCAGAAAAAGTGCCGAAGTAATAATATTTGAAAAGCAAATCTTTTTAGCAAATGGAGCTAGAACATTTGGATAATCATATGCAAACAAAACAAAACACCAAAAGAAAACAAACACACAAAAAAACTTTTCTGTCCCACCTCGCTTTTAGGCAAACTTTATTTTGAGATCTATCGTAGATCTAAACATGAAATCTAAAATTATAAAAATTCTAGTTAGAAAGCATAGAAGAATGCCTTTGCAAAGTTAAACTGGGAAAAGTTACTTAATATGAAGCAAACAGCACTCACTAAAGCTTTTGCTGATCCCAAAACCACTAAGAAACTGAATAGACAAGCCACAGATTGGGAGACTATATTCCCCGTGTATACATCTGAAAAATGATTAGTATCCAAATGTAACACTGTATGTTAACTGACTGGAATTAAAATACAAACTTTAAAAAAAACTAGTATCTATGGGGTGCCTACATAGCTCAGTCAATTAGCGTCTGTCTGACTCTTGACTTTGGCTCAGGTCAAGATCTCACGGTTCATGAAACTGAGCCCTGCATCAGGCTCCGTGCTGAGAGCCTGGGATTCAATCTGTCTCTCTCTCTGCCCCTTCCCTGCTCTCGCTCTCTCTCTCTCTCAAAAATAAATAAATAAACTTTAAAAAAAGATTAGTATCTAGAATCTATAAAAAATTCCATCAAGTCAATAATTAAACACACATATATCAGAATTACTAAAACAAACAAGCAAACAAAGACCAAATATTGATGAGGATAAGGATGTGGAAGTACTGGAGCAATTACTGTTGGCAGTTTAAAACGATACAACTACCTTGGGAAGACTGGCTATTATGTATAAAGTTATACATGGAGTTCTGCTATGACCTAGCAATTCTACTTAGGTATTTAACCAAGGGAAATAGAAGCACATGTTCACAAAACAACTTGTACAAGAGTGTCCATAATATTTTACTCACAGTCACCATTAAACTATAAATAAACCAATGCCTATCCAAGGAGAAAAGATCAACAAGTTTATACATAAATAGAAAGGGATAATTCACTGATTAATACAATGGCATGGATATATCTCACAATTATGTTGAGTGAAAGAAGCCAGATACAAAAAAAGTATATCACATTAGATTCTATTAATACAAAGTTCTAGAGGCCAAAATAATACATGGTGGTAGAATTCCTAAGAGTGGTTGCCTATGGAAAATAGAAGGCCAGGATTGGACTGACGGGAAAGTGATTTGAAGGAAACATCTGGGGTGATGGAAGTGTTCTATATTGTGTTGAAAGTATAGGTACATTTTTGTCAAAACTTATCAAGTTGTACACTGAAACCTGTGCATTTCACAGTACGTAAATAGTACTTCAATTAAAAATGGAGGCAAAATTAGAAGGTTGAAAACATAGAAATATTTAAGAACAGTATCATAACTAATACTAATTGCAGGCACTTCTACATAGGAATTTCACTAGACTTTTAGGAAACACATCATTCCAATCTATGCAGATGTTGGAGGAGTCGTCGAGGTATGACTGCCAATTGACCCACAACCTGGACTTTGGCAAGCAGAGGCTCTTTATCCCCTCCCTTATCCTTGGAATTTATGTTCCACCCACTGTTCCCACAATAGGAGCCACTTTAAGGACACAGCCTTTAGACCATCTGGACTGTAAACATGACTGAACCATATTAAGGCGTCTGTATAAACTCTTAAGATTGTGGTGGGCAGGTGCTAAGATCTACTCATTTTGCAGTCACCCAAGACAAGTCTCATATAGAAGTTCCTTGCTTATTAAACCTTTCACCTACCAATCTGGAGTGGCCTACCTCTTCCTTCAGTCTGTTCTTGCCCTGCGTGTATGGGAGTCAGTTTTGAAAATCACTGGGAAATTCCTATGGTTGTGAGCTAATAGCAGACTATCCAGAGGAAGAAATGGGGAAATATCCCTCAACTCAGTTAGCAGTCTAGTATAACCTTGATATAAAAGCATATCAGAAAAGAGAATTTATAGAGCAAATCCACTCATGAAATAAAAACCACTTAACAAAATACCAGCCTGCTGTATATACAAAAAACACATGATGATTGAATTGTGTTTGTCACAGATACACAGGTAGTTTAAGATTTATAACCCCTAAGTTATAACCCTTAATTTATAACAATGGAGAAAAAATGGTTAATGTTTTATTTGGATGTGAAAAAAGGATAACATTTTATTAAAACAGAAAAATAATTTTATGAAATTCAGTTCCAATATTTGTAAAACTCATATCATCTGAAAAATGAAGGAAACTTCCTTCATTTTAGTAGAAGCTTTCTACTAAAAACCCATAAGAACAGTGTATTTATGAGTAAAATAATATTAAAAACAAGGTAAAGATCCACATTCTTGTTTTCTTCAACAATGAAGATTCAAGCCACTGAATAAATGTCATAAACATCAGAAAGTAAGAAACAAAATATATATAATTACATATAATTATATATATATATATATATATATATAGAGAGAGAGAGAGAGAGAGAGAGAACTTAAAGTAATTTCAGAAATATCATCAGAATAAGTAAAAGAGCTTAGCAAGGTGTTTCATACAAAATCAATATAAAAAATCAATTGTATTTTTGTGCACAAGCAACATATAATTAGTATTTTTTTTTAAAAAGAGAGATATCATTTACAGTATCAGTAAAAAATAAATAAGATTTCCTAAGAATAAACTGAATTCTGTATAATCAAAACATTTACAGAAAATATATAAAATACATTAATAAAGCTGTCAAATGGATATACATAGACTGAGAGGCAGATCATGTTCATGGACATGAAGTCTCAATTTCTAGTATTTTCAATTACATCTATAGCTCAACACAGTTCTAATTACAATCATAATAGGATTTGGATCAACTTACCAATTGGTTGTAAAATTTGTATGAAAACATCAAAGTCCAAGAATAGTCAAAGCATTCAGAAGCAGAAGAACAAGTTGAGGACTATGCCTATCACATACAAAGATTCATTATCAAGCTGTATTAATTATGACAATGTGATATGTATAGTCCTGGAACACAGATAGAAAATGGAGCAGTGGAATCCAGAATCCAGAAACAAACTCCTCCTTATGTTAAAATGATGTATGATTCCAGGGGCAGTACAGATCACTAAAGCAGAATAATGGCTCCCTAAAGATGCCCATGGCCTAATACCCAGGATCTGTAAATATGTTACTCTGCAAAAGAGACTCTGCAACTCTGACTAAATTAGGAATCTTGCGATGAAGAGATTATCCTAGATTACCCAGGTGTGCTCAATGTCCTTATACATTAAAGAAAAATGCAACAGAATCACAGGTTGGAGTCATTCAGTTGCTGGCTTTGAAGACAGGAGGAAGCCATGAGGCACAGAATAAGGATACCTTCTAGAAGCTAGAGGAATCGAGGAACAGATTTTCCCATAAAACCCCCAGAAGGAATGCAGCCTTACTGACATCTTAATTTTAGTGCATGAGAACCATTTCAGACTTCTGATCTTTATAACTGTAAAATAAGAAATCTGTTGTGTTTCGAGCCACTTAAGTTTGTGTTAACTATTACAGAAACAACAGAAAACTAATATGTTAGGGAAAGAAGGAACTATCTAATACAGAGCATAATTGGCTACCCATAGTAAGAATAATGAAATTGTTTCCTACACCATAAAAAAAAAAGATAAATAGAGATGGATTATAGATTTAGGAATGAAAGGCAAAATTTTAGAATTTCTAACAGAAAAATAAAGGAAAACAATGCCTAAGAGTTCTAAGACAAGACATAAAACATGCTAACAGTAAAAGTTTGATTAAAATTAAGAATATCTATTTATTAAAATAAACCACAACGAAGACGAAAACATAAGTCACAAATTTGAAAACTATTTACATTATGTTACCAATAAAACATTAGTTTACAAAAACAAGTATAAAACTGTAAGGAAAAGACAAACAGCTTAATAAATAAATAAAAGATAAATAAAAGATAAAATCATTTTTATCTTAATAAATAAAAGATAAAATCATGAATATGTCATTGAGGAAAGAACAGCAAAAGAAAAATGCATGAAAATTTCAACCTCATTAGAATTTAAATAAAAGTGAAATTAAGATGACAATAAGATGTCATTTTATACACCCAATGATGGTAGAAGTCAGAAACCAAACACTGGTCAGAATGTGGAGACACAAAGATTCATATACCCTGCTTACAGGAATATAAATAGATTCAACTATTTTGCCATTGTCTTGTAAATCTGCAAATGTATTTAACCCATGTCTCAGCAATTCCGTTCTCAGGTATATTCTGCAGGTAAGTCTTGGTGCATGTAGAAGAACATTAAAAGTCTCAAAGCTTGTAAGAGCAAAAATAATTGGGAAAAGCCATCAATTCAAGAATGGTATGCTGTCAACTTGACCCCATGTCAACACTTGTTTATGTCTGAGATGTGTTTCCCAGATCTTCTACATATGTTTTCCTTTTGTTTTGGGATTTTGTCAATAACAGGAAGTTGCATGAGATGAGGAAGATGAACATGAATTGGCATCCATTATTCTTGGCAAATCATGGTGCTCAGACATGGCTGTTTTACTGACGTCTACATGGCCCCCACTCTGTGCATATAAAAGTTCCACAGACTGTCCACAAGCTTCCAGTTCTAGGTTCTGTCAGGCTTCAGACTCAGATCTTCACTGCCCATGGGTGACAGCTCTCTTAAGGTCCTGTCCCTTACCTCTTTCAACAACATGCTAGTCCTAAATTATAGCTTATAACAATTATCTAGAGAGTAGATCCTACTTCTCTCCCAGAATCATGATGGTACAAATGATTGAGTAAACTGCGACATATCCATAGTGGGATATTTATACCAGTGAACATAAATTACCCATAACTACAAGAAATCTCACTATTAAATCCTAGAAATAAAATTATGAGTAAAAAATTCAAGTTCTAGACATATTACATTGTTTTTATAAAACCCAATGAGCAATATCAATGTTTTATTTATGAATAAATGCTTAAGTAGTTAATCTAATCCTCAAATAACAGGCATAATAATAAACATAAAATTCAAGGTCTTGGTAACCTCTGGGAATGGACAGTGGAGAATGTGATCAAAGGGAAACACAGTGATGTCAAAATGATAAGTAATATTTTAGACTTTAGTTTAACTTAGGGGCTCATGAGTATCCATTTTATTTTATGCTCTACATGAAAAGCACATATATACTTGAATGCATTAAGTACTACATAACTTAAAAAATCAAATAGATCAATTCCAGTTGAGTAAATTTTGACTGAACTTCTCTTTAATACTCTTGTAGAACTTTCTTGTCCCTTCACAGGTAGTAGTAAAACATCAGATAGAAAAATACCAAAGTGAGGCGCCTGGGTAGCTCAGTTGGCTGAGTATCTATCTGACTTTGGCTCAGGTCATGATCTGACAGTTTGTGAGTTCTACGCCTGCTTTGGGCTCACTGTTGTCAGCGCAGAGCCTGCTTGGGATCCTCTGTCCCCCTCTGTCTCCGTCCTTACCCCACTCACGCTCTTTCTCTCAAAAATAAATAAACACATTTAAAAAAAAAAAAGAAAAGAAAAACCAAAGCACTTAAAGTGATATCTCCACTGGGAATGCTTATGACTGAAAGGAAGAGATTGCATTTCACGCATTCCTGGCTGAGGACAGGTTATTAACAACATATATATATGGGCTATACTCTTGAGAAATTTCTTTTTTTTGCCTTGACTATTGTGACACATTTCCCAACACTTCTTTCTCAATACAGTAGCTTCATTTCTAACCAGTGACCAATCTGAAACCAAATTGTCTAAAGCTGTAAGGGAGACATCCCTTTCAATTCTTTCCCAAACTCTACATTTTGAAATAGAACACATAGATTCAATGGAATGAAGATGTTGTATAATCAGATTTAAACTGATGGAAAGTATCTTTAACATTATTTTAAAGATGCAGAACTTTTAATGTGTTTTTAAAATTTATAAACATAGTCTACCATTTGCTTTTGCAAACAAGTATTTATTTATAATACTTTAAGTTTGCTTATGTGATTTTATCTCTTCCATAATATCTGCAGTTCTTGGAGCCAACAATGAGGAATGGCACGAAAACTTTTTTTCCCAATTATTATTTGGGTAAGTAAAATGCACCAACACCAGTGAACAGTTAGAGCATAATAATTAAGAGCATGGTTCTGAAGACCAATTACATGGGTTTGTAAATTTGCTAGCTATATACATTTAGCTACATTACTTAACTTCCCCTTAACTTCATTTTTCTTATCTGTAAATGGGAAGAGTAAAGATAATAATACATGCACAATAAGTGCCCAGTAAATGCGGGTAGTTCAAAGAAAGCAAAAACACTAATTTGAAAAGATATATTTACTCTTATTGCACCATTATTTACAATAGCCAATATATGGAAGTAATTCAAATGTCCGCTGATAGATAAATGGATAAAGAAAATGTGGTGTATGCGTGTGTATGTGAGTGTATGTATAATGGAATATTATCAGCAAAAAAAAAAAAAAAAAAAAAAGAGAGAGATCTTGCCATTTGCAACAACATGGAAGGACCTAGAGGGTATTATGCTAAGTGAAATAAGTCTCTTTCAGAATTTAAAACAAAGACAAATACTGTATGATTTCACTTATACATCTAATCTAAAAAGCAAGCAAAGAAACAAACAGACCCTTACTTTTTTTTTTTTTTTTTTTTAAGTAGGCTCCACACCTACTTAAACTGGAGCCTAATGCAGGACTTAAACTCATGCCCCTGAGATCAAGACCTGAATTGAGATCAAGAGTCAGATACTTAACCGACTGAGCCACCCTGGTGCCCCAAAATAACAGACACTTAAATACAGAGAACATGCTGGTGGTCACCAGAGGGGAAGTATAGTTGAAATAAGGGGATTAAGAGGTACAAACTATCAGTTATAAAACAGATTAGTCATAGAGATAAAGAGTACAGATTTAGGAATATATTCAATAATATTTTAATAACATTCTGTAGTGACAGATGCTGAATACCCTTATGATGAACACTGAATAATGTATAGAATTGTTGAATCAATACATTGTAAAACTGAAATTAATATAACATCATATGTTAGTTATACTTCAGTTTTATAAAGTGGGTTGTTACTATTACACAATTATTATTTTTTTCAGTAGATTGTAATAGTATGACACCTATACCGAAATTTGACTTCGGTAACCCTTATTCTTTTATTTTTATATTAATATTTTTCTTTTTATATATTTATAATATATAATGATTTTTGATTATTGGCTACTATTACTTGCTACAATTAACATATTTTGAAGGGTCACTCTGTGCTGGGCACTAAGTCCTCTACATGGATGATCTCACAGAAAGTGTGGTGACGAGAAGAAATGTTTACAAACACCTCCTCACATGGCCACCTCTATTGTAAAGGCAGGCACTTCCATCCAAAGAATGGATACCATTTCTGTTTCATATTTTAAAACAAGATGTAATCATGAAGCTGGTACATATTTTGTACACAGTGCTTAGTTTTGGGAAATTTATGTTAAGATAAATTCGGAAAACACACAATACAAAAGTTGTTCTAATTAAGACTTGTTTTTTTGTGGTTGTTGTTGTTGCTCTGCTTTCAGCCTATATTCAGTTCCCTTCCAAACAAAGTCAAATGACATAGTCATGACAGGTGAGTTATCAGTTCACTGAAAACAGTTGGTTCTAACCTTTCTTTAAAGCAAATCTCTTTCAACATGGAAAATAACTCAAACACTACACCATAGTGTCTTCAATATTTAGCTATAATTTAGTAACTTGGGAACCTCCAAGATTCCTAAGGCTTAATAGAGTGAACACAGCTGTGTTTTCAGTATGCTAAATATCTTCAAATAATTTGAAAGTATTTTATCCACATGTATTTAAAGAAAATTAAATTTGTGGATGTCAAATTCATTTATGCTTAAGTCACTGAACAGTTGTTTTGTAATAACTTTTATTTTCAAAAAGCCTTTTGAGCATTTTAATCAGATTTTTAATTTTTTTTCCTAAAAGGAAATATTTAAATCATGTCAAGTAAAATTAACCAAGAGAACACATTTCAATGGATTTGTAAAGCTATAAAATATAATTTGTGGCAAAGCAATTGCTTTTCATAAAAATGGGGACATCTTAAGCAAAATATTTCAGGGACATTTTTTAACACAGTAAATCCAGGAACAGTTTAAAATTAAGTGAAAATATGGGGGCTGGCTGGCTCCAAGAATAGAGCATATGACTCTCAATCTCAGGGTCATGAGTTGGAGCCCCATATTGGCTGTGGAGCCTATTTAAACTTAAAATAATAATAATAATAATAATAATAATAATAATAATAATAATAAATAAAAACAAAAGAAAATTAGGTGAAAATAAACTTCAATAATATTGGGTATATGTATTTCAAGGTTTACCAATTCACCCTTTAAGTACAGAGTACTCCAGAATCTCCAGTCTCTCATTTTACTCTTTTTTCTTGATTAGTTCATTTCTTCCTTTTTAAAATATTTCATCAATACTTGTATAAAATAAACCTTTTTCTTTTTTTTTTTTTTTACCATGTGGCATTTTCCTTTTTTTTTTACTTTTTTTTAATGTTTATTTATTTTTGAGAGAGAGAGAGAGAGAGAGAGAGAGAGAGAGAGTGCGAGTGGGCAAGGGGCAGACAGAGAGGAGACACAGAATCTGAAGCAGGCTCCAGGCTCCGAGCTGTCAGCACAGAGCCTGATGTGGGTCTTGAACTCACAGACTGTGAGATCATGACCTGAGCCGTAGTAAGATGTTCAACAGACTGAGCCACCAATGTGCCCCACCATGTGGTATTCTTCTAATGAAATGTTTGTAAACTAATTCCGGCAGTTCTGTTTCTTCTCAAATAGAAGAGGCAATACACCTAGCCTTAGTTCTCCTTTTGTGGGCACTAAAATTACATCTGCTTTACAATGAAAGGGCAGGGTTTATCACCAGGGCCACTTGTGAAGAATCTCTGAATTACTAGTCTCTGCTGTTGGCTTCATCTACTTTTTCATATGCCACAACTGATTTGAGCTCCCTTATTTCCTGATCCTCAAATTCCCCTTGTCCTAATATTTCTTTATATCTGAACACCATTTTCATCTCTATCCTATTCCTGAATTGAGTATGAATCCCTTTTTTAATGAGTAGGAATTCATAGAGCTGCTTGCTGTTCTGTATTTGGGAATTCAACGTTAAGTCATCCTTTGGTATTCTACTCTTGTGTTTGTTGCCATTAAAACAAAGTTAAGCAAATTTGGGCAGATTGCACAAAGAGAGACCACAGCTACAGATCAAAAAATATTCTTTCTGTATAAACAGACAGGAAAAGACAATACTTCAGGTACTCATCTCAGCAATCATCAAAGGACACTGGTGAGTAAAGGAACAGAGCTTTCTTCAACAAAAATATCAAGCTATGTCTGTAGAATTAAATAATACCATTTGGAATTAACAGAGAACTCTATAAAGAAAAGCACTTCCAATTTAACAAAATAGACAAGGATGAGTATTCAAGAAAACGGCGGGAGTAGGGGAGAATGTTTTAGAACCATTAGAGATAGTATCAATATCTTATCATAAACTAAATGTTATTCAAAAACATATTTATATAAAATCAAGGATGGAATCAATTCAGTTGCTCACTAAACACATTGGTTTAGCACCTAGAACTTGTGAAATGTATGGAGGATACAAAGTGAACCACATAGATATAAATACTCTTTCAGGAAACTTATACTCCTGTGGGGGAAAAGGGTATAGATAAGTTGTTAAAATTTTTAAAAGAAACTGGTAAATGCCATAAAAGAAGTACATTAAGTGCAACAAAAATTCAAAGGAAGAAGAAGTCGTTTCCCTATGGGAAAGCTTAGGAAGTTTTATGTTTTTGTTAAACCTTGAACAAGGAGTCAGAAGCTGGGCATGGAAAAAAGGCAGGGACATAGCAAAACTCTAAAAAGGGAGGTTAGCGAAGACGTAGTGGAGTTGGGGAATTAAAGATGGAGGAGCCTATCAGAAGTTGTTTGGTGTAACGTTGATAGTGATAATGGAGCGTAAAGTAGAATGGCAGTCATAGAAAATATAAGAGGACAGGAAGTGAAATAGGGACCGGGGTGGTACCTGCAACAAGACCTGGCAATTTATTAAATTGGAGGAATATGAAGAAAGGATATTGAATTATTAATCAAAACATTCTAAATCTGGAGTGCTGAAAATATATTGTATCATTAATAAAACTGTGGAAGACAAGAATGAAAGTTTTAGAGGGAAACCTGGGTTATAATCCATTTCCCGTGCCCTCCAATTGGAGAAATCTAGTAGCCATATATGGATAGACATAGAGAGAGAGAGAGTTAAGATAAAAATATAAGTCTAGCAATTTTCTACATAGAAGTGCTACTTAAAAGTCAAGAAATTACTACAGGAAAGGGATAAGGGAAAAGAAAAAAAAAAAGCCCAGGAGAGAAATCTGAGGAACACTTACATTTACTTATTTATTTATTTATTTTTTAACGTTTATTTATTTTTGAGACAGAGAGAGACAGAGCACGAACGGGGGAGGGTCAGAGAGAGAGAGGGAGACACAGAATCTGAAACAGGCTCCAGGCTCTGAGCAGTCAGCACAGAGCCCGACGCGGGGCTCGAACTCACCGCGAGATCGTGACCTGAGCCGAAGTCGGACGCTTAACCAACTGAGCCACCCAGGCGCCCCTACATTTAGAAAGGAAAATAAGGAAGAGGGGCAAAGGACTAGGGTCTGGAGGAATACAAGAGAATGGGGAAAACAAAAGAATGTTAGATTTGTTTAATAAATCACTCAATCCCCAAATATGAATCAAGTGACAATTATGTTCTGAGTACCGTGCTAAAAGAAGGTTAGGATTACATGGGAATGTAAAACTGGAGTCCTTAGGAAAGTTTCCCTGTGACTTAGCATTTAAGCAGAGAGGGGATGTATAGGAAGCTGAGGCAAGGGCAAAAGATGGGAGTTCTGATGGAGACTTTCCAGGCAAAAGAAATAACATGAAAAAAACCCCAGTATGACGTTTGATAAACTGGTAAAAATTCACTTTGGAGGTGTAAGACATGTGGCTGGAAGGGAGACAAACATAGAGAAAATATTCAGGTACTTATGACCCTGTTGAGAATTCTGGTCTTAGGTAAAAGCAGTATAAAGCCTTTGAAGTTCTGAACTGGTGACTGGTGGGGAGTAGGGGTAGAACAAGAGAACTGAGGCCTGATTAACTTACTTTATTATTTAAAAAATTTTTTTTTAGTCTTTATTTTTGAGAGAGAGAGAGAGAGCACTAGCAGGAGAGGGACAGAGAGAGAGGGAGACACAGAACTGGAAGCAGGCTTCAGGCTCCGAGCCGTCAGCACAGAGCCCTATGCAGGGCTTGAACTAACAGGCCATGAGATCATGAGCCGGGAGATCATGACCTGAGCTAAAGTGGGACACTTAACTGACTGAGCTACCCAGGCGCCCTCCTCCCCCCCCACCCCATTAACTTCCTTTAAAGGCATCTTGCTGCCTGAAGTGTGAGGAATAGAAGGAGTAAGCAAAAGAGGTGGAGATATCAGGAAGCAATAATTTTAGCAGAGGCTACAGATGGAGGTAGCCTAGGGTTTGAGAAAAAACAAACTGATCATTGAATCTGGCAATTAGGAAGAATTCTTATTCTGTGCTAAAATACCAATCATTACATTATATTTAAACTCAGAATTTAGATAACATTTCAAAATATAACAGTAAATGTCAACACATATATGAACTAAAAGAGTTTAAATAAAAAGGCCTACCAAAAACATAAGCAGCAATTACTCATGCTTTCCCCATGAGATCATAAAATCCCACTTGGGATTGCTCACTTCAGAGGGAAATATTTGAATTTGAAGAAAGCATACAGAGTTGGAGAAGAAGAATCCATTTATACCAAGTATAAAAATGTGGATCCTTTAAAAATGTGGTGATTCAGTATATCTTGGGCTTAATCAATATTTGTCTCTGAAGTTTCCAAAAAGCATAGTCAAGGTTAAAAATCACACTGTCTTTTGCCATTGTACAGAACAGTCCATGTTTTACAGAAACAGCAAAAAACTTGGCAAGATGCTGATAAAAAATGATTGGACATGAATTTTAATAATGTAAATAATTTACCAGTTTTAAATTTTAATAATTTTAATAATGTAAATAATTTAATAATTTCAAACACATATACAATTCATGTCCTATTTGTTCTGCTATAAATAATTCTTTCCTATGTTTCAGCACTATGTGTGTAAATCATATTCTCCTTTCGTAGACAACTAAAGAGCCTTTGGTCATGTTTTAAATGTTTTTCATCCTGTGTGGAACATCCTTAAATGTCTTCTGAGCCCATCTATGTCATATTTATACAACTCTAGGGGCACCTTCTCCAAGCTCAAGTTATTTTTATTTGGAAAGATTCATTTAAATCACTATCATTAAGTGAAAAGTGTCATTAAAAAACAACTATAATCTTAATTATAACCACAGCTCAAACCCAAACACTAATTTGTTCAACATATACAATTGTCTGAATAAAATGCTTAAAATACTATATGATGAGATTACCATAAAGTCATTTATAGAGGTTAATGATTAAGTGTTTACTCAGTACAGTGACTTGTAGGCACATAACTCTTTTTTAATCTGCATGTTTGCACTTTAAATACTTAGCAGATATTTCTTTGGCTTTTCAAATAGTCACTATAATAACATCTTAAGTCAGTTATATTCGTATAGTTTGGAATTTTAAAAATCTTTAAATAAATCACAATGGTGCCATCATATAGAATCCTGAATTTCTAAGGTAAATCTTTTGGGGAGCCTGGGTGGCTCAGTTGGTTAAGCGTTCAACTCTTGATTTCGGCTCACCTTTTGTGAGATCAAGCCCTGCGCTGGGCTCTGTGCTGACAGCACAGAGCCTGCTTGGGATTCCCTCTCTCTCCCTCTCTTTCTGTCCCTCCCCTGCTTGCACTCATGTGCTTTCTCTCTCTCAAAAAATAAAATACAATGAAATGAAATGAAATGAAATGAAATGAAATGAAATGAAATGAAATGAAACAAAATAAAATAAACTTTAAAAAAATAACTAAACTAAATCTTTTATTTAAATGTCACATATGTCCCTTGTAAACTGTGTTTACATGTCCAAATTAGAGATTTGTCCTTTACAGGACTTGTTCTTCTCTACACAATGTCATGAAATCAATATATGAGCTTGTGCTTGATAACGACATAATCATTCAAGAAGTGTTTATTGAGTATTTACTATGTAACCGGCACTGTTCTAGACACTAGGAACATAGAAGCACATGAAACAGTGTTTTTTGACCCTAGCGAGCTTCATTCTAAATATAGATTTAGAGGTGCCTGGCTGGCTCAGTTGGTAGAGGGTATGACTCATGATCTCAGGTTTGTAAGTTCAAGCCCCATGTTGGGTGTAGAGATCAAACAAACAAACAAACAAACAAACATTTACAACTTAAATCAAGTAACTGCTTTTCTGTTTCCTAAATGCTACCTACTTTTTCCAAGGTTCAGGCTGTGTAAAAATCAACTATTGTATTGTTTAGGATTTTATTGCATACAATATGGACAATTCCAACCATTCTAAAAGGATATCTTAATTCCTTAAGGTTAAATATCAATTCAGTAGTAGAGTAAGAAGAAAGTTGATTTGATTAGCTCATTTAAATATCATCAAGTTGATCAACATTGGTTAAAAGATTGGGTATTGTGAGCAGACTACTCAGGATGCTTTTCACCTGACTACAAGTAGTATTCCTACCTGCTTTTCTGAAATCCTCAACTGAAACTGATATGGATCTGTTAGAAGAGAAAACAGGAAATCCAGATTGCAAGTCCTTCTTTATACCCATTTAGTGATACTAGAAAATATAAAAGGTACTATATATTTGAAAGGAAACTTCATATACCAGAAAAAGAAACACAATATATTAAACTCAATGATTCTTCTGCTTCGACTTGATTCTTTTAGGACAATGGACTCTGTCAAAACTAAAGATTATCTTCAGAGTTCTGCTGATAAATATAAAATTGCCATAGCTGCCCAGTCCTCATTATCTGACATGACTCTTTCACAAAGTATCAGCTATCGATTTGAATATTTTGAACATATTTATTAAGGTATAATTCACTTACTATAAAATTCATCCATTAAGAGTGTACAATTCATTCTTTTAGTATATTCACAGTATATTTTTTGGTATATTCATATTTAGCATAGTCACAGTATATTCACAGCGTTATGCAACCATTGTCAATACCAAATCTTAGAATGTTGGTGTTCTCTTTGAAAGAAACCCCATATCCATTAGACTTACTCCCTATCACATCCCTAAACCTAGGCAACCACAAATCTACCTTCTCTACGTGTCTACAGATTTGCCTGCTCTGCACATCTCATATAATGTAAAATACAAGTTTCACATAATACATGGCATTTAGTGACTTTTTTCACTTAAAAAAGTTCACTTTTTGGTTCTTTCTTTTTATTGTTGGTTCTTTTTATTGTTGAAATATTCCATTGTATTATCATGTTAATTGTGCATTTTCCATAGTTTTCCATCGCTATACTCTTTCATGTTGAGGACATTCCTTTATAATCCTAGCTTGGTGGGTAGTGAGAGAGGGTTGGATTCTGTCAAACGTTTTTTCTGCATCTGTTGAGATGATCATATGGTTTTACACTTTATTAATTACAATAATGTATTACATTAATTGATCTATAGGTATTAAACCAACTTGCATTCTTAGGATTAGTCCCACTTTTTCAGAGCATACAATCCTTTCCACATATTGCTGGATTGGTGTGCAGTGTTTTACTGAGGATTTTCTGCACCTACATTCATACCAAATATTGACCTGTAGCTTCCTTTCTCTTTTGCTACCTTTGTCTAAAATAGACAGAATAATGGCTTTATAAAATACTTGGGAAGTATTCCCTCCTTTTCTAATCTTTAGGAGAGCTTAGGAAAATTGAAATTAATTTTTTTGAATGCTTAGTAGAATTTACCAGTGAAGAATCTGAACCTAGGGTATGCTTTGCGAAGTTTTTAATTACTATTTTTAATCTGTATTTGTCAAAGTTTTATTCAGATTTTCTATTTCTCCTTGAGTCCTTGATAATTTGCATCCATCAATTTATCCGTTTCACTATTTGACTTGTTAGCATACAGTTGTTTATAATATTCCTTCATGATCTTTTTTACTATTTTACAGTTGGTAGTGATGTCCTCACTTCCTTTCCTAATTTTAATAGCTTTGACTGCTTCTCTTTTTTTTTTTTTTTCTTGGTCAGTCTAGCTAAATATCAACTTTGCCAATCTTTGTAAAGAAACAATTTTTGATTTTGGTGATTTTCTCTATTATTCTCCATTTCCTTTATTTCTGCTCTAATCTTTATGATTTCCTGCCTTTTGCTTGTTCTGGTTTTAGGTTTTTTGTTTTGTTTTGTTTTGTTTTTCTTGGTTAAGGTGGAAGGTTATTTTATTGATTTTGATCTTTCTTCCTTTTTAAAAAAAAATTTTTTTAACGTTTATTTATTTTTGGGACAGAGAGAGACAGAGCATGAATGGGGGAGGGGCAGAGAGAGAGGGAGACACAGAATCGGAAGCAGGCTCCAGGCTCTGAGCCATCAGCCCAGAGCCCGACGCGGGGCTCGAACTCACGGACCGCGAGATCGTGACCTGAGCCGAAGTCAGATGCTTAACCGACTGAGCCACCCAGGCGCCCCTATCTTTCTTCCTTTTTAATATAGGCATTTATTGTGATAGCAAAAGGGGTCTTCTTGGCTGTGTCTTTCCCTGTTTTTCTCAAACTTCTGGTTGCTGTGCCTTTTTGTTATTATCATACAGCTCTAAGTTTCCTCTTTTTTTAAAAAAAATTTTTTTGATGTTTATTTATTTTTGAGACAGAGAGAGACAGAGCATGAACAGGGGAGGGGCAGAGAGAGAGGGAGACACAGAATCTGAAACGGGCTCCAGGCTCTGAGCTGTCAGCACAGAGCCCTATGCGGGGCTCAAACTCACGGACCGTAAAATCATGACCTGAGCCAAATTTGGACGCTTAACCGACTGAGACACCCAGGCGCCCCTCTAAGTTTCCTCTTAATTGCTCTCCACCAAGGTCTCCACTATTCATCAACACTCTTAGCCATGTACTTCTCCACTCTGTCCCAAATAATATCTGTCCTCACCGGAGAGGGGCAGATCGCTTTGTACTTAAGGCCTGCTTCCTTCTGTAGAACTTCAGCACTACTGTCCCAAATCAGGTATAGGAGCTGGTAACCTCCACTTTATGATTGTCGATTAGAATCAACTTCGAGGGCCAAAAAGGTATGAACATGGGCTAGGCTGCATGCACCCTGTTAAAAGCAATCAGAGCAGACACAGAGCAGACCTGAAAGCATCACCCAAACCACACACAGACCCACCAGCATAAGGCTGAATCTTCACTGGCACAAAGGGCTTAAACACAAACTGTGTCCAAATGCTAATTCAATAAAAAGCTAGTTTTCATTTAAGCAATGCATGGACTTATGATTCATAGAAACTGTGATATAATAACTGTGTGTTTTTTTAAGCTACTATGTTTGTGGCCATTTGTAACACAGCAATAGAAAACTACTCCATCCCATGTACACTCATTTGCTTTATCCCAAATTACACATAATCTGAGAATAACAATTTTAATAGAACCCTACCCATATGATTACTGTAAACAGTTTAAAGTATCATACCCTCTCCCCCTTATCCTCACATTTTGGAATGTTTCAGTTCAGTTACCCTCTTATAATGCAACCCACTGCTTATGCAGGCATTCAATAAGGTCTAATTTGTGTCACCTCTGAAGACTGATAAAAATGGACCAATGTGTATGCTGCTTGTGTGTGTCTCTGACTCAAGAGTCGTATTTTCTGCCAGCCTCGATGAAATTGTGGCAAGCTAACATGTTAGTTTGGAAATGTGGCAAAACCCAGACCCCTCACAGTTCTTGACAATACTCTATGTATACGTATGTATCATTTTCATTCCTACTATCGATTATTGGTCCCTAATATTTATTGATCTGTATCATTAGAGTCTTTTTTGTTTGTTTGTTTTGAGAAAGAGAGAGAGAGCGAGAGAGAGCGCGTGAGCATGTCTGGGCGGAGGGAGACAGAGAGAGAATACCAAGCAGGCTCTACTCACAGTGCAGAGCCCTACACAGGGCTTCATCCCACAACTGAGATCATGATCTGAGCTGAAATCAAGAGCCCAATGCTTAACGGACTGAACCACCCAGGCATCCCCCACCAGAGGTGGGGTTTTTTTTTTGACAATTTTTCTCAAGAAATTTCCTTTAGGGATTATTGACTCTCTTGATTGCTTCTTTCATTTTATTATGTTCCTTTCTGGTCCTAAATTTATTTTTTTATCTCCTACTTTATTTATATTAACTTTATTTTTCTATCTTCTTGAGATGAATATAAAACTAAATAATTTTCAGTTGCTTTGTTTTTCAATATATATATTCATAGCTAAGTATGTCTGGCTGTAGTTGTATCACATATTTTTGGTCATTATGTGGTCAAATATGCTATTTTGAGATTTGTAAATATGTACAACCTTCTAGCTATAAGATGGCAAAGTCTGATGACCTCATGTAAAATACAGTGACTGTGGATGATAACAATGAATTGTGTAATTGAAATTTGCTGAGAAAGTAGAACTTAAATGTTCTCACACCAAAAAAAGATAAAATACATGAGGTGATGGATGTGTTTATTGACTAGATGGGGGGATCCAATGACATATATACATATATATATATATATATATATACACACACACATACACACACACACACACACACACACACACACATAATGATGATACTTAGCTTTAGTTCTAACAGCAGCTTTAGAAATAAAGCTAGGGCTCCTGGGTAGCACAGTCAGTTAAGCGTCCGACTCTTGAACTCTTAATTTCGGCTCAGGTCATGATCTCAAAGTTTGTGAGTTCGAGCCTCACTGTCAGTGCAGAGCCTGCTTGGGTTTCTCTCTCTCTCAAAATAAATAAATAAACTTAAATACACACACATATATACACACTTCTATATACAGAAATAAAGATATATATATATATATATATACACACATAAACTTTTCCTTCTTCTAAAGCTGCAATTAGAAATAAAGTTAAGTATTGTCATTATGTCCTCCAGGATTCTAAACACTTTGTCATAATTTCATTTCTAGCTACACCCTAGAAGATTTTCTCAGATAACCTAGGTAATTGTTTATGTTCAGCTATATCAATTTTGCTTTTTAACATCAAATTCAACATGAATTTGATTTTTAGAGTCACTCTTCCACACTTATTTTAAATTGCTGTTTCGATTACATATTTTATTTAATATTTTAAAATGAGCTTATGTGTGTGTGTCTGTGTGTGTGTAAAGGAGAAAATGGAGAGGAGAGAGAGATTGAGAGAAAAGTGAGAATCAGACTTGGATTTTATAAATATGAACATTTTTATGCTGTAATATATAAATATTTATACATCTTTACATTTTATGCTGATTTTAATGGCTTAAGATTCATATACCATATGGGATTATATATCTAGATCCCAACTTTTTTGGCACAGGATTGGGGTTTCAATTTCTTGTAGGTGATTTTTCCTCTACCATAACTCCTATAAGGATAAAAATCTTTCTTAATTAATTAAAATTAATTACCTTAATTTTGATTAAGGTAATCTATTACCTTTTTGTAGGCAATAGAGGCCCTGCTTTCAGTATCCAGACCCAAAAGACTATGTATGTGGTCCAATATCCATGCAACACCATGTCAGCAGCCTGACAGTAATTAATCAAATCTCTCTTTCAGTCCCTGTCTTTTCAGAACCTAACCATGACAAAACTTTGCAAGACAGGCTTCCTATGGAGAAGCCGCTATTTCAATATCAGAGTTAGTGCACAGCTACTGAATGGCATTTTACTGGAAGGAGCTGCAGTCAAGGACTCAGGCCCACCAGGCCAGTCATGCTTCTATACACACTTGAATTCCTAGTCCTAGGTACCTCTATGAAGAACTCCTTATCTGGGGTCTTGAATGAGGCAATTTTCCCAGTTCTGATTTAGTAATTTCCACTCCTAGCCTTTCCCTGCCTCCATGTCCTCAAAATGTCAGGAGTCTTTTGTTGGGACTCCTTGGTAGAGAGACAACTCCCCCCATCTATGCTACATCCATTTAGCCTTCACCCAGTGTCATTCTGTGGAGAAAAATGGCTGGTACCATTTTGGGCACCTTGATTGCATTTTCACAGTAAGTGAATAAAAACATAAATGTTACCTTTGGTTTGATTCACTGCCCTAACTAACCACCTTGACATATGGCATCTCACCGCATAGTAGGTGCTCTATTAATTAATGGATGGAAAGAATATATTGATGAATTAATAAGTGATGATCTAATAAGAGAAATGTCATAAGGAAATACGAGATTGGTGTACAAACGGAATACATTAGAAACGCACAACACAATAGGCATAATGTCTCCTTGATTAAAAAAAAAATTAGGAAATACAACATTTATCTTTCTAAGTGAAACATAAGGAAAAACACATCTTACTACACATTTGAAAGTGCTTGTGTAATGTAGCTACAATGCCATTTTTGGTTGTCTTTAGCAAAGTGACTTAATAAATACTGCTAAGAATTTATAAGGTGTTGCATGACAACTTTTTGCAAAATCACCTAAAGTAGTCTTCAGCAGTTTTGTAATTCACTACAATCACATAACATCTTGACATATTTTATGAACATAATACAGCCTAAATGTGAATTCCAAGTAGCATTTAGAAAATTTCTGACTGTGCTTTAGAACTCTACAACCAATATCATAAAATAATATACAAGTAATGAACTATAATATAAAATACTCTTATTTGGGGGTGTGTGTGATTTCTTTTATTGAGGTTCTTAACATATTTATCAGATTTTCACAGATTTATCAGAGATTTAAAACATATTTATTTAAAACATATTTAAAAATCTTCAAATATGACTTCATTCTATGTACCTGCAGAATTTTTAAAAATGTTCCCCAAAATAAAGATGAAGTTTCTGATTATTTGACTTTTAAAGACAGAAAATCTTAATTTATAATTTACTCTTTATCAGAGGAAGTTAAAAAAGGACACTTTCTTTGTGATTATTTATACCATAGAGTCATGACAGGAATTGAAAGAAAAATTTACTAAATTCATGAAAGTGTGTATGAAATGTAATAATTATTCTACACCTAAGATCTAATATTCTGAAGAAAATTACACCACAGAAAGCATACTTAATGTACTTCAGTTTCTACTTCCGTGGTGTTAAAAGGTTTTAAAGTGCTTTGATGCAAAATGGCAAATGACATACTTTAGAGAAAATCAATATTTCTTGCATTTGCTACTAAAAGGGAACATTTTTGTATGTCATTGTTGGGAGACTTGCTCATAGAGAAGAAGTCAGCTATATTTTTAAATTATTTCTTCTCAAAATCTTTATAATTAATATCTTACTTCTCCATAGGCAAACTTCATTGTCAACTGACTTGCAAAAGGATGATAATGTGGCAAAATCTATCATTTAATTCTGTGCTACACATCTCAAAACAATTGCTTTAAATCATGAACTAAGCACACAAAATAACTCACCATGATCCATAACTGTCTGTCCACTATGAATAAAGTAGGTCTTAGGTTTCTCAGTGAAATGATGCACACTTCACTATGTTTTTATTTAGTATGCTATGTTTTTTAATCTCCTATTGTAAATATAAGTGATTTTTCTATGAATTTGATATACTATTCTTTAAAGATTAAGATATTAACCATACTTGTAAAATATGACCATTAAAAAAGGATGGTTTTATTTAAGTTAATAATCACCACAATACAAGTCAGGAATCATGTAGCAGCACATACAAGAATTTAAAAATTTTTAACTGTCTTTTATATTTGTTATTGCAGAAAATTCTAAGAAAAATCTTCTGCTGCATGCATAAATTTAGAAAAATACGTACTTTATTTGAGGATCTTTTCAATTTGATAAATATTAATTGTACTCCTAATGTTTACCCTAAGATGAATGGAGATAAGACAGACATCTTCCCAAGTTTGCACATAACTAAAACCTTACTCTCAGAAGATGTATTCATTTATAGTTTTATAACTCCTTTAACTTTACAAAAAGAACTTTTACAAATAAAATCACACAATAAAATGCTGTGCCAAACACTACAAAATAGTTTAAAAATTAGTGCCTACAGATGTGCAAGCATGGAGACACTATAAGGTTTCTAAGATAGCACTTCTGACCATGAGCTTTCTTGCGGCCAAAGGCCTATTAAAAAGATGAGTTATAAAATTCATAACGTTCCTAATGTGAAAAAGGGTATATTTATAGATAAATACAGATGTACATGTACCTACAAAATATACTGAAACGTGAAATTAATTTTTATGGCACTACACATAGAGAGATTCTCAACTACATGTAGAAATACATTCAGAGACATGTTTTATAATGCAGTTTATTGTAGCATTCTTCAAGGTGAGCCAAAAACACGTTGATCAATACTTACTGAATGTTTGTGATGTGCTAATAACCATGCTAAATGTTTTATATTCAATATCTTAATTTTTTTTTAATGTTTGTTTATTTTTGAGAGAGAGAGAGAGACAGAGCATGAGCAGGGGAAGGGCAGAGAGAGAGGGAGACACAGAATCGGGAGCAGGCTCCAGGCTCTGAGCTGTCAGCACAGAGCCCAATGTGAGGCTCGAACCCATGAACCATGAGATCATGACCTGAGGCAAAGTCTGACGCTTAACCAACTGAGTCAACCAGGAGTCCCTTTATCTTATTTAATTCTTAATCCAAACCTACAAGGGGTACTATCTTACAGACAGAGTGCTCATGTGGATTTGCTAAATGGCATACCCAAGCTTTCATGGAATAACATCAGAAAATATTTCAAGGACTGTTATTATATTAGGCACAAGGATTTAAGAAAATATAGTCTTTCTAACTATGTGGGATAACTTAGAGATAACCTATAGATTTTCCAGATGTTTAAGTGAGCCAAAATGTAGCATTAAAGATACTGTTTCCCTCAATCAAGTATGTGATAAAACTTAAGCAGTGCCCTGATGTCTGTGGTTCTTTTTTATGACAACAAACTGGACTGAGCTGTTGTACATTAACTATTGTTCTGGATAGTCTCCATTTGTCCGTTCAGATCTCCTATTTTTCTCCATCCTAGTCTGTGCCCCCGAGCTTCTCTGTGTTAGTCTGTGGAAGCTGATGTTTCCATGCTCTCTCCCTTTGGCTTCTGATTGGATTTGGCCAATGAGAGACAATTCAAATAACTGGAGAATAAGACAGAGAAATCAGAGCACTATTTTTCTGGCTCCTTCCTTGATGCACATTTGTTTGCCACTGACTATGTTCCTCTATTATAGGACACAGTTCTTTTCTGTTAGTCCTCTTCTATAATTTAAAGTCTCTTTATCTTCCCTTGGCTTTTTAGGCTTAAGAGTAGTAAGGCTCTTCACTGTTACTATCCCTGGACATCTCATCATTCCTTGTCAGCTACTCTTAACACTGACCATACTACATAGATATCCTCTTCAATAAAAGTCTGTCAATCATTACCTTTGAGTGTGCTCTGTTTCCTTGGATGATCTAACCAAGAGGTCATGAAAAACAATTTTATACGTTTAAAGTTACTTTTAAAGTACATTTATACATACATAAAGTACCTTTATACATTTAAAGTTACATTTAAAGTTACTTGTTTCCCCCTTTTCTCTAGGTAGAATCTTGTATAAGCAAAATATCAGTGATAAACAGAAATGCTATTGCTATTGTTGGCAATAATTGAAGAAATTAAATTTAAAAATTGCAAGAAATCACAAAACACCAAAGGGTATTCATCTGATAATTTAGAATGAAAAAAATAATTTTACAGCCAGTGGGAATTGATAATTTGCCAGTCAAACAGCTACTTTAGGAGGTGGCTGGGTCAAAGTTGGACTCCTCTCATAAGAGGGGATAATGGTATTCCAGAACTGGAGCTGGATAATGGCCCAATCTCACTTCCTCTTTGAAAAAAGTTACTAAAAAAATCATTAAAGATTATGAAGAAGCAGTCTTCATATAAGGAAAAGGGCCAAAAACAATCCTTAGTTTATTGAAAAAGATAAGAAACAATACTGCATATTACAGGAATATTACTATGGAGATTTTGCACATTTATTAATAAAAGGTGTGTCTGTCCTGGTCTGAGTTGAGAAAAAGGGAATTTAAAGGATTAAAATTAAGAATAGCAAGTGAATTTATTCTGTGTTGGCCTTTTCCTTTTGGGGGTAACTATTTCATATTCTTTCATTACCACATCTACTTCCACACATTTAACTCACACAGCGGTAGACACATGACTTAATCTATGCAAGTCATTGCCCTTTCTTGGGATAGAAAAACAAAAAACAAAAACAAACAAACAAACACACCAAAAAAAGCTGGACAAGAAAGCATATCCTCTGCAATGAACTCTAAATATGAAACTAAGAGTTAACAGTAGCTTCTTCTCCAGTCATGTGCAGACAGTAGATGTCAATGGGAGAGAATGAAGTTAAAACTTAAGAGAAATACAGACAGGAGATCAATAGTGAGCTCTCGCGCTGTCTGAGTCTTGCCTACTAGTTGTTTCTGAGGCCCAGCTTGATCCCTTCAGGTCCCCAAATGTGAATGCCCAATCCTTCCCTCAAGCATATGAGGGAGTCCTCCCTCTAAATCAATAATCAATGTGGCAAAATCTATCATTTAATTCTGTGCTACACATCTCAAAACAATCTCCTTTTAAATCTCCCTAGGATGAAGCTAGCACAAATTGAATTTCTGTCACTTGTAATCAAAAGAATCCTGAAAAATGTAGATTCAGTGTTAAACTATTATATAGATGTTTGTATTTTATAGGCTTACAATAGGCTACACCAAAGTACCTAATCACATCAGTTGTTTGCCAAATTTAATATTATCTTTTTGGAAACAATTAAGAAGGTAAAAATGGATATCACCAAGAAAGATACAGAAATAACTAAATGTAACCATGGATCAAATTCCATGGTGAATAGAATACATTCCTAATTTTCATATGTTAGAGAAGTTTATAAGCCAAATATTTTTTTATTCTCTCCTTGGACTCCTTCAATAAGTACAGATTTCTGTGTGGTCACATAGTCCTATAAGACGCAAATCTAAAGAGATATAAGAAAATGGGGATTGCAAAGGCTTCTTATCTACCTCTGGTACCTCTTTGCATAATGCCTGGCTAAAGGAAGAGGGGGGTATGATTTGTGAAAAAAGAGGAGGAAAATAAAGGAGATGATTCAATGTCTGCCTCTGCTCACCTTCATGGATTGACTTTTAGCTTGTGAAGAACAAAGACCATTACAAAAGCCAAAGAGATATTTGGAGATTCACCACTATCCAATGATGCTGGAGAGCTCTGGTGATATAGCTCCAGCTGGTGCAGACATTTTCCCCATTTCTGGATGGAATAAGCAGAGCTCCTAGGAGGCAGTCAGTAAAGAGAAAAAGGTCATGGCACTTTGCCATGTGTACCCAGGAATGAGAACTTTGTGGAAATCAGCACTTTTCCAGAGGAACAATAGATAGCCCAGGAGAACATACAGGTATATACTCAGATCCACTTCTGAAAATATGAAAGATGTTTATGTATATATCTCCTAGGCATGATTAAAATGACAAGAAGCAGAAGAAGTAATATTCAGTTAAATGCTTCTCTGGAAACAATACAATTATTCTGAAGTAGTAACAAAGATTAAAGAAAAAATACATGAAATTATTCATGTTGCATCATTAAAGATGAAAAATGTGTTTTCTGTAAATAGTCTTAATGAAGTATTGTGTGGATTTATAATCATGGTTTCTCACATTTCTCTAAATATGCTTCAGCTGTGAAAAGCTCTTCCATTAAATAGTTCATTAAACTTATTTCACCCATTACAGAAACATGATTTTCATGACAAATTAAATTACAACTATTTTCCTTTTCCTTCAAGGAGGATACATGATTCAGTGAATTCCGAATTCTTATACCACATGTAAATTAACACTAGTGCCTATAAAAATCATTACAACAAAACATTTTAAGCACATACAAGTGAAGCTCAAACATCTAACAATCAAATGACCTCATAAAATTATCTGCATATTTTTAAGTTTTTACAAATTAAAATTTAGATATTACTCTATACTTCAGAATTCTGAAGAAGTACTCTTCAGTACCTACTCATTCTCATATTAACTACCTATTATGTTTGATAAATTACAAATCTTAAGGTGCTTAAGAAATAATCATATTATTTATTGGAGATACAAAATGTCACGAGGCTTGCCAGGTAACACTGTGTTAGCCAGATAAGATGTTCTGAATTAAGGCAATGAAGAATGTAGGTGGAAAAAGAAAAAAAAAGAAAAGTAAAATTCAATGGATAAGCCAGGAAGACCGTAGAGTAAGGAAAGACAGCTGAGGATCAGCAAAGTAGAGGAGTGGGGGATAAAAGTGGAAGAGAGCATGAAAGGGAATTCTAAAAGAATAGGGAAGATTACTGCTAAGGAAGCAAAGAAAGTTTCACAAAAAAGGGAAAAATTAATGGAAAAACATGCTACAGAAAATCCCAGTTCCTTTTTATTTAATACACAAAGTACTGAATCCATCATAGTAAAATCTTAATGTGATAAGTGAATAAAACCTTGTATTAAATACAAAGTGTTGTGAAGGAACCAAGTCCACGGAACTTAGTTCTCAGGAAACTGGGGGAGGTACTAAGGAAGGTATTTTCGCTAGAATGATGAGAGGTATAAGGCCTTATGTCAATGTATTGAGAAACAAACAGAAAATGATAGGTAAGGTTAGAGTCAGGGTTAGGGTTAATTGTAGGGTTGCATGGTCATGGAATGTTATTATACATTGAAAATGCATGCAAGGGGGGGGATCTTGAAAGGAAGGGATGGTAAGGAATCCAACAAAATAATGAACTTGCATAAAGTTAGTGTTAGCAATACAGAAAGGGGACAGTATCTGATGGAGTCTATTTTCCTTGGGAATTAGTGAAAACTACGATCTGCTAATAGTTAAGAAGAGTGGCTAGAGGGCTTCTGAAGACTTCGTGGTGATTTAGAATTTGCTGCGGAAAATCTGAGTAAGTGCTAAGTAAAGATAAGGAAAGTAACTCCCAATGCACATTAAAAACTCAATCCTTAATGTTTCAAAGAGTTTGGAAATTGTGTCTAATTGTGTCTATCAACTCCATTTGTCAATTTGAATGATGCTTGATATATATGAATAAATAAATAAACATAAAAAACCCCAGAAACAAGTCTTGTGGTCAAGAAATAGGGATTATAAGAGGATGAATAATAGAAGGTGGGGTCATTGGGCATCATGTTAAAGTCTTTCTACCACAAGAGATATTTCTGGAGAGCAAGCATTTGTGGTATGGGTGTTACATAAAAGTAATATAGACAAAGTTAAGTAAAAATCCCAAAGTCCTTAACTGAGGGTATCAGTGAGAACTCGATGCCGATACCTCTGTATTCTGTGCCCTGTCTTGTGTTCAGTCTTGGTTACTGAAAAGTCCCAGAAACTCTGACCAATACATGGGAATCCCTACCACAGACTATGGTCTTGTATAACATTTTCCACTAAAATATAAGAGCTTATTGGACAAAAAGTACATTGGGGGTGGAAAAATCAACAAGGTGAGTATGGAACATTAGAATTGTTGCCATTGCAGATAATGAAAAAATTATCAAATAGTGTCATACTAAAATACACTAATGTGATGTCAAAAGAACTCAGAAATCAACTTAAAACTGAACAAAACTTCAACTAGCCTAAGATGGAATAATTTGAGTTTCCAAAAGGGTCAAAATTGTAATGTATTGAAACCTTTCAAATATATTTCAACCTGAGTTCAGAAAGATACTTTGAAGTAAGTGGATTTTCCAACTTTGGCAAATTGTAGGGAGTCAATTTATTATCTTGAAAGCTGTTACATAACTGAAAGAGTCATATATTTATTCTGCCAAATCGAAGATAAGTACAAGCATTTATTTGTAATGTTATTCTAGCTAATAAATAAAAAGCAATAAAAGAATTTACAAATTACCAATTTGTATCTCCCAAAGTATTACCAGATTCAGGCACTGGGTATCAACAACTGACGATGTCATAAAAACAAGCCACACTACATACAGTAGGTATGGTCCTGTCAAAAGGATTAAACCTAAGTGATCAAGTTTCTGGTTCTAGTTTCCAGTGTGTAAAAATAAAGGGGTCAGAGGAACGTATTAGACTATACCAGAAGCAATCACAGAACAAAATTAGGCTGTGAGAAACTCGACAAATCAAAATAGTCCTTCTAAACATTAAATAGTAAGAAAAAATCAGGGATAGAAAAGAAACAACAAATGATCAAAGTTTTACGGTTGAAGAATTAACATTTGAGTGGTGAAACTACAAAGAATTGCAGGAAAGTGTTTAGTGTAAAATAAATTAAAAGTACCATAAAAATCTGAAAGCTGGCTAATTTTTGTGAGAGGCAGGTGGTTTTGATTAGAATGGAGTACATGGAGGGAGTCAAGTAAAATTCTATTCCTTAAGCTACGTGTTAAGTATAAGGTTTCAGTTTTATAACAATTCTTTAAGCTACATATTTGTTTTGCATACTTTTTTGAATCTATGTTTTATCTCACTCTTCGCAGTGGTTATGTTTGTGTGTAAAGTGTATGTAAAAGATAAAAAAAAAGGGGGGGGGAATGAAGCAGTTCTAGATTTAGGCAAAACTCATAATGAAGCCGCAGACAGGAGTTCTGAGAAAGAGTACTCAACAGCGATAGTCAAGGAACTGAGAAGCCCTCATCTAACTGGAGTATCCACCCAGATGAAGATGTCTCCTACAAAGATTGTGGACTTTGGAG
Source organism: Panthera onca (assembly GCF_046562875.1). Classification (NCBI taxonomy): domain Eukaryota; kingdom Metazoa; phylum Chordata; class Mammalia; order Carnivora; family Felidae; genus Panthera; species Panthera onca. The sequence goes on from NC_138343.1 coordinate 55,925,050, forward strand.
CACAAATAAAACTTTTCTGGGGAAAAAAAGCCTCAATAAATGTTTGGCAGATGCTTACGGTTATAGATGATGGTATAAGAGATGAAGAAATGACAGCACAGCAAAGACAATGACAAAAACAAAAACAAAATGATGTAATAAGAAGGTTTCTTTTTAAAATAATTTGGGACTTGAGGGGGTATCAACAAGAACTGTTTAAAGAAACAGCTCCTTAACTGTACTCATGAAATTAATCCTTGAAAGAGCTTGGAATTATTTTAATAGGATCTTCTCACAGGTTTAAGTCCCCAGAGTGGTTGGCCCCAAAGAGACATATTGTTCATTTATCTCAAGAAAGCAAAAGAAACTAACAATCATTATCAATAACATGTATTAGTCAACACTTTTGTGTTTGGCACTGTTGAGTGCAGTATACTGGTAGATAATACAGTAGCAAAGCAAATCCCATTATGGTGCATAAATTGTATAATGGAGCAATGCTGTATCTGCCAGTAACCCCCAGTGGCTATAGAAAAGCTTCTGTTTAGCATTTACTAAGCAACAGTCATGCATGATAATCCAACGAGCCCTGAATCTGTTTATGCACCAGAGAGAACAGAGGTACCATGTATATTACCCAACAGTCTGATTTTAAAAGAAATAGAAGTTACTGAAATGAAATGCACACTACAAATGCTAGCCTGCATTTAAATGGAAAAATTCTCCAAGGAACTCAAAATTCGGCATTCCTGACGTCATTTTTATCCCAAACTCCTGTAAATGAAGGTGGAAGCATCACTGATTTGCGGTATATTTAGGTATATGACTTTAGCAAGTGTCACAAAAAATACTGACCAACAAGTACTCTAAATACCACTCTATAGGGCTAGAGTGGCAGGTCCTCCTAGGAGAAATAAAGTTATCACAGGTATAATATCATTCCCACAACCTATGGGTGACACAGTAATTGGGAACGGCAGAACGTGTCCCATCCATCCTTCATTGCAACTCAGCTGCTGCTCAGCCATGGGGAACATAGTTACAGTACCATCTGGGCACCTATTTGAAGCACAGCACCCTCCTAAAAGGATAGCACTGCCATAGTCTATCTCACTGAACAGTACATGTAACTCTGTTTGTGTTACACTCAGTTATATTCTCTGGGCGAGGTCCTGATGAGTATATTCATAAAACCTTTGAGCTAGAATTGGCCTTAAAGGTCACCTAGTTCATACACAGAGCTGCTAATGGTGTAATTGCATCATAGTACTCTACATGCTTTTTTTTTTTTTTTTTTTTAGTTAGGTTGTATAACATACATAAAAAACTATCAATTTCTAATAATTTTAGCATGAAATATCAATATTTATTTAATTACCTTGGTGCTACTCATGAGGAAAATAAAAGTAATAGTAATTTGAAACTATAATTCCATTGGTACTTATAAAATTACGAAATTAATCTACTTAAGTTGCTCACTCCATAGAAATGAGGTTGTTGACATTTTTCGTCTTCTTCTCAATAAACTATGTTTCTCTGTAATTACTTGATAGCCCGTATGCTTGCAATTCATAGTTGCAAGTGAGCTGCCAGAATTCCCACTTAATAATCATTATGATACAAATTTTTTACCACAGAAAGTACCAAGGTTTCCATATTATCTCATCGTTATCAGAAGGTAGAGCACAGAGTTAAAAATTACAGATGCTAGAACCAGATGACCTAAGTCCCATCCTTGCTTTACTTCTGGAGTCCTTGGAAATATACTTCACTCTCCTATACTGCCATTTCTCTACTGATAAGGCAAGGTTGGTAATAATACTATGATTTATTATAAGGATTCCATAGAAAACATCAAGAATAGTGCTTATCAACTACTAGGTATTTATCCAAAGGATACAGGTGTGCTGTTTTGAAGGGGCATATGCACCCCGATGTTTATAGCAGTACTATCAATAATGGAGATATATATATATATATATATATATATATATATATATGTGTATATATATATATAATGGAATATTAGCGATCAAAAAGAATGAAACCTTGCCATTTGCAACCATGTAGATGGAACTAAAGAGTATTATGCTAAGCAAAATTAGTCAGAGAAAGACAAATATCATATGACTTCACTCATATGTGGAATTTAAGATACAAAACAGAGGAACATAAGGGAGGGAAGCAAAAATAATATAAAAATGGGGGGGACAAAACATAAGAGACTTTTAATTATAGAGAAAATCAGCATTGATGGAGGGGTTGTGGGCAAGGGACATTAAGGAGGACACTTGTTGGGATGAGCATTGGGGGTTCCATGTAGTGGATGAATCACTGGATTCTTTTGAAACCATTATTGCACTACATGCTAACTAACTTGGATTAAAAAAAAAAGAATAGTGCTTTTCAAAGCTCCATACCATATTAATCATCAATTATAATTATTATCCAGGTTCTGGGTAATGAAACCTCACTAAATCAAGGAGCCTCTAGGTGGATGCACAGGGTTGGGCTTTTGTAGGGAGCAAACTTCAAAGCTAGTATAAAATTACCCTACTTGATAGCGAGGACTATTATTGTTGATCTCTAGTCACATCCAATTACACATCTCCTAAAGTCCTGTCTCCTATGTGCTCCAGGGTTGTTGTTGTTTTGTTTTGTTTTGTTTCCCTCTGCCATTCTGTTTCCAATAGTCCTTTAGAGTCCCTAGCAATATAAGAATCCCTTATTCACATCCCCCACAGTCAGAATTAGTGGATTTGGAGTTTGGCCCTGGATATCTTGCTGCATAACTCATCCAAATGGCATTTACTGTGCTATGATAATCACAAAGAGGCCAATAAAATCATATTCTTGAGAATGATTTGATGAACACAACCTGGAAATAGGTAATAACTTTAAGGAAATAAACATCTCCAAATAGGTGATCAGCTCCAAATGTTTTCTCTCAGCACCCATTGACATCAGAAAGTGTTGGCACCAACATTACACAAAGCAACTTTACTAGATTCTAAAAAAGTTTCCTATAAAGTTGGATTGTTAAGAACTAATATATGTTATTTTATTTCCCTTATGGTCTCTGCTCATGGGAAAAACATACTTCATGCTAATCAGAATTGCCCTCCTAATGGGGGTATACAGGAACTCTCTGTTACTTTCTGCTCAGTTTTGCTGTGAACCTAAAACAGCTCTAAAAAAATAAACTTTATTAATTAAAAAAAATACCTACTTGATTCAAAGGAACATAATATTTCATTGCATTTCTGCCTCTCCTATTGCATGTTTTCCTAAAACCTTCTTTCTCTGGAATAGATATGAATTTATAAATGACCTTTATCTTAATCACTCTTCCCTGACTCTACCTTATAGGTAAAAGTGAAAAAATGCGCTGAACAATGAAAGGGCAAGGTAATCATTTAATTTCCATTGCTAAAAAAGGAATTATAGTTTTAGGATCAATTAGCAGTTCATTTGTAAGGCATATGAATGTTAGATAAGGATAATATAAAGAATATCCACCGTCTCGCCTCTAGCTTTCATTCAGGCATTAATTTAGATAAAACCACTATGGACTACCAGACAGGTTAATTTCGAAAGGGCTGATGGCAAGATTTGGAGAGTTTTATATTACTGGTTTATTTAATATTGAGAAATCAATGGAAGGCTAAGTAGATGTTTAAATATTTGTATTTCACATTCAGTTATGAACAACTGACAAATTAAGGTACTCCACCTTTTATTCAGTTAATTAGGCACAAACTATTCAAAAAACCATAAAGCAACTTTCAACAATATATATTGTAAAACAGAATAAAAAATAAGTGGAAAGACTGCTCTGACCTTAGGTAAAGTAAGATAAAGTCAAGAAAAAGAATAATACGCAAAACACAAGTCTCAGGTGGCTTCCCCAAATCCAGGGGTAAAATTTAGAGTTTCTACATGAATGGATAAACTTCAGGAAATTCTCTGTCAATGCCACTTCTCTCAACCAAGCTTTTGAGAGGTATTAGATATCAGTAAGTCTGAGGTTAAATCATCTGACGAATGCCTAGAATTCAGATAGTCTAGATAGCAGATTGAGGTAAGATCCATATTTTTTTTTAAACAGGGTTAATGGCTGACAATAAGATAGACGTTCTCTTATTAAAGAAAGAAAAACAAATAACCTGGTTCTTACCATCTGAAGAGATGACCAGTACTTCTGCATAGAAGTAGATGGAAAAGGGATTTATTGCAAAGATTCTAAATGCATTTCAACACAGTGACTAACAGTCTTAAATTCTAGGTCATAGAGCTCTGGTTTTCTTCAAAGTACCACAGCTATGACTATGGATGAAAAGGAGACATAAAAGGAACATTTGTGTTTACACAACTCTTTCTGCCAGAAGAGAACTGGGCCAATTATACAGTTGTCTATTAAGGCACCTATTAAATTTCTATCAACTCAATAACAAAAATGTAATATGAATACAGGAAAACACATATGTATCTGCTATCTATAGTAAATGTGGGTAATGGGGAAGAGATAGGGTACTTGTTCAGATCAGAAACTAGAGTCAAGTCATTAAAGCTCAAATTCAAAAGACAAGCTAAAACGCACTTCTGTTTTGCCCCTCTGAAATTTATAATTTTATGTGTACCACTGTCACTCCTTCCCCACACCAAAATCAAACCAAACAAAATTGTTCTACAGACCATGACACATGAAAAGAATTAGTTGAGATTCTAGAAAAGCAGGTGTTTCTATCAAGTTGACACATCTTAGTCCAATACTAATTCTTGTTCATATCTTAAAAGCCTAGGAAAAGCCAGGGAATATCACAAACCAGTTTATGATTTTCTTAAAATATTTTCTCCTTAGGGTTGTCGTGAGTATGACACTGATCAGTAACAGAACAGATGTGCCCAAGGCCTGCCTTTTCCTCACATAGGATATTATCTTGAAAGGCCAGATTTACAAAAAACTGAGAGAAAAAGTTACATTCTTAAAATGGAATATAAATCACTACAATAAGCCCCTAAATTGAAAGAAGGGCAGTTTAGAGAGTTTTTATATTTAAAATAGAATAAACTACAGTGTAGAAGCCCCTGCGTGGCTCAGTCAGTTAAGTGTCTGACTCTTGATCTCAGCTCAGTCACGATCTCATGGTTTGTGAGTTCAAGCCCTGTGTCGGGCTCTGTGCTGATAGCACAGAGCCTGCTTGGGACTCTGTCTCTCCCTCTCTCTGCTTCCCCTCTGCTCACTCTCTCTCTGTCTGTCTCTCTCAAAATAAATAAACTTAAAAAAATACGCTACAGGGGCGCCTGGGTGGCGCAGTCGGTTAAGCGTCCGACTTCAGCCAGGTCACGATCTCGCGGTCTGTGAGTTCGAGCCCCGCGTCAGGCTCTGGGCTGATGGCTCGGAGCCTGGAGCCTGTTTCTGATTCTGTGTCTCCCTCTCTCTCTGCCCCTCCCCCGTTCATGCTCTGTCTCTCTCTGTCCCAAAAATAAATAAATAAAAAAAAAAAAAAACGTTGAAAAAATACGCTACAGTGTGGACACTGTCTTTTTTCACTCAAGAGTAGATTACTTCATCGATGCCTGTGACTTTAATAACTGTCGATGTGCTGATGACTCTGTATTCATATTTTTAGGACAGGCATCTATTCAGAACTCCATATATGAATTTCCATTTGCCAACGGCCATCACCAAGTTTCATCTGCAAGTATCTAAAATTAACATACCTAAATCAGAATTCACAATCAGGAGAACATGATTCTTTCCCAACATTCCCTAATTATAGTAAAAGGTCTTGTACTCCACACTCCATGCAGTTGTGAAAGTCCAAACATACAATCTTCATTGACACAGCTCTCTATTTTGCAGCAATATCAATCCTGCTGCTTTTCCACCTTAAATATCCTCCTTTCATTTTTATCCATCTCCACTGTCACCACCCCAACCCAACAACCTCCATCTCCTGCCTGGCACACTGGATTGACCTCCTAACCAGTTTTATAACATTCATTCTCTCCCTTTTTAAATCTGTAATACATGTGTATTTCAGTAAGACAACTTTTTAATAAATAATATATTACTCTGATACTAAAAATTTTCAAAAGCATGATTAGAATGAAGTCGTCAATCCTTGGTTCAGTTTAAGGTCCACAATCTTCATCTTCTATGTATTTCTAACCTCTTCTGGCACCACACCCTTCATTGCTCTTTGCTCTCCATACACACCAGCCTTTATTCAGTTCCTATCCAAAGATCTTCCTGTTTCAGGATCTCCACTATTGAATCTATCAGTCTATCAGTCTATCAGTCTACTTCTACCTTCCTAGGCTTTGCAAACATATCCCTTGCACATTTCAGATCTCAGTTCAAATCTCACTTCCTTGGGGAAGTTATATCCGATTTTCTAGATGAGACTAGAAATAATGAGACAAGGTCTCTAGATGAGATCCTATAATAAAATCCATCAAAACTACCATAATTAAATATTTCTATAACTATTTAACTACTGTCATTATCCCATAGGGATGTAAAATATCTTGGGGCAGGACTTTTGTTCATTTTTCTCACCCAGACTCTAGTTCAGTGCCCATTTTATAATAGGCACAAAATAAGCATCTTTAGACTAAAGAAACAGATGAGGCTATTGTGTCACAGCTGTAGATTTTTACAAAGATTAACAAATTGATGAGGAGAGAAATTTACCAATCAGGGTAGTCCTCCAACAGGTTCATGGGTAGAAAAATCTATCTCTAGTGCCTGAAAGAGCATGAATTTTAAAGTCATATTTACAGGAAGAAGAGAAGTAAAGCTCATTTGCAATGTGGCCTTGAGCTTAAAAGCTTCAGGTATTTGATCAGATAGTTCATTTTTTATTTATAATGTAGGGAAAGTAAAATATGCAAGGTATAAAAGCCTAGGCTTCAATAATCAAAATAATTCAAATTTTACCTAAGATACTCCTGTTCTAAAAGGTATCATTCTACCTAGCTAGATACAATAGTCCATCTCAGGTTATACTAAAAAATGTCAACAAGCAAGTCATTGAGGCAATGTACTCAAAGGAGGGAGTGAGGTTGAAACAGATGATATAGTACTTCCTAGGTAACTGCAAGGTCTTGGGCTTTTATGGAGTGAAACAGCGACCTCCACAGGTTTTGAGCAGATGAAAGTCACAGTCCACTTGAAAAGATCACTTTGACTGCTTCGTTGTGAATAGATATAGGCAATACAAAGCAAAAAGCAAGGAGATGAGTTGGGAAGCCACTGCAATGTCCTTGCAAGGGATGACAGAGGCTCAATCAAAGGGAAAGCCATAGTGGAATGGCGAGTGAGATTCCTGATACATACTAAAGGAGGAGTTCATCATGGACTTCTTGACTGATGAATATGGGGTCTGAGAGAAGGGGTAATCAAAAAATTGTTTTGGTCTGGCAAAAGGAAGAATTAAAAGTAAAGGAAATTTGTGGGGTGGGTAGAAGACCAGGAATTGAGTTTTGACACACTGACTGAGGGGATGTTCATTTTTATATATAAAAGTTCATCATTAAGGACCCAAAATTCAATGCAAGGGCCACATGGCTTTTCTTCTTCTTTTTTTTCTTTCTGCATTATCCTTTTTCCACACATATTCATAAACTCAAAGAAACAATCATATTAGCATAACATGATCTTACACTCTTCGAGCACTATGACTCTACTATTAAGTTACTCATATTAATAGAGCTTTTTCCCCTGAGTCTGTAAGACCTGAAATGTAAGCAAATGCACTAATTGTGCCATTGTTTCAGGTACTCAGCAACATTCTTTAATTAGAATATCTAAATCAAATTTTTTGCCTATGTTTATTTTTACAGTTATATTGATAAGATAATAGTAAAGCACTATATTCTACAGTAATTATTTAATCGGTCCCAAAAATACATGATCCTTTAACCTCATCAATTAAGAAACCCACAAACTTTGAACATAGAGGGAGTCTCAAAAACCCATTGCAATATTTAAATATTTATAATAGAGTGACTAATATATTGTATATGCTCCTATTTAAGATTTATTTTTAGAAATTATATCATTAAAAGTAGATAATTTAAAAATGTAAATTGTTTTGATTCAATGTTTCCAAAATAATCAGTGATCACTAGAATAATAATTGAAACAAATAATAATCTAAGGATGTTAACAGAATAATAACCAAACACAAAAGCAGAGATAACACAAGTGCAAAATAATACTTGCCCATTTGCACTAGTTAATATTTTTAACCTTTTCCATTTAATTTAGTGCGGTTGTGCACAGAGACAGACTAGCAATAATATTTTTTTATTTTTCTGCAAGTAAAAATGAAACTCTTCACTGCCTACAGTTGAAAGAAATGTACTTTTGAGATATACCATTGAGCATACATTAAGATATGCCATTGGGCAAATATTGAGCCACTGCATATAGCATACCAAAAATAGCTATGCAAATAAAATACAAAAATTATATACATTTTTTCTGGTGCCTCAAATACAGGTTTTCTTACATACTGAAGAAAATTATAGGGGAACAACTGGTGAAAAATCAGAGCTAAAGACAGGTGGCTTTTCAAGTTCCAGGCCAAATAGAGAAGCCAGGATTAGATTTACCCTCCTGACTGAAACAACCAAAAATAAATCAGAAAAAAAAATATATTAATTGGGCAAGGGGAACACTTTCCAAGATAGTGCTTATCAGTAGGTACTGCTTATCAGGTAATGAAGGAAAGCTCCCTAGAAACAGAAAACAGATGAGGTGAAGCCGAAGTCTACTCCAGTTTACTGCTTGACAAGAGTTTCTAGGCAGTGAGATAGGGAAGGAAATCACAGACAGATGCATTGCATTCTCTGAATTTAAGAGGCAAGCCTAGGAGTACAGACAGACCAAGGCATCTGGAGTCCATCTAAGAGTACCTGTGATCTCCAGGGTGTTCCCTCAAGTATTCAGCATAATACTGATTAGCAGATAAATATGAGGAAATTATTTGAGGTGGAAAAAACAGTCACCTGAAATGACTCAAGGGAAGAGTGCCTAGCACTCACACAGGGCTGGGAATAGTCCTCTTTCCCATAAGTCAGCTTGGAAAAACTAAAAATTCACATCTACTGGATATAGTGCCCATACACTATGGAAGGCTGTGTCTTAGTAGTGGGGAATAATTAGCCTTAGCTTGAATACTGCTCCAAGATTGCCTGGCATCCCATTAAAGCATGACCTGAAAGAATCAAACTGTCTCCAAGTAGCTCAATTGCAGTTCAGAAAAAAACAACAAACAAAAAACAAAACCAACTCATAAGCATAGCAATATTTATAACGATGCAAAAGTATCCAACACTCAACAATGTTAAATTTACAATTTGGCATTCAGCCAAAAATTTCCAAATGTGCAAAGAAGCAATTAAGTATGATCCACTATTTGGAGAAATATCAGTCAAATGAAATGGACCCAAAACTAATACAGATGATAGAGTCAATAGACAAGAACATGAAAATACTTATCATACTATATTCCATATATTTAAAAAGTTAGAGATATAGATTCTTAGAAGACCCAGATAACTTCAAGAGATGAAAGCTAGAATACCTAGGATAAAAAACAGACTGGATGGGATAAGTGACAGATTAAACATTGCAGAGCAAGAAATTAGTGAACTTGAAGATATAGCTAGAATATATATAGAAATATACATAGAAGCTATCCAAAATGAAACACAACAGGAAAATTTTTTTAATAAATGAAGAGTATTAGTGAACCATGGGACAACTTCATGTAATTGAAGCACCCACAGTGCACAAAAAAAATTTTTTTGAAGATCCTTTTTCCCAAATCTGTGAAAACTATGAACCCAAAATGCAAGTTCATCACTTACCAAGCACCAGAAACATGAACAAAACTACACCAAGGCACAAGTTAACTGAACTGCTCAAACCAGTGATGAAGAGAAAATCTGAAAAGCAGCCAAAGAATAAAAAATATTGGAACAAACAACAAGGATGCAGCACAGTTTTCATCAGAGATTATTCTACTGAGAAGAAAGTGAAACAAGACTTTCCAAGTATTGAAAGAAACAAAACTGTCCATCTATACAAGGTAAAATATCTCTTAAAAATATAGGTGAAATAAAAGAATTTCAGACATACTGAAAATATTCATCAGTAGTAGATCTTTATCACCAGAAATGTAAACAATGCCCTTCTGGCAAAAGAAAAATGATACCACAGGGAAATATAAATCTACAAAAGAATGAAGAACATGGAGGGGCACCTGGGTGGCTCAGTCGGTTAAGCGTCCAACTTCAGCTCAGGTCATGATCTTACAGTTCGTGAGTTCGAGCCCCACGTCTGGCTCTGTGCTGACAGCTCAGAGCCTGGAGCCTGCTTCGGATTCTGTGTCTCCCTCTCTCTCTGCCCCTCCCCTGTTCATGCTCTGTCTCTCTCTGTCTCAAAAATAAATAAAAAAACATTAAAAAAAAAAAAAGAATGAAGAACATGGAAATAAAAGCATATAGGAAAACATATAAGATTTTATTTTTTAAAATCACTTTGAGAGACAAATTGATTGGTTAAAAATACTAAGAAGGAAGACAATCAGTGAGGAAATAGAAGCTTCAAGAAGACTATCAACCACTTTGAGCTAAGTCTTCAGAACACTTTATCCAACAATAGCCCATACACACTCTTTCCAAGTATACATAAAATATTTACCAAAATAGATCCCAGTCTGATCATTTTTTCAAGTCTGATTAAATTTAAAATGATTCCAATCATTCAAAGTATGTTTTGTAACCACAATGGAATTAAGCTGTGTATCAGTAATAGACCTCTTGATTATCCCAAAATATTTAGAAAGTAAATAACATACTTCTGTATAGCATAGCAGTCAAAGTATAATCCAAAGAGAAATAAGAAAGTACTCCAAACTAAATGAAAATCAAAACGCAACAAATCAACACCTGCAATTTCACCAAAACACTCTGTAAGGGAAACTAATGTCAATATGTTCTTATATTAAGAGAGAAACGTCTCAAATCTATCACTCTTGGTTCAAACTTAAATAACTGGAAAGAAAATAACAAATGAAATCCAAAATAAGCAGAAGAGAAAAAAAGACTAGGGTGGATACAAATGAAATAGGAAATTAAAGAAAAATCAATTAAACAACTAAGTGGTTCTTGCTGAAGATGAATAAAAGTGATAAATATGCACAAACTGGTCATGAAAAACAAAGATACAAAATATCAATGACAGGAATCAAAGAAGTGACATCATTACAGAATCTAGAAATATTAAAAGAAAAAAATTTAATGTCATAAATAATATTGTTCTTATAAATTTGACAACATAGAAGAAATGGACAAATTCCTTGAAAAACACACTACAGCATATCTCATCAAAGAGAAAGTAATAATTTGTATAGTCTTATATCCATTTTAAAAATTTGTGTTTTACTGAAAAAATTTTCTACAAATAAAACCAGGTCAAGATGGCTTCACTGATGAATTCTATCAAACATGTATGGGACACACATACATACAAACTCCTCCAGAAAACTGAAGAGGAGCAAACCCATTCAGTCAGGCTAGCATTACCCCATAAACAAAAATATATAAGGAAACTACAGGTCAATCTGCCTCATGAACATAAATTCAAAAACTCTAAATAATATTTTAGCTAATAGAAATGAATATTGTATAAAAAGGATTACCAAGGGCTGTTTATCCAAAAATACAAGGTTATCTTAAATATTTGAAAATTAATCAACACATTCATTGCATTAATAACCTAAAAAGGAGGAATTATGTAATCATTCTAATCATCTCAAGATAATGAAGAAATATTTTAGAAAATCCAACATCCATTCCTTTCAAAAAATGATCACCAAACTGGGAAGAGGAGGAAAATTCATCGGTTGTATAAAAGGCATCTTCCAAAATCCTACAGCTAAAATTATACTTAGTGGAGTTAAAGGTATTGTACAAGGATGTTTAGTTTCATCACTTCTATTCAATCTTGCCCTGGAGGTTTAGCCGATATGGTCAGGAAAGAAAAAGAATAAATTGGCATCCAGATTTGAAAACAGAAGTAAAACTCCATTCACAGATGATGTGACCAATTATGCAAAATAGTCCATGAAATCTACAAAATAGCTACTAAGAGGTAGATCAGCAAGGTTATAGTATATTAAGGTCAATATACAAAAAGAAATTGTATAGTGAAAATAAATAATATAAATTGAAATTTAAAATACCATTTAAAATATCCAAAAATGTGAAGTACTTAGGTGTAAATTTGAAAAATATGTGGAGAACTACAAAATATTCTGAGGAAAATTAAAGAGGGTTTAAGTAAATTAAAAGATACACTGTGTTCAATAATAAGAAAACACAGGGCACGTGTGCGACTCACTTGGTTAAGCATCTGACTCTTGGTTTCAGCTCAGGTCATTATCTCACAGTTTTCTAAGATCAAGCCCCATTGTCTGGCCCAGCCCTGTGCTAAGGATACAGAGCCGGCTTGGGATTCTCTCTCCCTCTATCTCGGCCCCTCCTCCACTCATGCTCATTCACTCTCTCTCACTCACTCTCTCCCTCAAAATAAATAAACTTAAAAAAAAGAATTAGAAAACTCAATATTGTTAAGATGTCCTTTTTTCCCAAATCTACATCATCGGTATTCATTTACAGACTCAATGCAATTCCAATCAAAATCCCAACTGGCTTTTTTTGATAGACATTACCAATGGATGCTAAAATTCATACAGAAACTCAAAGGAACTAGAATATCCAAAACAACTTTGAAAAAGAAGAACAAAGTGGAGGAGTAAGACTACTTATTTGAGTCTTATTATAAAGATAGATCAATAGAACCAAAAAGAGAGTTCAGGAAAAAATCTACACATATATGTACAAATGCTTTTACAACAAAGGTTCAAAGTCAACTTAGAGCAATCGTTTTGGCAAATGGTACTGGAAACATTTGATATATATGTATGCCAAAAAAATGGAGGAGAGCAAGTAGATAAGTAGGAGGAGGTGAGGGGAAGGAGCGGAAGGAAGGAAGGAAGGAAGGAAGGAAGGAAGGAAGGAAGGAAGGAGAATAATTTCTTTCTAAGAACTTTACATTGCACATAGAAATAATCTAAAAATGGATCCACCTTGGGGCGCCTGGGTGGCTCAGTCGGTTAAGCATCCGACTTCGGCTCAGGTCACGATCTCGCGGTCCGTGAGTTCAAGCCCGGCGTCGGGCTCTGTGCTGACAGCTCAGAGCCTGGAGCCTGTTTCAGATTCTGTGTCTCCCTCTCTCTCTGACCCTCCCCCGTTCATGCTCTGTCTCTCTCTGTCTCAAAAATAAATAAACATTAAAAAAAATAAAAATAAAAATAAAAATAAAAACTAAAAAATAAATAAAAATGGATCCATCTTAATGTAAAACCTAAAACTTGAAAACTTATAGAAGAAAACATATGAGAAATCTTTGTGACCTTGGGTTAGGAAAAGATTTCTTAAATATGAAACCAAAAGCAAGTTCCATATAAAGGGAAATGTTGATACACTGATAAACTGGATTCCATCAAAATTAAAATTCTGATCTTCAGAGTAAGAAAATAAAAAGATAAGTGCCGGACTGGGAGAAAATATGTTCAAAACATATATTTAATAAAGGACTTGTAATCAGAATACATTAAAAAAATTCTAAATTCGGGACACCTGGGTGGCTCAGTCGGTTGAGCATCCAACTCTTGATTTTGGCTCAGATCACGATCCCAAGGTTGTGGGATCAAGCCCTGTGTTGGGCTCTGCACTGAGCATGGAGCCTGCTTAAGGTTCTCTCTCTCTCTCAAATATAAATCTACATTAAAAAAAAGAAAAAAATAATAAAATTCAAAATTCAATAATGAAAAAGCAATGCAATTTTAAAAAACAGGCAAAAAAAATCTGGGCAGTCATCCAAAAGATGTACACGTGGTAAATAAGTATATGAAAGGATGTTCTATATTATTGGGCATTAGGGAATTTCAAATGAAAACCACAATATGACTCTATGACCCACCAAGTACAATGGTTAAACTTAAAAAGACTGACCACGTGAAGTATTGGTGATGATGTGGAAAAACATCTGCTGATGAAAATGTAAAATGATACCACCACTTTGGAAAATAATCTGACAGTTTCTTAAAATGCCAACATACACCTAACATAAAATCTTACCATTCAAATCTTACAGAAAAAAATCTTGCAAAATAATTATTCTGGATTAAGGAAGCCAAAAAGACCTTCCCCTTAAAAAGAAACACCACATACTGTATGATTCCATTTATATCAATTTCAAGGGTATGCACATCAATATATAGTAACTGAAAAAGAACAGCAGTTGCCTTGGGCTAAGGTGGAATTGCGAGGGTAGGCGTGAGGGTCTACAATAAAATATTTTGGAAAGGAAAACAGGTGTTATGAGGTCATCATCTTGATTTTAGTGGTGGTTTCACTGGTGCACATACAAGTAAAAGCTTCAGTTGTATATGTCATATATGTACAACTTATTGTCTGTATGTCAATTTTATCTCAATAAAACTGTTAAAAATAACAAAAAATGTAAAGTGCATTTTGACAGCCTACTCCGCTAATATATTTGTGTGTTAAAATTTAGAACTTGCTTCTAAGTATAGTGGACCTTTGGAATAATGCCATTAAATATATGAAGTAACTATTTTATTCTTCTTTTTTTTTTATTTTTTTTATTTTTTTTATTTTTTAATATATGAAATTTACTGTCAAATTGGTTTCCATACAACACCCAGTGCTCATCCCAAAAGGTGCCCTCCTCAATACCCATCACCCACCCTGCCCTCCCTCCCACCCCCCATCAACCCTCAGTTTGTTCTCAGTTTTTAACAGTCTCTTATGCTTTGGCTCTCTCCCACTCTAGCCTCTTTTTTTTTTTTTTTTTTTCCTTCCCCTCCCCCATGGGTTTCTGTTATGTTTCTCAGGATCCACATAAGAGTGAAACCATATGGTATCTGTCTTTCTCTGCATGGCTTATTTCACTTAGCATCACCCTCTCCAGTTCCATCCATGTTGCTACAAAAGGCCATATTTCATTTTTTCTCATTGCCACGTAGTATTCCATTGTGTATATAAACCACAATTTCTTTATCCATTCATCAGTTGATGGACATTTAGGCTCTTTCCATAATTTGGCTATTGTTGAGAGTGCCGCTATAAACATTGGGGTACAGGTGCCCCTATGCATCAGTACTCCTGTATCCCTTGGGTAAATTCCTAGCAGTGCTATTGCTGGGTCATAGGGTAGGTCTATTTTTAATTTTCTGAGGAACCTCCACACTGCTTTCCAGAGCGGCTGCACCAATTTGCATTCCCACCAACAGTGCAAGAGGGTTCCTGTTTCTCCACATCCTCTCCAGCATCTATAGTCTCCTGATTTCTTCATTTTGGCCACTCTGACTGGCGTGAGGTGGTATCTGAGTGTGGTTTTGATTTGTATTTCCCTGATAAGGAGCGACGTTGAACATCTTTTCATGTGCCTGTTGGCCATCCGGATGTCTTCTTTAGAGAAGTGTCTATTCATGTTTTCTGCCCATTTCTTCACTGGGTTATTTGTTTTTCGGGTGTGGAGTTTGATGAGCTCTTTATAGATTTTGGATACTAGCCCTTTGTCCGATGTGTCATTTGCAAATATCTTTTCCCATTCCGTTGGTTGCCTTTTAGTTTTGTTGGTTGTTTCCTTTGCTGTGCAGAAGCTTTTTATCTTCATAAGGTCCCAGTAATTCACTTTTGCTTTTAATTCCCTTGCCTTTGGGGATGTGCCGAGTAAGAGATTGCTACGGCTGAGGTCAGAGAGGTCTTTTCCTGCTTTCTCCTCTAAGGTTTTGATGGTTTCCTGTCTCACATTCAGGTCCTTTATCCATTTTGAGTTTATTTTTGTGAATGGTGTGAGAAAGTGGTCTAGTTTCAACCTTCTGCATGTTGCTGTCCAGTTCTCCCAGCACCATTTGTTAAAGAGACTGTCTTTTTTCCATTGGATGTTCTTTCCTGCTTTGTCAAAGATGAGTTGGCCATACGTTTGTGGGTCTAGTTCTGGGGTTTCTATTCTATTCCATTGGTCTATGTGTCTGTTTTTATGCCAATACCATGCTGACTTGATGATGACAGCTTTGTAGTAGAGGCTAAAGTCTGGGATTGTGATGCCTCCTGCTTTGGTCTTCTTCTTCAAAATGACTTTGGCTATTCGGGGCCTTTTGTGGTTCCATATGAATTTTAGGATTGCTTGTTCTCGTTTCGAGAAGAATGCTGGTGCAATTTTGATTGGGATTGCATTGAATGTGTAGATAGCTTTGGGTAGTATTGACATTTTGACAATATTTATTCTTCCAATCCATGAGCAGGGAATGTCTTTCCATTTCTTTATATCTTCTTCAATTACCTGCATAAGCTTTCTATAGTTTTCAGCATACAGATCTTTTACATCTTTGGTTAGATTTATTCCTAGGTATTTTATGCTTCTTGGTGCAATTGTGAATGGGATCAGTTTCTTCATTTGTCTTTCTGTTGCTTCATTGTTAGTGTATAAGAATGCAACTGATTTCTGCACATTGATTTTGTATCCTGCAACTTTGCTGAATTCATGTATCAGTTCTAGCAGACTTTTGGTGGAGTCTATCGGATTTTCCATGTATAATATCATGTCATCTGCAAAAAGCGAAAGCTTGACTTCATCTTTGCCAATTTTGATGCCTTTGATTTCCTTTTGTTGTCTGATTGCTGATGCTAGAACTTCCAGCACTATGTTAAACAAGAGCGGTGACAGTGGGCATCCCTGTCGTGTTCCTGATCTCAGGGAAAAAGCTCTCAGTTTTTCCCCGTTGAGGATGATGTTAGCTGTGGGCTTTTCATAAATGGCCTTTATGATCTTTAAGTATGTTCCTTCTATCCCGACTTTCTCAAGGGTTTTTATTAAGAAAGGGTGCTGGATTTTGTCAAAGGCCTTTTCTGCATCGATTGACAGGATCATATGGTTCTTCTCTTTTTTTTTGTTAATGTGATGTATCACATTGATCGATTTGCGAATGTTGAACCAGCCCTGCATCCCAGGAATGAATCCCACTTGATCATGGTGAATAATTCTTTTTATATGCTGTTGAATTCGATTTGCTAGTATCTTATTAAGAATTTTTGCATCCATATTCATCAGGGATATTGGCCTGTAGTTCTCTTTTTTTACTGGGTCTCTGTCTGGTTTAGGAATCAAAGTAATACTGGCTTCATAGAATGAGTCTGGAAGATTTCCTTCCCTTTCTATTTCTTGGAATAGCTTGAGGAGGATAGGTATTATCTCTGCTTTAAATGTCTGGTAGAACTCCCCTGGGAAGCCATCTGGTCCTGGACTCTTATTTGTTGGGAGATTTTTGATAACCGATTCAATTTCTTCGCTGGTTATGGGTCTGTTCAAGCTTTCTATTTCCTCCTGATTGAGTTTTGGAAGAGTGTGGGTGTTTAGAAATTTGTCCATTTCTTCCAGGTTGTCCAATTTGCTGGCATATAATTTTTCATAGTATTCCCTGATAATTGTTTGTATCTCTGAGGGATTGGTTGTAATCATTCCATTTTCACTCATGATTTTATCTATTTGGGTCATCTCCCTTTTCTTTTTGAGAAGCCTGGCTAGAGGTTTGTCAATTTTGTTTATTTTTTCAAAAAACCAACTCTTGGTTTCGTTGATCTGCTCTACAGTTTTTTTAGATTCTATATTGTTTATTTCTGCTCTGATCTTTATTATTTCTCTTCTTCTGCTGGGTTTAGGCTGCCTTTGCTGTTCTGCTTCTATTTCCTTTAGGTGTGCTGTTAGATTTTGTATTTGGGATTTTTCTTGTTTCTTGAGATAGGCCTGGATTGCAATGTATTTTCCTCTCAGGACTGCCTTCGCTGCATCCCAAAGCGTTTGGATTGTTGTATTTTCATTTTCGTTTGTTTCCATGTATATTTTAATTTCTTCTCTAATTGCCTGGTTGACCCACTCATTCGTTAGTAGGGTGTTCTTTAACCTCCATGCTTTTGGAGTTTTTCCAGACTTTTTCCTGTGGTTGATTTCAAGCTTCATAGCATTGTGGTCTGAAAGTATGCATGGTATAATTTCAATTCTTGTAAACTTATGAAGGGCTGTTTTGTGACCCAGTATATGATCTATCTTGGAGAATGTTCCATGTGCACTCGAGAAGAAAGTATATTCTGTTGCTTTGGGATGCAGAGTTCTAAATATATCTGTCAAGTCCATCTGATCCAATGTATCATTCAGGGCCCTTGTTTCTTTATTGACTGTGTGTCTAGATGATCTATCCATTTCTGTAAGTGGGGTGTTAAAGTCCCCTGCAATGACCACATTCTTATCAATAAGGTTGCTTATGTTTATGAGTAATTGTTTTATATATCTGGGGGCTCGGGTATTTGGCGCATAGACATTTATAATAGTTAGCTCTTCCTGGTGGATAGACCCTGTGATTATTATATAATGCCCTTCTTCATCTCTTGTTACAGCCTTTAATTTAAAGTCTAGTTTGTCTGATATAAGTATGGCTACTCCAGCTTTCTTTTGGCTTCCAGGAGCATGATAAATAGTTCTCCATCCCCTCACTCTCAATCTAAAGGTGTCCTCAGATCTAAAATGAGTCTCTTGTAGACAGCAAATAGATGGGTCTTGTTTTTTTATCCATTCTGATACCCTATGTCTTTTAGTTGGTGCATTTAATCCATTTACATTCAGTGTTATTATAGAAAGATATGGGTTTAGAGTCATTGTGATGTCTGTATGTTTTATGCTTGTAGTGATGTCTCTGGTACTTTGTCTCACAGGATCCCCCTTAGGATCTCTTGTAGGGCTGGTTTCGTGGTGACAAATTCCTTCAGTTTTTGTTTGTTTGGGAAGACCTTTATCTCTCCTTCTATTCTAAATGACAGACTTGCTGGATAAAGGATTCTCGGCTGCATATTTTTTCTGTTTAGCACACTGTAGATATCGTGCCAAGCCTTTCTGGCCTGCCAAGTTTCAAAGGAGAGACCAGTCACGAGTCTTATAGGTCTCCCTTTATATGTGAGGGCACGTTTATCCCTTGCTGCTTTCAGAATTTTCTCTTTATCCTTGTATTTTGCCAGTTTCACTATGATATGTCGTGCAGAAGATCGATTCAAGTTACGTCTGAAGGGAGTTCTCTGTGCCTCTTGGATTTCAATGCCTTTTTCCTTCCCCAGTTCAGGGAAGTTCTCAGCTATTATTTCTTCAAGTACCCCTTCAGCACCTTTCCCTCTCTCTTCCTCCTCTGGGATACCAATTATGCGTATATTATTTTTTTTTAGTGTATCACTTAGTTCTCTAATTTTCCCCTCATACTCCTGGATTTTTTTATCTCTCTTTCTTTCAGCTTCCTCTTTCTCCATAACTTTATCTTCTAGTTCACCTATTCTCTCCTCTGCCTCTTCAAGCCGAGCCATCGTGGATTCCATTTTGTTTTGCATTTCGTTTAAAGCGTTTTTCAACTCCTCGTGACTGTTCCTTAGTCCCTCGATCTTTGTGGCAAGAGATTCTCTGCTGTCCTGTATACTGTTTTCAAGCCCAGCGATTAATTTTATGACTATTATTCTAAATTCACTTTCTGTTATATTATTGAAATCCTTTTTGATCAGTTCATTAGCTGTTGTTATTTCCTGGAGATTCTTCTGAGGGGAATTCTTCCGTTTGGTCATTTTGGAGAGTCCCTTGCGTGGTGAGGACCTGCAGGGCACTTCCCCTGTGCTGTGGTGTATAACTGGAGTTAGTGGGCGGGGCCGCAGTCCGACCCGATGTCTGCCCCCAGCCCACTGCTGGGGCCACAGTCAGACTGGTGTGTGCCTTCTCTTCCCCTCTCCTAGGGGCGGGATTCACTGTGGGGTGGCGTGTCCCGTCTGGGCTACTTGCACACTGCCAGGCTTGTGTTGCTGGGGATCTGGCGTATTAGCTGGGGTGGGTAGGCAAGGTGCACGGGGGCTGGAGGGGCAGGCTTAGCTCGCTTCTCCTTAGGTGATCCACTTCAGGAGGAGCCCTGTGGCAGCGGGAGGGAGTCAGATCCACTGCCGGAGGTTTGGCTCCGCAGAAGCACAGAGTTGGGTGTTTGCGTGGAGCGAGCAAGTTCCCTGGCAGGAACTGGTTCCCTTTGGGATTTTGGCTGGGGGATGGGCGGGGGAGATGGCGCTGGCGCCTTTGTTCCCCGCCAAGCTGAGCTCTGCCGTCCGGGGGCTCAGCAGCTCTCCCTCCCTTTGTCCTCCAGCCTTCCCGCTTTCCGAGCAGAGCTGTTAACTTATGACCTCCCAGACGCTAAGTCGCGCTTGCTGTCGGAACACAGTCTGTCCGGCCCCTCCGCTTTTGCCAGCCAGACTCGGGGGCTCTGCTTGGCCGGCGAGCCGCCCCTCCGCCCCGGCTCCCTCCCGCCAGTCCGTGGAGCGCGCACCGCCTCGCCGCCCTTCCTACCCTCTTCCGTGGGCCTCTAGTCTGCGCTTGACTCCGGAGACTCCCTTCTGCTAATCCTCTGGCGGTTTTCTGGGTTCTTTAGGCAGGTGTAGGTGGAATCTAAGTGATCGGCAGGACGCGCTGTGAGCCCCGCGTCCTCCTACGCCGCCATCTTCCGGAACCTCTCTATTTTATTCTTCTGTAATAGCTAAAGAACTACAGTAAATGCTTCCATCTTTTGACAACAAAATTCAGTACCTGATCAGTTGTTGTAATTTAATTCTATTGTATTCTCATACAATATACTTTAGACATACTTTATGACTCTTTTGAAAGTTAAAGTATCCACGTATGTACCTAGAATTCATAGCTAGATCTGTTTATTACCATTTTAGGAAAAAATGTGCAATGTACTAACTCTTGCCTGAAATAAAAATATGCCAAATATGCTGCATATTGGATCACGTTTTTAAATTCTAAAATGAGTATACGGTTATAAAGCCTAAATGAACTGGATCTGCATAGAATTCATTCATTCATTCAATAAATATTTTTGAATGCCTCATTTATGTGTTACCTTTATCACAGCATACCTTATATAAAGTTATTTGATGGTGAGGTCCAACAAGTATTTTGTGAAAGTGGAAAGTATGTTTTAAGAAATTTACACACTTTAGGAGCACCTGGATGGCTCAGTTGGTTGAATGTGTAACTTTGGCTCAGGTCATGATTCTTGGCTCGTGGGTTTGAGCCCCACATCAGGTGTGCTACTGTCAGCCTGCCAGTGCAGATCCCACTTAAGATCTTCTGTCCCCCTCTTTGTGCCCCTCCCCTGCTTGTGCTCTCCCCAAAATAAGTAAATATTTAAAAAAATAAATGTACATACTTTAGATATCAATTTAATTTTCCTTTGGCAAGTTACATGATTTATTACAGTAGTTCTCAAACCTTAGCTGCACCTAATTCAACTGGGAAGAATGCTAAAAAACATATTGCTGAATGCCAACTACAGAGTTTCTGACTCAGAAGAATGAGCTGGGTACAGGGTATTTGCATTTCCAGTAAGTTTCCAGGTGAGGCTGGTGCTGCTGGCCCAGGAGCCATTCTTGGTGAAGCACTGATTTGTTAGAAATAATTTTATAATTTCCATGTGAATAATTAAGAAAATAATTTGATCCTGGGGAGTAATAAAGACAAGGTGCCTCAACAGAAAAAAAATAGGGAACACCTCTTACTTTAAATTTCACTTCACATATCATATCATGATTACAAATGTGAAAGTCTGTAGTTAAACTGAGCAAGCATTCCTATATGTGGCCATTTACACTTGCAATATTTCTTAACAAAATTGGGGGGAAAATGTCTTTCTGACTGACTTCTGCAGTTAATGGGAAAGACATATTATAGCAACTTTGATTGGACAAATGATTATGATTACTGTATGTTTGAGCATTCATATGGCTCAAGTCATCTATATCTCTACCCTGAGAATATTAAAATATCACAGTGGAGCAACAGAACCAGAAAAAACCTTTTGGGCACATGAGATTCAGGCAACACTGAATAAATAGGGCATCTCCACTGGGATTTATACACCAGCAAATCTGTTCACTGAGTTCTCATGAGGAGAGTGAAACAGAAGACTGGAACTTAAATAGAAAAAAGGTAATAAAATCAACCTCATATCTTATACAATAATCCTTTCCAAAAATGAAAAGAGTTATATAATGAAGGGTGGTAGCAAAATCTAATAAAGATGCTAAATTACTGTGTAAACTTCCTGTGTATTTTTATCACACTTATATAAACTACTTTGTGGTGACAAATAAGAATGATTATCCACCAAAAAGTTCAACAGAAACCATGCCTTCTGCAAAATGGTGCAATACAAACATTTTTAGAATAACAGAGCAGCCAATGCATCAAAATCATCTTTAGCCAGAGATCCTCCCTGGATTTTTCATGTAAATGGAAATATTTCACAGAAAAACTAAAATATGAGTCAAATTTGTGATAGCTATCTCTATATCCATCCATTCATCCATTCACATACCCGCGTTTCTATGTAGTTAGCTATCATTTCTTTTAAAGTACCACTTATTTCTAATTGATGGTATCCAAAATGCTTTGAGGTTATCTGGTTAAAAGCAACGAAGTTGCCCAGAGGATGGATTGCTTCAAATATCTCTTTTAATGGGATCTAATCTAAGGGAATTGTGCCACTACAGGTGTCGTACATTATGTACTAAAACCTAAAACAACTAATTGAATTAATGTTCTTTTTAAAAAATATTTATTTATTTTGAGGGAGGGAGGGAGGGAGGGAAAGAGAGAGAGAAAGAGACAGAGAATATGAATCCCAAGGAAGATCTGCACTGTCAATACAGAGCCCTACGTGGGGCTTGAACTCACGAACCCTGAGATCATGACCTGAGCCAAAATCGAGTCGGACACTTAACTGACTGAGCCACCCAGGTGCCCCTGAGTTAATATTTTTATGCACACATTATCTCACAGTATTCAGGCTCTTGTCTGAGCAGATGCTTCATGGAATATACGGACTGCTATATAAGCTCATGATTAAGTTAAGATCTAAAATTAAGAAAAAAAGGGCAAACTGTTCTAGTCCAAGTTTGAATTTCTAGGGACAGATGAGAATATAATTTTTCACATGGTTAAAATACATTTTTTACTGAGATAATATAAATTATAAAATGTTAATTTGGAAAAAATGGTTTCAGAAACATACCTTTAGGTTTAATATTAAATGTGGAAAGTATAATAAAAATACTGCTTTGTTTTAACCTCTTTCAGAGAATTGTGGCAAGGCATTTTTATGGAGAGATAACAAACCTTATCATCTTTCCATGTTTCTCCAAATGCTATTTTTAAAAAATTACCCACGGGGCGCCTGGGTGGCTCAGTTGGTTAAGTGGCCGACTTCAGCTCAGGTCATGATCTCGCGGTCCGTGAGTTCGAGCCCCGCATCGGGCTCTGTGCTGACAGCTCAGAGCCTGGAGCCTGTTTCGGATTCTGTGTCTCCCTCTCTCTGACCCTCCCCTGTTCATGCTCTGTCTCTCCCTGTCTCAAAAATGAATGAAACGTTAAAAAAAATTTTTTTTAAATAAATAAATAAAAAATTACACAGCTTCAGTGTTCATAACTGAATAATATTGTGGACATTTGACTCTCCCTAGAGACTTTTTTAAATGTGTGAAATAACTTAGATACTTGGTATTTATCAATTGAGAAAAGCTATCTGACAAGTTAGCAGGAATAATCAGAGATCTGACAAAATATTTTCACTAACAGAATCTGTAAATCCCAAACTTTAATGTAATCACAATTTACACAATTGGTAATGACGCTCAGGAGCTGGCAAGATGGCAATATGCCCACTCTGTGGATCATCATGTCTGAATAAGACATCTTTCATCATATTTCCCCCTTAACAACAGCAATTTGGTATCACTACATGGACAAAAGTGCCCTTGTGAGAGTTGTGTGATCCAGTGCCATATGCCAAGAGAACCAGGAAGAGTCTTGCCCACCTGTGTATGGGTAGACTTTGGTTACAGTTGTGAATTCTGAAGTAGCATATGAACCGACTCCTACCCATTTGAGCCATGGTCCAGGATGGTCTAGAATATTCTGTCTTAGACAATCACCCATGGATGAATGAGCCTTTGTGGAAGTCCAGGTTTTTCAGCAGAGAAGTTTCAACACACCATTGAAGAAAAAAAAATACAATTTTGCTGCACTGGAGAGGATAGGAGAAACAGTTTGATTTTACTTGCACTATCCCTCCAAGGCAACTTAGCTCAGGACCAAGAAAGAACTTCTTATCCTGTGATTTCTCCCATGCGGGAAAAATGACAGCATGTGAGTGAGCATCCACTACTCGAGCTGTGCAGGATGCTGCCAAAGAAGCCCATTTCTCTCTTGCCACAACCAGAGTACTGAATCATGAGCTCCATAATTCGGGGCAAGAAGAGATTATAGACAAAACTCTAGGAGGGCATTAAAGAGACATGAATCCTACTAAATGTGTCATGGATTCCATCAGGAGCCAGCCCCAAAACTGCTGGGGATGCCTTGCTTGCAGACTCCCACCCCACCGCCCTCTCAACTGGAACTGTACAGGCCTTACCCACACACACCCCTATCCTGTGGCTACCTCTCTATGCCCATTCTTCATGATGGCAGAGAGAGAGCTTTGGCAGACAGCTTAGTAAACATGTGCAGAAAACTGGCCTGAATCTGAAGACCAGGAAGAGACCACAAACTTGAGCTTTAGTGTCAGTTGTGGGAAAATAAAAGGGAGGCTAGGCTGTGAGCACCTGGCCTGCCATGTTACGGGATCAAGAGAATGAAAACAAGCTAAAGACATTCTGCCACAAAAGCAAGAAAGAAGAGTGAAACAAATGTATCCAATAAAAGGACTAGCAGGATATAATGGATATTTCTCTTCCAAAAGTACTTAATAAAGATTAGAGAAAGTGGCTACTACTTCAAATGCAAAGCCAGCAATACAAAACTTGAAAGAATACAAAAAATTAAGGAAGCATGACACCACCAAAAAAATCAAAACAGTTGTCCAGTAACTGATCTGAAAGACATAGAGATCTGCAATTTACCAGATAAAGAATTCAAAATAGCTGTTCACAGAAACTCAATGAGCTACCACAAGGCACAGAATGACAGTCAATGAAATCAGGAAAACAATACAGAAACAAATGAGAAGCATAACAGAAATCATAAAAAAGAACCAAATGAATTCTGGAGGTGAAGAATACAATGAATGAAAATTTCAAAATGCAGTGGAAAGTACCAACATCAAAACGGATCAAACAAAAGAGAGAATCTGCAATTTAGAAAGTAGGCACTTTAGGCACTACTGAGATTATCCAGTAGGGGAGAATATAGGATTAAGAATGAAAGACAATGAAGAAAGCCTATGTGAATTATGCTATACCAACAATTTGTGATTTCTTAGACTTCCAGAAAGAAGATAGAGGGGGGCGTCTGGGTGACTCGATCGGTTAAACGTCCGACTTCGGCTCAGGTCATGATCTCATGGTCCCTGAGTTCGAGCCCCGCGTCAGGCTCTGTGCTGACAGCTCGTAGCCTGGAGCCTGTTTCGGATTCTGTGTCTCCCTCTCTCTCTGCCCCTCCCCTGTTCATGCTCTGCCTCTCTCTGTCTCAAAAATAAATAAATGTTAAAAAAATAATAATAAAAAATTAAAAAAAAAAAGAAGATAGAGGGAGAGGAAGGAAGTAGTTAAAGAAATAACTACTGGGGCGCCTGGGTGGCTCAGTTGGTTGAGCATCCTTCAGCTCAGGTCATGATCTCACAGCTTGTGAGTTCAAGCCCCGCCCAGGCTCTGTGCTGACAGCTTGGAGCCTGGAGCCTGCTTCAGATTCTGTGCCTCCCCCTCTCTCTGCCCCAAACCACTCACATTCTGTCTCTGTCTCTCTCAAAAATAAATAAACATTAAAAAAAATTTTAAAGAAATAACTACTGAGAATTTCCCAAATCTGAGGAAAGATTTAGATATCTAAATTCATGAAGCTTATATGCCACCAAATAAATTCAACTTAAAGAGATCTCTCTAAGAAACATTAAAATAAAACTGTCAAAAATCAGAGACAGAGATTCTTAAAGGCAACAAGAGGAAAGAAGCTTGTAACATACAAAGGAACCCACATAAAGCTATCAATGGATTTTTCAGCAGAAACTTCCAGACCAGGAGAATGTGGAATAATATATTTAAAGAGCTGAAAGAAAAACTAACAATGAAGAATACCTAGCACAGTTATCCTTCAGAAATAAAGGAGAGATAAATACTTTCCCAGACAAACAGAAGCTGAGAAAATTCATCACCACTAAGACGTGCACTACAAAAAACAGTGAAATAGATTTTTCAAGATGAAACAAAATGATAGTAATTGGTAAAGAAAACATAGGAAACAGGAAAATACACAAGACACTGATAAAAGTAAGTGTTAAATTAAGAATACTCTACATCATAATATGGTGATATTAACCACTTAAATTTAGTATAAAAGTTATAGTAAAAAGGCATTAAAATAAATATAGCTACAAAAATTTGTTAATGAATACACAATATTTAAAAACAAGATAAACTGTGATATTAAAAACATACAGGGAAGGAATAAAAGAGTATTTGTATGCCTTCTAATTCAAATTGTTACCAGCATTAAAATAGATTATTGTATCTATAAGATGTTTTATATATAAGCAAAAATCTACAGTAGATACATGATAAAAACAAAGTAATCCAAGCACACCACTAGAAAATACCATCAATTCACAAAGAGAGGCAGGCAGCAAGAAAGGAGGAAACAACAGAGCTACAAAATAAACAGGAAAAAAAAAAGGACGGTATTCCCACATCCTTACATATCAATAATTATTCTGGATGTACTTGGATTTAATGCCCTAATTAAAGAACACACAATGGCTGGCTGGATTAAAGAAGAAGAAGAAGAAGAAGAAGAAGAAGAAGAAGAAGAAGGAGAAGAAGAAGGAGAAGAAGAAGGAGAAGAAGAAGGAGAAGAAGAAGGAGAAGAAGGAGAAGAAGAAGGAGAAGAAGAAGGAGAAGAAGAAGGAGAAGAAGAAGGAGAAGAAGAAGGAGAAGAAGAAGGAGAAGAAGAAGGAGAAGAAGAAGGAGAAGAAGAAGGAGAAGAAGAAGGAGAAGAAGAAGGAGAAGAAGAAGGAGAAGAAGAAGGAGAAGAAGAAGGAGAAGAAGAAGGAGAAGAAGAAGGAGAAGAAGAAGAAGAAGAAGAAGAAGAAGAAGAAGAAGAAGAAGAAGAAGAAGAAGAAGAAGAAGAAAGAAGAAGAAGAAAGAAGAAAGAAGAAGAAGAAAAGACATAACTATATGCTCCTTGTAAGACACTCACTTCATTTTTAATAAAACGTCATTTTTTTTATAATTTCTTAAATCTAATTTTATTTTTTTCATCATAAGTGTACTCTTTAATCCCCATCACCTATTTCATCCACCCACCCACCTCCCCTCCAGTAACCATCAGTTTCTTCTCTATAGTTAAGAGTCTGTTTCTTGGTTGTCTTTCTCTTTATTCCTTTGCTCATTTGTTTTGTTTCTTAAATTCCACATATGAGTGAGATCATAGGTTATCTTCCTTACTCTGACATATTTCATTTAGTATTATACTCTCCAGTTCCATCCATGTTGTTGCAAATGGCAAGATTTCATTCTTTTTTTGGCGCAGGATAATATTCCTATATAGGTGTGTGTGTGTGTGTGTGTGTGTGTGTGTGTGTGTGTGTGTTTATGTATATATATGTATACATGTATGTATGTATATGTATACATGTATATATGTATGTATGTATACATGTATATATATATACATATATATATACCATTCCTTCTGCATCCATTCATCTGATGATAAACACTTGGGCTGCTTCCATAATTTGGCTATTATAAATAATGCTGCAATAAACATAGGGGTGTAGGTATCCCTTTGAATTATCATTTTTATATTTTTAGGTAAATGCCCAGTAAGGTAATTCCTGGATCATAGGGTAGTTCTATTTTTTAACTGTTTTGAGGAAACTCCATGCTGTTTTCCACAATGGCTGCACCAATCTGCATTTCTACCACCAGTGCAAGAGGATCCCCCTTTCTCCACATCCTTGCCAACACTTGTTTCTTGTGTTTTTGAATTTAGCCATTCTGACAGGTGGGAGGTGATATCTCATTGTAGTTTTGATGGCAGTTCCCTGATGATGAGTGATATTGAGCATCTTCACCTGTATGTCTTCTTTGAAGAAATGTCTGTTCATGTCTTCTGTCCATTTTTTAATTGGATTATTTGGGTTTTTTGGGAGGTGTTGTTTTTAAGTCCTTTATATATTTTGGATACTAACCCTTTATCAGATATGTCATTTGTAGATATCTTCTCCCATCCTGTAGGTTGCCTTTTAGTTTTGTTGATCATTTCCTTCACTGTGCACAAACATTTTCTTTTGATGTAGTTCCAATAGGTTATTTTTGTTTTTATTTCAATTGACTGAAGAGACAAATCTAGAAGCATGTTGTTAAAGCTATTATCACAGAGATTACTCTATGCTCTCTTCAAGGATTTTAATGGTTTCAGGTCTCACATTTAGGTCTTTAATCCATTTTGAGTTCATGTTTGTGTATGGTGAAAGGAAGTGTTCATTTCATTCTTCTGTATGTGGCTGTACAGTACTTCCAAACACTATTTCTTGAAGAGACTTTTTCCGATTGTATATTCATTCCTCCTTAGTTGAAGGTTAGGTAAACATAGAATTGTCAGTTTATTTCTGGGTTTTCCGTTCTAGTCCATTGATATATGTCCTGTTTTTATGCCAGTACCATACCATTTTAATTACTAACACTTTGTAATATAACTTGATCTGGAATTGTGATACCTCTAGTTCGAGTTTTCTTTTTCCAGATCACTTTCACTATTCTAGGTCTCTTTGTGATTCCATATAAATGTTAGGATTGCTTGTTCTAGTTATGTGGAAAATTCTGTTGGTAGTTTGATTTGGGTTACATTAAATCTGTATATTGCTTTGGGTAGTATAGACATCTTAACAATATTCTTCCAACCCATGAGCAGGGAATATCTTTCCATCTCTGTGTTGTGCTGAATTTCTTTCATCAGTGTTTTATAGTTTCAGAGTACAGAGTACTGTACTCTGTCATGTCTTTGGTTAAATTTATTCCTAGATATTTTATTGTTTTTAATGCAATTGTAAATGGGATTGTTTTCTGAATTTCACTTTCTGTTACTTCATTATTACTGTATAGGCATGCAACAGATATCTGTACATTAATTTTTATCCTGTGACTTTACTGAATTCATTTATCAGTTCTGGTAGTTTTTTGGTGGACTCTTTAGGGTTTTCTATATATAGTATTATTTCATCTGCAAATAGTGAGAGTTGTACTTCTTTCTTACTGATTTGGATGCCTTTTATTTCTTTCTGCTGTCTAATTGCTGTGGCTAGGACTTCCAGTACTAGGTTGAATAAAAGTGGTCAGAGTTAACATCTCTGTCTTTTGTTCCTGACCTTAAAGGGAAAACTCTCAGATTTTTACCAATGATATTTGGCTATGGGTTTTTCACATAAGGTCCTTATTATGTTGAGACATGTTCCCTCTAGACCTCCTTTGAAGAGGGTTTTTTAGCATTAGTGTGTGTTGTACTTTGTCAAATGCTTTTTCTCCATCTATTGAAAGGATCATACGGTTTTTATCTTTCCTCTTATTGACGTGACCTATCACAGTGATTATTTCGTGAATACTGAATCACCCTTGCATCAAGGAATAAATCCCACTTGATCATAGGGTATGATTTTTTAAATACATTATTTCATTCAGTTTACTAATATTTTGTTGAGGATTTTTGCATTTCTATTCATGAGAGATATTAACATGTCGTTCTCTTTTTGTGGTGCTATTATCTGGTTTTGGTATTGAAGCGATTCTGGCCTCAAAGAATGAATTTGGAAGTTTTCCTTCCTCTTGTATTGTTTGGAATAGTTTGAGAAGAACGGGTGTTAACTCTTTTTTTGAATGTTTGGTAGAATTTGCCTGTGAAGACATCTGGTTCTGAAATTTTTGTTTTGGGGGAGTTTTTTTTTTTTTTTTTTATTACTAATTCAATTTCATTGCTGGTGTTTGGTCTGTTTAAATTTTCTATTTTTTTCCTGCTTTAGTTTTGGTAGGTTATATGTTTCTAGAAATTTATCCATTTTTTCTAACTTGTCCAATTTATTGCCATATAAACTGGTTTTTATAATATTCTTTTTTCTAAGGCTTATTTTATTTTGAGAGAGAGAGAGAGAGAGAGAATAAGAGCGAGCGTGAGCAGAGGGGTGGGGATAGGCAGAGAGATGATCCCAAGGAGGTTCTGTGCTGACCCTGGAGCTGCCAATGCAAGCAAGGCTCAATCTCATGATTTAGGTGTAAGGTTAGGTTGTTTATTTGAGATTTTTCTTACTTCTTGAGGGAGGCCTGTATTGTTGTGAACTTCCATCTTAGAATAGCTTTTGCTGCATCCCTAAGATTCTGGATGGCTGTTTTTCTATTTTCATTTGTTTTCATGTAATTTTTTCTTTTTTCTTTGATTTCTTGGTTGACCCATTCATTGTTTAATAGCGTGTTATTTAACCTCCATGTATTTGTGTTCTTTCCAGATTTTTTCCTGCGGTTGATTTCTAGTATCATAGCGTTGTCATCAGGAAAGATGCAATAATATTATTTCGATCTTTTTGGATTTGTTGAGACTTGTGTTGTGGCCTAATATGTGATCTGTTCTGAAAAATGTCCTGTATGCACTTGAAAACAATGTGTATTCTGTTTTAGGACAGAATGTTCTGAATATGTCTAATAAATACATCTGGTTGACTGTGTCATTCAAAGCCACTGCTTCATTGATGATGTTCTGTTTGTATGATCTGACCATCCATGTAAGTGGGGAGTTAATGTTCCCTACTTTTATTGTACTGCTATCAATTATTTCTTTAATGTTTGTTATTAACTGTTTTATGTGTTTACGTGCTCCAATGTTGGGTGAATAAATATTTGCAATTGTTATACCCTCTTGTTGGATTGTTCTCTTTATTATTATATACTGTCCTTCTTTGTCTCTTGTTAACAGTCTTTATTTTAGTCTATTTTGTCCAATATAAGTATTGCTACCCTAGTTTTCTTTTGGCATCCACTTGCATGATAAATATCTCTCCATCCTCTCACTTTTAATCTGCACGTGTCTTTTAGTCAAAAAGGAGTCTCTTGTAGGAAGCATATAGATGGGCTCTTATTTTTTTTATCCACTCTGTCACCCTAAATCTTTTAATTGGAGAATTTAGTCCATTTACATTCAAAGTAATTATTGATAGATACGTATTTGTTGCCATTTTGTTACTTATTTTGTGATTGTTTCTATAGATTTTCCCTGATCTTTTTTTTCTCTTGCTCTCTTTAACAGTTTATTGGCTTTCTTTAGCAATATACTCGGATCCCTTTCTCTTTACTCTTTGAGTATCTGTTACTGGTTTTTGTTTTATAGTTACCATTAGGTGTGTATATAACATCTTCTGCATATAACAGTCTATATTAAGTTGATGGTTGCTTAGGTTTAAGCCCATTCTTCACTCCTCTCCCTCCTATGTTTTAGACATATGGTGTCATATTTTACATGATTTCATTCTGTCAATCCTTTGACTGATTTTTATATAAATATTTTTATTGCTTTTGTGTTTTTTAATTCTCACTCTCAAATACCATCTTCCTTTCCACTCAAAGTGTTCCCTTTAATATTTCTTGCAAGGCTGGTTTACCAGCCTTTAGTTGTAATGAACTCCTTTAGTTTTTGTTTGTCTGGGAAACTATCTCTCCTATTTTGAATGATAGCCTTGCTGGGTAAAGTATTTTGGGCTACAGATTCTTCCCCTTCAGCACTCTGAATATATCATGCTACTCCTTCTGGCCTGGAAAGTTTCTGCTTGAAAATCTGCTGATAGCCTTATGGGGTTTCCCTTGTATGTATATGTCTTTTCTGTTGATGCCTTTAATTTTTCTTTTCTTTGTTGTTACTTTTTGCTGTGTTCATTACTATGTGTCTTGGTATGGACCTCTTTGGGTTGTATTTTTGTTGGGGATCTCTGTGCCTCCTGGATATGGATATCTGTTTACTTCTCCAGACTAAGAAAGTTTTCAACTATTATTTCTTCAAGTAAATTTCTGTCTAAATTTCTGAAATTCCTATAATGCAGATGTTAGTACACTTGATGGAATCACTGAGTTCCCCAAGACTATTCTCAATTTGCATAATTTTCTCTCTTCTCCTTTGCTCAACTTGATTACTTTCCATGACTCTTCCAGGTCATTAATTCATCCCTCTCCTTCATTTGGCCTGTTACTTATTCCATAAAGTGTATTTTTAATTTCATTTTTTATGTTATTAATCTCTCATTGGTTCTTTTTTATATCTGTGTTAAGGGTCTCACTGACATACTCCACGCTTTTCTCAAAACCAGTGGATATCTTTATAATTATTACTTTAAACTCTCTACCACACGTTATTTATATTTGTTTCACTTTGGTCTCTTGCTGCGGATTGGCCTGGTTCTTTCATTTGGGAGATATTTCTCTGTCATTTTGTCTGACTTTCTGTGTTTGTTTCTCTATGTCAGGAAAGTCAGCTACTTCTTTTGCTCTTAATGATAATAGCCGTATGAAGAAGAGGTCATGTAGTGCCCTGCTGGGCAGTGTCCCCCATTCCCTAGGGCCTGGCACTTCAGGGAATGTCTCCTAGATGTTTTGCATGTGCTTTGCTATTGAGCCTTGGACTCTTTTTCCTTCAGTCTAATTATCTGCAGAGGCTCTCTTTGCCTATCATGGGCAGTGAGGTGTTCAGTGGTCTGCTTGTGAAACAAGACCTGCCCCCACTGTTGCCAGAACTGAAGTCCCACAAAACACATGGGTCAGGAGATGCATTGTTGGCAGGATTTGTGCTGATCTTCTGGTGGAGGGGTCTGAAGTGCCTGGACTGGGGCCAACCTGACTGGGAAGGGCAGATATGCCAAAGCATGGGAGGCAAGGCTCAGAGCAAGCAAGTTAGGTAAGGAGTGCTGGTATTGTGCTGGCTGCAGCAGGTGGCTGTTATTTATCCTGGTGGGGAAAGGAAATGGAAATGGTACCTGCCAGCTCTTTGGTCCCTTGTGGTATCTTCCTGCGAGTCTGTCTCTCCAGGCTATGCTCTGACATGAACAAATCATCCTTGCTCCCATCTGCCCCCATTGTTTTTCAAACTGCTAGTTCTAGGCTGTATCCACACAAGCTGTTTGTTGTTTTGTCTCTTTAAAGCCAGGGACTTTTGTTTTTCAATGCCCTCCATGCTCTCCCAAACTAAGCCCACAGATTTTTTAAGATTCCAGGCTCCCACTGGTTTTAAGAACTCACGAATTTCAACCCCTCTCAATTTCAAAGTAAATATTGCGGAGATTAATTCTCTCTGTTTGTGGGTTCCTCAGCATGAAAGTCTATTTTCTGCCCTTTGTACAATGGGCTCCTTCCCCACATTGAATAGCCACAGTCCGTTTTGCTCCGAGGTCACATCTTCACCCTTCTTACCTTCTTCTATTTGGTTTCTTCCCTGCTTTTAGTTGTGGAGTTTGCTCTGCCAGTTTTCTGGTCATCTTCTGAGTTATTTATAGTGCTCTGGGTCTTATCTAGTTGTATCCTTGGGAGAAGGTGACCTTGGGGTCTCCTAATCCTCCATCTTCACAGCTGACCAAAAGGCCTCCATTCTGATACTCACTTCAACTTTAATGAAGACATATGACCAAAGTGTAGGAATGGGAAAAGATATTCCATGCAAATGGAAACAAAAAGAGGGTAAGGGTAGCTACACTTACATCATACAAAATAGACTTTAGGCCAAAAATAGTAACAAAAGACAAAGGTCATTATACAGTGAAAATGGGGTTAGTCATCAAGAAGCTATAACAGACATGAATATAACACACCCAACATGGAAGTACTTAAATTTATTAATCAAATACTAACATATTTGAAAGGAGACACAATACAATAATAGTAGAGGACTTCAATATCTCACTCTGAATAAAGGATAGATTATCCAGAGAGAAAACCAGTAAGGAAACAATGGACTTGAAACATATTTTACCAAATGGACCTAACAGACATATATAGAACATTCCATTCAATAGTAGCAAAATAGACATTCTTCTCAAAGCCACATGGAATATTCTCCAGGATAAATCATGTGACAGGTCATAAAACGAGCCTTAGCAAATTTAAGAAGACTAAAATCATACCAAGTATCTTTTGTGATCATAATGATATGAACTAGAAATCAGTAACACAAGGAAAGCTACCAAATTCACAAATCTGTGAAAAGTAATAACACACACCAAACTCCTGAAAACCCAATGAGTAAAAGAAAAAATAAAAAGGAAAATAAAAAATATCTTGAAATAAATGATAAAAAACCCACAACATACCAAATCTGCAGGATGTAGCAAAAGCAGTTCTAAGAGGAAAGTTTAAAGCAGCAAATACCTACTTCAAAAGAAGAAGAAGAAGAAGAAGAAGAAGAAGAAGAAGAAGAAGAAGAAGGAAAGATCTCAAAAACACCCTAACTTTATACTGTAAGAAGCTAGAAAAAGAACAAAAATGCCCAAATTTAGCAAAAATAAAGGAAACAGCAAAGAACACAGGAGACAAAAAATAATAGAAATGATCAATGAAACTAAGGGCTTTTTTTTGAAAAGATAAACCAAATTAACAAATTTTTAGCTAGTCTAAGAAAAAAAGAAGAGAGTATACTGAAATAAATAAAAATAGATATGAAACAGGAGATATTACAACTGATACCACATAAATATGAAGGATCATAAGAAGCTACTATGAACAATGATATACCAACACAACTGGTAACCTAGAAGAAATGGATAAATTCCTAGAAACATGCTACCAAGATTGAATCATGAAAAAATAGAAAATCTGAACACACCAATTACTAGTAAAGAGATTGATTCGGTAATCAAAAACCTCCTAATAAAACAAAGTCCAGCACTAGATGGCTTATCTGGAAAATTTTACCACACATTTAAAAAAGAATTAAGGCCAATCCTTCTCCAACTCTTCCAAAATTTGAAAAGAAGGGTACACAACCAAAATAATTTCAAGAAGCCAGCATTACCCTGATACCAAAGACAATAAATACATTGCAGGAAAAAGAAAATTACAGTCCAATACCACTGATGAATATAGATACAAAAACTCTCAAAAATATTAGCAAACTGAGTTCACCACTATATTTTAAAGGTCATACACCATGATCAAACAGGATTTATTCCTTCCTGGGTTCAACATACACATATCAATCAAAGTGATACACCGTAAAAACAGAATAATGGATATAAGTCATATAATTATCTCAATAGATGAAGAAAAATCATTTGAAAAAATCCAACATCCATGCATGATAAAATCTCTCAACAAAATGGGCAAAGAAGGAATATGCCTCAATATAATAAAGGCCACATAAGACAAGCTCACAGTCAACATCATATTCAACAATGAAAGGCTGAAAGCTTTTCCTGTAAGATCAGGAACAAGACAAACTTTTCTTACTACTGCTATTCAACATAGTACCAAACTCCTAGGCAGAGTGATTAGACAAGAAAATGAAATAAGATGCATCTAAATTGGAAAGGAAGAATTAAAACTGTCTTCATTTGCACCTAATATGATCATATATATCAAAAAATCCAAACACTCCACCAAAAAAGTTATAATATTCAGTGTTTTTTGTGTGTCTCACATCCATGAAATACAGCCAGACCAACACTAAACCATCCTACACACCTAGGAAACTGATTGGAGGATTAACACAACAATTTCCACAACCTGAACCACAGAATTCAGCAGGTATGCAGCGCAGACAAGTGAACTCGGGGAGCAAGAAGCCGCGGGAAGGGGGGTGCTTTTGTGGGCAGATAGAGGGCAGAGATGGGGGTGGGAATATGGGGAAAGCACCCCTCCCCAAAAGCAGCTGGAGAGAAACTGGAAAATTGGAAACAGCTGCAGGGACTAAACTAAAAAGGGAGAAAGGAGAAAGGAGAAAGAAGAAAGGAGAAAGGAGAAAGGAGAAAGGAGAGGGTTTAAATTCCATTAAGACTGTAAACAAGGGGAGCACAAAGTCTGCAACTCAGTAGCTCCATACCTGGCAGTGCTCTGATGGGAAGGGTGAATCCCCAGGAACAGAGTGGGGTCTGGGAGGTTCTCAGGCCACATGGGGAAAAGTGGCTCCACTGCTGGAAGGACAATTGGTAGAGAATGTTGAAGCCACCTGGTCCCAACAGACACCGGAAGGCGGCCACATTTGCTGGAGCTGGGGCAAGGTCATTAAGTGTAAAGCCTGGTGCCAGATGTGTCTTGTGATTTTCCATAATCCCTGAAAAGCTGCTGCTACACTATCTCATGAACTTTTTCTGGGGCGGCTGGCACCTGGCCGCAGTCTCAGGGCACCGGCAGCAGCAGGGTTCAGCAGGCGCCTGGGTGTAGCCGGCATTCGGCCATTGCTCGGTGAGACCCTCCTGCAGAGGAGTGGAACGGATCAAAGCCATAGTCCTTCAGAAGTAAGAGGCCAGGGAAAACAGCCACATCTGAGACAAAACTCAGGAGAGAGGTACTGCCTGGGGCTTGGTCACAGCAATGAAGAAGCGAGGAGTGGACAAAAGCTGAAGACAGGACAGGTGTGGGGCTGCTGATCCGGGATAACAGAGTTCTGATACTAGAGACTGGGTAGCTGGGTGGCGCCATTTTCACTGCAACTGTGCATGTGCATACTCACCTACAAGTGCCACAACACTCCACCCCAGTAGGCTAGCAGCACCATCTAGTGGAGAACGGAGCCGTTACACTGAGCCCCGCCCAACTGGGCCAAACTTACTCTTCAAGAACACAAGTATCATTGCCTACTTAGTTTATGGACTATAAAGTGCTACATAGTCTGACTTCTAGGGAAAAACAAAGTAGTTTCAATCCTACTTCAATCTGTTAGAAGGTCTATCAATTCAATTTTCTTTCCTTTTTTTTCTCCCTTTTATACTTCTTTTCTTTTTCTGAATACAGAAAGAGGAAAAATTCATTTTTATTTTCAATTTTTACTAAACATAATTTTTATTTTTTTTACTATATTTTTTATTTTCTGGTAATTTTTTTTCAAATTCTATTTTACTTTCATCATTTTATTTTAGTCTACTTCAGTGTATTCACCTTTTCAAATTTTCAAACAATTTCCGTTTTTTTAATTTTTCTTTTTTTATCTTTTTCATTTCTTTTCTTTCTCTTGAATACAGAAAGAGAAAAACTTTATTTTTACTTTCAATTTGTATTAAAAATACTTTTCTTTAGTATTTTAAATATAAATTTTTGCTTTTATGTAAATTTTTCCAAATTCTATTTTACTTCCATCATTTTATTTTAGTCTACTACAGTGTATACACTTTTTCAAATTTTCAGACGATTTCCCTTTTTTTCTTTTTGCTCTTTTTCGTTTCTTTTTCTTGAATACAGAAAGAAAAAATTCATTTTTACTTTTAATTTTTATTCAAAATATTCTTCTTTAAAATTGTCTCTACTGTATTCCATATTTTTGAGTGTATTTTTTCAAATTCTATTTTACTCCCATCATTTTGTTTTAGTCTACTTCAGTGTATTCATTTTTTCAAATTCTCAAACGATTTCCTTTTTTTTTTTTTTTTTTGGTTGCATTCCTATATAGCAACAATGAAGCAACAGAAAGAAAAATCAAGGACTCGATCACATTTACAGTTGCACAAAAAAACATAAACTACCTAGGAATAAATCTAACCAAAGAGGTGAAAAACCTATACACTGAAAACTATAGAAAGCTTACGAAAGAAATTGAAGAAGGCACAAAAAAATGGAAAAAGAGTCTATGCTCCTGGATAGGAAGAACAAATATTGTTAAAATGTCGATACTACCCAAAGCAATCTACATTTTCAATGCAATCCCTATCAAAGTAACACTAGCATTCTTCACAGAGATAGAACAAATAATCCTAAAATTTGTATGGAACCACAAAAGATCCCAAATAGCCAAAGCAATCTTGAAAAAGAAAACCAAGCAGGAGGCATCACAATCCCAGACTCCAAGCTATATACAAAACTGTAACCATCAAGACAGTATGGTACTGGCACAACAACAGACACTCAGATCAATGGAACAGAACAGAGAACCCAGAAGTGGACCCACAAATGTATGGCCAACAAATCTTTGACAAAGCAGGAAAGAATATCCAATGGAATAAAGACAGTCTCTTCAGCAAGTGGTGCTGGGAAAACTGGACAGCGACATGCAGAAGAATGAACCTGGACAACTTTCTTACACCATACACAAAAATAAACTCAAAATGGATGAAAGACCTCAATGTAAGACATGAAGCTATCAAAATCCTTGAGGAGAAAACAGGCAAAAACCTCTTTGATCTTGGCCGCAGCAACTTCTTACTCAACATGTCTCTGGAAGCAAGGGAAACAAAAGCAAAAACGAACTACTGGGACCTCATCAAAATAATATCTTCTGCACAGCGAAGGAAACAATCAGCAAAACTAAAAGGCACCTGACAGATTGGCAGAAGATATTTGCAAATGATATATCAAAGGGTTAGTATCCAAAGCGTATAAAGAACTTACCAAACTCAACACCCAAAAACAAATAATCCAGTGAAGAAATGGGCAAAAAACATGAATAGACACTTCTCCAAAGAAGACATCCAGATGGTCAACCGACACATGAAAAAATGCTCAATATCACTCATTATCAGGGAAATACAAATCAAAACCACAATGAGATACCACCTCACACCTGTCAGAATGGCTAACATTAACAACTCAGGC
Organism: Panthera onca; assembly: GCF_046562875.1. Taxonomy (NCBI): domain Eukaryota; kingdom Metazoa; phylum Chordata; class Mammalia; order Carnivora; family Felidae; genus Panthera; species Panthera onca. The sequence goes on from NC_138343.1 coordinate 55,964,023, forward strand.
AACAACAGATGTTGGCGAGGATGCAGAGAAAGAGGATCTCTTTTGCATTGTTGGTGGGAATGTAAGCTGGTGCAGCTGCTCGGGAAAACAGTATGGAGGTTCCTCAAAAAACCAAAAATACAACTACCCTATGCCCCAGCAATTGCACTACTAGGCATTTATCCAAGGGACACAGGTATGCTGTTTCAAAGGGAAACATGCACCCCCATGTTTATGGCAGCACTATCAACAATAGCCAAAGTATGGAAAGAGCCCAAATGTCCATCCATGGTTGAATGGATAAAGAAGATGTGGTATATATATACAATGGATACTACTCAGTAATCAAAAAGAATGAAATCTTGACACTTGCAACTACATGGATGGAACCGGAGGGTATTATACTAAGTGAAATTAGTCAGAGAAAGACAAAAATCATATGACCTCACTTATATGAGGACTTTAAGAGACAAAACAGATGAATATAAGGGAAGAGAAACAAAAATAATATAAAAACAGGGAGAGGGACAAACCAGAAGAGACTTATAAATATGGAGAACAAACTGAGGGTTACTGGAGGGGGTGTGGGAGGGGGGATGGGCTAAATGGGTAAGGGGCACTAAGGAATCTACTGAAATCATTGTTGCACTATGCGCTAACTAATCTGGATGTAAATTTCAAAAAAAATTTTAAAAATTAAAAAAAATGTATAAAATGACTCAAATTACAAAAAAAAATATCAAGGTCAAAAGCAAATGGTACTTCTATGTTAAAAATTAATAGACCGTTGGGCTCTTGGTTGTCTCAGTTGGTTGAGCGACGAGCTTCGGCTCAGGTCATTATCTCACAGTTTGTGAGTTTGAGCCCCACGTTGGGCTCGGTGCTGACAGCTCAGAGACTGGAGCCTGCTTCGGATTCTGTGTCTCCCCCTCTCTCTGCCCCTCCCCTGCTCATGTTCTCTTTCTCTCTGTCTCTCAATAATAAATAAACGTTAAAAAATTTTCAAAAAATTAATAGACCGTAGTGAGAACATGATCATGAATTTCTTGTGATTTTTAAAGAAATCTTAGTGAACATTAAAAAATATATAAAATAAAACTATAAAAAGCATCTGCACAGCCAAAGAAATAATGAACAAAATGAAAAGGAAACACTTGGATTGGGAAAAAATATTTGCAAATCATATACCCGATAAGAGGTTAATATCCAAAATATATACAGAACTCATACAACTTAATAGGAAATAAATAAAAACCCCAATTAGTAAAACAGTCAGAGGATCTAATAGAAACTGTTTTCCCCAGAAGACATGCAAATGGCAAATAGGTACTTGAAAAGATGCTCAGTATCACTAGCAATCAAAGAAATGCAAATCAAAACCACAGTGAAATTTCATCTCACACCTCTTATAATAGCTATTATAAAACAGACAAGAGATAACAAATGTTGGTGAGCATGTGGAGAAAAGGGAACTTTTGGGCACTGCTGATTGGGTGAAAATTTGTTCAGCCACTATGTAAAACAGTATAAAGTTTCCTCAAAAAAATAAAAGTAGAACTACCATATTATTCAGAAATCTCACTCTGGGTATATATCCAAAGGAAATGAAACCAAGATATTGAAGAGATATCTGCACTGACATATTCACTGCAGCATTATCTACAATAGCAAAGATATAGAAACAACTTGTGTTGGATATAGTGGACATGAGACAGATACATATCTATATAGGATATATAGATATACATACACATATACATGCATATGTATGACATATGTATGTATATACATACATACATACAATTTAATATTATTTAGCCATGGGAAAGAAGAAAATCCTGCCATTTGTGACAGCGTGGGTGGACCTTGAGGGCATTATGCTAAGTGAGATAAGTGAGACAGAGAAAGACAATTACTCTATGATATGTATGCAATCTAAAAAACCTGAACATATAAAAAAAAGAGTAGAATGGTGGTTGCCAGGGGCTGGGAAGTGAAGAAATGGGGAGATGCCACTCAAAGGGCACAATAAGTTCCAGGGTTAGTTAACAATACTGTATTACATATTTGAAAGTTGCTTAGACTTAGATCTTAAGTTTTCCCACCATTAAAAAAATAAATAAAAACAGTAATTACGTGACATGATGGAAGTCTTACCCAATGCTACTGTAGTAATCATTTCACAATACATAAGTGTATCAAAGGAAAAAATTGTACAACTTAAACTTAAGGATATATATGTCAGTTATATGTCAATATACTGGAAAAACCAAATGCAACAAAAAATAAAAATTAATGATTCCGGGGCATCTGGGTGGCTCAGTTGGGTAAGCATCTGACTTCAGCTCAGGTCATGATCTCACAATTTGTGAGTTCGAGCCCCATGTCAGGCTCTGTGCTGATAGTTCAGAGACTGGAGTTTATTTTTTAAATAAACATTTTAAAAAAAATTACTGTTTCCCACTCTGTGGAATTAATGAGAGTCCATAAAATGCTTGAGTGACCAAATCAAATTTCACTTGCAAGAAACATTTGCTTTCTATAAAGGAGCTAGGAGGGCTTTTCTCTTCAATTGTGAGTTTACAAAAAGGAAAAACAGCATGTTTTAGTGACCTACTTCTACAATATAATAGTTTTAGGATGTTAAGCAGGTCACTAATCCTTCCTGAGCCTATTTTTTCCTTATTTGAGAAATGGGATGGAAATAATATCAATCATAAAAAGTGTTAAATAAAATAAAATGTAAAATATTTTAAAATCTTACAATTCTGTATAAGTATTTTTTTCATCAACTAATTATATTATGATCTAAGTGACAGAAGTTATAATCTTGGCGCCAGTCAGAGTGGCCAAAATGAAGAAATCAGGAGACTATAGATGCTGGAGAGGATGTGGAGAAACAGGAACCCTCTTGCACTGTTGGTGGGAATGCAAATTGGTGCAGCCGCTCTGGAAAGCAGTGTGGAGGTTCCTCAAAAAATTAAAAATAGACCTACCCTATGACCCAGCAATAGCACTGCTAGGAATTTATCCAAGGGATACAGGAGTACTGATGCATAGGGGCACCTGTACCCCAATGTTTATAGCGGCACTCTCAACAATAGCCAAATTATGGAAAGAGCCTAAATGTCCATCAACTGATGAATGGATAAAGAAATTGTGGTTTATATACACAATGGAATACTACGTGGCAATGAGAAAAAATGAAATATGGCCTTTTGTAGCAACATGGATGGAACTGGAGAGTGTGATGCTAAGTGAAATAAGCCATACAGAGAAAGACAGATACCATATGGTTTCACTCTTATGTGGATCCTGAGAAACATAACAGAAACCCATGGGGGAGGGGAAGGAAAAAAAAAAAAAAAAAAAAAGGAGGTTAGAGTGGGAGAGAGCCAAAGCATTAGAGACTGTTAAAAACTGAGAACAAACTGAGGGTTGATGGGGGGTGGGAGGGAGGGCAGGGTGGGAGGGCAGGGTGGGTGATGGGTATTGAGGAGGGCACCTTTTGGGATGAGCACTGGGTGTTGTATGGAAACCAATTTGACAGTAAATTTCATATATTAAAAAATAAAAAAAATAAATAAAAAAAATAAAAAAAATAAAAAAAAAAAGAAGTTATAATCTTGGTATTATCAACAATGACAGCTTACATTTAATATGCATTGTCATTTACTAGGCATTATTCTAATCATTTTATCTATATTAACTCATTAACAGTCTTATTATGCCCATTTTACAGACAAAGAATCAGGAGAATTAAAGGGGAATCTAGCACACGCTGGTTCCAGAGTACACATTCCCAACTTCAATCTTATTAATCCTAATCAAACAAACAAGCAAAAGCCATGGTAAATTCATGTTGCAATATACATGTTATTTTTTAAATTTTTTTAAATGTTTATTTATTTTTTAAAGAGATAGAGTGTGAGTGGGGGAGGGGCAGAGAGCAAGGGAGACACAGAATCTGAAGCAGGCTCCAGGCTCTGTGCTGACAGCTCAGGGCTGAACTCAGAAACTGCAAGGTCATGACCTGAGCCAAAGTCCAATGCTCAGCCAACTGAGCCACCCAGGTGCCCCTATGCATGTTATTTTTTTTTATTTAAAATAAATAAGATAAATAAAATTTAATTTAAAATAAATAAAATTATGTTAATTTTTTTAAATCATGTGAAAATTTGAAGAGTCTTAATATTGAAGAAACATCATATTCAATATTTAATAATTTCCAGATCTATGAATCACTTTACTGGCATAAGTATTTAGTAGAAGAAACTAATATCTGCCCATTGAAACTACTTCTCAGTTGTCCACCCATTTCCAATCATTTAATTTAGGAATGGTTCAGTTGGTTCTGATTCTGTATGATAAAATGATTCTAAACTACCACAGTTTCTCCCTTCTTTTAAAAGTATCCACAAATTGAGGTAAATTTTCAATTCCAAAAGTATTGTTTTGATTGTCGTTTATTTCAAAAGTCTGCTTTACTCCAACACAGAATGAGTTTGAATATAAATCACAATTAATTTTTACATTACGGGTATCCACAACATGAGGCCATGGAGAAGAGAGTCAAGGATGATATGTTTATACTGTGCAGAACACCATACCCACTAATGGTCCAGTTCATGCCTGGCGTCCTGCTGTTGAAGTCAGAATTAGAATTTGCTGCTGGCTGTAGGTGCTACCATTATCTCATTACTAATTATTTCACAGACACGGAGCTATAAAAGCTTAGAGAGGGCAAGTAAATTTTCCAAGGGTAGAGCATCAAATGGCAAAGGTAAAATGAAAGGCACACTCCAAAGTCTTAAGCATCTGGATTAATTTAATCTTACAGTTGTGAGATGATCTTTCACTAAAAATAGAATGCTGACAGAATCAATCGGAGGAAAAAAATATATTTATGTGTGTGTAATGACTTGCTTTGTGCAAGCAATTGCTGAAGGTACATCAACTTTCAAAACTCCAGAAAAATTTTGTTTTCTAATCAGCAAATTTATTTTGTGAGGCTATTTCCATGCTCTAATAATATACAATCTGTTCTCTCTCTTTATTCTCTTAAAACACCAGTGTCCACTACAAGTGAATGATAAGGCCATTTAAACAAGGTCAGCTTCATCAGCATTATCAAATTACTTGAGGACAAACTCCAATCATATTTTTAAATTTTTTTTATGTTTATCTATTTTTTAGAGAGATAGAGCGTAAGGTGGGGAGGGGCAGAGAGAGAGGGAGACACAGAATCCGAAGCAGGCTCCAGGCTCTGAGCTGTCAGCACAGAGCCCAGTGCGGGGCTCAAACTCACAAATGGTGAGATCATGACCTGAGCCGAAGTCGGACACTCAACTTACTGAGCCACCCAGGTGCCCCTCCAATCCTATTTTTTAAAGTTTTCTAAAACATGCTACAAATTTATCCTAAGCCCTTAAATTTTGCCTTCTGTTTTTCAATACAACATTGCCAAACCTCTAATGCTTTCAAATTATTGATTCCATAATTTTTATATTGCACACTATCCAATAAATTACATTTGTTCAAAGTTGTATCTTATTTTTTAAGAAGCATTAAGCCACAAAATAGAATGTTAGCACCTTGCAATGTGATGCATTTTATATGCTTGTGTTCAGGTGGGCAAATCCTATGATGCTATTCGACAACATCAGACAGTGGTAGTCTCCATCCTGTGGACATTCATAAACACTGTTACCTTTGTTATTGGTATGTTTTGGTTTTGACAGTTTTACATTTATCAATTAAAATACAAACAAATGACATGTTCTTTGTAAATAGCTGTCTTTTTGAGCCTTGATAAGATGTGGGTAGATAAAACAGTGTCACACTGATTCATCATTTTTTCCTCCTGTATGTGCCCGTCTCAGTGTGTGTTTAAACTGCTTTGGCAAAGGTTACAAATATTTCCAAATACTGCTAAATCTGATGGCCACTTTTCTGTTCTCGTCTTACCTCACAGCTTGTAAAGAGTTGGAGATTCTAAATACTGGTGTCCCCAGGCATCTGAACATGGCCTTCTGCTCCTGCCTGCGTGACCTTCTTCACCTCTTTGGCTTCCAGTGTCACATAATAAATGTCTACTTGGAAACTCAATCTTGAGCACTAATCTCAAGCAATCTGCAACTTCTTACAAGATAGAGGCTGTCCCTGATTCCGCATCCCCTGTAAAATAAAGTCCCAAGTTTTTAGAGTTGGATACATGAGTTGGTGTTCATCTACTACTCTCTGAAGTGTTTCCCTCAACTTATACCCCTTTGAACTGTGCTGTGGGCCACAAAACAATTAAGAGTTCCTTCATACACAAACCTGTTTCATACCTTATTCACATATTTCCTTTATAGTGGAATTTCCTTCTTAATTCAATGGAAACTTGCTGAATTTAAGAATCAGTTCTGGGGGCACCGGGGTGGCTCAGTCAGTTAAGCATCCGACTCTTGATTTTGGCTCAGGTCATGATCTTGTGGCTTATCAGATCATGTAATTCAGTATTACATACAGACGTTCAGTAATTACAAAAAGTTATTGCCACTGTGGTTAATTTTAGCACTGGTTTTTTTAGTCTTATAAACAGTGATATCGATATAAGCTAGAATATCCATAAAGAATTTGGTCTGGTTAAAAATGGCTTTGTGTAAGTCTAGTCTGTTACCTACAAATGCCATTTGTCTTTATGGTTTCTTTTGCACCCTCCTCTTCTCTGACTCATAAACCCTAATCATAGTTCAAGAGTACTCATTATTACCCAAATCTTAACAACAACCATGCAATGAATCAATCCTTATTTGTAGATCTCTGGCATATTTTCCCTCCTTCCTTAGAAGAATACATCTTCTACGAAACATTTTTCTTCTCCCACATCTCAAAGTTTTCCATTCTTCATGAATTTAAACAAATTCTCCCACTTTCTATTATTCTTTCTGGAGTCCCTAGGCTGCTATTTTGATGGTTCCCATTCAGAGAAAGAACCTGATAAACCTCACCTGAGCTTTAGAACCATGATTTCTTTAATTTTATATATGGGTTTCCCTGGCTGAACAACTAGAGACGATGCACACCCTTTATTTACTTGAGTTTTTCTGCTCCTAACCCCTCCTTTTGTCAATTTTAGCCTTCTTCCACATGGCTGAATGAGTGAGTCATGAAACAGGGCTGCAACATTTTTCACAATATGGTGAGGAGGTATATGATAAAGTCCTGTTTAACTCGAGACCGAGAGATTTCATTTGGTGGAGTTTAGAGTAGAGACCTTGTAAGGAGGAGTCACTTATCTTGATACAATTAAAGATTCAAAACTTAAGCTACTGAAATGGAGTCAAAAGATATGTATAAGGTATGAACAGATATTTTTCCAAAAAATAAATAGATAAATAAACATCCAGATGACTAACAGACACAGGAAAAGATGCTCAAGATCACTCATCATCAGGGAAAATCAAAACCATGATGAGATACCACCTCACACCCATCAGAATGACTAAAATGAACAACACAGGAAACAAGAGATATTGGTGAGGATGCAGAGAAAGGGAACTCTCTTATATTTTGGTGGGAATACAACCTGGTGCAGCCACTCTAGAAAACAGTATGGAGGTTTCTCAGAAAGTTAAAAATAGGACTACCTTATGATCCAGCAATTGCATTACTAGGTATTTACGCAAAGGGTGCAAAAATACTGATTCAAAGGGGCACATGCACCTCAATGTTTACAGCAACATTATCAACTATAGCCAAATTGTGGAGATAGTCCAAATGTCCATCAACTGATGAATGGATAAAGAAGATATACAATGGAATATTATTCAGCTATAAAAAGGAATGAAATCTTGCAGTCTGCAACAATGTGAATGAAAGTAGAGTGTATTATGCTAAGCAAAATCAGTCAAGAAAAGACAGAAACCATGTGATTTCACTCATATGTGGAATTTAAGAAACAAAACAGATGAACATAGGAGAAGTGGGGGGGGGGGGAGGGAAATGAGAAGAAAGCAAACCATAAGAAACTCTTAACTACAGAGAAACAGACTGAGGGTTAATGGAGGGAGGTGGATGGGGGATGGGCTAGATGGGTATGAGTATTAAGGAGCGAACTTGTTGTGATGAGCACTGGGTGTTATATGTAAGTGATGAATCACTAAATTCTATACCTGAAACCAATATTACCCTATGTGTTAACTAACTGAAATTTAAATAAAAACCTAAACAACCAAACAAAAAAAGATATGCACAATGACTATGTGTAAGCTGTAAATGTTGTTAAAATTAAAATATTCACAATACTATGTGTTACCAATGTTTCCTCGACTTAACCATTGAACCTTCCTAAGGAGCACAGGCTTTCAAAAGAAATAAAAAAAAAAAACTTCAATATCATTTGTTTTCATTTTTACTTCATTTAATCTTTTTCTTGAGTGTGAGAATATTTCAGTTCACTCTTTTAGCAAATTTCAATTACATAAGTGTTATCAACTATAATCACCATGTTTTACATTAGTTCTCAGAACTTATTCATCTGATAGTTGATTGTGCCCTTTTATCAACCTCTCCTTATTTCTCCCTCCCACTAGCTCCTGACAAATGATAGATCTGTAGATCTGTTTCTATGAATTTGACTTCAGTTGTTTTTTTTTTTATTATTCCACATGTAAATGATACCATACAGTATTTGTCTTTCTTTCTCTCTCTGGCTAATTTTACTTAGCATAATGCTCTTAAGGTCCATCCATGTTGTCACAAAGGGCAGGATTTCCTTCTTTCTCATAGTGAATATTATTTCATTGTATACATACCACATTTTCTTTATCCATTCACCCTTATGCAGACACTTAGGTTGTTTCCTTATCTTGGCTATTGTGAATAATGCCACTAAGGAACATGGGGTGGGGGGTGGTGGTGGTGCAGATATCTTTTCAATGCCCTAATTTCATTTCCTTTGGATAAATACCCAGAGTGGGACTACTGAACCAGATGGTAGTTCTGTTTTTAATGTTTGCAGAACTTCCATAATGTTTTTCATGGTGGGCAAACCAGCAGTGCACAAGGGTTCCCATTTCTCTATAGTCTCCCCCACATTTGTTATCTCTTATCTTTTTGATAATAGCCACTCTAACAGGTGTGAGATTATATCTTACTATAGTTTTGATTTGTTTCAGTCTTTATTCACACCTTTAATCCTATTTGAGTTGATTTTGTGTATGGTGTGAGATAGGGGTCCAGTTTCATTCTTTTTAATGTGATTATCCAGTTTTCCCATCACCATTTATTGAAAAAACTATTCTTTCCCCATTATAAATTCTTGGTTCCTCTGTTGTAAATTAATTGGTCATATATTCATGGGTTTATTTTTGGAATATTTATTCTGTTACACTGAAGTGTGTGTCTGTTTTTATGCCAATATTATATTATTTTCATTACCATAGCTTTTTAATATAGTTGAAATCAGGAAATGTGATGTCTCTAGCTATGTTCTTCTTTTTCAAAATTGCTTTGACTATTCAGGATCTTGTACATTCTATGGGTTTGGACAAATATATAATGACATGTATGCATTATTATAGTATCATAGAGAGTATTTCTTACCCTAAAAGTCCTATGTGCTCCATTTATTCATCCCTCCCTCTCCTCCAAAATCCTTGGCAACCATTGATTTTTTTTTTTTTGTCTCCATAGTTTTGCCTTTTTCAGAATGTCATCTACTTGGAATTAATCCGATTTTGGAATGGCTTCTCTCACTTAGTAATATGTTTAAGTTGCCTCCATGTTTTTTTCATGGCTTGATAGCTCATTTCTTTTTAAAACTGAGATATATTGTCTAGATTTATCACAGTTTATTTATCCATTCATTTACTGAAGAACATTGCCAACTTTTGGCAATGATGAATAAAGCTGCTATAAACATCTATGTGTAGGCTTCTGTGTGGATATAAATTTTCAAACCCTTAGGTAAATACCAAAAAGTATGATTGCTGAAGTATATGATAAGAGTTTCTTTAGTTTTGTAAGAAATTGTTAAACTGTCTTCCAAAGTGACTGAATTCTCCAACATTATTAAACTCCCTTTTATGAATACAAATATTTAAGCTTTGTGGGGTGGGGAAGGGTGAAATAAAGGGGACTAGAAGTATAAACTTTCAGTTATAAAATAAGTCACACAGATGAAAAGTACAGCATAGCGAATATTGTCAATAATATTGTAAATACATTGTATGGTGACAATAATGACCACACTTATTGTGGTGAGCAATTAAGGAAGGTATACAACTGTCAAATCAATATATTGTACATCTGAAACTAATATAACGTGTAAATTACACTTCAATAATTAAAAAATAGGTCAAAATTTAAAATTCTTACTATAACATACTAGTAATCTAATAGGTTACAAACTAATAGTGTAAAATATATGGAATTTGAAAAGAAAATGAAGTTTTTATTAGACTAAGGTTTCTTAAATTTCATAAATTAAGATACAAATGGGAACAACTCTTAGGTAATTAATCCTACCTATTTTGTGTCAAAATTTACTGTGTTATAATTTCTACTAATTTTTGCCCTCTGTAACCATACAGGATGTATCTTCCTGGTCTTTAATTATCTGAAAAATTTTTACCAATATAAAGGCTATATTTACCTTTAAACCTAATATTTCTAGTTTCCTTATAACATTTTGAGACCCTATGAACACTTCTGGTTATGATTTTCTGTAGTTTCTCATCCACTGATTGATCCATTCACTGTTTGATTAATTCACTTATTCAATCATGCCATTATTATATGCCTAGAATCTTCCAGGCACCATGGGTTATGCTGAGAAGCCACTGAAAATAGACATAAAAAACAGTCTCTGTTTTATATATTTCCCACTTTTTATAGAATTAATAACTTTTCCTTCTATCCTTTTGTATCAGCTTACTTGAGTCTACTGCAACCAGTAACTTTCCTGCATTTAAATGCTTACAAATCTATGCCCTCCTATTAGTCTACAGTTTCTCCAGGGCAGGGACAGTTAAGTAAATGTTTACATAGAATTGTAGTTCAGAGCATTCACTCTTGAGCCAAACGAAGCTCTGACCCTTACTCCTTGTAGGACCTCAGGGCAAATTACTCCCTGTTCCTATTTCCCCAGCTGGCAAATGGGGCTATTAGCAGTAGTTACTTCATAGGGTTGAGATGATTCTTGTTATTGAATTTTTCAGTCTATTTCCTTTGGTTTGTAGTTGATGAAAAGATCTCTATGATTCTGGACAGATGGATTGTGAATTCAAATATTCACTGTGTAAGATTTTCTCTTTAAGGATGGATTTTAATAAGTATTTTAGTGGAAATGTAGGAGGGATGATTTTTAGGCAATAAATACTATTTAAAAAGAGAGTCCAAATTTCTCTTAAATATTGTATTTTATAAAGAAAGTGAGAGTGTCACAGTCTCTTAAAATAATAACTGCCTTTCAAATCTGTTGAATGAATGAACTGCATTAACTATTTTCATTCAACTGATAAATTTAAGATTTATACCTTTCTAAATACATCTTTAATGTTGATATTCATAAGCATGACAGAATTAATAACTTCCTCCATATGAAGACTATTATAAGAACACATTAAAAACATCAACATTTTAAAACCACATCCCAGCCAATAAACAGATTAATATAAAATTAAAAACAAATTTAAAGTAGTTATTTTCTACTTATATACCTGACATGATTATAATTATATAATTACTATGGAGTAACAGAAGAGTTTCAGGATATAACTGACTCAGTTATAGACATGATAAATATAATGTGTATGACTATTACTGCATGATAAATAGGACCTTTTTTATTCATGAGGTTGGATGTCAGACTCAACTGAAAAATGTGTATCATATTCAATGTATTTATTCCAAGGCTTGTTAAAATTACTCTATTTTGCTGAAGATGGATAAAATAACAACCATTTTTCTATGTTTTATGGATTAAAACAGTATGAAATGATGGCTTTAAATTTCCTATGTTTACAACTTTATTAAAACCCCACAACAAGTTATATACTTGATTAAAGATTTATGGAAGACACATTGAATTGCATTCTTATAGGTAACTGTCATGATTTCATGGGGGATGACTGCTCAAATATTAGAGCACCCTGACAACATCCATCACAGCTACAGAAAGTAAAGTTCCAAAGTGCAAAAAATGCATTCATAAAAAATATATCACAGGAACAAAAAAGAGTAAGTCATTAGACATAGAATACATAAACCAACTATATATTTTTGATACTCTGGGTTAAATTTAAATAGCAATAGAAATAGAGCTATTAATTAAGAAGATCTACATCTTCTTAAGGACTTAAATATTGTAACTACTTGCAGGTTTTAAAAGAACCAGATTAGTACCCCAATGTTTAGAGCAACACTCTCAACAATAGCCAAATTATGGAAAGAGCCTAAATGTCCATCAACTAATGAATGGATAAAGAAATTGTGGTTTATATACACAATGGAGTACTACGTGGCAATGAGAAAGAATGAAATATAGCCCTTTGTAGCAACGTGGATGGAACTGGCGAGTGTGATGCTAAGTGACATAAGCCATACAGAGAAAGACAGATACCATATGTGTTCACTCTTATGTGGATCCTGAGAAACTTCACAGAAACCCATGGGGGGGGGGAGAAAAAAAAAAGAGGTTAGAGTGGGAGAGAGCCAAAGCATAAGACACTCTTAAAAACTGAGAACAAACTGAGGGTTGATGGGGGGGTGGGAGGGAGGGGACGGTGGGTGATGGATATTGAAGAGGGCACCTGTTGGGATGAGCACTGGGTGTTGTATGGAAACCAATTTGACAATAAATTTCATATATTTTAAAAAATAAAGTAGAATAAAATAAAATGGCCTAGATAGCATAACACTTTCCAGTTCCATCCATGTTGCTATAAAAGGCCATATTTCATTCTTTCTCATTGCCACATAGTATTCCATTGTGTATATAAATAAGTCATAAAGAGAAAGACAGATACCATATGTTTTCACTCTTATGTGGATCCTGAGAAACTTAACAGGAACCCATGGGGGAGGGGAAGAAAAAAAAAGAGGTTAGAGTAGGAGAGAGCCAAAGCATAAGAGACTCTTAAAAACTGAGAACTGAGGGCTGATGGGGCTGGGAGGGAGGGGAGGGTGGGTGATGGGTATTGAGGAGGGCACCTGTTGGGATGAGCACTGGGTGTTGTATGGAAACCAATTTGACAATAAATTTAATATATTAAAAAAAAGACAAAAAAAATAAATAAAAGAACCAGATTACAATATGTTTTAAATATGTCAACTAAAGAATCAGTGACCAAAGAATGCTGTTTATTTGCTTTCTAGCATTGTGTTACCCAATATGATGGCCAAAAGTCACATCTCACTATTTTAATTTAAACAAATTGAAATTAAATAGCATTAAAAATTCAGTTTCTCAGTCACACTAGCCACATTTCAAATGCTCAAAGCCATATGTAGCTGGTTAGTGACTAATACATTAGATAGTACAGACAGAACATCTCTATCACCATATAAAGTTCTGTTAAAGAAAAGCAGTCTAGAGTTTTAAGAAAACACTACTCTGCAGAAATAGGAATATAGAACCAAATTGTTCTTATCATGTGAAGCCAATGTTCTAGATGTTATATATAATATTTCAAAATGGAAAAATTAGCTAGTATTCTTCGTAGATGATTAGCTGAAAAAATGTCCATAGATTTTAAGAGTGGACATGTTATCTGTATGTAACTATTAAACATACACATACATACATATGTGTATGTATGTATGTATATATATTTTATATATATATATATATATATATATATATATATATAATAAAACTAGCTTCATTGCTCATGATCACTGTTTTTTAAAAATTCTAAAATCTTTAGTAGAGATATAGCTCTGTCTGATAAAATTAACAGAGAAACCAAAGCAGATGGTATTATTCTTTTCACAGTGCTTGGCATGAGGAGGTGAATTAGAAATACTAGGATTTTTTCAAAAATAAATATATATTTTTTTAATTTAAAAAAAGGGGCGCCTGAGTGGCTCAGTCAGTTAAGTGTCTGATTTCAGCTCAGGTCATGATCTCGCAGTTTGCAAGTTCAAGTCCTGCATCAGGCTCTGTGCTGACAGCTCAGAGCCAGGAGCTTGCTTCAGATTCTGTGTCTCCTTTTCTCTCTGCTCCTCCCCTATTCATACTCTGCCTCTCTCTCTCTCTCAAAGTAAAAAATAAAATAAATTAGAAATACTAGAATTATAATCACGATAGAATTATCCCCTTAGAAGAGTAATAAAGACATGTAGTAAGGTGAGAAAATTGACAGGCAGTGAAGTTGGGGACCTAGAGGTAGTTTGCTACAGTTCACTAAGAATGGCCCAAAGGTCCCCTGCAGAGTGGGGTATGCAAGAGCATGGGCTCAGAATAAGATTCCTGAGCCACTGATCTGAGGTATATCATCTTAGTCAAGTTCCTTAAATTCTCTATTCATCAGTTTCTTCATCTATAAAAAGGTAAGAATGGCATATTCTTCATTATGATTTTTAGGAAGATACTAGCTAATAGGAAACATAACAAATGTTAACTAATAGTAGTATTTGTAAAGGTAATGAGATTACTATTAACATTATTAGATCCAGAAAAACCTGTGCTTGCTTTTAAAATGCAGATTTCTAAAATTTATCCCATTTACTACAATCAGAATTTCTGCCTATGAAACTTACTGATAAACGTTTCACAAACACTCCAAGTAATCCTTATGTGTACCCACATTTGAGAAACTTTGGTAGTAGAAAGACTGCATTCTTGAACATTAGTACTCAGTTTGGATTGAGACACTTCTTGGAGCTTTAGCTTCCTCATCTGTAAAATGGTAAAATAATATTTATTTCATAAGCTCATTGTAAGGGTGTTATTATTAGTTAGGATCCCAACAAGATCCACTAAAATTGCAATAATTCAGAGGGCTTATTTACAAAAGATATATTTAGAAAGATAAAAGCAGCATATAAGGGTCGCACAAGTGAGTCTCCATGTGGGGCCTATAACATCAAGCTGTATCTTCATGAAGTCTAAAGACAAGAAGGAGCAGAGGTTAGCAGGAGAGGAAGTGCTGTAGAGCAGGATTCCACAAGAGGAACAATGAGACTGATAACAAATAGCCATCCTGAGAAATATCAGAAGTGAACCAAGGGAATAGATATCTTCACCACATTCTCTATCCTTCTCCTCCCTGATTTCCTGCTGGAGTCCTAATTGGTGAAAACAGGAAGCCAGAGGCTATATAGACCTGTTGATGGAGTCCATGTATATCATGACTATAGCAGAAAAGGCGGACAGCAGTAGGGAGCTGAAATGAAGAAGTAAATAGGGGGAACCTGGGTGGCTCAGCTGGTTAAGCATCTGATTCTTGGTTTCAGCTCAGGTCATGATCTGAGTCATGAAACTAAGACCCACATCCAGCTCCTCCTTGACAGTGTGCAGCCTGCTTGGAATTCTCTCTCACTCTCGCTCTCAAAAAAAAAAAAAAAAAAAAAAAAAAAAAAAAAAAGAGATAAAAGAAAAAAATAAATGTAAATGGGAGATATATGTCCTACATATAAGGTGTCTCGTATGGTGTCTCATTTTAAATGAATTATTTATTATCTTTATGGTGGACAGTGTTCTGAGCAAGTACATAAAAGTAATGATATAAATCACATCTGTTCATTAACAAGATATTGAGAATAAGCTGAGGTAAATAGTTATGGACAGAAATCAGCAAAATGATCCAGTTTATTTTGATGAATGACATTGCTAAAAACTAGTTAATATTTTTGAAATGTTTGTAAATGTCTTACATTTTAACAGTGATGTTCAAAATATTAAGCAATTAAAAATACTTCAAAATAATCCTATAAGATAGATAGAAATTCATGTCCAGTATATAATTACAAGAAAACTGAGATTTTAACTGGCTGATGAATACAAGAACTCAGATTCAAGTCTTTATTGTGGTTTTAAAGTTTCTGTCCTTTGCTTGAATGATTAATCTACAGTCATCTCATCTGTGGTTTTGCTTTCCACGGTTTCAGTTACCCATGGTAAACCACAGTCCAGAATCAGATGATCCTCCTTTTCACTTATCATCGGGTCAGTAGTAGCCTAAACGCCATGTCACAAATGACTAAGGCATTCACCTCACTTCATCTCATCACATAGGCATTTTATTACCCCATATCATCACAAGAAGAATGAATAGAGTGCAATAAAATATTCTGAGAGAGACCACATTCATATTCCTCTTATGACTATATATGGTTATAACTGGCCTATTTTATTACTGTTCTTGTTAATCTCTTACTGTGCCTAATTTATAAATTAAACTTTATCACAAGTATGTATGTACAGGGAAAAACATAGCATATGTATTATTCAATACTATCTGGGATTTCAGGCATCCACTGGGGGTCTTGAAATACATCCCTCACAGATAAGGGAAACTACTATACTTGTCAGCTAAAATCATCCTAGGGGCGCCTGGGTGGCTCAGTCGGTTAAGTGTCCGACTTCTGCTCAAGCCATGATCTTGTGGTTCCTGAGTTCGAGCCCCGGGTCAGGCTCTGTGCTGACAGCTCAGAGCCTGGAGCCTGCTTCAGATTCTGTGTCTCCCCCTCTCTCTGCCCCTCCCATACTCATGCTGTGTCTCTTTCTGTCTCTTGAATGTTTAAATCATCCTTATAACAATGTAAAAGTGAATACGTCAAGTAGGATATCCCTTATTTTCTTATCACTCAATACTTTAATGTTGTGATTTTCAAAGTGTGGTCTCTTAACCAAGCTGCTGAATCAGCATAATTTGGGAAATTGTTAGAATTGTAAACTATTGCCCTCACCGCCCCCACCCCCATCCCCCCCACCCCCCACAAACCCCACTGAGTCATAATTTCTGAGGGTGGAGCCCAGGAATCTGTCCCTTTACAAGCCCTGCCTGTGATCCTGGTGCAACTATAGTTTAAAAACCACTCTTTTAATGGATTATCCTTAATCAACTGCTGGCAGCCAATATAGCTGAAACCTGAGTACCTGGAAGGAAGCAAAATGGAGACTCTTCTACAGTTTTAGCCTGATTTAATGTGATGAATTTGTCACCATGTTAACCTTTCAATCATTATGTTTGTTTCCAGAAAGGTACCCGGTAGAAACATACAACATGCTAATATTATGTTCATTATGCACCACTTTTAATGTGTTTAAAAAGGATCAGGTCTCTTATTTTCTTTCTTTCTGATGCATTTTAGAAAATCCCCATGAATTCCACCATCAACACCAGAAATTATGCCTCTTAACATGAGATGCATATAGTTTTGAACCAGATTAACAAGGCCTACTTTGGTCCGATTTGTTTATGAAAATTAGTTGAGTATCTAAGACATTGGTCAACATTGTTTGTGTGTGTGTGTGTCTGTGTGTGTGTAGGACCAGAGAGTAAACATTTTGGTATTTTCAGACCATATGGTCTCTTTGAACTACTCTGCTATGTCATAACACAAATTAGCTGTAGACAATACATAATCAAAGGGATGTGGTTACATTCTAATAAAACTTTACCAGGAAAGGTCAAGGATTTGGTCCGTGGGTTTGTCAAGTCTAGTGAACTAAGGAATCTATTGATAACACTTTACACATGAAAAATAAAACTAAGGAAGATGGATTTTTTTTTCAAATCCTATATAGCTTAGTTAAGAGGTGGTTTCAGTAAATGATTCCCAATCAGGAGATAGGCTTCTTTAAATATGAGGAACTCATTAAAACTTAAGATTCAGCAGCATTCCATTACTATATAAATGTTTTTATCCATTACAGTTTATTCAAGATTATCTTAATTTTGTATGACTATCGCAAATGGAATAGTGTTTGCTTTTACTTAGATGATAGATTTGGTTTCTTGAAATTATGTTTTATGATGTTAAGGCTTTGACTTTTTTCTCCTTTATGAAAACAACATTAGAAAACCAATTACACTGTAAGACTATCACTAATGTTAAACTGTCAGTGTGAGTGGTTAGCTTGGCCTCTTTACCACAGCCAACAGTCACAATCATATGAGATTTCTGGCTTCTGCCCGGCAAATGCTTGCCAAGCAGTTTAAAAGCACAGCGGTTTAGGCACACAGTCTTTTCTTCTGTTCCCTGAGGCAAGACTCATACATAGTTCTTTGGTGACATATGTAAGAATTTACTAACAGCACCTGCAAAGTTGGCCTGGTATCCTTATCTGAAATGTGCTCCTTCCCATTCCCTACTGTGTGGTCTGAGCCTCTGGATGCCAAACCTCATTTGATTGACTTTCAGCTCTTTCTTAAATCAGTGTAATGCACAGATTCAGAGACTGCTTGTTTCATCTTCTAGATTTCTTGATGCTAAAGCAGATAGTCTTTGGGGATTACCCATATTAGGTATATAATTTCAAAATCAGTTTAATTAGAGCAAAATTGCAAACTCAAGATCTTCAGGGGCAATTCAGGAAACAATAATGAAAGCAAACTCCAGATATAAATTAAACAGCACTGCAAGATTCATATTAAGTGACAACTGATAATTTGTCTTCAGTGTCAGTGAACAATAGAAAGGTGCTAGAGACTTGAGCAAACTAGAGAGGGCATATCCCATCTAAAGGAAAGACCCACTACTTCTCACCAACTGATTAATGACCTTAGGCTATAAAAGCCTAGTAATAACCTCTTTTCCAAATTTTTTTAAAAATAATATTTTGAAACAGATTCTCTATGTGAAGTACTTAGGTTTTAAATGCTGTCCACTAATTCCTGTTTCTTAAATATTGTGATTATTGAACACACTGCATGGGCTACTACTTTAGAAACCCTGACTTAGGTTTAATAAATTATTTAAAATCTTTGAGTTTATATCCTGATGTTCCCAAAGTTAAATGAACAAAATTTCCTCTAAGCGGCATAATTATTGTTCAGTGAGATTTATTTAGCTGGGATCTTCAAATCACATGAAAAAGTTCACAGTGTGTAACCTTTTAATGTTTGCAGCTCTGCATGTTTGCTTTGCTGCTGTGTTCACTTGCACATTTCCTATTCCTTCGTTGCCTGGGCCCACCATTGACAGATGTTAATGACAGACTTGTGGACTAACTCTACTATATAGGAGCACAACCATGATTGATCACTACTATATTCTGACGAAGACTTAGAATCAATGCAATAGCCTGCAAAGGCACGCAATAACCTTCTGTCTTCTTGATTCCAAATACTGTATGCATAAAGGTTATCATATGCTCCTCTTCAGGCATCTAGGTGATCTTGACAAGCTTCAATTATTCGGTAATTGCCTCTGTTTTTCAACAGTTGTGCCCTTGGAATGCATTTGCTCTTCTGACTAATCAGATAACTTGAAGATGCAGTGCCACTTCTGCAATAAAACCAATATTGATAAGACTCGCCTGGTATTTTAAAGGATACATATTTCGGGGGAAAATTATACTATCAATTGTGATTTATGTGAAATTCTTGTTATTTGTAAAGCAAGTAGGCCTCTAAATTTCTACTTACGCAAAACTTACCCAAAAATGTTATCTCTTATTACTGTGACCAATTCAAAGGCTAATAAAAAAAAAAAGTGATTCTACAGTGAGTTGCTCATATTGCATTTTCACTTAAAACTAAAATGGTAGTCTGCTGCCAAACAAAAGGAACAACGAATAACTGAAGCTTGTCAAGATCATTGAGGAGGGTGATGAAACCTGGAAATGGTTCTGTGTGAAATTGACTGTGAACTAGAATTTACAACCCATTATATTTTGTAGATATGACTTATACAGGTTATTGCCTTAAGAAATATTTAAGGAAAATAGAGAAATGTCACCAAAAACTACAAGTGCTGTCATTACAACATAGAATAAAGCTAAATATAAACAAAACTGCGTCTTTAATGTTTTATCTTATCAAACTGCCAGCATGCTCTTACAGGAAGAGTGTAAAACTGGGTATTTTAAACTACTCCAAGCAGTGTATCAAACAGCCACTGGTAAGTCATAAGTAATATTTCCTATGCAATTTTCTCTTAGCCAATGCAATGCTTCCTTTTTTATCCTGAAATGGGCAATGCTGAAAACAACTCTGACTTTTTAAGATGAAAAACAAACTTAAAACATAGCATTTTGAAACCTGTAGTTTAAGATTGTATTACTTTTCCAAGAGCAAAAATTTTCGGAAAAAAAAATGGATGCCAGTGGAAAGGCAAGAGTGGAAACATATATTTTCTAAAAATGACTTTTTAGTTTGAGTTAAAATTTTTTTTTATCATTTCTATATAATGACAAATCTCGAATAAATATAAATATATTCTGAGACTACCATTTATTACTCCATCTCCTAAATATTGATTCAATCCACATAGTTCTCATTATACAGCCCCTTTATCAATACAACATACACTTAATCAGAGCTGCTTGATACTGATGAGAACAATGAGAAGGTCATTGACTTCTAAACCATTAGAGTAACATGACATAAGTCAAATCATTCACTAAATGACAATCAACCATGAGGGCTGCCTTAGCAGTAATTAACCCAGCTTCTCTGCAGATGGTTTATGCTCTGCTACTGCCCCCTAATGCCAGGCCCACTTTCGACTTTGCCAACTGAGACTTGCCCTTTGCTGCTGCTATTATTTCACCCTCCCCATCGTATTTATTTTCAAATATTCATTTAGAACATTTAAAATGTCTGGATATGAATAAAAATAATCCAAACCCTATGGTCTATTAATCTCTTTCCATAATTACAAAGACAAAAATTTTCCAGCCTTCTTAATTACATTTCTTCCGTATTTCTCTCTTAAGCTCCTAGATTTCCGTACTTTCCATTAAGAATTCCAAATCTCTTAGCAATACTTTAAAAAGATACACATTTTTCAGATAAACAAGGTGAAATAACTGATATCGTTTCTGGCCAATAGCATGCACATCATGAAAAGTAATTCATGTGCAAGAGATGACAAGAGGTAATGGCAGGAGAGACAGATAGTGTACAAATAATGGGAAGAACCCATGATATTTAAAACCTTAGATTTTATAAATAGATTTCCTTTATAGATAATTCTGGAAACTGAATGGAAGATGCATTTGTTGGGGCAAGACTAGAGGCTGGTACAGTTGGGAGACCTCTGTAGTAAACATAAAGATAAATAATGTAAGTTTCAGAGAGTTATCAATGGATAGTTAAAGAGAGTAGATGATTAAAAGTTTTAAATCAAAAGTCCACTAATGGGCTTCAGAGAATTCATTAAGTCCTCTGAAATATACAAATGCTGTGTCCTTGTGTAATATGTGTGTTATCACCCACTCATCCCCCTTCTTGGAACAAAAAGGCCATAGCTATCTATAGAGTTTCAAAGAGATGTATAAATTAAAACCAAAAGCATTAAGGATCACTAGTGTAGAGTGTTACATGCAATGAATGAGGAATGAAACTCTGAGAAACACTGATATTTAAGGACTGATATTTAAACACTGATATTTATTCAATAGAGAGAAAAGAGGCAAAGAGGAAAATGAGGGAAGTATAAGGGGAAAGTGGTAAATGCAGTGCTTTACAATCAAAGGAAATATAAAGGCTTAAAAAGGAGAATGAGATTAATTGTGTACAATTTAGTATGGAAGTCTTGCACAGGAAGAAATTGTATTGGTGGTTACACTTAGAATGCCACTACGGCTCTTAAAGAGAACAGTTTTGAAAGAACAGTGATTTACAGTCAGTGGAGATACTATTACACAGGAGGCATGGAAAAATACATGAAGTATTTTCTGATTGTTAGAACTACTGAAATTTAATTCACAGGATCAGATGAGGCTAAACATTTTCAAAAATGTAGAACAGACTTGAACAATGAAGAAATGAGCATGGATGCCAGAATGGGGTAAACTTGGAAGTTAATGGCAGTGCAGAAGTGAACACGATGAGAATTATTTTTTAAAGTTAAAATTAAAAAGAGGGAAAAGATATTAGACAGCAGCTAAATATTTATTCTTCCTTTTCTGAATGGGAAAGGTTTAGATATTAACTTTGAGTAAGAAGAAAAAGCCTGCAGAAAGGTGATACTGACAAACAATACTAATAAGACAAGGCTCTAGAGAAGATTGGCAGATGATGTAAGAATTGGCTAAAAAAAAAAAACCTAATTTTAAAGTAAGTAGTACAGAGGAAACTTCATCCTATGTGACAAAGGAGCTGTCCTTAGGTTTTAGGGACAGGATAAATGAAAGAGATTCTGACATGGCCTCAGTTTTCTCCACAAAAAAGAATTGAAGTTCAGTGTAGTAGATACTTATTTTTCTTCTGTTTACAGTAGCGAATCTTTTTTTTTTTAATATCATTTCCTGTGCACAATAGACACAATGCTTTGTTTTTAAATGAGATGAAAAAGTTTTGGTTTTTTAAAATGATTCTATCATTAGGCTTCATGATAATCATATTTT
The DNA here is from genome assembly GCF_046562875.1 of Panthera onca. Lineage (NCBI taxonomy): Eukaryota > Metazoa > Chordata > Mammalia > Carnivora > Felidae > Panthera > Panthera onca. The sequence goes on from NC_138343.1 coordinate 55,986,515, forward strand.
TATATAGCCAGTCTTGATATATCTATGCAATCTATAAATTTTTATTTACTATTTTGTTTGTTTTTCTGAGCACTTACTCCTATCCCACACATTACTCTGGTACATGATAACATATAAGGTAGGTAGATTTCCTCTTGTACCTTACATTTACATAAGTGCTAAAATCACTGTACCCTTAGATCTTTCAGTTAGAAAGAAAGCTGATCTATAGAGCTTTTAATGAAATTTATTGTATCAAAAACATGTTTGTGAGTGTGATTTCCCTGAGCTAAAAGTTTTGCCTTCCCTAATGCTTTATCAAACAATACATGGAGTAGGAAATATTCCTGGGTGGTTTTAAATAGTCCATACACCTTAACTCACCAAAATTAGACAAAGAATTGAGTATATTATGCTACGTGAAATAAGTCAGTCAGAGAAAGATAAATACATGATTTCACTCATCTGTAGAATTCAAGAAACAAAACAGATGAACATAGGGGAAAGGAAAAAAAAAAGAGGGGAAACAAACCATAAGATCGTCTTAACTATAGAGAACAAACTGATGGTTGCTGGAGGGAAGGTGGGCAGGGGTATGGGCTAAATGGGTGATGGGTATTAATGAGGGCACTTGTGATGAGCACTGGGTGTTGTATGTAAGTGATGAATCACTCCTGAAACTCATATTATACTATATGTTAACTAACTATAATTTAAATAAAAACTTGAAATATTAAAAATAATCATAAAAATAATGATAAAAATAAATAAGTAGAGAAAGGGACATGACAACCATCAGTCCCAGGGCTCTCTCTCTGTATCTATACTACCCACCCTTCTGCAGAATTTCTACACTTTTCTACTGCTTACACTCAGTCTGTGGGAATTAGAGGAAGAAGATACTCATGAGGACAGGCAAGTAGGATTGATCTGTCAAGATATTGTAAAATAGCAGTGGGTAAACTCTAGCCAGTTTTCTGGAGGTCAAAGGCCAACGTCTACACAATGAGGATACAAAATAGGAATAGAATGAAAGAAAACCTGCTGCCTTCTTCCTGTCTAACTGCTGTTTTGCTTTAGATTTCTATTTCTGTTTTGATGGGTAAAAATGTGACTGGTAGCCTGAAAGACTGCTGGTTAATATTCTGAGTGTACAATTTTGCAATTGTGTATCTCTTTGGGTATATTTACATGGATATCACTGAGAACATTTGGGAGTGTCAATAAACAGTTTTCTTAGGTTGGATTGCCCTACATGCAGACTCTGAGACAAAGTCTTTAGTGTGAATACCTTAGTTGAGAGGGGATTCTGGGGAAGTGAGTAAGTAAAAAGGAAGGGAAGAAAGCCAAGAAAATGCTACTAATCATTAGGTTATTGCTATGAGCAACTGTGGGGACCTCTGTGAAACACTACAACATCCCTCAGGTTATCCACCCAAGAAGTGAAGAAACGAAGTAATAATCCCCCAATGCCATCTGTCATTGGCCAAGGGCTGCTACCAAAGCCAATACTTTCTTGGCACACCTGACATGATCTGTGTTTGGACTAAGAAAAATCCCTCAAACAGCTATTTGAAGGTATTTCAAGTAGGACAACATCAGCACATGTCAGAGGGAATACAATTAGTGTCTGCTACAGCTGTTTTTGACAAGCTGCTGTTTTACTGACACACACTTGGATGGTCATGTATCCAAAATATTTGCTGTTGTATGTTAGGTATGATGATCTGATTCTTACACTTTGCCATTCTATCTATTCATATTCATATCACTTTAGCTAGTTGAAAGTTGACGCTATTGTTTACTTCATGTAGCTTTCCCTACAAGATAGTCTTTTTTTAAAAACTGTAGATATTATGCAGGTTCGGTTTTCAAAACATTAAAATATATTCCACCTGGGAACAGAGACAGTAAAAACTCACACCTTTTGCAGAGTAAGTAGTAATCCTATTTTATTACCATTATTACTATCGCATGGAGTAAATTAAGTTTTGCTTGAAACATAAATTTCAAATTGTAAACCTCAGCATTTAGCCTCAAATTGCACAGGCAAGTTCATTTGTATTTTAAACATCCCCCCAGAATATATCTTTATATATCTCTGAATATATCTGTTACTACTGACCAGGAATTATGATTTTATTTAGGTTCTAATAAACTAAACCTATACCCAGAGACTATATATGCACTACAAGAACACAAGATTATTTTAAAGAACACAAGTCTCGGAATGTAGCCTTATTCCAAAGAAGTAGTTGGTAAAGCAAACTCTTTAATACTAGTGTCCATAAACATAAGTGCCTAATCACCATGTTTGTTTTATATGTAAATATGGGTTTATTTTCCATCTAAAAATATAATCAATATAATTATTCTAAAGTAAACATCAATAGCACTGTAAACTTAAGTAAACATCTAGAACACCACAATGGAATAAGCAACATGAATAGTAAAAAAAATTCATGTCAATAAGGAAATAGGACTACTCTAAGTCAGGATACATTATGTCCATAAATTTAAGAAGGAAGAGACAAATGTTAAAGTTTCCATCAGCTATATGCTTATACCTTTTTAAAGAACTGTATTCTGAAGTCCTGTAGTTAAACATCTAATATTACAAACAAGCAAGTGGTGAAATGTATCCAGGAAAACACTTACGCATTATATTATAGATAGATCTATCAATTTTTATATATTGATTTTACTTCATCAACATCTAAAGTACAAGGGTTTCTTATATTTTGGAAAGCAAAAGTATTAACTTTGTATGAATTATTGAGTTTTAAAGTCCCTTGTTTTAGCATCCACAAATTATTAAGCTCAAAAATAAGGTTACCTTAAAAGCTACTTACCACATAATTGACTTATTCTGGTTTGAAAAATATGAGAAATATATATCCAAACTTTTTGCAAAAACATGAGAAAATATACCCAAACTTTTAGCAAAGTTTCTGCATACACTTGATGTCTTATTCTCCTGCCAATAAAATTTATGTGATATATTATAAAACCAATTTATTTTAATTAAGCTGATGGGTGTCATTCCTAACTCATCTACACACTTCCCACAAAGGCTTTCCTTTTCTGAAAAACTACTTACATTTTTTCACTACACTGAACTCAGAAATATATATGGCCTGTTTTTTTTGTAAGACACATGCTATTTTAACATTGATAAAATCATTTTAATGCATGTATTACACAGTTTAAATACAACAGTCAATATCATTCACATTATTTGTACTGGGCTGAAATGCCTCTTTGTATTTGTTCCACATTCAGGGATCAACCTCAAAGGTTTGAAGATTGTTACTTTTTTTTTTTCTTTCCTGGAGGCCTCTCTTTTCCAAGGTAAATTTCCAGTTCCCCATGCACTTTTCTTCATAGGAGATGATTTTGAGCAACTGTGGATCATATAACAGTAATTCCCTTTTGCTAAGTCTCAGGGTACTTTTTCCCTGTATTTTAGAATGTCATGCTTAGAACAAAATGTAATATTCTAAGAATCTGAGTAATGCAGAATAGGATTACTCACTTCTTCTGAATAGCATGCTGCTCTTAAGGCTGTCCTACAGTATGGATTAATATAGACAAGACTTATGACATGTGTTGGAAACAAAATACATATTCTTTTATTTACCTCTTTTGAAACTATCCTTTTTTAAGATACAAAGCCTATCTTAATTCAGTTATTCAATATAAAAGCCATCCTTTGCAGTCTGAAACATCAAAAAAGTGTGATGAACCTACTCTTAGCACCACATTCAAGCCAGTGATAGAAGTAGTGAACATATCTCCATAGCACACCAATAAACATGTCTTTCAAAAGTGACAATTAAAACCAGGCACATTATTTCAACCAGGCACCAATCCTCCTAAATACTTTTCCCTGTGACCTGTATTTCTCTATTATATCATGAAGTAATTGGTAAAATTCCTTACAAAGGCAAGAATGTTAAGTCTACTGTATTTTCTTGCCTAAAAAGCTAGTATGGCATGATATGCCTTTAGAGACCTGTGCTAGCTATTTCTAATTACACATTTTTCCTGTTTTAGATGTTAACAAAATATGTATTTTTTAAAATAAATTCTTTTAAGATAGCAGTCTGGACTGATAGCAAGTCAACCAGTCAGTGGTTCATAAATTCTATCCGCTAATGCTTTATAAAAATTAGCAGGCACTATATCCATCCTGGGTCCCTCAGAGTTCCTCCTAATACACATGTTCCTTTTCTTCAGCAAACACTGACAGTGGCTCAATAATCTTATCTTCAAGTTCCCTTAATACCTGGATATGTAATTTCTATGTTCTAGGGGACCCAAGCTCATGTGAAATAGCTACATGTTTTTCACAATTTTACTCAATTATTTGGATCTCACGTTCATCTTACCAATCAATATTTACTGTCATTTTCTGATGACAGGCACTACCTAATAGAGTTTGAAGGATTTAAGAAAGTCTCCTTTGCAAAAATAACATTGACCTAGTATCTCAAGGATAAGCAGTTTTCAGGTAGATAAGTAGCGTGAAAAGAATATCCCAGAAAGACAATACAGGATATGTAAAAGCTCTGAGACAAGACTGCATGTGGCACAATGTACAGTGTATGAAGAATAATGATGTTAATGAAAAACAGCAGCATGTCCACGAAGTTAGGGAGGGAAACCATGTAACAGACCTTGTCAAACATTAAGGACATTTCTTTAGTGCACTGGGAAGCTATCAAGTTGTTTCAAGCAATATTCATGATTGGAGATATATTTTTTAAATTTTTTTAATGTTTATTATTTTTGAGAGACATAGAGAGACTGCACATGAGCAGGGGAGGGGTACAGAGAGAGGGAGAGAAAGAATCCAAAGGAGGCTCCATGTTCAGTGCAGAGCCCAATGTGGGGCTCAATCTCACAAACCCATAAGATTGTGACCTGAGCTGAAATGAAGAGTTGGATGCTTAACCAACTGAGCCAGCCAGGCACCGCTTATTATGGAGTTATAAATGTTCCTTTTATATTTTAGTTAAGAGTTCTTCATCACATGTGTCCTTTACAATATTTTTTCCCACTCTGTGGCTTTTCTTCTAATTCTGTGCAGAGCAGAAGTTTTAAATTTTAATAAAGTCCAGCTTATTATCTATTTCATAGATCGTGTCTTTGGTTTCTTCTCTAAAAAGTCATCACCATACCCAATATCACCTAGGTTTTCTCCTATGTGATCTTCTGAGAACTTTATAATTCTGTATTTTACATTTAGGTCTATAATCTATTTTGAGTGTAAGGTCTGTGTCTAAATTCATTTTTTAAAATGTGGAAGTCCAGTTGTACCAGCACCATTTGTTGAAGAGAATACCTTTGCTCCATTTTATTGCCTTTGCTCCTTTTTCAAAGATCAGTTGACTGTATTTGGGCAGCTCTATTTTGGGTTCTCTATTCTCTCCCATTATCTATTTGTCTATTCCTTTGTCAGCACCACACTGTCTTTATTATTGTAGTTTTACAGTAAGTCTTGATGTCAGGTAGTATCAATCCTCCAACTTTGCTCTTCTCCATCAATATTGTGTTGGCTATTCTGAGTCTTTTGCCTCTTGAAACAAATTCTATAAAACATCTGTTGATATCCATAAAATAACTTGATGGGATTTTGATTGGGATTGCATTGAACCTACAGATCAAGTTGGGAAGAACTGACATCTTGACAATATTGAGTCTTCCTATCCATAAACATAAAATATCTCTCAATTACTTCATTCATCTTTGATGTCATTCATCAGAATTTTGTAGTTCCTCATAGAGACATTTTATGTGTTTTGTTAAATTTATACCTACACATTTCACTTCAGAGTCGTAATCTAAATGGCATTGCATTTTTAATTCAAATTCCACTTGTTCATTGTTGGTAGATAGGAAAACAATTGACTTGTATACTAACCTTGAATCCTGCAAACTTCCTATAATTGCTAATTAGCTCAAGCTGGGGGTTTTTTGTTGATTCTTTTAGATTTTCTATAGAAACAATTGTGTCATCTGTGAATAAGGACAGTTTTATGTCTTCCTTCCCAATCTGTATACCTTCTATTCCCTTTCTTGCCTTATTGCATTAATAAGGACTTCCAGTGCAGTGTAAAAAAGAGTGATAAGAAGAGACATTCTTGTGTTGTACCTGATCTTAATGGGGAAGCTTTGAATTTCCCACCATTAAAAATAATAGTAGCTGCAGAGTTTTTGTAGATAGTTTTTATCAAAATGAGAAAGTTTCCCTCGATACCTAGTTTAGTGAGAGGTTTTTCATGAATGGTTTTTGAATTTGTCAAATGATTTTTCTATGTCTATTGATATGATTGTGTGATTTTTGTTCTTAGGCTACTGATGTAATGTATCACATTAACTGATTTTCAAATGCTGAACTAGCCTTGCATGCCTAGGATAAACCCCCCTTGGTTGTAGAATATCATTCTTTTTATGCTATTTTGGATTCGATATGCTAATGATTTGTTGAGGATATTGCATCTATGTTCAGGAGAGGCAATTAGTCTGCACTTGTTTTGTTTTTTTTTTTTTCTTATGATGTCTTTGGTTTTGGTATGAAGGTCCTGCTAACCTCATAGAATGAATTAGGAAGTATTCTCTCTCCTATCCCCTGAAAGAGATGACAGTCTTAGTTATAATTCTTATAATTTTTCCAACTGGGTTTGAGGTTGGAAACCATTTTATAGGTATGTCCATTTTATAGGTACAATTCAGTAATTTCTAGCACAATGATAGACTTGCGCAACCATTTCCATCCTCCTTTCCTTTTTTAAGCCCATACTCCACTCAGCACTCTCTGCAATTGCTTTGCTTCCATAACAAAATACCACAGACTGATTGGCTGAAACAACAGAAATTGATTTTCCCACAGTTCTGGAGGCTGGAAATACAAGATCAAGGTGTTGTCAGGGTTGGTTTCTCTGATACCTCTCTCTTTGGCTTGCAAACTGGCCACCTTCTTGCTGAATCCAAATTTCCTCTTATAAAAACACCAGATTGGAATAGGGCCCACTGTCCTAGCCTCATTTTAACTTAGTCACTTCTTTAAGGGCCTTGTCTCCAAATATGGTCAAATCTGATGTGAGAAGTGTTAAGGGCTTCAACATATAAATTTGGGGGAGGACACAATTCAGTCCATAGAAACATAATACTTCCTTTGAGTGAAGACCATCCTATTTACTATACAGCCTCTGTGGTATAGTGTTACCTCTTTTTCCCCTTCCTAACTTACCCTTTTCCTCTCCAGCTTCTCACATCTGAGAATGAAAACTTCCTCTCACTCACCTGCTTTTGATTCTTGGAGTCAGTTTTGCATTAGTTCTTTCATTCTAGTCAGAAACTCATCTTGCCTTCAGCTTCCATATTTGGAAGTCAGCAAAGGATCCTCAAATGGAATTTGGTAATCATGTTGATGAAATAACAAAACCACTGCCTGTGTTTTCTGTGTCTCTTCCACATCTGTCTTCTCAGAGATTCCATATGCTTATTTCTCTCCTTGAGAATTATCATGTAATTTCGCCTTTATTCTACCCACAAGGCAAAACTGCTTGGCCACTACACTCAGAATATCATTGATTATCATTAATTATCAGTAAATTAATTATTATAAATCAATACCTCAGAAAGACAAAAAAGGCCTCTAAAAGTCCTAGCTCCCTGTTTCCATAATCTCTCCCCAAACTGTTTCTATCTTGGGTGACCAGTGTCCCAAATCACCTAAACAAAAGAAAATAGTTGAAGAAATCACACGTTGCTGCTTCTTTTCTCAGCTATCCCTTACCTCATTATCTTGCTTTTAATTAACTACTTTTTAGATGGATTGTAAAAGAAGAAAATTAAAAGGTTTACGAATTTCTTTATATACGCTGCATCTTAAAGTATGGTTTTTACATGAGTTTCTACAGATTTGATTCCCATTCCTATAAAATGTATTCCCTACTACAATGCTTTCATTCTACCACCAAGGTCTCTTATCTACAGAGTAATAAATTATTTTCCTTAAAAGAAAAATAAAGGGAGCACATGCACAAAAAATCTATTCATGTGCTAACATCTATAACGTGACCAAAAGAAAGCTGCCTCCTAAATCATAATTATACCTTTCATAAGTGTTTCCAGATTGATTACCACAATTAAGCACAGGACTAATCGCAGCACTGTGCCCCAATAGCAAAAAAGCAAGATTTATCTCCTTTGCACCAGCCCCAATTCAAGGGTTAAGAAAAAAAATGACAAGTGTACACATCTATGGCAATGCTAATTATTTGAAACACTGGCAGAAACACTCATCTGAAGATACAAAATATCTGCATAGGCTCTTCTACTGGCTCTGAACTTTGACCTAGAGAATGTGTGGATGAGCAGCTCACACTGTAAAACTCTGCATGTTTATACTCAAGTCTACACCCCCAGCACTTACATTTACCATCAGCTATTTAGATCTCTTACCATTAAAAATGTTCACAACATACAATCTACAAAAGGACATTCAAATGACCACACACGCACACACAATTAGTCTTCAGAATGGTTCTTCAGAAATTACATTTTGGATGTCTCATTATTCTTGCTTATGGAGTTGCCTAATCCCATGAGGTTAGAAATTTGCATTATGTTGCCTCAATTTCCCTAGGACAATCAATCTTAGGGATTCAGACTCTGGAGATGGCCCAAACTGAAGTAAGCAATTTTTTTTTCCCCTACCTCTTCCCAGAAATGCTCTACTAAGCAGAAGGTCTTCCTTTAAATCTGCCAAATAACAGCAATATGTTTAGTAAGCTAGTATTCTCTGATTTTACAAATTACATTATCAATGTGTCTTTTACAGAGGGAAAGAGAAAATATCTTATTTCCCATAAGTCACTGGTCATTGGACAGTGCTTAATTTCACTTTGTTCTATTCCATCACAGGTTTTCTTTTCTTTTCTTTTCTTTTTTTCCAAAATCATGTTAGGCTGCAGCTATGACTCTTCCAGATCACCACCACAAAAAAAAAAAACAAAAAAAAAACAAAAAACCTGCTATTCAAAGAACTTTTACAGAAATAATATGTTACAAGAGGGATGTGTAATAACAAAGAACTCAAATTAAACCCTAGCAATTGCCAACATTTCTGAGAGGTTTCCATGGGGGTAGGTAAAAGAGAAGTGCAGTGGCTGGAGGGGGATGATAAATGTAATCATTAAACCACTTACAGTGTCTTGTTAAGAAAGGGTGTGTATGTGTGTGATAATGCTAATTACATCTTTTTTCTTTACACCAAGGGTTCTTTGCCTTTCCCTATACCTGTGTCTGACGAGGTCAAATAGCCAGTGACTAAATAATTTATTTTAGCACCCAAAAGTCTGCATATGAAAGGATAATACAAAGCTCCTACAAATGTTATCCATTTTGGAGCTAGGAGCAAATGAACAAGGACAGACATGGTCCATAGCTATAGTAAAAAGTTAAAGGTTCTAAAACCAACAAACTAGAAATATAAGTGCTATTCATGGCAAATAGGTTGACATACATTTTTATCTGAATGCTTAGAGAACAGATTGACTTCAAGAATTGACTTTGGAAATTAAAAAGAAATTGTCTGTAAATGGTTTATTTTTGGTCATATTTTTTTTAATTGATTAGGGCCAATATACAAATAAAAGGAAAGTCCTGGTATCCTCTTTTTAAATATTCTCTTTTCTTACCATAGAACAAACCTCTAATACTTGCTGTTTATCATTATAAAGAACAAGGTCCATAATATGGACATAAATGTTAATCTAACAAAGCATTCGCTGACTGCCCTTTATAAGCATGGCACTCAGCTTGGCACTAAGAACAAGGAGGTAAAAGGCAGTCCTTAGCTCCAAGACGCCCATTAGTCTCAGAAACAAGATACTGTGAATTAATAGAGATTTATAGTGCAACATGATAAGCATGATAGTGTAAGTAAAGTAAGCACAAGGTCAATCCTAAGAACTAAAACAAGTAAGAAAAAAAAGTAAACACCCAGAATTCTTTCAATTGCACTCAAAGTTACTTATAACAATACGGCAAAAACAGAAAGGGCAATGGGTATTCATTTTTAACACCTAGAGGAATCTTACCTCTTCATCACTGCCCTATTCCTTCCCTCTTCATGTAAGTAATTCCTAAATGTCTTAAATCTTTTCCAGATCCTCTGAGGAGCCTTTCCTTACTCTGGAGTTTTGGACAGTGACTGTCTTACTTGCTTTCAAACCACGGTGCAGTTCACTTCACAGGGTCTACTCATACTGTATTGTAGCAGTCTGCTTACTTGTCTATTTCCCAAGCTAAAAGGTTGGGAAGAGTGAGCACTTAAGAAACAAGTATAACTACAGGTGTTTATAGTTCTACTGCCTAACATAGTGCATGACAAAAGGAATATGCTCAACAAATATTTATTAAATTTACAGGGAATATAGGTGATGATTAACTGATATAATACAAATAAAACACTTTCAAAGAATTCAACAAACATTAGCCCTCTTAAAATCAAGTATAATATGATTTAGCATGTAACAACTTAACTGAATAAGTCACAGTAAAAAAAAAATCAAGATGAAAAAAGATTTAAGAAAAATAACCCCAGTTAAAGATACATGGTTATATAAGGATACGTATCAAAAGCTTTTTCATCCATATCGGCCTATGTAGTTAGACAAAGCTGTGTTCTAACCTTTTAACTAACATGTACTAACACTGGATGGTAAGCAATCTATCTAACCCAACTGAACTCAATTTTTATTTTTCACATGTGAAGTAAAGTTTTTGTGTCCATACCATAAATTATTAAAGAGGATTAAATGAGATAACAGATGTGAAGCATTTAGCTCTGTGACTGGCATGCAGTACATCTTGAATTCATAATAATCTTCCTTTCTTCACTTTAAAGCCATGGCAAAAAGATCAGCAATGGGAGCCAGGGGTCATCTTGGAAAGTCACCCAGCCAAGAGGAAATACTACATCCAATCCCACTCTGTTGGGCTGGTTCATTTATTGCCACATTCCAGTCTCATCATATGGGGGAATAAATGGCTCTTCAGTAATGGCCCTGATAATATTTTTGCTGCCACCATGTGGTTGGTGGCAGTCAATACAGGGATCATTCTGAAGGGTTTATTTAAAAAAAAAAAAGAAAAAAATATATATATATAGACACACACACACATATACACATATATAGAGAGACACACACACATATATATGTATGTATACATACACACACACACACACACACACACACACACACACACACACATATATATATAAACTATGGCATACATTGGGACTTGTTTACCATGGTTCATAAGGTGTGCTGAGTGTTTTATATTCATTATCTCATTAACTTTTAAAAAACAGAAAAGAAAAGAAAAGAAAAGAAAGAAGAGAAAATAACAGAAAAAAAAGAACAAAACAAAACAAAACCCTATGGGGTTGGTACTCTTTGTATTCCTGTGTTAGAGATGGCCATACATCACTGACATGGGAAAGACAGTACCTTGTTTGCACTCATTGCAAATAGTAAGTAGTAGAGCAATATTTGAGATCAGAGCAGTCCCATTACAGTGCCCAAACATCAAACCATAATGTTGTCCTTTCTTTCTAAATGGTGTTCTACTAAAGACTGAAATCTGAATTGTTTTAAAAAATATTTGATCCATGGGTGCCTGGGTGGTTCAGTCAGTTGAGCATCTGACTTCGCCTCAGATCATGATCTTGTGGTTCATGAGTTCAAGCCTCGCTTGCCTCCAGCAAGCCTGGAGCCTGCTTCAGATTCTGTGTCTCCCTCTCTCTCTGCCCCTTCCCCACTTGTGTGCTCTCTCTCTCTCTCTCTCAAAAATAAATAAACATTATATTCAATCCAAACAGACTCTTTTCAAAGCACCCAAATGAAAAATACTATTTTTTTCTCTCTTCAGTTATTTGGATATTCTGCTTCAATGTAGAAACCATTTTTCCCACAAGGAGTTCGTTGGTCCTTCAGAGTCTAGGGCTGTGCCATAGAAATCTTTATTCCCAAAATCCAGTGAAATTTATAAGGAAGACATCAAATCAATGTGTTAATGATCTTAATGTATAGTTCTGTAAGCAACTGACAGATCTCTATCATGTTCTTAGATCAGCTCAAAAGCCAAAGATAATCCTTCTTTATAACTCATCCTTGATCTTAATTGGATCTCAATTCTCCCCGGACAATCTTTCAGCTTCACTTTGTAACTTTCATCCCCCACCCTCCCAAGAGATTTTACCTGCATCTTTTGTTACAGGGCAGCAGGATGGAGAGAGGGAGCATACAGGGACTCTGGACTCAGCCCATGGAATTCTGGCTTAGCCACATAATATTGATGTAATCCTGAGGTATTGAAAAATTTCTGTTAACCTTGATTTCCTCATCTCTACATTGGATATAAAAACTTATTATATCAGAACCTCCCCCTTTGTTATACAGTCAATAGATATTACTTTCCCTTCCTTCCAGTTCCAAAACCAAATTGGATTCACATACTGTCACATAAAACCCATCTTTTTCTATGCTTCATAAGCACAGTCCCAGAATTAATCTTTTTCTCTCTGAGAATATTCCTGAAATGCTGCTTTCTTGAAAATTAAACAATAGGATTGCTTTTAGATTTAAGATTTTCCCCTTTAGTGATGAATATGGCTTTCTTTAAAGTTTATCTTGAAGGGGTTCCGGAAGATGGCGGCGTAGGAGGACGCGGGGCTCACAGCGCGTCCTGCCGATCACTTAGATTCCACCTACACCTGCCTAAAGAACCCAGAAAACCGCCAGAGGATTAGCAGAAGGGAGTCTCCGGAGTCAAGCGCAGACTAGAGGCCCACAGAAGAGGGGCTCCTCCTGAAGTGGATCACCTAAGGAGAAGCGAGCTAAGCCTGCCCCTCCAGCCCCCGTGCACCTTGCCTACCCACCCCAGCTAATACGCCAGATCCCCAGCAACACAAGCCTGGCAGTGTGCAAGTAGCCCAGACGGGACACGCCACCCCACAGTGAATCCTGCCCCTAGGAGAGGGGAAGAGAAGGCACACACCAGTCTGACTGTGGCCCCAGCTGTGGGCTGGGGGCAGACATCGGGTCGGACTGCGGCCCCGCCCACTAACTCCAGTTATACACCACAGCACAGGGGAAGTGCCCTGCAGGTCCTCACCACGCCAGGGACTCTCCAAAATGACCTAACGGAAGAATTCCCCTCAGAAGAATCTCCAGGAAATAACAACAGCTAATGAACTGATCAAAAAGGATTTAAATAATATAACAGAAAGTAAATTTAGAATAATAGTCATAAAATTAATCGCTGGGCTTGAAAACAGTATACAGGACAGCAGAGAATCTCTTGCCACAAAGATCGAGGGACTAAGGAACAGTCACGAGGAGTTGAAAAACGCTTTAAACGAATTGCAAAACAAAATGGAATCCACGATGGCTCGGCTTGAAGAGGCAGAGGAGAGAATAGGTGAACTAGAAGATAAAGTTATGGAGAAAGAGGAAGCTGAAAGAAAGAGAGATAAAAAAATCCAGGAGTATGAGGGGAAAATTAGAGAACTAAGTGATACACTAAAAAGAAATAATATACGCATAATTGGTATCCCAGAGGAGGAAGAGAGAGGGAAGGGTGCTGAAGGGGTACTTGAACAAATTATAGCTGAGAACTTCCCTGAACTGGGGAAGGAAAAAGGCATTGAAATCCAAGAGGCACAGAGAACTCCCTTCAGACGTAACTTGAATCGATCTTCTGCACGACATATCATAGTGAAACTGGCAAAATACAAGGATAAAGAGAAAATTCTGAAAGCAGCAAGGGATAAACGTGCCCTCACATATAAAGGGAGACCTATAAGACTCGTGACTGATCTCTCCTTTGAAACTTGGCAGGCCAGAAAGGCTTGGCACGATATCTACAGTGTGCTAAACAGAAAAAATATGCAGCCGAGAATCCTTTATCCAGCAAGTCTGTCATTTAGAATAGAAGGAGAGATAAAGGTCTTCCCAAACAAACAAAAACTGAAGGAATTTGTCACCACGAAACCAGCCCTACAAGAGATCCTAAGGGGGATCCTGTGAGACAAAGTACCAGAGACATCACTACAAGCATAAAACATACAGACATCACAATGACTCTAAACCCATATCTTTCTATAATAACACTGAATGTAAATGGATTAAATGCGCCAACTAAAAGACATAGGGTATCAGAATGGATAAAAAAACAAGACCCATCTATTTGCTGTCTACAAGAGACTCATTTTAGATCTGAGGACACCTTTAGATTGAGAGTGAGGGGATGGAGAACTATTTATCATGCTCCTGGAAGCCAAAAGAAAGCTGGAGTAGCCATACTTATATCAGACAAACTAGACTTTAAATTAAAGGCTGTAACAAGAGATGAAGAAGGGCATTATATAATAATCACAGGGTCTATCCACCAGGAAGAGCTAACTATTATAAATGTCTATGCGCCAAATACCCGAGCCCCCAAATATATAAAACAATTACTCATAAACATAAGCAACCTTATTGATAAGAATGTGGTCATTGCAGGGGACTTTAACACCCCACTTACAGAAATGGATAGATCATCTAGACACACAGTCAATAAAGAAACAAGGGCCCTGAATGATACATTGGATCAGATGGACTTGACAGATATACTTAGAACTCTGCATCCCAAAGCAACAGAATATACTTTCTTCTCGAGTGCACATGGAACATTCTCCAAGATAGATCATACACTGGGTCACAAAACAGCCCTTCATAAGTTTACAAGAATTGAAATTATACCATGCATACTTTCAGACCACAATGCTATGAAGCTTGAAATCAACCACAGGAAAAAGTCTGGAAAAACTCCAAAAGCATGGAGGTTAAAGAACACCCTACTAACGAATGAGTGGGTCAACCAGGCAATTAGAGAAGAAATTAAAACATATATGGAAACAAACGAAAATGAAAATACAACAATCCAAACGCTTTGGGATGCAGCGAAGGCAGTCCTGAGAGGAAAATACATTGCAATCCAGGCCTATCTCAAGAAACAAGAAAAATCCCAAATACAAAATCTAACAGCACACCTAAAGGAAATAGAAGCAGAACAGCAAAGGCAGCCTAAACCCAGCAGAAGAAGAGAAATAATAAAGATCAGAGCAGAAATAAACAATATAGAATCTAAAAAAACTGTAGAGCAGATCAACGAAACCAAGAGTTGGTTTTTTGAAAAAATAAACAAAATTGACAAACCTCTAGCCAGGCTTCTCAAAAAGAAAAGGGAGATGACCCAAATAGATAAAATCATGAATGAAAATGGAATGATTACAACCAATCCCTCAGAGATACAAACAATTATCAGGGAATACTATGAAAAATTATATGCCAGCAAATTGGACAACCTGGAAGAAATGGACAAATTTCTAAACACCCACACTCTTCCAAAACTCAATCAGGAGGAAATAGAAAGCTTGAACAGACCCATAACCAGCGAAGAAATTGAATCGGTTATCAAAAATCTCCCAACAAATAAGAGTCCAGGACCAGATGGCTTCCCAGGGGAGTTCTACCAGACGTTTAAAGCAGAGATAATACCTATCCTCCTCAAGCTATTCCAAGAAATAGAAAGGGAAGGAAAACTTCCAGACTCATTCTATGAAGCCAGTATTACTTTGATTCCTAAACCAGAGACCCAGTAAAAAAAGAGAACTACAGGCCAATATCCCTGATGAATATGGATGCAAAAATTCTTAATAAGATACTAGCAAATCGAATTCAACAGCATATAAAAAGAATTATTCACCATGATCAAGTGGGATTCATTCCTGGGATGCAGGGCTGGTTCAACATTCGCAAATCGATCAACGTGATACATCACATTAACAAAAAAAAAGAGAAGAACCATATGATCCTGTCAATCGATGCAGAAAAGGCCTTTGACAAAATCCAGCACCCTTTCTTAATAAAAACCCTTGAGAAAGTCGGGATAGAAGGAACATACTTAAAGATCATAAAGGCCATTTATGAAAAGCCCACAGCTAACATCATCCTCAACGGGGAAAAACTGAGAGCTTTTTCCCTGAGATCAGGAACACGACAGGGATGCCCACTGTCACCGCTGCTGTTTAATATAGTGCCGGAAGTTCTAGCATCAGCAATCAGACAACAAAAGGAAATCAAAGGCATCAAAATTGGCAAAGATGAAGTCAAGCTTTCGCTTTTTGCAGATGACATGATATTATACATGGAAAATCCGATAGACTCCACCAAAAGTCTGCTAGAACTGATACATGAATTCAGCAAAGTTGCAGGATACAAAATCAATGTGCAGAAATCAGTTGCATTCTTATACACTAACAATGAAGCAACAGAAAGACAAATGAAGAAACTGATCCCATTCACAATTGCACCAAGAAGCATAAAATACCTAGGAATAAATCTAACCAAAGATGTAAAAGATCTGTATGCTGAAAACTATAGAAAGCTTATGCAGGTAATTGAAGAAGATATAAAGAAATGGAAAGACATTCCCTGCTCATGGATTGGAAGAATAAATATTGTCAAAATGTCAATACTACCCAAAGCTATCTACACATTCAATGCAATCCCAATCAAAATTGCACCAGCATTCTTCTCGAAACGAGAACAAGCAATCCTAAAATTCATATGGAACCACAAAAGGCCCCGAATAGCCAAAGTCATTTTGAAGAAGAAGACCAAAGCAGGAGGCATCACAATCCCAGACTTTAGCCTCTACTACAAAGCTGTCATCATCAAGACAGCATGGTATTGGCATAAAAACAGACACATAGACCAATGGAATAGAATAGAAACCCCAGAACTAGACCCACAAACGTATGGCCAACTCATCTTTGACAAAGCAGGAAAGAACATCCAATGGAAAAAAGACAGTCTCTTTAACAAATGGTGCTGGGAGAACTGGACAGCAACATGCAGAAGGTTGAAACTAGACCACTTTCTCACACCATTCACAAAAATAAACTCAAAATGGATAAAGGACCTGAATGTGAGACAGGAAACCATCAAAACCTTAGAGGAGAAAGCAGGAAAAGACCTCTCTGACCTCAGCCGTAGCAATCTCTTACTCGGCACATCCCCAAAGGCAAGGGAATTAAAAGCAAAAGTGAATTACTGGGACCTTATGAAGATAAAAAGCTTCTGCACAGCAAAGGAAACAACCAACAAAACTAAAAGGCAACCAACGGAATGGGAAAAGATATTT
Organism: Panthera onca; assembly: GCF_046562875.1. Classification (NCBI taxonomy): domain Eukaryota; kingdom Metazoa; phylum Chordata; class Mammalia; order Carnivora; family Felidae; genus Panthera; species Panthera onca. The sequence goes on from NC_138343.1 coordinate 56,003,765, forward strand.
GCAAATGACACATCGGACAAAGGGCTAGTATCCAAAATCTATAAAGAGCTCATCAAACTCCACACCCGAAAAACAAATAACCCAGTGAAGAAATGGGCAGAAAACATGAATAGACACTTCTCTAAAGAAGACATCCGGATGGCCAACAGGCACATGAAAAGATGTTCAACGTCGCTCCTTATCAGGGAAATACAAATCAAAACCACACTCAGATACCACCTCACGCCAGTCAGAGTGGCCAAAATGAAGAAATCAGGAGACTATAGATGCTGGAGAGGATGTGGAGAAACAGGAACCCTCTTGCACTGTTGGTGGGAATGCAAATTGGTGCAGCCGCTCTGGAAAGCAGTGTGGAGGTTCCTCAGAAAATTAAAAATAGACCTACCCTATGACCCAGCAATAGCACTGCTAGGAATTTACCCTAGGGATACAGGAGTACTGATGCATAGGGGCACCTGTACCCCAATGTTTATAGCGGCACTCTCAACAATAGCCAAATTATGGAAAGAGCCTAAATGTCCATCAACTGATGAATGGATAAAGAAATTGTGGTTTATATACACAATGGAATACTACGTGGCAATGAGAAAAAATGAAATATGGCCTTTTGTAGCAACATGGATGGAACTGGAGAGTGTGATGCTAAGTGAAATAAGCCATACAGAGAAAGACAGATACCATATGGTTTCACTCTTATGTGGATCCTGAGAAACATAACAGAAACCCATGGGGGAGGGGAAGGAAAAAAAAAAAAAAAAAGAGGTTAGAGTGGGAGAGAGCCAAAGCATTAGAGACTGTTAAAAACTGAGAACAAACTGAGGGTTGATGGGGGGTGGGAGGGAGGGCAGGGTGGGTGATGGGTATTGAGGAGGGCACCTTTTGGGATGAGCACTGGGTGTTGTATGGAAACCAATTTGACAGTAAATTTCATATATTAAAAAATAAAAAAAAAATAAAATTAAATTAAAAAAAAAAAAAGTTTATCTTAAGCAAGAAAAAGGCTTCTAAGAGTACAGAAAAATATGCTATTTAGTCTTCTTCAGACCTGTATAATCTAAGATGGATAATAACACATATCTTGGAGACACAAGTTAACTAAACAAACACCGAAGGAAGTGGCATCAAGATATTCAAGCTGTTGGGTGGTGAACCAAACTGGGTATTAGCACAGGAAGAAGAAAGGTTATTCATGCATGCATGTGCACTTGCATACACACACAAACATACACATAGTTTCCAACACTGCAAGATAAATAAAAAATGTCAGTAGGCTATCCTAACAAAGATTCAGCACTGATGTTAATCTCGAATAAAGATGACATGTAACACATGGAGTAAAAAGGCTGTATCTGCAAAAGGATATATTTTATGCAGCAAATATTAATCATATGGGCAAAAAATTTAAAGAAAGTAAAAATACATACAACAGAACATGCAGCTAATATTAAGAGCCAACTGTCTGGGTTGACCTAGATCCATATATTGATAGGTATGCAGATAGGCAATACACTGTTCTTGTCTATGAGTTAGTGTCTTCTTCTATCAAATGGGAATAATAATAATCCTTATCACATTGCGGGGGCACCTGAGTGGCTCAGTTGGTTAAGCATCTGACTTCAACTCAGGTCATGGTCTCACAGTTTGTGAGTTCGAGCCCTGCACTGATTGGGCTCTGCACTGACAGCATGGAGTCCGCTTGGGATTCTCAGTCTCCCTCCCGCTCCACCCCTTCCCCATGCTCTCTCTTGCTCTCTCTCAAAATAAATAAACTTAAAAAAATAATACTGTCACATTGGACTTAAGTGAGGCTTAACTGAGATGATACAAGTAAAAAGCACAGTGCCTGGCACTCAATAAGATTTCATTAAATGTTAATCCTTATGCATATTAAGACAAATGGGGTTGGGTAACTCGCCTCAGAAAAGGCATTACTTTATTTACTTAATCCATTGACTCTTGAGAAAATACATAATTGACATAAAAGAGCCCTTAGTGTGGTATACTAGCACTCACTTAATCAAGTTATTTAAAAAACCGAAGAGGTAGAATTTTTGTAGGAGACTGTCCAAAATATCATTAAAGATGATGATGGAAAATCTATATTCAAATCTTGACCCAACTAAATTCCTCTTTGTGGTTCATTTATCCCTTTGCCACCTGCTTGCTCCACGGAGACGGCTGGCATAAATTGGAACAGGTTGCTCTGTGGCTGTCATTCACACACACACATTACTCCTCTGGAATGACTGAGAAGTAACTTGTGCATGACAAGCAACCTCAGGGAACATAACTCAGATCTGAAATAAACAAATTAATATCTTCAGCCTGTTACAAGCTCTTTAAATTGCACAGTAGATTCCATGAACACAACAGGGTAAAGGTAGGGAGGCCTGGATCCACCTGATATCATCGGGGCTTGGGCCGGCGTGAGGCTCACTGGTGATTAGGTATGTGAATGAAGGGCTTGGAGGGGAAACCCTGGATTGTGAAACATTATTTCACAGTTTATAGCTTGCTCAATGGGATAAACATTAAACTTCACATTTTAAGGTCATATCTCAAGGATTAGTTTCAGTCTCTTCCAAGACTTAAAATCATTACCATAAACTATGAATGAATTGAGCATTAGGGAATAACCCGCTTAGTGTTTTAAAAGGACATGCTGCACAGTCAAATTCCAAATCCAAATTTGCTTGTATAATTCTAATGCTGAGCAAATGGTGAAGGTCCTTAATGCTTATTTATTGTAAAACAAAATCTGGTAACAAAGAAAAAAATATGAATACGGAGTCATATTTTTGGAATCTGTGCATATTTCATCTCAAATGGCAAGGGAGCACTTTCTTCATACAATGTGCTATGATTGGTGTTATGATAAAAAATGTAATGCATGGCCCTTGAAAAGAGGGAAGAAAAAAAAGATAAGAGGTTTTAGCCTTTATATTGTTAAAAATAAAAGAATAAGCACAATGGTTCCCCTTTTTACAAGTGTGCATTTAAAGATAAGTGATATAAATATTCATTCCAATATTTTTGTTGATATTTTAAAACATGAGGAGAAAATAATAAAATATGATCAGTGCATCCCAAGGCCATGCTTGCATCATGGTGCATGGGCGGAGTGGCAGAGATTTAAGAACAGCTACTGTCAGACCCACTCATCTTTCCTTGATGCCACATTTTTCTTGGTCACTAAACCGAATGAAGAACATTCTCTTGCCCTTTTTTAAATGTCTGGCATAATTGCACTCCGTTCTCTTGGACCATGGGTATAAGGCAAAGGAGATTCTTTTGCAACCACCAGAAAACTTCCACCAAGATTTTGACTCAAGCGTTGCTAGTGTGAAGTTAAAGGTAACAATCTCAAACATTTCTCATAGGCATCCTACTTAATCATCCCACACCCGCCTACCCTAAAGTCACAGAACAAAACAGATCCTTCTTAAGGAGTTTGGGGTACTAGAATCCTGGGTATTTGCTTTCTCTTTTTCACTAGCAGGAGCTCTTTTATCACTGGATTAATCATCTTTGTAGTAGAATGGGCACAATACTTCCCAGACAAGACAAAAGCGGGGAAGCCAAGCAGGGTACTGATGCTGCATAATAAGAGGCTGCATCAGAGAAGGCTTGGCACCAGCAAGTGCTCCTTCAGAAGAGGTAGTCATAGGAGTGGAACAAATATGCCTGGGCTCCCGGGACACACCACCAGGTGTCACTGCAATTTCTGTCTCTGTGTTCTCTCTTGATATCTCTCTCTTCCATTCCTATTTTCTTCTGCCTTATTTCATCTGTTGCATTATTTTCTAACTTGGATTTGAATGAAAGAAAAAGGGAATGAAAAGCCCTGAAATGACTTCAATATTTAGTGACTTTATAGGACTTCTAGCCAGAATACTTCAAGAATATATAAAATTTGAATCAAAAAAACAGCAAATAATATAACCTCTGTGTTTTAGGCTATATACTGAAGAAAGAAGAAGGGTTCCAACTTATATGCTCTTGCAATTTCAGCTAATGTCTCTTTGTGGAAGGATTCACTTCTTGGCATTCTCTCAGTTTCTTCAATCCATCTTAAGAAGTGCATGGAAATAAAACAAAAAAGCTAAAGGGTTTATAGATAAAGTGGTAAAAGAATCAAGGAGACAAAAATGATAAAATAGTAAGAGTTATCACAAATGATGTTGAGGAGAAGAATATCAACCGACGGGACACTGTTTTAAAAATACAAGACCACAAAGGGAGGAGCCAAGATGGCAGAACAGCAATGGAAGTTTAGTGTGTATCTCGCATCCATGAAATACAGCCAGACCAACATAAACCATCCTGCACACCTAGAAAACTGACTGGAGGTTTAACACAACAATGTGCACAACCTGAACCACAGAATCCAGTAGGTACGCGGCACGGAGAAGTGAACTTGGGGAGCGAGAAGGAGCAGGAAGAGAGGTGCTTTTGCAAGCAGAGAGAGGATGGAGACCGGGCAGGGGAGAATACAGGAAAAGCACCCCTCCCCAAAAGCAGCTGGAGAGAAAGTGGAAAATTGGAAACAGCCGCAGGGACTAAACTAAAAAGGGAGAAAGGAGAAAGAAGAGGGTTTAAATTCCATTAAGACTGTAAACAAGGGGAGCACAAAGTCTGCCACTCTGCAGCTCCATACCTGGTGGGGCTCTGGTGGGAAGGGCGAATCCCCAGGAACAGAGTGGGGTCCAGGTGAATCTCGTGCCACACGGGGAAAAGCGGTTCCACTGCTGGAAGGACATTTGGTAGAGACTGTTGAGGCCACCTGGTCCCAGCAGACCCCAGAAGGCGGCCACATTTGCTGGTGCTGGAACAAGGTCGTTATGGTGAAGCCTGGTGCCAGATATGTCTTGTGATTTTCCATAATCCCTGAAACACTGCTGCTACACTATCTCGTGAACTTTTTCTGGGGCGGGCTGGCACCTGGCCGCAGTCTCAGGCACCTGCAGCGGCAGGGTCCACAAAGTGTTCCTGGGTGCAGCCGATTGGTGCCATTGCTTGGTGAGACCCTCCCACAGAGGGGCGGAACAGGTCAAAGCTGAGGTCCTTCAGAAGTAAGGGGCCGGGGAAAACAGCCGCATCTGAGACAAAACTCTGGAGAGAGTACTGCCTGGGGCCTGGCCACGGAAAGTGAAAAAGCAGGGAGTGGAAGAAAGCTGAAGACAGAGGACAGGTGCGCGATTGTTGATCCGGGAGAACAGACTGGTGGATGGGCGGGGCCATTTACACCCCTCCCACACATACACATACACACCTACCAGCAGCTGCAACAATCCTCTCCAGTAGGATAGCAGTGCCATCTAGTGGAGAACGGAGCCATTACACTGAGCCCCGCCCAACTGGGTCAACCTCACTCTTCAAGAACACAAGTCTCACCGCCAGCTTAGTTTATGGACTATACAGCGCCACATACTGACGTCTGAGGGAAAACGAAGTAATTTCATTCCTACTTCAATCTGTTAGCAGGTCCATCTATTCAATTTTCTTTCTTTCTCTTTTTCTTCTACACTTCTTTTTCTTGAACAGAAAGAAAAAATTCATTTTTACTTTCAATTTTTAATAAAAAATATTTTTCTTTAATTTTTATTACTATATTTTTTACTTTTGTGTAAATTTTTTCAAATTCTATTTTACTTCCATCATTTTAGTCTACTACAGTGTATTCACTTCTTCAAATTTTCAAACGATTTCCTTTTTTCCTTCTTTTTTCCTTTTTCTCTTTTTCATTTCTTTTCTTTTCTTGAATATAGAAAGAGAAAATTTTCATTTTTATTTTTAATTTTTATTAAAAATATTTTTCTTCAGTTTTTTTTCTACTATATTCTTTACTTCTGTGAATATTTTTTCAAATTCTGTTTTACCTCCATCATCTCATTTTAGTCTACTTCAGTGTACTCATTTTTTCAAATTCTCAAACAATTTCCTTCCCCCCACCTTTTTTCTCTCTAATCTGTCAAACCACTTTCAACACCCAGACCAAAACACACCCAGGATCTACCATCATTCATTTGATTTGTGTGTGTGTGTGTGTGTTTAATTTTTTAATTTTAATATTTATTTAATTTAATTTTTTTATTTTAATTTTTCTACCTCATTAATTCCTTTTCTCTCTTCAAAATGACAAAATGAAGGAATTTACCCCAAAAGAAAGAGCACGAAGAAACAACAGATACAAGTAAGATGTCTGAACCAGAATTTAGAATCACAATAATAAGAATACTAGGTGGAGTTGAAAATAGATTCGAATCCCTTCTGCAGAGATAAAAGAAGTAAAAAATAGCCAGAATGAAATTAAATGTTATAACTGAGCTGCAATCACGGATGGATGCAGCGGCGGCAAGAATGGATGACGCAGAACAGAGAATCAGTGTTATAGAGGACAAACTTGTAGAGAATAATGAAGAAGAAAGAGAGAGATGAAGGCAAAAGAGCACGATTTAAGAATTAGAGAAATCAGTGACTCATAAAAAGGAACAACATCAGAATCATAGGGGTCCTAGGGGTAGAAGGGTTATGTGAGCAAATCATAGCAGAAAACTTTCCTAACCTGGGGAAAGACACAGACATCAAAATCCAGGAAGCACAGAGGACTGCCATTAGATTCAACAAAAACTGACCATCAACAAGGCATATCATTGTCAAATTCACAAAATACTCACACAAGGAGAGAATCATGAATGCTGCAAGGGAAAAAAAGTCCCTAACCTACAAGGGAAGACAGATCAGGTTTGCAGCAGACCTGTCCACAGAAACTTGGCAGTCCAGAAAGGAGTGGCAGGATATATTCAGTGTGCTGAATCAGAAAAATATGCAGCCAAGAATTCTTTATCCAGCAAGGGGGTCATTCAAAATAGAAGGAGATATAAAAAGTTTCCCAAACAAAAACTAAAGGAGTTTGTGACCACTAAACCAGCCGTGCAAGAAATTTTAAGGGGGAATCTCTGAGTGGAGAAAAGATGAAAAAAAATATATATATATATATATAGAGAGAGAGAGAGAGAAATAAATCAATACCAAAAGCAACAAAGATTAGAAAGGACCAGAGAACACCACCAGAAACTCCAACTCAACAAGCATCATAATGGCAATATATTCATATCTTTCACTACTTACTCTAAACGTCAATGGACTCAATGCTCCAATCATAAGACATAGGGTAACAGAATGGATAAGAAAATAAGATTCACCTATATGGTGTTTACAAGAGACCCACTTTAGGCGTTAAAGACACCTTCAGATTGAAAATAAGGGGATGGGGAACCATCTATCATGCTAATGGTCAACAAAAGAAAGCTGAAGTAGCCATACTTATATCAGGCAACCTAGACTTGAAAATAAAGACTGAATCAAGAGATGAAGAAGGGCATTATATCATAATCAAAGGGTCTATCCACCAAGAAGACCTAACAATTGTAAACATTTTTGCGCCAAATGTGGCAGCACCCAAATATATAAATCAATGAATCACAAACATAGAGAAATTCATCGACAGCAATGCCATAATAGTAGGAGACTTCAACACCCAACTCACAGCAATGGACAGATCATCTAATCAAAAAATCAACAAGAAAACAATGGCTTTGAATGACACATTGGACCAGATGGACTTAACAGATATATTCAGAACATTTCATCCTAAAGCAGAAGAATACACATTCTTCTCTAGTGCATGTGGAACATTCTCCAGAATAGACCATATACTGGGACACAAATCGGCCCTAAGTAAGTACAAAAAGATCGAGATCATACCATGCATATTTTCAGACCACAATGCTATGAAACTCGAAATCAACCACAAGAAAAAATTTGGAAAGGTAACAAATACTTGGAGACTGAAGAACATCCTACTAAAGAATGAATGGGCTAACCACAAAGTTAAAGAGGAAATTAAAAAGTATATGGAACACCACACATGAGGCAGCAAAGGCAGTCATAAGGGGAAAATATATAGCAATCCAGGCCTTCCTAAAGAAGGAAGAAAGATCTCAGGTACACAACCCAACCTTATGCCTTAAGGAGCTGGAAAAAGAACAGCAAATAAAACACAAAAACAGCAGAAGACAGGAAATAATAAAGATTAGAGCAGAAATTAATGCTATTGAAACCAAAAAAAAACAGTAGAACAGATCAATGAAACCAGAAGCTGGTTCTTTGAAAGAATTAACAAAAGTAATAAACCACTAGCCAGTCTGATCAAAAAGAAAAAGGAAAGGGCCCAAACAAATAAAGTCAAGAATGAAAGAGGAGAGATCACAACCAACACAGCAGAAATAAAAACAACAGTAAGAGAATATTATGAGCAATTGTATGCCAATAAAATGGGCAATCTGGAAGAAATGGACAAATTCCTAGAAACATATACACTACCAAAACTGAAACAGCAAGAAATAGAAATTTGAAGACACCCATAACAAGGAAGGAAATCATAGTAGTAATCAAAAATCTGCCAAAAACACAAGAGTCCAGGGCCAGATGGCTTTCCAGGGGAATTCTACCACACATTGAAGGAAGAGTTAACACCTATTCTCTTGAAACTGTTCCAAAAAATAGAAATGGAAGGAAAACTTCCAAACTCTTTCTATGAAGCCAGCATTACCTTGATTCCAAAACCAGACAGAGACCCCACTAAAAAGGAGAACTACAGACCAATTTCCCTGATGAACATGGATGCAAAAATACTCAACAAGATATTAGCCAACCGGATCCAGCAATACCTTTAAAAAATTATTCACCACAACCAAGAGGGATTTCTACCTGGGATGCAGGGCTGGTTCAATATCCACAAGACAATTAACGTGATTCATCTCATCAACAAAAGAAAGGACAAGAACCATATGATCATCTCAATAGATGCAGAAAAAGCATTTCACAAAATACAGCATCGTTTCTTGATAAAAACCCTCAAGAAAGTAGGGATAGAAGGAGTATACCTCGAGATCATAAAAGCCATATATGAATGATCCAATGCTAATATCATCCTCAGTGGGGAAAAACTGAGATCTTTCCCCCTAAGGTCAGGAACAAGACAGGGATGTCCACTCTCGCCACTGTTATTCAACACAGTATTAGAAGTCTTCACCTCTGCAATCAGACAACACAAAGAATTAAAAGGCATCCAAATCGGCCAGGAGGAGGTCAAACTTTCACTCTTCGCAGATGACATGATACTCTATATGGAAAACCCAAAAGATTCCACCAAAAAACTGCTGGAATTGATTCATCAATACAGCAAAGTTGCAGGATGTAAAACCAACGCACAGAAATCGGTTGCATTCCTATTACACCAACAATGAAGTGACAGAAAGAGAAATCAAAGAATCGATCCTATTTACAGTTGCACCAAAACCGATAAAATACCTAGGAATAAATCTAACCAAAGAGGTGAAAAATCTATACGCTGAAAACTATAGAAACCTTATGAAAGAAATTGAAGAAGACACAAAAAAATGGAAAAAGATTCCATGCTCCTGGATAGGAAGAACAAATATTGTTAAAATGTCGATACTACCCAAAGCAATCTACATATTCAATGCAATCCCTATCAAAGTAACACCAGCATTCTTCACAGAGCTAGAACACATAATCCTAAAATTTGTATGGAACCACAAAAGACCCCGAATAGCTAAAGTGATCTTGAAAAAGAAAATCAAAGCAGGAGGCATCACAATCCCAGACTTCAAGCTGTACTACAAAGCTGTAACCATCAAGACAGTATGGTACCGGCACAGAACAAATAAATGGAACAGAATAGAGAACCCAGAAGTGGACCCACAAACAGATGGCCAACTAATCTTTGACAAAGCAGGAAAGAATATCCAATGGAATCATGACAGTCTCTTCAGCAGGTAGTGCTGGGAAAACTGGACAGCGACATGCAGAAGAATGAACCTGGACCACTCTCTTAGACTATACACAAAAATAAACTCAAAATGGATGAAAGACAGGAAGCCATCAAAATCCTCGAGGAGAAAGCAGGCAAAAACCTCCTTGATCTTGGCCGCAACAACTTCTTACTCAACATGTCTCTGGAAGCAAGGGAAACAAAAGCAAAAATCAACTACTGGGACCTCATCAAAATAAAAAGCTTCTGCACAGCAAAGGAAACAATCAGCAAAACTAAAAGGCAACCGACAGAATGGCAGAAGATATTTGCAAATGACATATCAGATAAAGGGTTAGTACCCAAAGTCTATAAAGAACTGATCAATCTCAACACCCAAAAAACAAATAGTCCAATGAAGAAATGGGCAAAACACATGAATAGACACTTCTCCAAAGAAGACATCCAGATGGCCAACCGACACATGAAAAAATGCTCAACATCACCCATCATCAGGGAAATACAAATCAAACCACATTGAGATACCACCTGACACCTGTCAGAATGGCTAACATTAACAATTCAAGCAACAACAGATGTTGGCGAGGATGCAGAGAAAGAGGATCTCTTTTGCACTGTTGGTGGGAATGCAAGGTGGTGCAGCCACTCTGGAAGACAGTATGGAGGTTCCTCAAAAAAACAAAAATAGAACTACTCTACGACCCAGCAATTACACTACTAGGCATTTATCCACAGGATACAGGTGTGCTGTTTTGAAGGGACATATGCACTCCCATGTTTATAGTAGCACTATCAACAATAGCCAAAGTATGGAAAGTGCCCAAATGTCCAGCGATGGATGAATGGATAAAGAAGATGTGGTATATATATACAATGGAGTATTACTCGGCAATCAAAAAGAATGAAATCTTGCCATTTGCAACTACGTGGATAGAACTGGAGGGTATCATGCTAAATGAAATTAGTCAGTCATAGAAAGACAAAAATCATATGACTTCACTCATATGAGGACTTTAAGAGACAAAAAATATCAACATAAGGGATGGAAACAAAAATAATATAAAAACAGGGATGGGGACAAAACAGAAGAGACTCATAAATATGGAGAACAAACTGAGGGTTACTGGAGGGGGTGTGGGAAGGGGGATGGGCTAAATGGGTAAGGGGCACTAAGGAATCTACTCCTGAAATCATTGTTGCACTATATGCTAACTAATTTGGATGTACATTTTAAAAAATAAAAAATAAAAGTAAAAAAAAAGCAAGACCACATGTCTTTATTTTGTTTAAATTTTGGTTATATAATCACACAAACCTTTGATTTTGGAGGATTAGTCATACCACAAATATACCAAAAGATGGAAACGATTGATAGTAGGATTGAACGGAGAGTGAAACCATTCAAATCATAAAGAAGTATCATGGATATTGGATTTAGGTAGTGGGGAAACATTGAAGGGTCTTAGGCAGGAGAACAACATTATGTAAAAATACTTACTCAAGATCCTTTATGAAGAATGCATCAGAAGGAGGAAGACTGAATTCTGCAAAACATGTCAGAGGCTATAGCAGAAATGTATGGTAGCCTAGAAGAGGAAGGGTTGGCAGTGGTCCTGGAGAAATATAAATGGATTTGAACTGTGCTTAGAAGGTAAGAATGTATAGGCTTTGGTGATTATAAAGTCAAATCAAGAGTCAAAAATGAACTCTTGGCAGTGGATCACTTGGCTCAAAAAAAAAAAGATACCCAAATTTCTCTCCTTGCAACAAAGGGGATGATGTGCCATCCACTGAAATAGGAATGAAAGAGTAAGAGCAGATTCTATTAAAAAGAGAAGTAATTTGGTTTTGAATTTGCTGAGTTTGAGTGGCCTTAGGCACATTCGGGTGAAGATGTCAACTAAGTTACTGAAAACATCTGGAAATCAAAAAAGATATCAGCTAAAGATTTGGATTTTAAAGTCATTAGCAAATACATGGTTCTGAAGATCATGGCAGGAGGCAGAATTGCCAGGAACTGATTCAGAACAACATAAGGGACCTGGACCAAGACCATAATCCATATATCTTCTGCCTTGTGTACAGAAGGCCACTAGGTTTGGCTCTCTTCTCAACAATGCCCAGACTAGAAAAATGCATATGCATCATCTTATTCAACTTTATCGCTAAGCTATTATTTTTCCTTTAATGTACAAATGCTATTCACATAATCTAAAACTATTTTCCTCTCACATGGTTGTTTTTAGAATGCACAGAATAAGCTATTCCCAGATGTGTCTTCTATAGTTTACAAAAATACAAGAGTTCACATAAGTCATTTGCAAGAAGAATGGAAATGGGGGCGGGGGGTAAAGTGATAGTTTCTGCATAATCTTTCCATTTTTGTGAAAATTGGAGTGCTCTATCCCACTGGTGTGTGTTGGGGGAAAAATCCCATCATAATTTCAGAGTATATAATGGGCTCACTCCTTTTCTCACATGTGTGAAATATAGTTGCAGCAATTTCTCTGTCTAGTTAGACAACATATTGTATGGCAGCAGAATTGTGTATGTTAATTTAATGCATTTCCCCATACATTTCCCAGGTTGTAGTCAGAAACAATTCTATCCATACTAGAAAAATAAAAGGTTCTTAGTAATGCCATCGATCCAATTATATTTGATAGCTTAGGTACAGATTCACTGTGTGTAAAGATGCTTTTAATAATTTCAAACCATCTGTGATACAAACATAAAAATGATAAACATGTGAAAAATGTTTCCCAAGTTCCATTAAACTATGTGCTTTTTTGTTGTGTCTTGTACTATATATTTTTTTATCAACCAAGAAGTTACATTTTAATAGTCAATTTCATAGAGAATTTTTGAAGACTACATTAAGTCTTACAATAAAACATTTTTTTCACTAATTCAGTAGCTTTAGATTGTACTAAAGCAAGATGGAATAATGGGGATACATGAACAAATGTGGGTAATAAAGTCAACTGCATGGTTAGTGTGAAACTGTAAAATCAAAAATCATTTGAAGGCTTTAAAATTAGATCCCAACAGATAACCGAAACTATCAAAAGTTTTCCTAAACTGTTCTTTCTTAATTTGATGACAATTCAGATGAGCACTGACCACTTCAGAAATTAAACTTTCCTCATTACAACTTTACCTTAAAATATAAATTCTATTTTGGACCTAATGTGAGCATTCTATTTGAATTCCAATAAATAAGAGTACAGAAAGGGAAATACTCTCCTAAGCATTTTGTTAGAATCCATCACTGAAATCATAAAACAAAAAAACTGTTATTACTTTTTCTCCAAAAAGTTAAACTTGTAGCTTTTTATGACACCATAAAATGAATAATTTTTCCATTAGGCTAAATATAATACCTTACTCTAAAAGAAGAAAATAAAAATGATGTAAGCTAAGCCCATGGGTTATGCCTTCCAATTTCACATTACACAGGCTATCATATAAATGAAACAAAGTTACAATTGGCACAAATGATAATGAAAAATTTTGTGAAGCTTCAATATTTGTTGCTTAGTTTTGGAACTCCCTTAAAGATTTCCAACTAAATGAGACACAGAACATTTCACTCTCCTTTAGTTGGCATATGTAATTAAAAATAAACCAGCAGCAGCATCAATTTCTGTCTCTAAGGATATACCTTCAGATAGGAATATAGGAAGTAAACAAAATATACTGTCAGAGTATGTACTCATGTTTTTATACAAAGTGGTATATAACTATGAGTCAAAGAATTAATACGTAAAATTCAGTAATAGCAACAGTTTATATCAACTTCACTTCATAATTTAATATTATATGCACAATATTCAATTTAATGAATAATGACAATTTATGACCATTCACAAACTTCAATTTTCAATTCCAAACATTTGAACAAGGAGGTAGAGACTGTATGTGAGAAATGTTTTATAGCTGTATTTAAATAAATAAGGATGAAATTTAGTTTGTAAATAAACATTGTAGATATTCAAGATAATATTTATGTGTAAGTTACCTTTTCTTCACTCTTATTTAATTATTAAATGTCTATATGACTTTGAACAATTTGATTATCTATGCCTCAATTTCTTTCTCTATATAGTACATATTCCACAGAGATATTAAGTGGAATAAATCAGGTAATACTATAAATCACAGATAAAATTGTTTGATACATAGTAAATAGTCAACAAATAAAAACTTTTATTATCACCAATTTAATCATTTTCCTCTTTCATTTACTTTATCTCTATTTTTATTAATTTCTTAATGTCTCCCTTTCAGGATATTATAGACCTCTTAGGGAAATAATTCCAATTATCTGTTCTATCACACATACACAGAACCTGGCACAGAGTAAGGTGCTTCCCCACCAAAAAGAGTGTTATTAAGTGGGAAAAATCACTATACTTAGGGATTGTACTTGTGCAAGCTTTACACTGTATGCCGATACTTGCCAAGTATATGCATATATTCTCATCCCAGATGAAACTTCATGGCATATCATTATACTCATGTTGCAGCTGAAAAATGCTGAGGACGAAGGTGTTTATGGAACTTTCCACTGTCACAGCTGAATGAAGGGGGAGATGTGACTCACACCTAATTAGGTCTATCTGGTCAAATTTCTATTATTTTCCCTGTATATTATACTGTCTCTTCACAGCTCTCTTTAGCTTCTCAAAAACTCTACATCTTAATATATTCTTACAGATTTCTTTCCAAAAACAGAGAAGAGACCAGAACTAAAAATTAGCAGGTTGCAAAAACCTCCATATAAATTAAAATTTCTCTTTGAGAGAACTTGACAGTAAAATAAACATTCCCCTGATCTTATCCCTCTGCTCCTCTCAGCTCTACATCCCAAATAATACCCTCTCCATTTTTTTCTCATCTGCTTTGTTTTTTCAAACAATGGCCTACTTTTCCTATATTTTTGCCAACTTTTAATGCCTCAGTCTCTTACGTTTAAAAGAAATTGTTAAAGACAATCTGACTTCAGGCTTTTATTTAAACTAACACAATTCCAAAGCTTCAAGATCCACCCCAGAACAAAGCCATATTAGGACAATTGTTTAAATCTACTATAGGACGTCTTGAGACTCAAGAAAACATCTTTTTAATTTTCACATTTATAAGTCAAATACCAAGTGACTGCCACATAGATCCAATAAATATCTCCTGAATGAATGAACTGGAATTAATATTCAGAATTATGAAGTGGGGGCCTCATAGGCTCTTTTGTAAAAGGTCAAATGATGTTCAATATACTGCACTTACTAAAAATGGATAATTAAATAATAAAATTATAACATATTCAAAAATGACTTGAAAGTAATTTGAGTTAACCTTTAACTTCATTTTAATTAGAAAATTTGGTTAAGTAAAGTAACCGATTATCTGGGCATTAGAATTGAGTAAAATTTTCACTGTAATTGCTTTCTTCTTGTACTTGGGTTGTCTGGAAAGATTACAGCAGCACTGGGATTTTGGTGAAGACAGCAACACTGGGGTTTCTTTTGGAAATCTGTGATGTCACTGCTACAAGTATGATAGGTCCCCTGAAAATTCTGTAACAGGCAATAGGTGAGAATAGGGAAATCCTTGCTCTGAGTCTGTTCTATAGTAACTGTTTTTCCTCCATCAAGAGTGTCTTAGAAAAGAAGCCATGTAGTTCTTCTACATTCATTCATTCAGCAATTATTTATAAACCATATAACCATGTGCTAGGCATTGTTCTATGTGATTAGGATACATGATTGATCCAGAAAGAGATGGAGACTTGACATTTTGCAGTTTACATACTAGTGTGGAGAAACCATAAAAATAACAAAGAAGTAAATCACAAAGTACGTTAGAAGGTGATACTTGCTACGGAAAAAAAAAGAAAACTAGAGAAGGGTAAACGGACTGTGATTACTTGCATAGTGACAGATGAAGGCACTTGTAGAAGCAAAGAGGTTAAGAGGCCATCAGATTAATCCAGGTAAGAGAAGGTGATGGCTTAGGCCAACGTAGTTAACAGTGGAGGTGGTGAGAGCTATTTGAGCCTTGATGTATTTTGAAGGTAAGACTACCACATATTTGCCTGGCAAGTTGTTTCTCTCATATGTGGGAGAAAGAAAGGAGTCAAGGAAGAGTCCACAAATCCTGATTTGACCAAATAAAAGGATGGTATTGCCAACCAGTGAGACAGACGCGTGGGGTGAGCGGAATATCAATTGAATATGACATGTCTAGACCTCCATGTGGTGAGGTCAAGTAGGTCCCTCCATATCTAACTCTTGCAGAGAGGTCTTGACTGGATCATTAGTTTATATGGTCTATAAAGCCATGTCACAGGTGGGATGATGAAGGAAGTGTGAATGTACATAGAGAAGAGCACTGTGGATAATCCCCAGGAAACTCCAACATTAAGTTATGTAAGAGGAGAAACCAGAAGAGGCTGAGAAATGGAACCGGTTTTTAACAGGAGATAAAAATAAATTGTGGTGTTTAGAAGCCAAATGAAGACAATGTATCAATGATACTTCAATTAAGACCATGGTTCAAGTTGTGTCAAGTGAATTTTTCAGTGATGCAAAAGGCAGAACCAGGACCAATAGCAACTTATAAGGATAAAAATGTATTTCAATGAGAAAAAAATTCGAAAGCAACATCTATTCATTATTAGATCCAGCTGTATTATAATACAGTGAACTTTGTTTCTAATCACTGGAGGTATTCATAGACAGGCTGATGAGTATCAGAGATATTCTGGAAATGATTCCTAATTGGGTAGAAGATTAGACCATACGACCTATGAGATACACTCCAACTAATGAGTCTATTATTTCTGCCTCACTTAACACCAGAGGAGAAATACATCTGCTTTTCCATCTGTGGGTCTTTGCAATCTAAGCAATCTGTGTCCAGGGTTGTCTCATTGCCTCTTGACAGAAAAAGAAAATGAATCATAACTACGCTTCAATGCAAAGAGACGCTTTGGTACAAACATACCTGAATTTCAATGTTAACACTACTACTAAATCGTCTGGCTTTAGGAAAGCTCCTTAAATATTTTTAAACCTTAGTCTCTTCTTCAGAACTCTCACAGTATTCTTGAAGGAATGAAACAGTTCACTGTGCTTTGTTCAGTGTTTGATATACCCTGGGTTCTGACAAAAACCTTAATTCTTTAAGTGGGAGGTCCCAGATTTAAGGGTTATTTTGATGTTCTAAAGTTAGCTGTTCCTCTAACATTGAGTTTTAGAATACACTCTTCATTTAAGCAATATACTTACTGATAAACCAGAAAAAGAAGTGTATGGTGTCTTCATTAAAACAGTTTTATTTGGTTTTGAAGTTCATAATAAATTTTGAGGAGTCATGTTTGGAGTCAACTTTTCTACTGTATGTTTTACGATGTCGTTTACTTACATGATAATAATTGAAACACATATTCCAAGGAGGTAAAGACAAGAAGCTCTGAAATTAGAGTGGCTGGATATAAATCCTGAATTGGTAATTTCCTAAAAATGTGATTTTGGCAAATGAGCCCCTCTGAGACTCAGTTTCCTTATCCATAAAATAGGAAGGAAGGAATTATTAGATTTTTTTGTGAAAATGAAATGAGTTAATATATACGTAAACTACAAAATAAAGTGTCTGATTTATAAAAAACATCAATAATCCTTATTTTTTCTTATTTGTTCCTCTATTCTAGGAAAAAATTCTAAACAGCATTGTTTCTATTTTAAATTTTTCATTAGCCCAAAAATTTTTAATTTTTTTGTTTATTTTTGAGAGAGAGAGAGAGAGAGAGAGTGAGAGAGAGACAGAGAGAGAGAGAGAGAAAATGAGAGCGCTATGGGGGAGGGGCAGAGAGAGAGGGAGACACAGAGTCAGAAGCAGGCTCCAGGCTCCGAGCTGTCAGCACCGAGCCTGATATGGGTCTTGAACCCATGAACCATGAGATCATGACCTGAGCCGAAGTTGGAGACTTAACCTACTAAGCCACCCAGGCACCCAAACTATTTTTAACATACCTTTATTATTAGGAAGATAACATGTTAATAGTAACTAATTCAAATAGCACAAAGAGCCTACAATAAAAAAAGGGCCTTCTTCCTTCTACTTATAATCTATTATCTTATACATATACTATATATATATTTAAACATGTATGTATATATATAAACATAAATGGATTCTTTCTATACTCAAGAGGAACAAACTATAATATTTTATGCTTTCACTTAACATTACTTATGTGTGTAAATATATAATTCTTAAATAAATTGTTAGATATCCAACTGTTTCCAAAAGTCTGTGCCTTTGTGATTTTCATTGACTTTGCAAAATTGCTCCCCCAAATCTCAATGCTCTGAGCAACAGGTTATGGAGTGTATTTTTCCCCATACCCTAATATTATTTTTGGTTATAATCAAACTTCTTAGTCAGTCTGATAGAAAACAGGCATTTCAAATTCATCTGACTTGATTTTTCTAATAAGTAAGGTTCAGGACTTTTTTCTATTTGCTTTAAATAGTACATGTGTCAGTATCATTAATCTCTTGTCCAATTAGAAAAATTGAGCCCCTTACATATAAAGAAAATGCACTTTCTGTTATGTGTTTCAAATATTTCTCAAATAGTCATACCAGTTCGGCATTTTATTGTGACCTTTAATTCTGGTAATCATCATTACATTTTTGCCTGTACAGAACATATACAGAACATATACAGAACATTTTTGCCTGTTTCAGTTTTATGTTACAAAATATTTTAATTGTTTACTTACGGCTTTAGTATTTTCCATTTCTCTTTGAAAAGCTTTACCTCAATTAAATGTTAGGAAATAAATTTCCCATAATATATTCTACTTTTTTTTACTGCATTTAATCTTAGGCCAGTTGAGATTTATGTTGGTGTAAAAGATGAGTTAAGGATTTAGTCTTACTTTTCCCTTGCCCCTAAATGCCTCACTAGTTATTTTTCCAACATTTATTGAGAAAGGATTTCTTCACTCTGATTACACATTATACATACATTATAGAATATATGTCTATGTTTATTTCACAAGGAATGGGAAATCTATGTTATCAAATGATTGATGCTAAAATTCAGTAAATTTTTAAAAGTATGTTTCAGTACTAAACCAGTCTTGCATCCCTGAAATAAAACACATTTGGGTGTAATTTATTTTGCTTGTAATGTGCCATTTAAATACATTTGCTAGTATTTTTATAACATCATTTTTATTGTGATAAAATAGATATAAAATTTACTATTTTAATTATTTTTTAAGTTTATTTATTTTGAAAGGCAGAGAGCAGAGGTATGCACAAGTTGGGGAGAAGCAGAGAGAGGGAGAGAGAATCCCAGCAGGTTCTGCCCTGTCAGTGTAGAGCCCGACTCACGACCTGAGTCAAAATCAAGAGTCAGAGGCTTACTCACTGAGCTACTGAGGTGACCTAGTTTAACCTATTTTTAAATGTGCAATTCAGTGACTCTAAGTACATTCATGATGTTGTGCAATCATCACCACATCCATTTCCAGAACTTTTCATCATCCTAAAGACAAATTTTATATCTATTAAACAATAACTCTCCATTTTACCTCTTCACAGCCCCTGGTAACCGCTATTTCACTTTCTGTGTCTGAATTTGCCAGTTCTGAGTACCTCATATAAGTGGAATTATACAATATTTGTAATTTTGTGTCTGGCTTATTTTACTTAACATGCTGTCAATGTTCATCCATTTGTAACATGTAGCTCAATTTCATTGCTGTTTAAGGCTGAATAATATTGTTATGTATGTATATTTATACACACATACACACACACACACACACACACACACATATATATATATATATATATATATATATATATATATACACATTTGTTTTTTGATTTATCTGTTGAGGATATTTGGGTTATTTCTACTTTCTGGCTATTGTGAATAATGATGATATGAACACAGGTACACAACATTTGGTAATAATTTAAAGCTCTTACATTGATATTCATAACTGAATTCTTACAACGTTTTACTTTTTCTGATATCTTTGTGAAAGCTATACATTTTTAAGAACACTTCTTATAACATGGTAGACATTTAAATGTGTTACATAAATTTACCAATCACTTAAATCTGAAAAAGCCAAAAAAAGTCACAATTTTTCTACATCAATCTAAATTTCTTTCAAAATTTGGTTATAGTCAGGTTCTAACTTAGTATTACAAGTAACAGTAATCCCTTATCTAGATGTTTGGTTGTTAAGTTTTAATTCCTGTATCCTTTCCAAAGAAAGTGTGCTTTTCTGCCAATCTTAATATATACAGTGCTTGAATTTATATCAAATTCACTTGCTTCCATATGTCAATAAGTCCTTCAAGGTCAGTAATAATATAGGAATCCACCCGATTGGTAATGTACTGTCTCTTAATTTTAAGTTGTCTTTATTCTCTAGTCTCTTAAAGATCTATCTATGTAAGAGGCCACATCTACTGCAACAACAGAAGAAATGACAGAAAAACCATCTGTATTCTAATGGGTGCAAAGAAACTTACTCAAGGCTCACTGACTTAAATAAATGAACAAATAAGCAAACGAAGGATGGCAAGATTACAGAAGGGAATATGAGGTGGATGATCTTTTCACCCTCAAGGAACCCTTGAGTTGAGATACAGGTTTGGACACATTTCAAAAGGCACTTGCATTTTAATGATCCTTTTGAAGTAGTTTTCAGTTTTCCATTTGAAGGTAAATGTAAAATAACCTGGCAGAGAGGAAACAAGAAATTAAAACAGACTTAATATTCTCTAAGAGATCTAGATATAGTAAAGAAAGATTACTTCAAGGACAAATTTTGTGAGGTTGTGCTGAGCCTATAAAAAAAGGATGTGATGAGAAGCACATAATTCAGGATTAGGAAGACACAGGTGTTGCACAGAGACAAAAAATATTTTAAGTACTAAATAGAAAATAATATTTAAACACATGGGAAAGGGGTGCCTGGGTGGCTCAGTCGGTTAAGTGTCCGACTCTTGATTCAACTCAGGTCATAATCTCATGGTCCATGAGTTCAAAACCCACATCAGGCTCCATGATGACAGTGCAGAGCCTGCCTTGGATTCTCTCTCTCCCTCTCTCTCTGCCCCTCCCCCACTTGCTCTCTCTCAAAATAAATAAATTTAGGGGTTTTTTCAATGTTTATTTATTTTTGAGAGAGAGACAGAGACAGAGACAGAGTGTGAGAGGGGGAGGAGAAGTGAGAGAGGGAGACACAGAATCCGAAGCAGGCTCCAGGCTCTGAGCTGTCATCACAGAGCCCGATGGAGGGCATGAACTAACAGACCTGAGCCGAAGTCAGACTGAGCTTAACCGACTGAGCTATCCAGGCGCCCAAAAATACATAAACTTTAAAAAACACATACATACATACACAGGATAGGCATCAGTTAAAAGGTCATTGGAAAAGACAAGGACAAGACATAACATCACTGCAAATTTATAAATTTTGTTAGAAAACAGAGTTATTTCACAGGCCATTCTACTAGAGAGAATGCAGTCCATAGCATTTTGGAATTTTTTTTTTCTTATAGAAAATGTGAATCTGAGCGTCATGTTATTTTCCAATTGAGATTTACATTCACAGGTGAGAGACTAGGAAACTGATACGAGTGAAATTGAAATCACAAAGCTCGATCAATCCTCTCTTCCCTTTCCTTTAGAAAAGCAAAAAGCAACACTATGCAGTAGTCTCTGTCTGGTAAAGATAAAACAGGTTTAGGATGTAAGCTTCTGAATGGCTTTTAGAAAACCACATTGCTTAGAAAAATAGAGAGGTGTTTCCAAGATCGTAGGTGGTGATACTGGCTTTGAAATACGGTCCTAGCTTCCACAGTTAGTAACCCTGGGTCTCTACTACTTATTCTTAAATGATCTGATGATTACTTATAAAATTAGAAAAAATAACACTCATCAAGAATTTGGATTTGGGTTTTTGTAGTTTGGGGTATAAAGAAAGAAACAAGTTCTGTGAGAAGACACACCAGGCTTCAGAGACTGGTTCCAGACAGGTACAAAAGCAGTCCCTCTCTCTGGGACTGAGCAGAGTAAGAGGAACTAGAGGGCAGGTGTGGTGCTTCTGAACATAGTTTGGAACTTTAATTTTCTGCATTAATCTACATAAGGAATTGATCTGAAAAGCAGTACTGGGGAACGTGGCCATGTTTGATCTTAAAAGGGGCCAAATTTGGGGCCAATTTACACTCCTGGTGACCTACAGCTTTAAAAAGCTGGCAGTAGCTCAAGTTGAGAACTAAAAAGTGGGCCTTGAGGCAAATTTAATTGAAGGAAAGGTCTGATGCATTTCAGAGGATTCTGAAGGCAACATCAAAAGATATTTTTAAAAGGCGTTGAGAGGTTGGATTGCCCAGGTGGCCAAACAGGTGTAGTTGCAAAAGCAAGGAGTAGATCCCCCACAAGTGGAGGCCGCCTTCCCATCCTCTCATGTGCTCTCAATTTGTCTACGCTTGTGATAGACGGTCCTTTTGCATGTCTAGCAGTAACAAAGCAGAATACAGACTTAGCCACTTATATGTATCTTTGTTCCTTAGGTCCTGTAAGAAACTTGCTTATTGAGAACCAAGAAATCATGGCATTTTTCTCATTCTTCCAAGGATGAATACTGCCTTCATTAATATAAAGCTTATAGCGCAAGCTATGGTTCTATTCTTTTCTTGTACATGTAATAGCTTGGCAAGTCAATACTAAATCATATTGCAATCTTTGAAGACATTTTAAACAGCAACCAAAACTCAATCCACATTTTTTCAACACAATAAACAACTGGATATGAGAAGGCACGGACAAGTTCACGTGTGCAATGTTCACAGACAACAGTAATGAGTTATGACCACTGCTTTCCTGATAGAGACTGTAAAACGATTCTGATTATAATATGCGTACCTGTTGGAGATGTTAAAATTTTAAAAAATAAATGCGTATTGGACTATGAAATACAGTGTGTGTGGATTTAAGTAGAAAGAGTTCATGTTAAGGACGGTGAGTTTTCTGCATGAATCTCTCCAGGCCTTCTGCATGAATTGCTTAAGATGACAGAGAAACACACTGCCACATATTACCTCCTTGAAGACTTGACTATCAAGAAATAATTGCACTGATTCTGAAACATCTGTAAATGCAAACAATCAATGTGCAAAGCCTATCTCTTTGCTAATCTTGTTACAAACAAAAATATTGAAAACAAATAAGAAAAGCTGTTCATTGTAATAATTTGGTAATGTGACATATTTTCGCAAATTAAGTGATTAAACATAAAGCACTAGAGCTAGATAAATCATTCTTAATGTGTTTGAACAGCATTCTTATATTTTCTATAATTCAAAATCTTAAACTTCTTTCAATCCCTTGTATTACTCAAATAAGTCAGCAACTTGAAACTGGAGACTAATTGAAATAAAATCTATCCAAAAAAGGTCATGTCTTAAAGTCAGGATAAGGCCATTTCCTCAAGAATTCCCATAGTTATTTAATGCCCTTTGTTGGAGAGGGCTGTGTCATCAATACACTAATTACCAGTTCAAACAGACAGCAGGCATCAAGTGGAGAGATGGCCCTGAGAGAAGTCATGAAAAGTAGGTCTTTCTCCAATGTACCCCCCCAGGGATAAATCACTTTTTGTTATAAAAGATTAAACTTTAAACCCATAAATATGACTGTGTTCTGCTCAACAGTTCATACTATACACCACACACACCACACATTTTACAGCCCCAAATGTACATCAAATATGGCTCAAGTCTAGTGACTGTAATCTTAACCCCACTGATATTTTTGTGAGGGGTAGGCAATAATCACTCAGCAGGAGAGAATAACCACTTTTGAAACAAACACAGTTTTCAAAAAGTTGGTTTTAATCTATTATAGTATAAAAGCAAACAACAGCAAATGTAGGTCAACTTGATAGATGATTCTGTTCTGTTTCTCAGTACCTTTTTCTGTAAAAGGGCTCTTAAGAGTTCTCTCATTGTGATAACAGGGTGTATGAAATGCACGTCCCTTTAAAAATAATTTAAAGTGGTTTAGCATTCTATTCATCAATTAAAAATGCTAAGTTTTCTAAGGCATAAGTTGTTATTTGATAGTATTCCATAAAACTACTAACTTTAGGAGCTCTCATTCTTCACATTCTTCCATTCCTTTCACATGAACAAGTAACACAAAAATGTGAGCAGGGGCTCAGGTGGTGGCTCAGGTGGTTGAGCGTCCCACTGGTTCAGGTCATGATCTTAAGGTTTGTGAGTTCAAGTCCTACATGGGCTCTCTGCTGTCAGCACAGAGCCTGCTTTGGATCCTCTTTCCCCCTCTCTCTCTCTCTGCCCCTCCCCTGCTCATGCTCTCTCTCTCTCAAAACTAAATAAACAAAACAACAGCAAAAAATGTGAGCATATCAGTCAAGTTAAAAATGCAATGACTCACAAAAAGTGAAGAAACTAAAATAACAGCAACCTCTAGGTATCTCCATCTGCAACAAAGATATGTCTTTGATTCATAATTTCCCAATTACCTCATCTGCAAGATGAAAGTTTTGTATAGTCTGTGATTCTGAAGATTAGTTCCGGCTTAAACATTTTGTGATTCTAAAAATTCTAGGAGATGCATGAATTTGCTGGTGAGATATGGTCTGTTTCAATACAAATAAGCAGTTTTGTTATTTGATTATCTTCCTATAAATCATGAAATTAAATCACACACAAAAATTAGACACTATACAGTATTCTTGTTTCAATATTTACCATTATGCATCAAATATAGACTATCGCAATATTCACTATAAAATCACTCATACCGGGGTTCCTGGATGGTTCAGTTGGTTAAGGGTCTGACTCTTGATTTCGGCTCAGTTCATGATCTCACAGTTCATGGGATGCAGCCCCACACCGGGTTCAGTACTGTCAGCAGGAAGCCTGCATGGGATTCTCTTCCTCTCCCTCTCTCTCTGACCCTCCCCCACTGGCTCACACATGCACGCACACACTCTGTCTCTCAAAATAAATAAATAAAAACTTAAAAAAAAAATCACTCATACTGCCATTTGAAGAACCACCACAATTTGAAAAGCCTTTCACACCTTCCCAACCTGATTTGGTCAGAGATATACAGCTACGTTTTATTGAGAAGGAGATACTGAATCTGTCACTGGCTTTCC
Organism: Panthera onca; assembly: GCF_046562875.1. Classification (NCBI taxonomy): domain Eukaryota; kingdom Metazoa; phylum Chordata; class Mammalia; order Carnivora; family Felidae; genus Panthera; species Panthera onca. The sequence goes on from NC_138343.1 coordinate 56,028,856, forward strand.
CATATCCAGCGAACAGACAAGTGTTATTCTGAGAAACAGGATCAAGTTATATAATAGTTAAATGTATGATATAAAGAAGTGATCTTGTACTTCAAAATAGGTTAATTAATCAAATTCCTTTAAAAAAGACACATTCTTAATACCCATATTTCTACCATATTTCATTACTAAGTAAACATATTCATGTACATTTTGCAACCCAATTTAATATTCATAAAAACATGATTATGAAATAAATCTAATAAAACTTAAGTGTAAAATATATATCTACTGAACGCACCTTTCCTGTAATAGAGTAAGTCTAGCTAAAACAAAAATAAAAACAAAACACAAAAACCAAAAACTGGTATGCCCAAAAACCTCACCTGAAAGTTAAATTTTGTGGTTTGGTGGACTACAACAGTTTATTCCTGTTTGAAATAATTATAAACACAGTCTTCTACTTAATTATACTTATTAAAATTTATCATATTAGAAGACAATTGGTAAACTAGAGCACTTATTTCTGTAATCTTTACTATTAGGATAATTACACGGTCATTGTTTACAATTCACTCTTCAGAAAGTAAATTACCACCTAATCTGAGTTTCCATTGTTTGATACGTAATTTATTAAAAAAGAGAAAAGAAAAGAAAAGAAAAGAAAAGAAAAGAAACTCCTTTTACCCACTAGAATTTATGAATATAAGTGATGAAACCATGCCACTGAATGCTCTATCTTATAATCATGATTCTGGTGATACAAATGTCATATGATATGAAAATGTCTAGTGAAAAATTACTCTCAAGAGAGCAGTATCATAATTATTTTTATAAATGAACCCTGACTACAGAAGACTACAGGTTATAATCTAAGTGTCTAATAAAGACTAGATTGCTTTCCTGCATATAATAATTTCCTGTGGATTGGCTAATGCTGTATATTTAGTTTCATTAATTCTACTCTTTATTACAATAGGAATATGCACTGTAACATGAACCAAAACATAATCAAGTGAGCGTGCATATTTGGACAAATTGTTGAACCATTTACATGTTAAATGAATGATTAAAATATCTAATTATGTTTTACATATTCATAGAATAAAAGTGCTACAGTCTTTAGTTGAAAACTGTTTTCATCAGTGTACTTTCAAAGACTTCTCTTTCTTCTATATCAGTATCATATATTTGTGTATACTAATATAATGAAGTTTTAAATATTGATTTCATGAAAGGCAATGAATGAAACATCAAGTCTTATTTTTATCATTTTTACTTAATTCTATGGGAACAAAGCATATACTGTAGTACCTTTGGATATTGCTTGACAGGAATCAATACCCTTTCTGAGAGCTTTATGTTTTTGTTGCTGATGACATCAAGATATTTCTTTTCTTCATCTTCTTTTTTTCCATCAGAACCTTGAAATTTTTCAATTTCTGAAAAAAAATTCACAAGAAAAAAATAGTAAGTGAAATGAGAAGTCATAAATAAAAAAATGCTGATTGTTCTTATTACTTGCCTTCTTAAAAAAGATTTTGAAGAATCTTGATAGGACTAAACACCACCTTGTTAACAGCTACGTGAATGCTACCATATATTAAGATGACCTCTGTCAAATCTAACTAAAAAGTTATCATTGAAGATGTGACTGCCTGCCATGAAACAAACGATGAACTTAATTTTTAACATCTACAACCAAAGAAGAAGGAAGGGAGGAAGAATATGCCATTTAATTATTTAAAATATCTAAGCAAACATAACTTTCCTAAGGACAATAAATAGAATAAAATATATTTTAAGGCTATATGTTTTATTTTTACTAAGAATTATTCCTATTCTCTATAATAGGATAGTAATGATAAATAGCATATTATTTTATATTCTAACAAAACTTCAAGGCAATTATAAAGGGGGTCATAGCAAAGTCTTCTAAAGGATTAAATCTGTAAATGCTATCATTCATATTCCTCAACATGAAATTATCTGTCCATATGTTTAAGAGGAATTACTAATTTTGCCTTATGAGAATATTCCCAAAATGGATGTTTTTGAGCAAATGTACATTACTTATCTATTCTTTCTTTTTAAAATTAATTTATTCCACAAAGACTCTTAAACCTCTATTGTGGGTACCACAGATAAAACAGAAAGCAGAAAATAAGAAAATGTCCCTGCCTTTATGGAATCTATATTTTGATGGGAAAAATGAGCAATTAGAAAGTGAATATATATGTGCATGCATATTTATGTGTGGGGGTAAAGGATAAATAAAATAAAGATATTAAGACAGCTTTTTAAAGTTTTGTCAGATGGAACAAGAAAATTTTGTTTCTGTAATTTTGGAGTAAAGGAAAGGTGGTGATATTTGTTAAGTATGGAAATTCTCAATTCCTATTAATTTATATTGCTTTGAAACATTTTTTAAAGATCTGACTACTTCTGGAGGTAAAAGCAATACTGCATTGCATGTAAGAGCTTTGTTCTTTGTTGTTGTTTGTAATTAGTATCTTTCCCAAAATGATTTCACATACATTACATAAAATCCCTGTAGTATTCCCAAAGATAATCTTTTAGCATATCGTTTATTTGGCTCATGTGGAATTATTAAAAAATCTTTCTGAAGTAAGATCTCATTGCTTACCCACATAGTGGCTGAATGAATGCTATACTGCATGGTTTGCACAGTCATTTACAATCACTTTTTTCAGGTATATACTATAATTTCCCTGAAGACAATTATCTTAGAATAAACTGTACTGTTTGAAAAAAAGTTATATGTAATACGTCTATAATTTCTATGTAGAATGAGGACATCAGATTCTCACTATTCCACTCCAGCAAGTCATTTTAAGTGCCTGTCGTTTTCAACCAAAAAGCATTCTCTATTCAGGCTTTCAATCCCTTATACAATTATTACATACAGAACTCTGACAACTGCAAAGAAATAATATTCATTATATCTTCTGATCCTGACAATGAAGTTTTGATCACTGCCCTTTGGATACATGCACCTACCTAATACCATACCTAGTTTGAGGCAATTGTAATGTGGGACACAAAGACTCAATTCCCAATCTATTAAATGTACAGTTTCTCCCTTATCACTCACTCCATCACAAAATAAATTGAATTTGTCTGACATTATTTGTTCTCTACAAAACTACTACTACCCTAGGCATTTTTAAACATTTGCAATTTGATCGATTTATTAATTCCAATAAATTTTCCATCAAGAAATGGAGTTGAAAAAAATACCATTTCCACTGCTTTTTCTGTTCATTTCTACACTTTCCTTTTAAAAATGTTGATATGTCTTTTGCCCTTCTGATACTTTCAGGGAGTTATCTTGTCTTTCCTGACACCTCTACATGACTAACAGCTCAGTCATTGCATTTGTCAACTGGATAGTCATGGAAAGGTATAAACCAAATATGCCTGATTTTAAAGCCAGGAAAAGCAATGTATACAACACCTTTCCTTTTTAAATTTTACTTTAAAATAATTCTTTGTTTATTTTATAATTAATGCATGTTCATTGTGTAACATTCAGACAATATAGGTATCCATAAAGATTTAATGGTATCCATGGTCATCTAACAATCACTAAACAGTTTTGTGTAGAGGAGTTGAATAATTTTTTATATTTGTTTGTATGACCTCTCTTTAAATTTGCCTTCCATATTATTGGGAAAACATATTTAATATACTAGGGCAGGATTATTTTTTGTTGAAAATGTTAAATTATATAGATTTTAGTATCTTCTGTTCTCCTTTCACCATTTATCTATTAATGCTCATATTCATTCCAATGCCCAAATTCATTCAAGAATTTGCTTTAGCATTCATTGACTTATTTTTAGTGGCTCTCTCCATAGTACTAAAATTATGAGAAGATTACGACAGAGTTAACCTGTGGGCATTGGTGTATTCACCTTGTACCCAACTGGTTTTAGTCAGATGGAAGCTAAAGTAAGAAATTATACTTTTTGTAATAAAAAAAAACACATAACCGTACTTCCTATTTTAATAATTTCAAGTGTACAGTTCAATAGTGGTAAGTCTATTCTGTTGTTGGCTGTACATCTCTAAAATGTTTTCAGCTTGCAAAACTAAAATTCTAGAACCATGAAACACTCATTTTCCATCCCCCTCCCACAGGCCTTGGCAACCATCTTTTCACTATCTTTTCTACGCTTGACCACTTTAGGTACTTCATATGAGTAGAATAACACAGTTTTTGCTTTTTTTATGACTGGAGTTATTTCATTTAACATAATGTTCTCAAGGTTTATCCATGTGGTAGCATGTGTCAAGACTTCCTCCTCTTTAAAGTCTACATAACATTCCACTGTAGATACATACCACATTTTCCGTATCAATGGATATCTGAGTTATTTCTACCTCTTGGCTATTGTAATAATACTTCTATAAACATGGGTGTGGAAGTGTCTTTGAGATCTTGCTTTGAATTGTTTTGGACATATACAATTTTTTGGGCATATACAATTGTTTTGAATCATATGGTAATTCCGTTTTAATTTTTTCAGGAACCTCCATACTGTTTTCTATAATGACTGCACCATTTTATATTCCCAAAAAGAGTGCACATGAGTTCCAATTTATCTGCATCCTTGCCAACACTTGGTATTTTCTATTCTTTTGATAATGGTCATCCTAACAGGCATGAGGTGATATCTCATTGTGATTTTTATTTTCTCTTATGTTTAGTGATCTTGAGTATCATTTCATATGCTGTTGACCATTTGTTTATCTTCTCTGTAGTATTATCTGTTCAGGTGTTTTGCCCATTTTTAATTGGGTTCTGTGTTTTATTGTTGTTGAGTTGTAGAATTTCATTATACATTCTGCACATTAACCCCTTACATATATACGATTTGCAAATATTTTCTCCCATCCCATAGGTTACCTTTTTACTCTGTTGATTGTTTCTTTTGATGCACAGAAGTTTTCTTTTAGTTTGATGTAGTTCCCTTTTATTTTTTACTTTTGTTGCCTATGCTTTTGATGTCATATCCAAGAAATCATTGACAAATCCAAATCTTGAAGCTTTCCCCCTAAGTTTTCTTTGGAGTTTTATAGTTTTAGATCTTACTTTTAGGTCTTTAATCCATTTTGAGTTAGGTTTATGTATGATGTAAGACAAGACTCCAACTTCATTCTTTTGCATGTAGATATCCAGTTTTACAACACGATTTGTTGAAGAGACTGTCCTTTCCCCATTGTATGTTTTTGGACCCTTGTTGAATAACATCTGACCATATACACAAGGGCTTATTTCTGGGCTCTGTATTTTGTTCCACTGCTCTGTATTTCTGTCTTTATGCCAGTATCACACTGTCTGGATTACTGTCGCTTTGTTATTATATTTTTGTTGTTGCTTTTGTTTTTTGTTTTTTTTTTAAGTTTTTATTTAAATTCCAGTTAGTTAACATATAGTGTAATATTAGTTTCGGTGTAGAATACAGTGATTCAACACTTTCATACAACACCTGGTGCTCATAACAAGGCACTCCTTAATACCCATCACCTATATAACCCAAGCCTCTCCACTGGTAACCATCAGTTTGTTCTCTGTAGCAAAGAGTCTTGGTTTTGGTTTCTGTTTCTCTCTCTCACTTTTTCCTTCTTGCACTGTTGGTGGGTATGCAAACTGGTGCAGTCACTACGGAAAACAGTATGGAGGTTCCTCAAAATTTGAAAATAGAACTATCCTACAATCTAGCAATTGCACTACTAGGTATTTACCCAAAGAATACAAAAATACTAATTCAAAAGGATACAAGCACCCCAAGGTTTATAGCAGAGTTATCTACAACAGTCAAACTACAGAAACAGACCAAATGACCATCAACTGATAAATGGATAAAGAAGATGTGGCATATATATACAATGTATTATATTTTGAAAACAGGATTGCAAATCTTCCAAATTTGTTCTTCTCCTTCAAAATTATTTTGGCTATTTGGAGTCTTCTAAGATTACATATACATTTTAGAATTTTTTTCATATTTCTGAAAAACAAATGCCATAGGAATTAAACAGGGATTGCACTGAATCTGTAGATTGCTTAGGGTATTATGGAAATTTAATCAATATTCAATGTTCCACTTCACAAAGGATTCCTTCCTCTCACTTGCATCCTCCTTGATGTTACTGAGTTATTTTTTACAGATTTTAGGTAACAAGATATTTTGAAGGGAACTTTTAGTTCTGCTTTTGCTTCACTTTTTCATTTTATTTGGGCATATAATTTTAATTGTGTTTTTTCTTGTTTTTTTGAGTTTTTTAAAACTGATTCATTTGCATATTTAATTCATTTACTTTTTCCAGCCTTTAACTTTGATATTAATTTCTCTTTTTATTTGCATTGTTTGTATTTTTATTTTATTTTATTTTACTTTATTTTATATTTTTTTATTTTAGACAGGGAGAGAGCACACAAGCAGGGGAGATGGGCAGAGGGAGAGGGACAGAGCGAGAAAGAGAGAATCTTAAGTAGACTCCACACTCAGCATGGAGCCCAACATAGGGCTTGATCCCATGACCCTGGGATCCTGACCTGAACCAAAATCAAGAGTCAAATGCTCAGGCCACCCAGGAGCCCCTGTATTATTTCTGTATTTTAGAATTCAATGAAGCATTTCGTAGTGGGTAAATTTTGGGTCAGGACTTATAAGCATTACATGGAAAGGGTGTATATTCTCTGCTGTTGGGTTAAAAGTTAGCTATAAATCAGTGAGATCTTTTTTAACCTATACTGGATACATCTTGGAGTGAAAAAGGTGTGTGAGAATTTCTTTGGAATATGCATATGAGCGGAATTTTGGTTCATAAAGTATTCACATACTTAATCTGACTAAACTCCAGTATTTTGTTCTATAAAATATACTAGGCACATTCCCACAAACAGAGCAGAAGTGTTTCTATTACTTGCATTTCCCCCCAATGGCTTAGATGAGTAACCTCACCTAATTCTCCTATAGAAACAAGTCAGAAAGCCTAGTAAAAAAAGAGAAAGTAAAAAAACCCCTAAACTCTTAAAATATCCCCACAATCCAGGCGATCTACAAAAACCCTATTTAAAAAGTGGGTTTCTGAAAACACTGAACATAGCAGGAATTCTGCTGGGTCCTGTGTGGGGTAGATTGTGGAAAAAGGAAAATTCAGATGGTTCCAAGAGTCCTAGAACATAGGAATTTCGATCAAGTACTTCTCAAAAGAATAGATGACCTCTAACATAGAATTCTCAATGATCTGAACAAAAGAAAGAAAGGAAAAAAAAACCATAAAACTGGACAAGACTATACAAGCTTCAAATCATGAATGATTCTGAAATAAACAATGGAGACCATACAATGTCTGAGGAAAAAGATGAAGGTACTATGGCAGCATAAGCACTCCAGGACCTCAGAAAGCAAAAGAGAAACAACAAAAATGTCCTTCTTTAAGGGTAAGTCCCTTCCTGAGAGGCGAAAAACTGCCTCAAGCAAGATCCTAATGGAGCATAAACCAAGGACACTACCCAAGCTGAACAGTCTATTCCAACAGAAACCTCTTAAAAGCACAGGCAAAACTTAATCATTTAAACAATAGAAAGAGAAACGGATAGTGTTGAACCTCATACAAGCATACTAAATAAGAAACAAAAAACGAAAATGAACTAAATAATATATTGACAGAAAATGAAAGCAGGAGAGAAATATATGATAACAAAGCAGAAAAACAGAATATTAAAATGAGTGGAAGAAAGCATGTAATTAGAAAAGTAATAAAAGAGGAAAATGTATCAGAAATAGAAATGGGTTATATAAGAATCAATAAATTAGAGGAGCATGTAAAAACTTCAGAGCTCAGGAATGAAGTGGAAATAGTTTATATCATAAATGAAGAATAAACTAGAAATAACACAAGACTAAATAGATAAAAGAAGAGAAATAGAAGCAAAGGAAAGAATTAAACACTACTATAAAATCAGAAAGTTGAAAAGTTTTGACAGAAAATGAAAGATGTAGAAGATAGGTAATGTCTTCATCTCCAAGGGAGCTATACCTGGAGCTCTGAGAAGATGAAAACTAAAGCAATAAAACCGAAGAAACATTAAAAACAGTTCAGACTAAAAACTGCTTCATAAAAAACTATATAATACTGTGACATGAACTGAGGACTGTGACCTAGGGAGAGGGAGAGGGAAAGGCAGAAGAAGGAAGAGAGGGAGAGGGAAGAAGGGTGAAAAAGAGAAGGAGATTGATATTGAGACCTGGAGGTGCAAACAATAATGCAAGGTTTAATGGACTAGAAATAATTGCTACAAAATTAGTTCCAGACAGTGGTTAAAGCTCTGGCTCTAAGGAAAAAAAAAAAAAAAAAACAAAGACAAAAAACACAATTCTGGCTTTAGAATATGACATGCTGCAAATGCCTGCCTCAGTTTCACACCTGGAAATTAGGAAAGAACTCTTGGTGTATTATGAGGATTAACTAAATTAATAAGCAAGGTGTTTAGAAAAGTGTCTGGCAAAAGCATTGTTGTTTTTATTATTATTCTCGTTATTATACATTAGCTTTAAAAGGACCAAGTGCACTAGAGCGATATGGTAAAATGTCACTGAAGAGGGAGCCAGGAACTGATCTCTAGGTTAAGAAAGCATCACAAAGAAATAGGGAAGGTGACTGGCTGGACTCACAAATCATACTATATAATTTCTACATATCAAGAATGGCTTTTCATTTTGCTGATAATTTTTAAAAATATTTTAATATCTGACCTATGTTTGTAGTTTAGTATATTCTATAGCCCCAGGCACAAACAGTGTCAAATCATTTAAAGTTCGATTAAACTCATTCTGAAAATATGAGTAAGATTAAACTCATTCTGAAAATATGAATAAAATTTCAGTCAAGAGGATTCTATTTGAATATCTGAATTTATACCTCCATATTCAAGTCACTTTCTTAATACATGTGATTTTTTTCAGCAGTCCTAATTCACACTTCCTAAACTGGGTGTGTTGAGTATTTAATAGTGGTCTCCCATTCACTTCTACTTAGCATTTTTTCGACCTTCAGAATACAGTTGGCTTAAGAATTTAGAAATATCAAAAGCCTTAAAATTGATGTGTTTGGCTGTGTCTGTATATTAATGCTTTACACAAGTTATCATGGTTATATTTATTTTTATAACTAGCACATTATAGAGATTCATATTTTTAAATATAAATGACATATAATTACACAATAAGAGAAATCACAATTACTTTGCTTCATGGAAAATCAGTTATTTAATATAAATTAACTTTTCTCTTAAAACCAAATTTAAAATTGGGAATTTGCATATTTTAAGCAATCTTTGTAAAATAAATTACTAATCTCCCAGTCATTTGAAAAAGAACATACTTTGCATGATTCAGGGACTTTAAGAATGTCAGTTATTCTATCAAAGCTAATCGATGTGAGTAATGACTTTATTCTTTCCTTAACTCAATAACTACTACTGAATTATAGTCTACCTCATGTGTGGAGGATTAATATAGAAGGAAATATAGAAGGAAATTCTCTCTCAGTAGAGAGAATTGCTATTTAATCAAAAATGATTTTTAAAAAAACCAAGCCAGACTTTGCTTGAAAATATCATTTAGCAATTTATTCTTGTATAAAATATCTTCTGGGGAGGGAGGCATGAAGGTTTATGTCTTGCCTTACCTGCTTCCCAAGAAGCTCATGCTGAGTGTCTTTAAGGCAAATTTGCCTTGTTCTAACTTGCCTATGATAAGGATTTCTTGTGTAATTTTTTTTCTTTTCACTCTCTTTACAACTTTTTGTTTATTCAATGCTGTGATAGCATTTTTAGCCTTATTTCACTCATGCTTTATTATCAGCTACCTCAAAACCATTTCAGAAATAAGTAATAAATACTTTATTTTAAAATCATTTAATATTCTGTATTAATAATCAATTATTAAGCCAACAATCTCTACTAATACAAAATTTCTCTAAGTTCTGTTTGTGGTCTTTGGAGTTAACTCTGGGTGTTAAAAGCAGCTTTGTCACTTGCTAGCTACATAATCTTAAGCAAATTAGCCTCAATTCCTTTTCTAAAAAAAGGAAAGTAAATCTATCAAATGATGACATTATGGGAATTAGCATTTTGTGTACACTTCACTCGCAATAATTATGATGTTTTTTGATAGTATAATGTTTCATATCTGTCTCCTTCTATATTTTAATGTCTGAGCAGATTTATTTTATTCATTTTCAAAGCCCCTGAATTTAGCCCAAAGACTAACAAAGTAGAAGAAGAACCTATGCCCTAAATCTGTGTTTCCCACCATAGAAAAATGACATCTGTTTCTTACAAAACAGCTTAAATAATAAGAAAGGAGCCTTATGTGTGAACAATGATCTACCAATAAGAGATGTTGTAAAAAGTGGATCTCTCAGACTCAAAGTCAGCAGGGATAGTGGATAATGGTCTAATTCCAAAGCCTTTAAGGGATGGAAAGTTGTTCCTAATCATTGAATGATATTTTTCTTTTATTGAAGACATGAATAACTGTTTCAGATTCACTAATGGTAAATCGTAGTAAAATTTTGCAAATAGTATTAAGTACATACAAAGTAATCATTTTGATAATTCAAACAGAAATAGAAACTACTAAACTTGATTTAAATATAACCCAACTACTTGTTTTCAACAAGATTAACTGTACCACAACTATTTTAATGACTACCAATTCATTTTAGTACCCCAAACCTAGTCTTTAGGTAGACTGTTAATTATTGAGGGCACATCCATGACTTACATGTCTGTGTTTTCTTTACCAAAACTGTGAAATTACTGATATCTACCTGCCCCTCTTTCCCTGGCTGCTTTCACTGTCTCAGCTCACAGGTCCTCTGCCCGGACGGAGTACAGAGTAACTCATGGGGATTTCTCTTTGTGAACTCCTACCATTCAATTCGTGTATTGCATATTCAGTCAGTACTACCCTTCAGTCATAACACAAGGCCACACCCTAGCTCAATGACCTTGGACGAGTCACGGTCAGCATTCTGGGCTCCATCTGTTCCCTCCTACCCACCCACCAACCCACCTTAAAATGGGAATCAAATTGTAGAAAGGGCATCCTAATATATTCTCAAACTCATAGCCTTCATAACATAGTATATAGTATCTGTAACTTCTCAGTTGTATAACACTTGACATCAAGAAGGATGATACCTAGTGTTTTCTAAAAATTTTCTATTTGCTAGGCGGTGATCCTGTACATGGACTAGTTGAGTTCACTTCGTTTACTTAAAAATTTTGTGATGCCTCAGATATCACCTCACGCCAGTCAGAGTGGCCAAAATGAACAAATTAGGAGACTATAGATGCTGGAGAGGATGTGGAGAAATGGGAACCCTCTTGCACTGTTGGTGGGAATGCAAATTGGTGCAGCCGCTCTGGAAAACAGTGTGGAGGTTCCTAAAAAATTAAAAATAGACCTACCCTATGACCCAGCAGTAGCACTGCCAGGAATTTACCCAAGGGATACAGGAGTACTGATGCATAGGGGCACTTGTACCCCAATGTTTATAGCAGCACTCTCAACAATAGCCAAATTATGGAAAGAGCCTACATGTCCATCAAATGATGAATGGATAAAGAAATTGTGGTTTATATACACAATGGAGTACTACGTGGCAATGAGAAAGAATGAAATATGGCCTTTTGTAGCAACGTGGATGGAACTGGAGAGTGTGATGCTAAGTGAAATAAGCCGTACAGAGAAAGACAGATACCATATGGTTTCACTCTTATGTGGATCCTGAGAAACTTAACAGAAACCCATGGGGGGAGGGGAAGGAAAAAAAAAAAAAAGAGGTTAGAGTGGGAGAGAGCCAAAGCATAAGAGACTGTTAAAAACGGAGAACAAACTGAGGGTTGATGGGGGGTGGGAGGGAGGGGAGGGTGGGTGATGGGTATTGAGGAGGGCACCTTTTGGGATGAGCACTGGATGTTGTATGGAAACCAATTTGACAATAGACTTCATATATTAAAAAAAAATTTTGTGATGCATTGTTTGCTTGTAAAACAAGTGTAATATCCTCATAAAACTGTTGGCATTTGATGGCAGGGCATAGGGTTTCACTGAAGTCTTTTCCACTATTAACAGATCATGACAGCCAATACTATCCTATTTCACATGATTACACCTAGTCTTTAGGTAGACTGTTAATTATTGAGGGCACATCCATGACTTACATGTCTGTGTTTTCTTTACCAGACTAATATCATTACGTATATGTTTGTAATATCATATGTATTGATTTAAATGAGAAATAGGACAAAATGAAAAAGAATAAGAAAAATAATCCCATAGTGATAGTAAGAACAGGGTGTGGAATTAATTTGTTGAAACCTCGTCAAAAATATGTTGCAGCTTTTGGATAATATTGTCACCTAACACTAAGCAGTGGTGCTTCACAAAACACGAGAGGTCAAGTTAATTTTTTTTCAACCTTGTAAAGTGTCAGACACAAAGTCTTAAGGTTTAAAATTAATACCTTTTAAAAGAAATAGAATATTTTATTACTACTCATTCCAAATATATCCATTCACATTCTTCCTGGTTTGGCCCTCTTCTCTGAATGCATTCAATGTTTTTATTTTAATTCTTGCTACATTACACACACACAAAGTTACACACAGCAAAGGAAATGCAGAACACATATCTCTGCTTGCTGCTTCTTAACCACAAAACCGATCATTCATCTTCTCACTCACTCACCCCTTCATTCAATAAATATTTACTGAGAGTCTATTGTGTACCAGGTGCCATTCCAGGAACTAGATACATTGTAGTGAAGCAGAGAGAGAGCATTCCTGTCCTCTTAAATCTTACAGATAAATAAGGTAGAAAGTAAGTGGATAAGTAAATTATGACATAATCTGGGTGGGCATAAATGTTTCAAAGAAACATAATGGCACAGAAAATGGTGAGAAGGGTGTGATATTTAGATAGGTGTGATTTAAAAAGGTGTCTTTGGGGTACCTGGGTGGCTCAGTTGGTTGAGCATCTGACTCTTGACTTAGGCTCAGGTCATGATCCCAGGGCCACAGGATCAAGCCCTGCATCAGGCTCTGCACTGAGCACGAAGCCTGTATGAGATTCATTCTCTCTCTCTCTCTCTCTCTCTCTCTGCCCCTCTCCCCCACTTGTTCTCTCTCTCTGTCTAAAAAGAAAAAGAAAGAAAGAAAAAAGAAAGAAAGAAAGAAAGAAAGAAAGAAAGAAAGAAAGAAAGAAAGAAAGAAAGGGAGGGAGGGAAGGGAGGTCTCTTTAAGGAGGTAATACTTGATCAGAGACCTGAGTTAAGTAAGGGGGTAAACTCATGAACATCTAGGTGTAGAGTTTTCCAGGCAGAGGGAACAGCAAGTGCAAAGCATCTGAGACTGCAAAGAATTTGACATACTTAATAAAGTGTCATAAGGGCCGTGTAGTTAGAGTGGTGGAAATATGGGAGAAAATGGTAGAGGATAAGGTGAGAGAGGTAGGAGTAATATCATAAGGCCTTGTAGTCTGTATGTAGATAGCGTAACACAGTTTTTATGAATAAAATATGGCAGACAGAAGTGATGATGTATGACTTCTGAGATTAGGTCATACAAAATTTTGTGGTTTTTTCCCCCTTGTTCTCTTACATCATGTGTCTGGAGAAAGTAGCTGCCATTATCATTGGGGACACTCAACCAGCCCTGTGTAGAGTTCCCATGTTCTGGATGCCTTTTGCTAATAGTAACATATGGGAGCAGATGCTCTTTCCCTAGTAAAACTTTCAGATGACTGCAACTTCTTCAGAGACTCTGAGGCAGAACCACCCATTCAAGCTTCTCCCAAATTCCTTACCTGCAGAAACTGTGAGATAATAAATGTTAGTCATTTTAAGCTGTTATGTTTGAGGTAATTTATTATGAAACAATAAATAATACATCATGATATAAAACTTTTATTTTCTACTAAGTGTGATGCAAAGAGTTTGAAGAATTTTACCACCATTTTGATCTGATTGATTTGTGTTCTCATGAGACTATTCTGCAGTCCTATGTAGAAAGGTCAGAGAGGAGACAGGAAGACCAGTTGTGAGGTAGTTACCCTAGATCAGGTGGGATACTATGAAGGCTAAGTAAGGTATTAGACGTGGAGATCTAAAAACTGGTTGGATTATTCTGAAGGTAGAAGTTTGCTGTACATTGGAATACAAATTTAAGAAAAAGGGAGGAATCAACAACGATTCTCAGGTTTTTGTCATGAGCAAGTAGGTGAAGAGCAGCATTTATAGACATGAAAATGATTGGCAGACAGCAGGCTTGGTAGGTAAAATTATGAGTTGTCTTGTATTATTGTTAGGGAACATCTAAGTGGATATGTATGATGGGAAGTTGGTGTAATTCTGGAGCCCACAGAAAAGGTTGAGGATTCACATATTGATTTTTGAGACGTCAGCACATGGTTGATGCTCAAATTCATAGCTGTAGATTGGGATGGGGAAAAGAAGATTGCCAAGGACTAAGTCCACTGAATAGAAGAAAGGAGAGCAAACGGATTAAACAGATGAAGTAAGAAGGGGAAACCAGCAAAGGATTGCAAAGGTTGTGTTAAATAACAAAACTCAACCCAGTAAATTTGAAGGTCTAATTGGCTTTATTAAATTATTCATAAACCGGGCAGCACCCCATCTAGCAAGTAAAGAGTTACTGTACTTGCTATTGCACATTCCAAGGAGTTGTACAAAATGGAAGGTTTTTATAGAAGGGTAGGGGCAAGTAAGTTATTAGCAAAAGAAAAGGATTGATCCAGGGAGGGCTTTCTAGGGGAAAAGCAAGGTGTCTTATCATAAAGATAACCTCATCTTTCTTTGGGGGTGGAGAGGATCCCTGTGGCAGCCTCACTGGTGCAGTCTGAAAAATTCCTGACTTACCTAGTAAGACTATCTCTGTGGGGGAGGTTAAAACTGCAGTTAGATTTTGTAGTAAGCACGAGCTTGGGAACTCGGTCAAGTAACACCTTTGGGGATTGTATGTTTTTGTTTTGTTTTGTTGAACAGTTGCAAAACCAGGAAAATGCAAAGCACAAAATTCAAGTGCAGAAAATACCTTAAGAATGGGAAAGAAATCAGAACCCCTGCATGGCTCAGTCTGTTAAGCATCGGATTTCAGCTCAGGTCATGATCTCATGGTTCACAAATTTGAGTCCCGCATCAGGCTCTGTGCTGATAGTTCAGAGCCTGGAGCCTGCCTCAGATTCTGTGTATCCCTCTCTCTCTGCCCATCCCCTGCTTGTACTCTGTCTGTCTCAAAAATAAATAAAACATTAAAAAAAAAGGCATGGGAAAGAAATCAACTGATCCCACTGAGAAGTTTCATTAATGAAAACTGCATTTTGATCACTGGACTTGGCAAGGTGAAGGATGCTGGTGATCTTTCTAAGAATGATGAAAATCACTCACTGAAGTAGATTTATGAGAGAATAAGGTGGAGAGGATGTGGATATAGTAAGTAAGAAGTCTCCCCCCAACAGCTACTCTGACTCATTGCCTTCCTGAACCCTGTTCTAAGCTTTCTGAGACCTTCCTGTAATGCAGCTCCTTCCACCTGATTTCCCCTTTCTATCCTTAGAATTAAATCACTTTCTTTGAGGTGACCTGAACTAAGCACACTTCCAGATGACCTTAGCCATGGCCACGATCTGTATCGACCATCTTTCATCTTTTTCAGACGTCAAGCCCAACCTACCTCCCTGAGTTTCAAATCTCTTCTTCTCCTTCTCTTTACTTCTTACTTTATATTTCCACTCTAAAATTATATAGGTAAAACTCAGTATACCTCATACTGGGTTCCCCTTAGCTCTAAAGCCTATTCTCTCTCCGTCTTCCCTTCCACTACAATCTTTGCAGTCACACAAGAATGAGAACACATTCTTAACCATTTAAACATTGGTTCCTCCCTGCTCCTCACCATTCTACCTGCGGTAGTCACCAAGCCCTATTAATTCCATCTTCGGGCCTCCTCACAAATCCAGCTTCTCCCTTCCTGGTGCTTGACCACTACTCCGATCCCTTTGCCGTCCATTCTCACCCATGGCAGGGGGCTTTCAACTAGTTTCCTTGAAGACCCACACATAACTAATCTTTCACATCTGAGCTCTATTTTGAAAACACGGATTTGAGCATTACACATTCCCCTTTTCTGCTGGAGTGTGGTGTTTGTATTGGTTATTCCCTAGCTATACTGAGCATTCAGATTCTCTAGGTTGAATGAATGAGTGTCACTACTCTAACAGGTACCTGCATCTCACTGCCTGAAGGTTACATTCTTAATGTTTTCTGTCACTACAAATTGATAAACCATTCCTTTCTCCTCTCTTGCCACGTTCTAGTCTTGGGTCTTGCCATCCTGAAGAAAACACTGCATTCTATCATCACACATAACCTAAGCAAACCATGTGCTTTCAGAGTCCTTGGGCTTTCACTCACGATTTTTCCTCCTTCCTCTACCAGTGAAGAACTGCTCTTTCATGGAGGCCCAGATTGAACACTCATTTTGCAGGATTTCCCCAATCCTGGGTTACCCTCAGTACACTTTAATAGTGCTCCTATCACTTTGTAATGTGTTATTTATGAGTGTTTTCCCCTATTAAACTGTGGCTTCCTTGAGGCCAGGACAACATCACGTTTTTTCTTCACTTCCAGCACTCATTACAATGGACAAGGGACAATGAAATATAAGCTCAAAATCAGAATACTCACCAGACGGTGTGTCAGAATAAATTGTTCTAGAACAATTTTTCTTGGTTTTAATACAAAAATTTCTTAGAACATATGTGACTTTCAAACGCACTGACTGTTGTTTACATGGGGAAACTTCTATTCGTTTTCACAAAGCATAAAATATCCTTTTAAAATCCATATTTATTTCCACAAAATGTAATACAACATTTTTATATTCTGGAGTGGTTTTAATCTCACTTATATGTTTTGAAAAGCCTAAAGAAAGGAGGAGTAACATCTAAAAGAGAGGATAAAGTATTCAGCACAACTTTTTTTACAGCCTTATCGTTTAGTGCTCAAGTGATATTTTAGGCATGTTACAACCAAATATGACTTCTTATTACTTATAACATTGTTGTTTAGCTATAATTTGAGTTATATTTTAGAAAACAGGTTGAAGCTTTTGAGTTGATATGATGTGCATTATAATGTTTTTATGTAAAATATTGGAAAGTAAGGTCTCATCATTTTTATTCAATGTATTTTATTTTTTAAAATGTATTACTAATGTTAAGTGGGAAGAGTCTGTAGTCATTACTAAGTTATTTCTGATTTTTTTCATATTCATATTCAACTATAGTCATTTCTACACAATGAGTAGAACATCTATCCTATGTTTGTGAGGGAAAGTATGAGACTTTACTTCTGCCATAGACACTTAGAGATATACTATCTTCATAAAAAGAAAACAACACATTTAAAATCAGCAGCTCAAGTTACATTCATTTGGTTCAAATTAAAAGACTTTTTCCTGAGTCTACTTTTACTGTGTTAATTATCTAAATCAGCATTTATTCACCATTTAGACTAATTTTACAGAAATACTACACCCAGATGTGCTCGAATTTGTATTAATTTATTTTCAAGATGTTCAAAAGTCTAATTACATTAGGCATTCCTTGTGCTTGAAAATCAATTTTCCTGAATTGAATAAAGGTGAGCTATTATTCACTGGAGTTAAAAATTCCTAATATGCCAATATCAGAAGGTATTTAAATAGAACTGAATATGACCTGCCTCACATTCATCATGTTGGGACACAATTTCTTTGTCCAATACTTTTACTCATTCAGCAAATGTTACCGAGAGTCTCTTATTATGTATGTCATTGGGAAGGAGAAAAAGAAGTAACATTCTGTCTTCAGTTGCTAATTATCTAGTGACTAATAATTGCAAGTATCACGATGAAACAATTCTTATTTTACTGCTGTTCATATCATGCCCAGTTTCTTATTTGTATATTTCAGTAGTCAAACTATCAAAGGCAAATTTAGAAGTTTATTAAATATATATGCAGTATTTATGAATGGCATAACTATAATTGAAAGTCCTCTTCCTTAGCATCAACGCTATTGTTGAATATAATATATGCAAATAATATTCAATTATGACATTAGTATATAGAAGGAATTAAGAGATTCTATATATATAAATGTGTGTGTATTCATAAATTCCTACTTTGGTATATATAAGTTCCTACTTTGGTGGATTGCTTTAAAAATTGGAGAGGGTATAATTTATGGACTTGGTGTTTGGGCTAATTTCTATTCTCTAGAAAAAGTTTGCCAACATTTTCTCTTTACCCCAATCATCTTTAACCAATTTTAAAGAGAGAAACTCATCTAATAAATCAAAGTCGAATAATCAGGAGCCACATTAGAAAACAAAGTTTCTATAGTGCTTAAAGATGATATTCTACTTTCCATTCAGTCTTGCTATTCCTCTTTTTAGTTATTCTTATGCAGATGAAATAATAAAACGGGCCTCTTACCACCATGGTGTGGTCCTGAACAAAATGCACACTAAGGGCCTGTCTTTGGTTGCTCTTCTTTAGATGTAGTGAGAAATGTTTTATTTTCTTTGAGCCTGCCCTCCTCTGCCTCTCCTCATCAACAAAGCAATAAATCCTTGAGAAATGAATTTAAGCCCTGGTCCTAAGGAAAAGACACCAGTGTCTTGTTGGCACTCAGTCTGAATTTAATCTCAATAGACCCATACATCTCACAAATGGCACAGGTTTTCATATGATAAACCAGAAAGTGATTGTGTGGCAAAATCCCAGTTAACAATTTTTTTTTTCATTGTTCACTCAGTAGCATGTGGGAACGGGTGGCTGATGGTAGACTTGGAAATCTGGATCTTGAGATTTCTCTCCTCAACAGACACAACTGTACCAGCCACTCTGGAGGAACCCAAGAAGGTGCAACTGTCTGCTGTTTTCTTTCTACTGTGTCACATGTTTTGCACGCCCCTTGTCACACTAGACGTTTTCCTTTTTTAAATATATGAAGACAAAAAAAAAATTAAATAAATAAATATATGAAGACATAAACAAGAGTTGAAAAGCTTCTCATTTCTCTTTGTTGCCTGTTACCATTTTGACAATGTCCTAGAACACGAAGTCCGGTTTTCATTACTATTCCCGTGCCGAACACAGGTAGCCAAAATATGCCCATTTTATCAAAGCCATATGATTACAAACTAGGAATTAACCATGACCATTATTACTAAGATGGCCCAGTACTTTACTACTTGACCTCGTGCAAGTCCATTTACACTTTTAGTACCAAGCTTCATTATCTACAAATGATATTTTTTTCCCTTCACAAATCTGAAGGATCTTCAAATTCTGACATGTGCTGAGTCTTTAATGCAAAAATAGAATGTGATGTCTACAGGGTAGACAGGTTCAATATAATTATTTGGTCCTTTATTTAAAGAGCTAGATGTTAACTTGATTTGAGATATTTTCTCTTTATGTGACTTAATCTTTTTCCCATTTTTACTTATCAAGTTTGCTATTGCTCGGATTCTATATTATAATGGTTAAGAGTGCCCTAACAAATAGGGCCCTATTTTCTTCATCTATCACATGCAGATAATAATATTATTACTTCATGCTGTTGTCTTTGTGTTAATGGCAATAACAACTAAATTGCTTACAATATTACTTGATATACTTTTATTGCTGTCATTGTAATTCTTGATGTCCATGAATCTACCTGTAGAAGAAAACATCATGCTTACATTGTAGTCCTAAACTGCAGACTCACTGGAACTAAAGTTAAAGGAAGAGTCAACAGGATAAGGGAGAACCTATGTCACTCTATCCTGCACAGCATTTATTTATGTTAGTTATTCACAGACTTAACCTGACTGTTTAGATAGCTGAAACTTGGTGTCTTTATTTCCAAATCTCAGCTGTGGTAAAAGAGGAAGTATTCCTGTGTCAAAACAATATTTTATAAATAAAAAGTGATTTGTGTGTGTGTGTGTGACAAAGTAGATGAGTTAGACAGGATTCCTTGAATTACATTTTTTGGGAGGAGATATATCTAGGTATAGATATAGATAATTAGCTATATAGATATTAGATGTATAAATATTACATATAAAGATAGCTATCCATATATTTATAAATCTATATAAATCTATATCTATCAAGCTTGAGATTATAATTCACACACCATAAAATTGACGCTTTTAGTTTTTTTTTTTTAATTTTTTTCTTTTTAAAAAAAGTTTATTTATTTTGAGAGTGAGAGCGGAGGAGAGGCAGAGAGATAGGAAGAGAGAATCCTAAGCAGGTTCTGCACTGTCGGCATGGAGCCTTATGCGGGGCTCGAACTCACGAACTGTAAGATCATGACCTGAGCTGAAATCAAGAGTCAGATGCTAAACTCACTGAGCTGCCCAGGAGCCCCAAATTGATGCTTTCAAAGTTACAATTCAGTGAGGTTTTTTAAATACATTGACAGAGTTGTGAAACCATCACCACTATCAAATTGTAAAACATTTCATTCACCAAAAAAATAAACTCCATGCCCATTAGCAGTCACAACTTCTGCTCCCCTCACTGTAGCTCCTGGCAACCAGCAACCACTTTCTGGCTCTGTGGAGTTGCCTATTCTAAACTTTTCAGAAAAAATGGACTCCTACAACATGTACTCTGTTGTGCCTTGCTTCTTTCACTTACTGTGTTTTCAAGATCATTCGTTTTATAGCATGCATCAGTCCTTTTATCAGCCAAATAATATTCAATTGTATGGATATGCCTCATTTTGTTTACCGATCCATCAGTTCAAGGGCATATAGGTTGTTTCTACTATTTCAATAAAATAGATAATGCTGTTGCAAGCATCTGTGTGCAAGTTTTTGTGTGGATATACATTTTCAGTTCTCTTGGATAGATTCCGAGGAGTAGAATTATTCAAACAGTAGCTATATCCTTAACATTTGAGGAACCCCCAAACTGCTTTCCAAAGTTACCGTATCATTTTAAAATCCCAGCAGCAATGTATAAGAGTTCCAACTTCTCCACATCTTCATCAACACTTGTTGTCTTTCTTTATTTTAGTCATCCTAGTGTGTGTGAAGCTGTATATCATTATGAATTTGATTTCATTTTTAAATTTTTTTAAGTTTATTTATTTTGAGAGACAGAGAGAGAGACAGAGAGAGAGAGAGGAGGAGGGGCAGAGAAAGAGAGAGAGACAGATTCCAAGCAGGCTCTGCACCATCAGTACAGAGCCCAATGCGGGGCTCGAACCCGCAAACCATGAAACCATGACCTGAGCCGAAATCAAGAGTCAGATGCTCAACTGACTGAGCCACCCAGGTGCCCTTGATTTGCATTTTTAATAACTAATTATGTTAAGCATATTTTAATGTGATTACATGTAATTTGCGTGTATTCTATGGAGGAATGTCTAAAATACCTTGCACATGTTTGATTGGATTCTTTTTATTATTGAGTTGTAAGAGTTCTTTACATTCTTGGATACATGTTCTTTATCAGACAAGTAATTTTCTCCTAATCTATATGTTTTTACTTCCTCGATGATATCATTTGCACCCCAAAATGTGAATTCTGATGTAGTCCAATTTATCCTTTTTTTTTTTTTTTTGTCATCTACGTTCTGTATCATATGTAAGAACCCAGTGCCTACCTAATTCATTGTTACAAAAGTTTATTCCCCATAAGAATTTTATAATTTCAGCTCTTAAATTTAGGTCTCTGTTCCATGTTGAATTCATTTTTTGGCATGGTGTGAAGTAGGAGTCCAAATTTATTCTGTTGCATGGATATCCAGATATCCCACTACCATTTTTTAAAAAGACTATCTGTACCACATTGAATGTTCTTGGAACCCTTGTCAAAAATCAGTTGACTATACGTGAAGATATGTTTCTGGAATTTCAAATATATCCCATTGATCTGTATATCTTTTTATTATTATTATTTGAGAGAGAGAGAGAGAAAGAGAGAGAGAGAGAGTGGGGGAAAGGGCAGAAGGAAAGAGAGAATCTTAAGCAGGCTCCAGTGTGGGACTTGATCCCATGACCCTAGGATCATGACCTGAGCCTAAATCAAGAGTCAGACACTCAACCGACGTAGCCACCCAGGTGCCCTATCTGTGTAATCTTCAGTCAGTATCACACTGTCCTGATTGCTGTAGTTTTGGTTTTGAAATCATGAAGTATGAGTTCTCCAAATTTGTTCCTCTTTTTCATGACTGGTTTGACTATTTAGGTCCCTTGGATTTTCTTATGAATATGTGAACTAGTTTGCCAGTTCATGCAAGACAGCAGCTTAATTCTGATAGGGATAGCATTATTCGTAGGTCAATAAGGGAACATTGTCATCTTAATAATATTTATTCTTTCAAATCATGAACATGGGACACATTTACATTTATTTAGGTCTTTAACTCTTTCAACAATATTTTATAACTTTCAGTATGCAATACTCACATTTCTTTTATTAAACTTATTCTTAAGTGTTTTATTCCTTTTTATGCTATTGTAGATGGAGTTATTCTTTTCATTCATTTTTGGAACTTTCATTTCTGATATAGAAATAAGTTTACTTTTGTATAATCTTGTATTTTGCAACCTTGTTATACTTTTTTATTTATTAGTTCTAATATTTTTGTTTAGATTCCTCAGAGTTTCTATTTCAATTACATTTTGACATTTACATTCTGTTTAACAATCTACTGAACTTGTTTCCTTCATAAACTCCTTGAAAGACAGAGCATCATAACATTGTTCTTCCAAGTCAGCAAAGTTTTTAATAAAATAAATTTAAGGGAGATGCAATGCCTGAATGAGAAATTTCTTAGTCAGTATACAAATTTTCTCCTCTAGAAAAATAAACATTTGTTTTAAAGCACAGCATATTTTTTTTATTCTAGTAAAACTGAAATTAATGCTCTGAAATAATGACAGCATTCTGAGAATCTTTTCTGAGCTAAGGAATGAAAAAAAAAGTCCTTGGGTATTGGACACTCAACAAATCTTCATAGAATGAATGTAAAAATGAATGGTGTGTATAAAAATACATAAAGCATGCACAGTCTACCTAAGAAAAATCAGTAAATTCCCATCCCTATTCGAAAGTCTCATTGCAGACACGATGGTTCCAGCACTGATTCTTGGCTTAGGCTGGACATAAGGGCACTGAGCTCTATTTCTTGTGAACAAATGGAGGGAAAAAAGAACTAATTAAATATTAAAAAATATTGTTTTTATTTACATTAAAGAAATAATTGGGAGTACTGTTTTGTAAACTGTTAAGATGCTGATGTCTAAACATATTAAAACAGAGGCAGAATAAAGCATCTGTCATGATTCTACAAAGTGACTTTCTATTCTAGGGGGGAGAAACAAACCAAATGACCTCAAAGTTGCCTGTAAGATCTATCATCCTATAGGTAAAAAGAATTCAGGTCTTTAATAAAATTTAAATATTGCCCTTGGAAAAAAGAATTTGGAACCACTGTCCAGACCAACTCCTACCATTTGTAGGGCCTGGGGTGGCCACCCTACAAATAGAAGGCCCTATATCATAAGTCGAAATATTTAAAGTTATAAACCAAGTTAAAAAACTGTTCAATAAAATAAGTTCTATTCTTTTAACATGACAAAGAGACTTTCCTACTTAATGCTGGTATCATCATTCACTACTCCCTAATCAGTATGCTTCCAATTAGGTTAATTGCCTAATAGAATTCAGATGTCTAGAACTTTCTCTGCCAAGTTCTCTGCCATAACAGTACAGGAAGAGCCAGGATCACTCTCAGCTCTACCTAGTACTGAAAAAGGCCATGCCCACATTTGTGTGGACATCCATCCCACATTACCAAATGCCATCTTTGCAAAGAACCATGTATATCTTGGAATTCTTAAGCCTCGGGGGTCACATCTGTAGTGTAGTCTATCCTTGGAAAGATGGATATCCAGCCCACACCTCTATGTTCCAGCCATACATCACCTGTACACATTCTTTTAAAGAGGCTCATGGGGTGCCTAGGTGGCTCAGTCAGTTGAATATAGGACTCTTGACTTTGACTCAGGTCATGGGATCAAGCCCCATGTCAGGCTCTGCACTGAGCATGGAGCCTGCTTGAGATCTCTCCCTCTGCCATTCTCTCTCTCTCTCTCTCTCTCTCTCTCTCTCTCTCTCCCTGCCCCCCCGTCTTTCAAACAAAATTAAAAAGAAAAAATTTAAAAGAGGCTCAATGTATGCATACATGTGTTGTGGTCTGTCCACAGGAAGATGGAAGACCCAGCCTATACCTCCAGCTTCAGTTATACATGCCCTGCACAGAGCCAACTCCTTGGAAACCTTCAGGCTACATTCAAACACTAGCAGTGAGATCTGCCCTCAGAAAGATGGACCTGAGGAATATATTTAAATAGGCTCTAGAAGTGGGTTTGGGCCAAACAGGCAGGAAGTTGAGGGTTTCAGAGTATGCTCTAGAGAATGGGGATAGAGGCTGTGACTCTATATGGGCACAACAAAATTTCTCCCCTGGAAAAATAAATACATTTGTTATAAAGTGCAGCTTATTTTTTTATTATAGTAAAATTGAAATACTTTGAAATAATGACAGCACTCTGAGAATCTTCTCTGAGCTAAGAAATGAAAAAAAAAAAAAAAAAAAAACCTCCCGGTTACTGGACACTCAATAAAGTTTTCACTGAATGAACGTAAAAATGAATCGTGTCTAAATTTCTAGCAGAGAAATTTTGTTTGGTCCTATGAGACTCCTTGCCCCATGAGGAAGGCACAGCCAGAGGAGAACAATAAGGTGTTTCCATAAAGCAAAGAGCTCAGAGCAGGGCCCTTCTGGCCCAGGGTTAGTAACGATGGTACCACGTTGGTCATTCTATAATCTACTTTGTCATCTTGCATTTTACCAAGCAAGATAAAAAACCAAGAACAAAAGAATTTGTACAATAATTAAAGTAACTATATAAGCTTTTAATCTTGTGGGGAAAAAATAAGAACAAGGATTCAGAACCTGAAATCTTCCCTCAAAAATGGAGTATTAGATTATAATAAATAAATCTGTCATGTATAAGTAACTTCAAGGTCCCCTGGATATGTGAGCAAATTTAACAGTCTTACGTTTTCCCTAAAATCCCATCATAACCTGAGAAAAATGTGATAAAGATATTTACCATAACATCAAGTTAAAACTTGCAAACTCAATTGTAAACATAGATCAAACAGTATTTCTGAAAACCTGTATTTTACTGAGGAAAAGATGTGGTCCAATCAGATCAGCATGAATTCCAACTGGTATCATATACAATACATCACCAATCATTTACAGAAACTGTTCCGTAAGATTACTCTAAGAACACTGCTTCTAAGAATAATGGGTCCTGAAGGAGTTTACTCTTCTAGTAAGACACGTACTTGCCAATTCAAGTATTTATCACACTAAGCATTAAAAATGAGCTTTCTTGAGCCCAGTCTTTCAGACTAATAAACACAAAAGCCCTCTAGTGTGTCTAGTAGAGACAAAGTCCATGAATTTATAAATATAGATTTTAGAGTAGGGATAAGAATTCTAATGCTTATATAAACAGATGAAAGAAGCTTACATAAAAATAGAACAGAAAAGGTGTAATTAAAATGTGGCAAATGTGACAGACATTTGAAAGACATTTTGAAAGTTGTAAGAAAGCATTGTGAATTTTTAAAGATGCTTAGAACAATAGTGTGCAATTCACATTAAAATGTCCAAGATACTTTAAGACATCACATAAATGACATCTAGCTAGTATAAATAATAAAAGACAATGAGCTACCCATGGGGAAATACATGCATCTAACAAAAGTAAATTGATTTATGAAACAAACTTTCAATTTTGCTTCAGAAAAATGGGTGAGAAGAGTAAAATATACTGTCCTATGACCTTAAAACATTAGTCACTGTTATAAAGTCATTTGTGCATAGTGACTTAAGCTAGTAGAGAGGAGTCTATATATAGTCTATATGATAGCTAACGTTCAGTATTATCGATGTTTACACATTTCAAACTTATACACTTTAAAAAATAAAATTTCAAAAATTAAAGATGAAGATTTGGGGGATTTGTCATTTATCTCCTTAATTTTTTCTTGTGGATATCTAAAAAGTCATCTTTGCGGAGCCTGGGTGGCGCAGTCATTTGAGCATCTGACTTCAGCTCAGGTCATGATCTCATAGCTTGTGAGTGAGTTCGAGCCCCACATCAGGCTCTGTGCTGACAGCTCAGAGCCTGGAGCCTGGTTCACATTCTGTCTCCCTCTCTTTCTGCCCTCCCCCATTCACACTCTGCCTCTCTCCCTCTCTCTCTCAAAAATAAACATTAAAGAAATAAACATAAATCAAAATAAAAAAATAAAAATAAAAAGTCATCTTTAACCCTTAGGGTCAAAAATTCTTTATAGTCACTTATTGGCTAATGTAGCAAATATTTGGGTTTTTTTAAAATATAGTTTCTAAGCTGTATATGAAAATAAACTTACTTGAAAGGTTTGTCTATTCTGATTATACATTTCTAACGGATATACACATTCTATTACATTAGAAATAGTATTTTATAATAAAGTTATACCATTTCCCAAACTTTATAATCAGTGAACAGGAATTTTTGCTGTTAAATGTTCAGAAACTATGTTCTTCAAACTCCCATGCCAACTCTAATAACTGACCTCCCAACTCAACTTCATTATCTGTCAGTACCTCAAAAACATAGAAGTCCAGCAATTCCCCTGATCTCTTTATCCTTACATATTGAAGACATCACTCAAATCTTTCAGGATTTGAAAGTTTCAGGATACAGACATGTATATACGTGTATGCTTACATGATACATCCATATTCAAGTACGAAATAAGAAGCTATGCTATGCAGAGATACACAGAAATAGGTAGATGATTGATAGATGCACACCTAGATACACAGACAGAGATGGATGGAAGGGTAAATGGCTAAATGGGATTTTTCCCTACTGACTTTGTGAGTATTCTTATTTCATATGTAGGCACACCGCTATTGATCTGTCTTCTCCATATTCAGTTACCAAGGCAGTGCTGAAGCAGTATACATCATTTAACAAATGAAATCTAAAATTTCCACCTAACCATATTTATCTTTCTAGCTATCTACCTACCCACCCACACATACATAAAGCATTAATAAAAATGACATTGGCTAACTGGGGTGCCTGGTGGCTCAGTCAGTTAAGTGTCTGACTTCAGCTCAGGTTATGATCTCATGGCTTGTGGGTTGAAGCCCCACGTGGGGCTCTGTGCTGCCAGCTCAGAGCCTGGAGCCTGCTTCGGACCCTGTGTCTCCGGTTCTCTCTGCCCCTCCCCCGCTCACACTCTGTCTCTCTCTGTCTCTCAAAAATAAATGTTAAAAAAATGATATTGGCAGAAAAAGAATAATATACAAATAAGCAAAGAGCAGAACCAAAAATGTTTAAGGAATCCTACACTTGAGACTGTTAAACTTCAATCTATGTATCCACGTTTCAGAAATTATTTGTATATTCAACAAATATTATCTATTAGTGATAGGCATTGTTCAAAGTGACTGGGACACATCAGGAAACAAAAAAATAATTGTCTTTTAACTCTGAAAGCCATAATATAAAAATTAAAGTATCATATATGTACATACATAAACACATTAATAACATCAAAATTAATCATTTTAAATGGGACGATTTGCTATCCAGAAATGTACTCCAATATGTGTTATAAATGTCTATTTTATCCACAAACTCAAAGACTAATTTGGTTTATATGATTAGTAAGACAGCTGGATCTATCTACCAGCTTAATCTCAGACACTAAAGAAACAGGAACCAGTGTCCTCACATGACAAAACTTGGTATCTATTTAACCAGGAGAGTGAGTGGAAAAAACCCAACCAATTTATCTCCCAAATTACCTGAAGCCAAAATGAAAATCAATGGGAAAGTGGATTTTAAATTTAAATAAAACTTTGCAACAACAACAAAAAGATGTACACAGAAACCTAAAGAAATGTAAAAGGAATCCACAAAACTCTATTCTTACCTAAACATTATTATATGAAGCTAAGCTGTCTTTGACATCTGTGGCCCCCACTGATTGTCATATGGTTAACCATAATGCCATCTCTCCATTTGGGGGAGCGTTCATGCAAAGATTATTTTATAAGGTACTGGATTTTTTTAAAGGAGGAAGTAGTAAGTGATTATTGGAAAAGGATGATATGAAAAGCAAAAAGTGCTTCTCAACATCTACCATTCTTTATCCTGGTATCTAAGAAATGTAAGTCAAAAGGGAAGGAGATTTGAAGAGAAAAATCAAAGGCAGAGTAAGACAGAGGCAGATTGTATTATTCTGTGAAAGTGGATGAGCTTCACTCTTGGTGCTTTACAGACCACTCCTCAAAGTACACACTGTATAAAGTTCTACATACCTCACATGCATATGGCTGTGTGCCCATGTACACACACACACACACACGCACACACACAGAAACACGCTTGCTACCATACTATCATTAGATACTGGGAAGAGTGCACGATGTGCCATTTAGAACTAATATCTCATAAGCAAGAAATATTGCAAATAATTTGGTTTGTATTTATCTGTTAAGAAAAATTATTATCAAAGAATACCAGGACATCTACTTTTACTGGATAGAACAGCAGAAAACGAAGGCGATGTTCTTAAGAATTCTCTGGTTAAATAATAACTTCCTGATAAACACTTAACACATGCTAGTCACAATGGAACAATAAAAAGCATATTATTTTAGTCTTCTTCTTAAATTTTTTAATGTCTATTTATTTTGGGGGGAGAGAGAGAGAGAGACAGAGAGAGAGAGAGAGAGAGAGAGAGAGACAGAATGTGAGTGGGGGCAGGGGCAAAGGGAGAGGGAGACACAGAATCCAAAGCAGGCTCCAGGCTCTGCACTGTCAGCACAGAACCTGATGAGGGGCTTGAACTCACGAACCATGAGATAATGACCTAAGCTGAAGTTGGACCTTAATGGACTGAGCCACTCAGGTGCCCCTTATTTTAGTATTTTTAAAGTCAGCAGCAAATAATTACCTCTTTTTTAGAAAAGTCATATTTTTTCATGTGTTTCAATTCAAGCATTATTCATAGGACAAATTATTTTATCAGAGAAACCTGAACAAGAATGGTTCCATTAACACTGATTCAGTATAATACTAAATATCACTGATTTTACTTTAATGATTTCAAAGATAAGGTTAAGAAACTCTCTGTAAAATATTCTGTAAAATAAAGATAAAACAGAAAGCCCCAGGTATAGACCACCAAGCCAATGAATTTTTCTTAGTAACACTCTAATGTACTACAAAGTTTCATCTGTAATGAATACTGAAAATAAATAAATAAAGCTACGCTAACCCCACCTGTTTCTTTCTCTAAATACACATGTGCAAACACTCACACAGTTCTAAAAGATCCCCTCATTTATCTCTTATATTAGGATATCTCTGAAAAAACAAACTTAATATCATAAATTAAGCATCTGAATTCTTGTAAACATCAGATAGTCCTTACCAAAACATATAATGTGTACTCCTTTTCAAGTAATATCATTCTGGAACATTAGATTTCTGGAACAGAAAGTACTACATAAATACGGGCACCTGGGTGGCTCAGTTGGTTAAGCGTCTGACTCTGGCTCAGGCCATGATCTAGTAGTTCGTGAGTTCGAGACCCGCGTCAGGCTCTGCGCTGACAGTTCAGAGCCTGGAGCCTGGTTCAGATTCTGTGTCTCCTTCTCTCTGTGTCCCTTCGCCACTCGCATTAAACAATTTTTTTTAATTTTTAAAAATTTAAAAAATATTAACTTAAAAAACTACTATACAAACAAAATTCTCAAGAGAACTGACCCTTGATAGAACAGATTTCGTAGATTCAAAGGGGAAAAAAGAAGTCAGGTTGCATTCATAAGATTTCAAAGATGAAACAAGTCTGGGAAATAATATCCTTTTTTGTAATGGAAAATGAATACCTCAGACTTCCAATTCTAATATATATGTGTTTGCTTTCTCAAATAGGTTTTATGCCAAGGAACACACATGATGATAAAACACTTCGGCATTTACTTTAAGTGTAAAATATATTTAGAAGATAACTGTCAAACTCCAAGATTTTGTCCATGGCAAATTGGACAGCCTTGTCTATCTTTCTCTCTGCATGCTCAAATCCTGTTTTATGCCTTTTGATGCTTCACTTGTTTACTTTTGAGATGTGATTTATATTGCAGAAAATGCATCCACGGCAAAATTCCCTGGTGCAAAATAAATAACTATTGTGACTGCTGCTCTCTTTTATTTTTTGAACTCCACTACACACATTTTATACGATTCCACCATATGCAGAAAAGGATTGTCTATCATAATAGAACCACCAGGCGTGATTATATAAATGCAGGTATGGAATTTTAAGATATTATGATCTTCTTTTAGTGCTCGATAGAACTGCAACCCTGGAAAGCAGTCACAATATGAAATTTTAGAAAATAAAGCTTCCTAGATATAATAACATACATGAACTATAAACCCATTTAAAAGTTGACATGTGGTAATGGCTGAGTAAGATCTTACCAGACCGATCTTCCCTCAGAAAACAAAAAATAAAACCCAATCATTATAAAGAAAATGAAGGCTTATTGAAGGCATCAAAAAAGGAAAAGAAGCATGCCTAGAAATAGTTGACATCATTTTCACTCACATCCTTTTGATCAGAACTCATTCACACAACTGGAGCTTACCTGAAAGGCAGTTTTGTTTTTTGGTTTTTTTTTTCTTTAATCTGAGTACTCAGAAAGAGGAAATTGGCTGAGCAACATCTAGGACGTCTCTGCCACATAAAATGTTACCCACAGTAGCAGAATTTAACTGGACTATAGGTACGCCTCACATATATTTTCTTTCCCTCTCTAACAGATCACAATAATCAATTTCCTCTTATTTCCACGCCGTTCCACTTCTCCCAAACTTGGCTGAAAGCTTTCATCACTTTTATCAACAGCCGCCCCGCAAATACTTTTTCCTTCATCTGTTACTGACAATGTTTATTATTTCAGTTAATTTAAGAAAAGAAATACACATGCAAATCAAGACATAAGTGAAAGAAAATAAATTTAAAATATACAAAAATGTGGGTAAGTTCATTAAACTTGTCATTGTTCTCCTGGAAAGCAAAAAGGATTCCTGTAGACAGCACCCTTTATCCCTATGGAAATTCAGCACCAGCTGAGAAATAAAAGTGAGGCACTACAAAGACCAAAATACCCATGTTCATGTTATTACCAATAAAGGAGAAATTTAAAAACATAACCTAGTTATGCAAGGAAGTGCATTTTCCAATTCTTAACCCTAGAATCAACATAACTTTCCTCCTCACCTAGTCATATGCAGCGTTAAGCCATCTCCTCACTAGGAGGGTGGGAATGCTGCCCATTTAATTATAGGACAAGGAGAAGCAGAGAAAACACACATTTCCTATGGGAAAGAGACTTTCTGCAGAAGGAAGGAGATAAAGGATGGGTATCACTCAGTGCCTTCCTCAATCATATAAGCCACTACTCCTCCTAGACAGAACTGACCAAGGAAAAACAGAGCAGTCTGGTGTGTTAAGTCGCTGAAGATTCTTACAGATGAAAAGAAATAGTAGGTACTAGAAAGTAGCCATTCCCAAACAGAGTAAAAAGAAAATATCCTTTAAAAAATAATACATATTAATGTTTACATTAGAAAATAAAGTCTTCTGGGGCACCTGGGTGGCTCAGTCAGTTAAACTTCCGACTTCAGCTCAGGTCATGATTTCACTGTTCATGAGTTTGAGCCCCTTGTCAGGCTCTGTGCTGACAGCTCAGAGCCTGGAGCCTGCTTTGGATTCTGTGTCTCTGTCTCTCTCTGTCCCTCCCCTGCTCATGCTCTGTCTCTCTCTGTCTCAAAAATAAATAAACATTAAAAGAAAGAAAGAAAGAAAGAAAGAAAGAAAGAAAGAAAGAAAGAAAGAAAGAGAAGTGAAGAAAGTCTTCTTAGCAATTTAAGCCATTCTGAGTCACAGATTTCAGTATTATCTTCCCAATCCAGTGCAATAACAATAAACATTTGATGTTTTTATAGTTTTGGTTCATCTTCCTTAAATTGGGATCTTCTTCAAACCACAAATAATATCTAAACAGTGTGAATTACTCAGCCTTTGCTTTGTAAATTAACACAGGACATTTGAAGACAAATTTTCAATTTTATGCTTATTTACATGCCATGAACTACATATATCTCCACAAGGTTTTTTATCGCATTTAGAAAAAACACTGAAAAGCAGCACCTGGGTGGCTCAGTCGGTTGAGCATCTGACTCTTGATTTCGGCTCAGGTCATGATCTCATGGTTCATGGGATCGAGCCCCACATAGGGCTCCACACTAACAGCACAGAGCCTGCTTAGGATTCTCTCTCTCTCTTTCTCTCTCTCTCTCTCTCTCTCTCTGCCCTCCCTGGCTTGTGTGAGCACCCCCCCAAATAAATAAATAAACTTAAAACTAAGTAACAGTAAAAATATTTCACAATGTAGAATTTTTTTAAACTTCAAACATTTTGGACATATTAATATCTTTATCCATGTTGAATTGATCAAATGTTGGTTGCAGTCAACACTGTAATCTCTGTTTAATCATAAGCTATACGGGTTGTACATGAGTTACAGAATTTTTTTTTTAATTTTTTTTTACATTTATTTATTTTTGAGAGACAGAGAGAGCACAAGCAGGGAGGGGCAGAGAGAGAAGGAGACAGAATCCGAAGCATAGAAATTTTTATTTAAGACTCCTTTTGTATTTTACATTTAAATCCTCAAAGGACTCAATAAAATCGACTTCCAAGTACTAGAATCACCATACATAAAAACATTTACACTGCTACATAAAATGTTCAATGACAATTTGGAATCATGTGACAAAAGTCTGACTAATATGATCAAAATTATGGTTGAGTGATAATTTCTAAATTAAACTGGTGACACACCGATTTATTCTGTGGACCTTCAAAATCTCTCAAAAAAGCTTATATAATCTGTTTTTTTTAAACATGGAATCTAAAAATTCTTATGAAATACACAGACGTGTTTATATGACATAAAAGCAATAAACTACTTAAAGGCTAGGGGTCTAAATGGGCTAAATAAGATACCCTAGCATTTAAAATATATTTATTTTAAAGGTCTCTGAGAGACTTTAGTTCTGTAAGATTCATTACAATTATGCATTGCAATGATGGTGGGTTGGGAAGCAAAGCAAAGAAGTCACATAACTAAGATTTGCTCCACTTTCTTCAAATAATTTGAAGATAATTTTTTTCTTTCCTTCTTTCTGTTTCTGTTTTTTTTTTTTTTTAATTCAGTGCTTGTAGTTTTTCTCTCAATGGAAGAAGAGCAAGTTTCAAGTAGAACAGGGTAGACTAAAGCCTAGATCCCTAAACCTTGGCTGGATATTAGGAACCTGAAACTTGCATATGGACAAATTTTCCAGAAGTGTAATTTTCATTGCTGGAGAACCAAGTACTATTATTGAAATGAACTTAAGACATGCTAATAGTAGTTATAGGGTTTGGGGATCAAGGGCAAGTGGACTAACAGATTATAGAAGTTGTATGACCTTAAGGTCTTCAGATATTCTCAAAAAAAGATGATCTGATTAAAAACAGTAGGTGTCAAAGAACAAAATTTGAGACTGTTCCTGTTATCACCAACATCCACTCCACTACATTTTTATTCTGAACATTGAATCAATTCAAAGAGAATAATACATGTTCTTCAATAATGCATGCGAAATGTCTCTGTGCCCTTTTCAAAAGGAAGCTGAGTCTCTCACAAATCTGAAATCACACACACACACACACACACACACACACACACACACACACATTTTTAAAAAGGGGGCATCTGGGTGGCTCAGTCCATTAAGCGTCCGACTTCAGCTCAGGTCATGATCTCATGGTTTATGGCTTTGAGCCCTGTGTTGGGCTCTGTGCTGACAGATCAGAGCTTGGAGCTGGCTTTGGATTCTGTGTCTCCCTCTCTCTCTGCCCCTCCTCCACTCGTGCTCTGTCTCTCTGTCTCTCAAAAATAAATAAAAATGCTTAAAAATTTTTAAATCATACACTAAACTCACACTGAGATTCTTATTGATCAATCAACATGATATTTAAAAAAAAAGGTAAAAAAAGAATGGAGCCTTTAACAACTAGCTTGTGGTTTCGTATTTAAGGGGTATATATTCAATCCCATGTCATTGATTATTTCTAACTAATATTTCTGAGTATATTTTAAATTTATTTAAACATTTATTGTGGACTTACTAAATTCCAGATGCTATGGTAGGTGCCGTGGATACAAATATTAATGATATTCAATCTTTATTTTTGAAGAACTGTTTACAAATGTATAATTGGCAATACCATGTGATAAGTGTGATAA
Organism: Panthera onca; assembly: GCF_046562875.1. NCBI lineage: Eukaryota > Metazoa > Chordata > Mammalia > Carnivora > Felidae > Panthera > Panthera onca. The sequence goes on from NC_138343.1 coordinate 56,063,472, forward strand.
GAAGAATTAGCAAAGTACCAAGGGAGTAAAGAATGAAAAATTAGTTAGAATATCAGAGATAGGCTCATAAGTAAAATGACACTATATTTTCTAGTAGAATGACCAACTGATATCTTGATTAGAAAAGTATGATTCTAAGAAAACGTCTCAAACTGTCTTAAATACATAATATGGAAGTATAATTTGCTTTTCATAATCATAAGGACTTATTTTTTAAAAGCCAAAGAAAAAATTATGGCAACATAAGGCATCAAAATGTAGAATCCTGAAAGTTCAAGTAAATGAATTTTTAAAATTAATTACTGTTGGCATTGTACACAAATTCACATCTGATTATGCCAACATAAAATAGCACAGAGTAAAGATAAAGAGAATATATTACATAGAGAAACGAAGGGAAGGGGAGCATGAGACTGACAGATAAGTTCTAAATAACAGCAAGGCTAGTCAGAAGACAACTGAATAATGTCTTCAAATATGTGAAAGAAAACAACCAGAAACCTAAAATTCTATATCAAATAAAAATATTTTTAAAAAGAGAAATAAAAATAAATGCCAATCAGTCAAAACCAAGCTGAGAGAATCTGCTACCAACAAACACAAGCAACTGAAATATTAAAGAGTGTTTCTCAGCAGAAGAAAAATGATCTCAGATGAAAACACAAACATGCAAAGGCAAAGCAGAGCAATAGAAATAGTATCTATATGGGGAAATCTAAATGACTTATCATCTTTATGAAATGATAACAATAACAGGATCTTGGGCATATATAAGCAAACAATACATACACACACTATACAATAGGCACACGTATAGGCACACATATTTGATATAATTATACGTATAAACACATGTGCAGACACATACATGAATAAACCATATATTAAGAATATCAGGAGTAAGTGAAATTAAAGTGTTCTATGGAGAAAAGTGGAATTAGTAATTAAAATTAGACTATTATCCTCCAACATTGGACATTATATATTGTAATCTCTAGGGCAACAGATGAAAGAATAGCATAAGACTACATAATTTCACAATGTGGTATATATATGTACAATAGAGTATTATTCAGTAATCAAAAAGAATGAAATTGCAACAACATGGATGGAACCAGAGAGTATTATGCTAAGCAAAATTAGTCAGAGAAAGACATATCATCTAACTTCATTCATATGTGGAATTTAAGATACAAAACAGATGAATATAAGGGAAGGGAAGCAAAAATAATATAGAAACGGGGACAAGGACAAAACACCAGAGATTCTTAAATATAGAGAACAAACTGAGAGTTGCTGGAGGGGGTTGGGGGGGATGGGCTAAATGGGCAAGGGGCATTAAGGAAGACACTTGTTGGGATGAGCACTGAGTGTTACATGTAGGGGATGAATCACTGGATTCTACTCCTGAAATCATTATTGCACTATATGCTAACTTGGATGTAAACTTAAAAAAAAAATTTTTTAAAGGAGTACTTAACTTCACAGTATAGTAAAAATTGAATAACTAATATCAAATACAAGAAAAAGTATAGTGACATCAAACAAGACATACAGAAAGCATTTAGACTATGGTAAATTTAAAAGCAAATACATCAATGATTATTTTTAATGGTAATGAAATTAAAGTTCCAATTTAAGAAAAATGTTTGATTAGAAATATTTAATAATTTACCTTTTATAAAAAATCTTTAGGTTAAGGCAAAAGAACAGTGGAAATAAAAGGATATACAAAGATATACTATGCATACACTAAAAGAAAAGAAAGCTGTAATAGTCTTGTTAGTATCAAAAAGGTACACACAAAAACTAGCTTTTCTCAGGAAGATATAAAACTTCTTAATTAAACACTTAATTGCATGGCTTCAACATATATGAAGCAAAAACTGATAGCACTTTGAGAGACAATTTAAAAATCTATCTCAGTTGGAATTAAACTTGATCCTTACAAAAATTGATAGACTGAACAGAAAAAAAGGAAATCAGTATTTTGAACAATTTGAAACTTAAATTCATGAACAGATAGACAACTACTTTTCATTAATGTTAACAGAATAGTCTATTCAATAACACCTGAAAGTTCACAAATTTACAAAATTGTTTTGCTTATCCAAAAACTAGTTTTTGCGAATTTTATAATTGAAATAATACAGTCTGTAGTTTATTACATAATACAATTTAGTTAGAAACAAATTTAAAAATGATTAAATAAGTAGAATCCCTATATACTTAGAAATTAAGAAATATATTTCATAAACCATGGATCAAAGATATCACAGTGGAAATTAGAAAATGTTTTTTTTTTAATTTTTTTCAATGTTTATTTATTTTTGAGAGACAGAGAGACACAGTACGAGCAGGGGAGGGGAAGAAAGAGGAGGAGACACAGAATCCAAGGCAGGCTCCAGGATCTGAGCTGTAAGCACAGAGCCCGGCGTGGAGTTTGAACTCATGAACCATGAAATCATAACCTGAGCATAGCTGACTGAGCCACCCAGGCGCCCAGAAACTGTTTTAAATTGAGTAATAAAATGAAGGAAAATTTAAAATTGTGTGAGAGGTAACAGAAATGGATTGAGTGTACTTCTTACAACATTAGTATTTTTCACATCTTCATGGGATGCAGTGTGTACTCATGTGTGTTCATTCTTTGTGTGTGTGTGTGTGTGTGTGTGTGTGTGTGTGTGTGTGTGTGTTATGTGTCTGTGAAGGGTACGAGTACACATGTGAATGTGACTCCGTAAACATAACCTTCTCATGTGGTACTCAGAAACACTAGTTATGTAAACTTACTGACAGGTTCAATACCATTTTTCAACCTGGCACTATCCTATAGATTTCAATAATTACTTTGACATATATAATTTTCTCCTTACGTGCTGACTTTAGAATTTATCTGTATGTAATACTTAAACAAGAGTCAGTCCAATCCATCTCGGAAATTTTATATGAAGTGTTTAAGAATGAAATATTTAGGAGTGGAAGCATGATTTAAGTTTCCAATGTCTTTTATATGCCACTTTGTGACTTTCTGAGTTATAGTGCCACCAAAGAAAAGGAATAAGTGACTCACTGTCCAAATATCAACAGAGAGAAAAGTTGCATGCTCAAAGATACCCACATCTGGGGCACCTGGGTGCCTCAATTGGTTAAGTGACTGACTTCAGCTCAGGTCACGATCTCACAATTCTTTAGTTCAAGCCCCGCGTCAGGATCTGTGCTAACAGCTCAGAGCCTGGAGCCTGCTTCAGATTCTGTCTCCCTCTCTCTCTGCCTCTCCCCTGTTCGCACTCTGTATCTCTCTGTCAAAAATAAATAAGAATTAAAAATTTTAAAAAATACCCATATCTGATATGTTAATATAAACACACACACACATTTCCTGGATGGCTTACCCATCCCCTCAAACTGGGCTATTTTTGGTTTTGATACTCCTCTAATAAAGGGTAATACATTAATTCTCAATTGCATGTGATTTTACCCCAAGGGGATATTTGACATTATCTGGAGATATATTTTTCCTTCAGAACTGAAGGAAACTGTTTCCTTCAAAACTGATGCTACCAGAATCTGGAGGATAGAAGCCTGTGAAGCTGTTAGACACCCTGCAATACAGAAAAGAGTCCCTCTCAAGAATGAGTTACCTAGCCCAAAATGTCAGTAGTGCCACACCGAGAAACCCTGGTCTAATCCAATCAACTCAGGACGGTTTTCTTACCTTTCCGAACTTTGTGTAACAGTAAACCGGTGTTGTTTTCTTTGATGTTTTCTATATTGGACAGAAACCATCCTTACAATAAGGAATTAAAAACTAATCTAAGGTATAAAGATTAGGATATATTTACCCTCATCATCTGTAAACTCAATATAATTTTAGTTAACTATTCACGCTTCCATGAAAGAAACTTTTAATCACATATTTGACAGGAGGAAGAAATATGATTAGTGTATCAATTTGGAATGTGTTCACTTAAGTAAGATTTAAATATTTAAATTATTTCCTATTTTACACACTGGCATGAGAAATACACTGATTCTCATAAAACCTGGAGATCCCCTTTATGCATATCTAGAGATCATGATTCTGAAATTGGCATATTGGTGGAGGACAAACTCATTGTTTGCTGAAAATCTGAATGAATTATGTCCTTCAATATGCAATGTGCAGACCTGAAAGAGGCTAGTGTGCTTTATCTGCATATTTTACATTTATTTCAACACCCTTTTGTTTATTTTCCTCAAGTCTGTAAATTATTAAAGCAAAAATGTTTCATAAAATGGCACAAGATAGTTTTTGTTTAGTTTTGGAGCAAATTTAGCAGGAAATTAAATGACAAATACAATGACAGACGGAAGAAGCCCGAGAATGAAATTTCTGCAGTATTCTACCATCATTAAGTGACTCACAGCCTCTCTAAGTTGATTTTTAAAAAAGCTATTAGAATTAATATCTAAGTAAATTATTAATAAAACTATGAGATTCAGCTGGAATTTCCAGTTTGTAATAGGATAATGATCTTTTTCCCTTATGAAAGACTGTTTTGTACAAACTATAGCAATATTACACAGTAGTGGCTATCACTGAATTTACAGCCAGACTGCTAGTTATCAAATCCTAGCCCTTCTACTTTATAGCAAGTTAAGAGGATTTCATATGTGGAAAGTGATAGTTCCTAGCACTTAGCAGAAATTTTTAATCATTATATTTCAACTATTTAAATATTATTATATTACCCAATTTACTACCTTCCAAAACCTTTTGAAAGTAAGGAGAAAGAAAAATCAAATAAAAATTTGGAGGCCAATGAAAAACCCAAACTATGATATTTCAGCTTGACTAAATCAGACAATATTGCCAGTAACAGGAATTTAACAACTACATGTGCTAAGAATCTGACTGGTTTGATTATTTTCCTCTTTCTGAATAGCCTAGGGCCCGTCAATCACCATATGATCAGCAGCTCATATGAAAATGTGTGATGACTGTAAATGACTGGGAATTGCGTCAAGGCAAATGGAAAATGCTATTCTAGGTCATAGAATAGTCCTTGCCTCATATGGTCATGCCTCATAATCCAATCACTGTATAAGAGGTCCAAATTTAAGCACAAATGTAAAACATCCCCAGAAATAAACATGCCAAGAATATTCAACAATATGGAAAATAAAATCACCAACAGTACTTTGCATCAAGCCTAATAAATTATGCATATCTAGGTGCAACTAATTGGCAAAAATTATAAAATATTGGTTGTACTACATCTTAATTTCCAAAGGATACCTTTAATATCTTTCATTTTTTCTTTGTTTTAGCTTTCTGAAGAATTTGATTTCTCTAGAAGCATTACTCACAGTGTTTGAGATAAGGTGGAATAAATGGTCTACTTCGTTATGATGGACTGCTCAAGACACCAATCTGCCTTGATTGCCTCCTGATGAATTCTTATGCAGCACTATTAAAATATTTCTTATAAATATTAATTTATCATATTTTATACTAATGAATTAATACAGGGTTTCCTAGGTTAATATGTTTTTAAATAATTTGCCTCTCTAATGTATTCACTTTCTGTATTCCATGAGCGCAGTTACACTATTGAATCTGAGTTACACTATCATTTTTAGTCACAAAAAATGAAATTATCAGGACAAATAATTTTCTTAGAAGGCAGAGAACATTTTGGTTTTTACACAAATTTCAAACTGACATGGACATTACAGATGCTAGAACAGTGCAATATGCTAAAGTAATTCCAAAACAGGAAAAAGTACCAGTCACTTTCCCAATGAAACAAAACACATACCTGAAACACACATATGCACCCATGAATCTGATACTTACACAAAGTTATCTGAAACACACACACTGAAACTCAATGAGTGTACTGTGTTTAATACTTTATTTAAACATACCTTCATAGAGCCGGGTAAATAGATTCCTATCTTCTTTCGCTCATTGTTTTCTATTCTGAAACTTTCTCTCTCAAAATGTTTTACAAGAATCAGTTAGAGGTTGGTTTTAGCTGCTAAGAACAGAAAACAAACTCAAATGGGTATAATAAGGAAAGTGATTATTTGGCATACTAGAACTAAAGCACACCTACCAGAGAACTAGAGTCCATGAACAAAGTAAAACTGGGTCACAGAGAACTTGATTTTCCCTGCTCTGCCACCCCACCAAAGAGAAGTCATGGTTCCTTATCACATCTTCCATGAAGAAAGACCATTCTTGGAACCATGACCATAGTCCTTCCTTTCAGTCTTACTGGACTATATTAGGTGACCCACAGTTGCTAAGAAAATGTCATATGATGACTGCTTTAGATTAATTGGGACCTACTCTTGACACTAGTGGCAGGGGTATCGTCCTCAGCACAGAGCTGGGTGAAGGAGGCTCAGACACCAGAGCAATATCTGGCTTCTAATGGAAAGGTAGAAAGAATAACTAGTAAGGAGTCATTATACACATCGAACAGTCTCCTTCTCAGTCCCTTCACCCCACTCCCGTCTCAATAGTCCTAGCCTCTTGAAAGTATGAAATGGAAATTCAGTACTTTTCTCCAAAAGCTATCAATATCACAAAACTGAAGATTCAATTTTCATACTCTACCAATAAAGTTAATTGCTGAGCTTTCAACATTTAAATTTTTTTAATGTTTATTAATTTTTGAGAGAGACAGAGACAGAATGAGAGTGGGTTGGGGCAGAGAGAGAGAGGGAGGCAAAGGTTCTGAAGCAGGCTCCAGGCTCCGAGCTGTCAGCACAGAGCCTGACGCAGGGCTCAAACTCACAACCTGTGAGATCATGACCTGAGCCAAAGTCGGACGCTTAACTGACTGAGCCACCCAGGCGCCCCAAGTTTTTAACATTTAAAAGAAATTTAATATATGGATCTTTAAGAATAGCACAGTTTTCAAACATCTTGATTTTTTATTTTTTTTTAATGTTTATATATTTTTAAGGGGGGTAGGGGCACAGAGGGAGAGACAGAATCCAAAGCAGGTTCTAGGCTCTGAGCTATCAGCACAGATCCCAACACAGGGGCTGAACCCACAAACCGTGAGATCATGACTTGAGCCGAAGTCAGATGCTCAACTAAGCCACCCAAGTGCCCCTCAAAAATCTTTCAATGAAAGTGAGATATAATCAGAAAACTAGGTTTCACGTTGATAGCTGCCTACAATAATCATGAAGTCAAGTCCTGTTGGGATCTGTATGGGATCCTCAAAAAATAGCACCTTTCTCCCATGCTCAGTTAAGATCAAGATGAGAGCTAAAATAAAGGCTGTGTGAAGGTCAAAATATTGCCTTCATTGATGATAGGGGCCAGGTTGGAGAATGCAATTTTAGTCTGTAAGCTAAATGTGTTCATTAACCCACATGGAGCCTCACAAAGATCTGCCCCCTGTGGAAATAGATCTGGATGTGTGCTCTCTCCTAATGTTCTTGTCTCTCAGGATGAAGCAGGTGGGGCTGAAATGAGTATTCACAAATTTATTAATCAGTTATGTCAGTCCATTTCCAAGGGTGGAGTTCACAAGTGGTCCAGGCTTATAGCAATAGACTACCATGACAAGAAGCAAACTACTGGAGTGGGAAAAACTGTTCTTTACTGTCAGTATATACTGTTATGCACAAATCATCAGGATAAAAAGTTAAGTTAGAGATAAACGTCTTATATATAAGAAAGTAACTAAACATAGGATTTTATCATAACTCACACTATATACATTTCAGTACTGTAGATTAAATGGGTTTTGTGGTATAGAATTATATAATTTTGGAGGCAGATTTTTAAAGAAATTATGTATGTATTCCAAATTTCCGATTTTATGAATATGAAATAATGCACAAATGCAGTTAAGTCACATGCACTGCTCAGAACAGTCTGACTGATAAAAAGCAACATTAAGCCTGGAGCCCCAGGCCACCAAGCTCCTAAACTAGCCCCTATGGTTTGGAGAAAAAACAGTACCAGACACAGACTGGGTTTCAGTCTCAGTTTGCTACTATCAGTTGGGCAACCTTAAGTAAATCATCTGAGCTCCCCCAAACCCTGTCTCTCCTGTGTGAAATGAAGGTTTATTACTAACTACAACACCCTTTTCTGTGAAGATTAAGCAACTTGCATATGTAAGAATCAATGCAATTTAGTCAAATGACTTATTAACTCAGTGAAAAAATATTTACTGAGTACTTTTTATTTCCCAGGTACTGGGGACACCATGAAAAGGACAAGCTTCATTACATTATATTTGATGTTCCTCTCATGTCTCAATCGGAAACTTAAACACAATATTTTTAAAAGCGTATCTTATTTTCTAAGTGAAAAGTATTAGTTTGGAAAGTCTAACTCAACAACCACAAAGCAATGAGAACAAGGTTGACAGAGAGAAGAGCCATTAATGTCATCCAATTCCTTAATGTTCCTTTGGTGCTGAGTGCCTCACTCCCTGACGCGGGCAGTGAGTGGCAACCAGTTCACAGAATCGTTTCAGAATAAATCCTCCAGCAGAGCTCCTAGCACCACTACAAAATCATGATCTATTACCATCTCTAATGGCTAAAATAGATTTGACAAAGATTAAAGCTGAGTTTTTGGGTCAGGTGTATACCTCCATTTCTCCTTCTGCACCAAAACCCAACTAAATAAAAATTTCAACTATAAAATGATTACTTTTAAAATGTTAGAATACTTCATTTGTAAGTGGTCTGGTTGGTAATAATGAACACCTGATAAAAGATTTAACACAGAGTATAGAGTGGTTATTGTGTTACAAATTAAGGATGTTTTCATTTATGTTAGTTTTTGGGGGGCCAGCTCAACACAACAAATCAATGGACTAATGCTCACATGATCTGTTTCTATTTTAAGCTCTCAATTTAAAGATGACTCTATACTTAATTCACTGGTGGTAAATTATTAAAGAAATACAGCCTTTTTCCTACTTTCCAATTCACACTTCCCTTTTATCTCTGTCTTATATATACCTCCAATTGCTTCTTGATATTCTTATATTGTTAGGATCGTAATGTTGAATCAACTGGTACCACAACCTGCCCCTTGTCCCTAACTCACCTATTTACCAGCTTGCATTCAGCCTCCATTATACCAATCTTGAAAGTGGAAGTCACATTATCTTCTCATATCTTTCTGAGGATAATTAGCACAGAGAATTAGGATAATTATCACAGAGAATTTTGTTTATTTTTAAATTTTATCTTCTGGCCCAAGAATTGCATTTATTTCCTCTGGGACCAGATATTATGTGTGCTTTTCTCGTGTTTTCTTACTGAATAGTCCCAATGACTTTGCCAGGAAGACATTGGAAATGCAAAATTTCCCCAGAGAACTTGATGGAATAATGCAACATTTGCAGTGACACTCATTTGAAAGATTAAAATAGAAAAGCATTCTTAACCCATTTAAAACTTAACCAAAAAGATGGGGGGGCCTGGGTGGTTCAGTAGGTTAAGTGTCCTACTTGGGCTCAGGTTATTATCTCACAGCTAGTTGAGTTTGAGCCCTGCATTGTATTTTGTGCTGACAGCTCAGAGCCTGGAGCCTGCTTAGGATTCTGTGTCTCCATCTCTCTCTCTGCTCCTCCCCCACTAACATCTCTCTCTCTCTCTCTCTCTCTCTCTCTCTCTCTCTCTCTCTCCCCCTCCCTCCCTCAAAAATAAATAAACATTAAAAACAATTTTTTTAATAAAACTTAACCAAAAAGAATGGCAAGATCAGTGAAGTAGTTCTTTCATCACCAGCTACCTCCCGAAAGAAGCAACATACCACAACTCTTCTATGGTGTATCTCAGAGCTTTATAAAATGTGAAAACCTATTACTTACTTTGAAACTCATTTGTGAACCTACAGAAAACCTGTTACTTACTTTGAAACTCATTTGTGAACCTACAGAAATGACGGATCAAACATTGTGGTTTCCCCAGAATTTTTAATGTTTATTTTTGCCAGAGAGAGAGAGAGAGAGAGGGAGAAAGAGAGGCAGAGAGAGACGGAGGCACAGAATCCAAAGCAGGCTCCAGGCTCTGAGCTGTCGGCACAGAACCCGATGCGGGACTCGAACCCATGAACTGTGAGATCATGACCTGAGCTGAAGTCGGGCATTTAACTGACTGAGCCACCCAGGCACCCGCCCCAGCATTTTTTAAACTAACATAATCTCAACTAAGTCACATTACCTATCTGGACTTTCATTTTTCATTCCAGAGGAAGAATATTAGATCATTTTTAAGGCCTTACCATAGTCTCTTTGTTTATAGAATTGTCTTAATGTAAGTAATCATCAAAATTGTTCCCTGTCTTGACGCAGGCAACTAAGTCATTTTCAAAAGAAATCTCTATTACTAATTATTTTTGACAACCCCTAATATGTGTGTGTGTCTGTGTGTGTGTATTAGAGTTCTTTATAAATTAGTTATTGGATAGCACTCTCTGTACCTCCACAATGAAGGAGAAGACCATAAAAATATTTCACTCATAATATGCACAGGGCAATGAAAGGGGGCAAAAAATATAAGAAAACATCAACCGTTGGCACTAGTGGGAAACATTCCATCAGTGCTCCATCTAGTAACAAGAAAAATGTTAGGGTAGTATCTTGTTAAAATCTAAATCAGAACTTCACAAAAAACAAAAACATAAATAGGAATGATACTAAAAAGAAAAAAACTTGGAGGTTTCTACAAACTTGGTGTGTGAATATGTTAGCCATGAAAATCTATGAGAAATAAAACTGTGAAAGTAGAATCTGAAGAGAAATATTTAAATGTTTCTTCACTGTTAAAAAGCTCAAATATTACCTGAGATTGGAAAATTAGAGACAGAAGCAAAGGCTGTATATACATCTTGGCTAAAATTTTGCAATACCAATCTACTATTTTGCTCAACACTTTTTTTCCCCCTGATTGATCAATCGATAGATAGATAAAATAGTTGATACTTTCCACTATCACACCTCTGAGACTTTAGGCTAATGAACATATCTTTATGTAAACAAGCTTTATGTATGAATATATCTTTATTTCACCTTTTTGAGACCCCATGTCTTTAAAATATCAAAGAGACCTGAGTACCAGCCTAATCTTATGTAATGAATAGTCATAGGTGCCAAGATAAGTTCTGTCTTTGTCCTAACAATATCCAACTGCATGATCTTGGACAAATCATTAATACTCTACAAAACTCAATTTTATAATGACTAAAATTTAAGGGTGTGATTAAAAAAGCTAATGTTCTTGTCAAAAAATAGAGGTTTAACATGCATTTCCAATAAAATAGCCTTTTGTCAGAGAATGGCACACTCTTCAGAACGAAGAGACACAAAGGAGAGCCACAGATATCTTCAGTTCCATCAAAACTACTTAATATATATGAAGACATTTTTTTTTGATTTTGGATTTGTTCTATAGATACTAAAAAAAGTCACTTGTCACTACTAACAAATATTTATGTAGTTTCAAAATGCTTGGGACTTCTACAATATAGATAAATACTGGTCTTATTAAATTTCCCAGGGATACTCAAATACATAAAAAGTGCATCTATATATATCTATATTTATATCTATATTTATATCTATATATCTATACAGATATAGATATATTAGTGCTTACATTTTCAAATAGTACATAATCTAAGTAGTGAGTTCAACTACATTAGAGAAAAAGTTTTCCTTTGTTAAAAAAAAAAATACAGTTAGGTTCTTCAACTAGACCATTCTATGAACTTACTGGTGCAATCAACCCTTGCAAGTATTAAACAGAAATACTCATTGTTTCAACACACTTTCAAGACATTATTATTTATATACATTGAACTCTGCAAGGAAGTGCCAAATTTTTTCCTGTTAAAGCAAAACAAACAAACAAACAAATCCAAAGTACTAAACTTACTCTCAAAACCTAGGAAGTATTGTACACCAATCATAAATTGATAAAAGCATTAATAATTATGCCTTCTATACACACTCACCATTACTGCTTAAATTTGAGAAAATAACAAACTCAAGATACAATGAGTTAGACAAAGAGCCAGCATATAAAATGAAAATATCATTAAAATTTATCTAAATTTCTTAAAAGTGACTTTCATACAGTAATTTGTATGCTGGTAATTCTGGTATACGTCATTTTGCATACTAATTCAGCAATACCCATGAATGAAAAATATGCCCCTTTATGCTCCAGGATATCATTCAGTACTGCTATGTGCTCATTCTGTAAGAGGTCTTTTTTTTTTTTTTAATTTTTTTTTAACGTTTTTTTTTTTTTTTTATTTATTTTTGAGACAGGGAGAGACAGAGCATGAACAGGGGAGGGTCAGAGAGAGGGAGACACAGAATCCGAAACAGGCTCCAGGCTCTGCGCTGTCAGCACAGAGCCTGACTCGGGGCTCAAACTCACAGACCGTGAGATCATGACCTGAGCCGAAGTCGGCCGCTTAAAACCGACTGAGCCACCCAGGCGCCCCTCATTCTGTAAGAGGTCTTAAGTGCACAGACAGACTGACCCAACTCGCATCTCATACATCAGTTCACTCTGGCTCAGCTCATCATACTGTTTAAATCTGTGTTAGTTTGGCTACTGTTTTTCCCTATCCTACCCACTGCAGGGACATTTAAATTTGCACTTATGATGAATTGCCACTGTTCTTTTGTGCAATAATCCCCAAAGTAAATCTGTCTTTAGAAATAAGACAAAATGAAAAGATGGAGTGCAGCAAATGAAAATATCTTCAGGCTGAACCTGTTTGTATATGAAGTTAGCAAAGGTAAGAAAGTATAACCAAAACAAGCATTAATATTTCCCATGAAGGCACATATTTAAATCAAATATGACTCTGTTTCCAGGCAACTCACCTCTTTCTTCTCTCTCTCTCTAACATGGCACCTAAAGCAAAATTTCATCTAGAAATGTTAGCATTGCCTATCGTCAGAATGTTATTTTTCTACTTTTCATTTCACTTTATCTTTTTATGGGAATTTCTCACTTTTTAAAAAGTTATAGGTTTGTCTTTAGAAAAAAGGGAATAAATCCTTTTTGGTTATAAGTCCCAAATGAGTATGTCAGTAGAATTATTTTCAGCCTTCTCTGAAAAAAAAGTGAGTCATTTATTTGGCCTTAATTTTAGTTCTGACACATTTTCTCAGAAAATACAGTTTCATTTTATAAAAAGAAAAGCATTTTATTAAACATGGTATTTTTATGTCATCACCTCAGAAAGGAACAAAATGAGTAAGGTGCTTAAATCACACACACATTAAAAAAAAAAAAAACCCTTATCTGGAGAAGTTTGTTAGTTACTTCTAAAGTTAAAAATACAGTTACAATACAACACAGCCATCACACTTCACGGAACTTACCAAAGTAAAATGAAACTTACATTTACACAAACACCTATTGGAAAATACCTAGAGTGATTTATTCATAATTACCAAAAAACCAAAACAACCTAGGTGAATGAATAAACAAGCTAGGGTACATCCGTATCATGAAACACAACTCAGCAATAAAAAAGGAACAAACTAACAATTCATGCAGAACACGGATGGAACTTAAACACATTTTCCTACATGAAAGAAACCAGAACCAAAAGTATTATGTTGTATGGCTCAATTTAAATGATATTCTGGAAAATACAGAACTACAGGAATCAGTGTTTTACATGGTTTAAAATAAATTAAAAATAAAAATTCTAAAATCACATACAAAGGGAAACTAATATGCCTCATTATGTATCAGATTAATAACATAAACGTAACCACACATACACGGTAATTCTAACTACTGTAAATACAGTATTCTGATCATACTACTTTATTAGACATTCTGTAGGAATAAAAAGAAATGCCAAGCAATCCTAACTTTAATTAGTAGAGCTTTTCAAATTAGTAGATAGTGACATCGGTGTAGAAATTCTGTAACTGGTTCATACGTAACTAAGCATAGAGCAAATGAGGAAATACACTGATGTTTAGGGAACCGGAATTTTCACTATGGGAGAAGGCATATACAGATTGAATACGGGAAGGTGGGAAAGAACTCCCAGTTGCTGCATTTGAATTACAAGTATGAAAATGACTTCCTGATTATTTAAATGCACACACACACACACACGCATGCCTACATAAATAGGTACATGCATGCATATACACACATGTAGTTTAGTTTCGTTCTAACGTCCTTTGTTTCATGATCCCATCCAGAATAATACATTTAGTTGCTAATCTCCTTTAGGCTTCTCTTGGCTATGATATTTTCTCAAATTTCTTTGTTTTTAATGACTTTGATAGCTGTGAGGGCTGTCAGGTACTTTGTGGGGTATCTGTCAATGGGCATTTGCCTGGTGTTTTTCTCCTGCATAGACGGGGGTAATATGTTTTGGGGATAAATACCAGAGAATTAAAATGACATTCTTGCTACATTATAACAAGAACACATATTATTAACATGACACCACAACTGATGTTCACCTTGACTACCTAGCTGGGTAGCATCTGTCAGGTACCTTTACTGTAAGGTTACTTTCCTTCCTTACTTTACTATTCTCTTTGGAAGAAAGTGATTCTCCACAGCCCACACTTAAGAAGACAGGAGTTATGATTCACCTCCTTCCACCTTGAGGGCAAAGTATCTACATAAATTATTTGTAATTCTCTTGCATAGGATATTCGTGTGGTTTCCCTATCTATCTATCTATCTATCTATCTATTATTTATATCAGTGTGGATTCATGGATATTTATTTTACATTTTGGGTTAAAATCTAATACCAGTTTATTTATTTACTTTATTCAAATTGCTCCAGATTTGCCATTGGGAGTTTTTTCAGTGGGCTCTTGTGCCCTTTTGACATATTTCCATCATTGCGGGCTTTTTTTTTTTAAAGAACCTCCTTACTTTCTAACACTACAAAATGCTTAGGCTCATCTTGTATATATCCTGCTCTCCGGTTCCACAATCAATGATTTCTCCAAAGACCCTGGTTTCTTTTAAAATAAGTACACGTTTATTAAAAAGCAAGATCTGGGGCACCTGGGTAGCACAGTTGGCTAAGCGTTAGACTTCGGCTCAGGTCATGATCACACAGCTCATGGGTTCAATCCCCATGTCGGGCTCTGTGCTGACAGCCCAGAGCATGGAACCTGCTCCAGATTCTATATCTCCATCTCTCTCTGTCTCTCCCCCATTCACGTTCTCTCTCTCCCTCCCTCCCTCCCTCCATCTCTCTCTCTCTCTCTCAAAAATAAACATTAAAAAAATAAAAATTTGTAAAAATTCAAAAAAAAAAAGCAAGATCTGGTTTCCAAGTATGCCTATTGCTTGTAGAGTGTCATTGCTTCTAGGCTCTCTCAGAGGACAGAACAAGGAAATACATGTGTGTATATTAATCATGAATATATAATATACAGTGTCTATAACCTATATATAATATAATACATGAGTTCATATTGATGTCTTCAACCTGAATCCTTGCTACAAGGATCATTCTAGTCTTCTTCCCTTGCTCAAATGCAGCCACTCATTCCAGCAATGAGAAAAGTGGCACCTACCATCCACCATACTTTTACCTCATTGTTCAACTCCAGTATACATATACATAGTAGTTTTAGAACTATTAACCCTTATCTCCTTTATCGACACAATTTTATTGATAAAATACAATGCTTATGTGCTGTTCCTTTTGCCTTTGATCAGATAGAATGCACTCATTCCCAAAGTTACTTAGATCAACATTTTTTTCTCCTACACGGGTATTTTACTTGTGTCCTTTCTACTGGTTTGAAGTATTTTAAAATGAAAAAAAAAAATATTGAAAAAATAAAGTAAAATTGTCCTATTTTGGCAAATTTATACCATCATAATAAACCATGGGAACACATTGCTAGGAGCCTTTCCACTGCCTTTGAAGAGAACATATAAAAGATCCTGAAGCTTAAGGTTGATTAACTTCTTGGTATCTTCATGGTAACCTTGTGAGGAAAAAGTAAAGACTATGAGACTAGACATCATAAGAGGATGCAGAGGCAAACACTCATCAAGAATTAATAGAGAACTCCCAAACTATCTTTTTTTCCTTCTTTTTTATCTATGACAAAAGATACAAGGTATATAATTAAAATTGGATAAACTTTAGGAAAGTGCTGAAGGCACTAAACAGTTCATCTGAAAATACAAAGACAAAATAAATTAATCACTAAGTAAGTCAGCTGAGGTTGGCAAATATATTTACACCTGTACTACTCCTCACAGTTCTGTGTGATTTTTTTCCCCGACAGTGTTCAGCTATCCTTAATAAGAGTGCTGAAGACAAGTATTTGCAACGAGCCAGAAAGGCAGCATGCCATTATGGGAACCATGTGGTTTGAATATCAGTTCCACCATCAACTATGAGTGTTACTTTAGATAAATCACTAAAATACTATATGCCTAATTTTTATTTTCAAATGGGGATGATAAAACGCTGTTATAGTGCCTGGTACATAGTTATTGCTAAAAAAATGTTAGCAATCATTATTATGATTATGCAAAGTCTCAGGTTTGTGAGCCCACTATAGTAGAAGAAAAAATGGGTGTTTATATATATGATACGCTGAAAATACTGCTTTGCTGTATTGGTCTTCTATTCTCTAGGAGAGGAGTTATTTTGTTGGAAGAGTTCCAAGGATCTCCCAAATGTCAGTTTGTAGCATTTCAATATCAGGAAGTTTAGACTATACTAACTTAACAGATTTTGGCATGACAACTGAAAACTTCTATTTTGTAGCCTTTATTAAGTGAACTTACACTATTTTTCATCTCAAATAACAAAAACACATATTTAACATTCCATTACTAATATTTAGGTAGAATCTGGTAATCCAAGAGAAAAGTCGTCTTGGACAGAGAGAATGAGAGAAAATGTTAATTGACTTGAACCAGTATGAATGTTACCAGCCATTCTCCACCAGTTGTACAAGATTGAACTTTCTGAATGTTTTAGCCACATCTGCATAAAAGACTCCTATCAAAATCTTAGAAGTTAGGGTACCTATTTCCCTTGATGATCTTTCTTACACTTACTAAAAATAAAAATAAGAATGCATTTTTGAGCAGGGTTTCTCAACTACAGACATTTTGGAACACGTAATTCTTCCTTGTGGCGGTTTTCCTGTCCATTGTAGGATATTGAGAAGCACCCGTGGCCTCTACCCACTAGATTCCAGCAACATCCACTCCATTATGACAAGCAAAAAGTCTCTCCAGACATTGCCAATGTGCCTTGGAGAGATTATCACCCTGGTTGAAAACCAAAACTTTACAGGAATGGTATTTACTAAATTTAAATAGGAGAACTTTTGATAATACAGCAAATTAAAGTCTTAGTTTAAAAAAGCTTTTTTCCTGAAAGTTAATAGACTAAAATTTTACTCCAAAACAGAGTCAAAGTCAGTAGCACTGTAGAAAAAAAGAAAAATACATCTGTTTTATAAATTGCATCCTTACAAGTAGAGTACTGAACAATGTACTCTCTCTCAGAACCAATGCTTTTCTTGTTTCTTTAAAGACATCTGTCTGCCCTTATGGCACCAACACAATTTAAAATCCAATCCAAAGCTGGGCTGCATGTTACACCTGCAGGACATGACTCTTTACTTTTATAGACTTTGCAGGTGCCACAATCATGACTTTCATTGAATGACAAAAGGTATGGAAGAAACAGTGTATGTATATACTCAGATCATTTTAGAAATGCCTTCCCATCCTGTGAGCTTTGCATCACTATAGCCTCTGAGTATGAAATTAAAGGAAAGTGACACAGTGGACTAAATAAAAGATGCAATGCTACCTGTCTGGGCATGGTATAAGTTGCTCTAGTAATACATATGTATAGACACCTTAATAGGATATTTGTTGTGAAAATTTTAGTGTTTTATCAGCAAGAAACATTCAGTTTCTATGTGCTCCCACAATGGTCAGGGAGTCTCTTAATAAAGATTGACATGACGTAGTTACACGTTTTTGTGGGTCAATTTCAAATTTATAATGTAAAAAATTACTCCAATATAGTAGACACACTAAGATTCAGTGGCCTCAACATAAAAACCTAAAATGAAAACAATCACACTGCTATTCAGGTTTGTAAACTAACTGAAGACATGTAAAGGAATTATATTGACATGTCTACCCTCTAGGGTGATTTTCTTATACTTTACTTTTACTTTGAAGTACAGAGAAAAAGCACTATATTGAGAAGACATAAAAATAAGACATAAGGGGCACCTGACAGGTTCATTCAGTAGAGCATGTGACTCTCGATCTCAGGATCATGAGTTCGAGCCCCACTTTGGATGTAAAAAAAAAAAAAAAAAATACTACCTGAAAAATAAAAGTAAAAAACCAAAACCAAAAACACTTCATTGTTATGATACAGAAAAAAATCTAACTACAAGGACGCAGAAGTGCTGTACAAGGGGCTAATGGAAAACTAATGGAAAAGTCTGATTTGGAGTCAGACTGTGGGTTCAAATCCTAGATCTCATAATCGTTTGGGTCTTTGTACATAAAGATAACACTGTTGACCTTGACTAACTTCTGAAAAGATGAGTTAGGTATGTAAAATGTCGAGCCAAGAGCCGGACACAACAGACCCTCACTGTTGTGAAGTGGTAGATATAATTCTTTAACAGATAAAATGTCCTACAGACAGTATATTAAGGATCTATTAGAGTTTTTTAAATGCTTTTTTCGTATTTTTCAAGAGCATCTCATGCCTTCTTTTCCCTTTTATCAATTAATGTGATAAATTATATGAATCACATTTCCAATTATTGAATCATACTGTCACTCCTGGAACAAAACATTAATGTCCCTGTCATCTTTTTTTTTTAATGTTTATTTATTTTGAGAGACGAAGCCAGTGGGGCAGGGGCAGAGAGAGATGGAGACAAGGAACTTCAAGCAGGCTCCACAGTGACAGCACAGAGCCTGACAGGGGCTTGAACACATGAGTTCATGACTTGAGCCAAAATCAAGAGTCGGATGACCAACTGACTGAGCCACCCAGACACCCCCATTCCTGTCATCTTTTAAAAAGATCGCTCAGTTTGCTAACAATTTATTTAGGATATACATAATTATTCTCTTTTACTTTTGTTTGCTTTATCAGTTTCTTTTTTTTTAATGTTTATGTATTTTGGAGAAAGAGACAGAGTGCAAGTGTGGGAGGGGCAGAGAGAGGAGGGAGACACAGAATCTGAATCAGGCTCCAGGCTCTGTCAGCACAGAGCCCAACACGGGGCTCAAACTCAACGACCATGAAATCATGACCTGAGCCGAAGTCGGATGCTTAACCAACTGAGCCACCCAGGTGCCCCTTGCTTTAGCAGTTTCTTGTGTTGGGTTTTGCTGGCTATCATAAACACAAGTTGAAATATTTCCATATTCTTCTATGTTAGGGAAGTCTTTATATATCATAAAGAGCTTAAGGTCAAGGAAAGCTGGATAGGATTTGCCTATTTTTTAAATAGCTTCTTCCATTGTCAGGCAACTGTAGTTTTAAAAAAAAATTAAGGCATGTTGAACTCCATCTGTCTATAATGTCTCCTCATGGTCTCAAGCTGCTTGAAAAAACAAAGAAGATAGAGAAAGAAGAGAAGTGTAACAAGTGTCAACATTATGAGGTAATAAAGGAGGTACGTAGGCATTGTCAAGTGGTAATTAAAAGACTATTGTGAGAATAAATTAAGGACAATGGGCTGGACCTCAGGGAAGCATAAAGCTTAGGTATAAAGAAGAAATGCATTTTTTCTGATATCCAACATTCTTACTATGTAGGTAGATGAATGGAGTCACCATGGTATCAATCCAGTGTCCCACCATAAATTGATACATAGAAATAGATTAAACAATACATCTGTTTCTAAAGATCTCCATTACAGTTCTCTGTAAGCCTATTTGCGTCCAAATCTCATGTCTTTAGAAGATCTCTACCAAACACAGCAGTTTGCCTCTGCCTTGCCATGCTTCAGCACGTGCATCTGGAACAGCCAGTGACTATTAAGTGGATTACTGGGCAGAGCCAGCCAGGTAAGTATCTGCTCCCCACAGCTCAGGGCTGTGGTCCTCTGAGCAACACGGTAGCAGCTTCAACCCTCGCTGGCACCAAGAAAGGTCACTCTCTGCCCAGGAGGAGAGGAAAATTATGGCATTTTACAAGTTCTATAGCTTCTTCCCAAGATCCTCATATACCAGAACACTAAAAACACAGCCAACATACTCACACAGCTGGGAGGGTTTCTGAAGTCTGATTAGTAAATATCTGAACACGAGGTAGAAAGTGCAATTCAAAAAAGCTCTTCATCTTGTTACTGCATACAAGAAGGTATAGTGCATTCTCTTTGTTTTTGGTATTCTTGGTTACTTTTAAACACATTTTCCGGTTGCTTTCCTACCATTTTAATCTCATTAATATATCATTTCTGTAGCCCAGATATCTTAAAAAGGAAATTATAATTGAATATTTTAACCTTGTGCGTATTACACAAAGAAAATCTTAGGGTCGCTACTCTAAAAGAGACTTTGTTGAATATTGTTTTAACCGTAGTTCCACTAACTTCAAAACTGTGGCTAAAATCTTTTGAAAATTCAACATCAAATAATTACTTTGGATTTTATTTGTTTCTACTTTAAGCACTTTCAGCTGAAAGCAAAGCTCTAACCTAACTGTATGTGATTGTTGAAAGAGCTATTGGCAAGAATCAGCGCAAACAATGTTTATTTACATCTTTAAAAGGGTCTGTCTATATTTTAAACACAAAATAGAGAGAAATGATGTGCCAATATGTGCCTGTTGAGAATTTCTATAACTTGACAGTCATGTCACACACACGTATATACACATATGTGGACTCATGCCAAACAATGTGTTCCAAATGGACAATTTACAAATCTTAATGTAATTATTTGGTATATAAAAATCACCCCTCCCATAAGCTAATATTAACCTTATTCAATGTATGGGAGAATTTCATCAATGTGGAGGAATGTGTATTAAAATAAGGGGTTCTTATTATAGTGACCTGTCTCTAAACGAGTAAAAGGGAGAATGTACAGCCAGAGAACCAAGATAAAGAATCACAGCCAGGCTGAAAAGTTCCATGAAATGAACAAGATCTTTTTTGATTATTCAGCAAGTTATATAAGCCAGCTGGAGTTACACAATTTTGCACTTAGAAAACATACTTTCTCAGCTAAGATACACCTGAGAGACCTAAGAAAAACCTCCACTCCCCTCTCTTGTCTACTGCTAACAATTCATTTTTCAAGTGCAGTTTCCCAGGTTTTCTTATCAGCTGAACTGGGAGGATATATAACAGGAATTCTGTTCTTGTTCTTTGCAATCGACAGCATACAACTTTAAATATCCTGCTTTTCAAAATAAAAGAAGAAACTTTCAGTGCAGAGTATATAGGGCATTTAATCAAAGTCAGCTTTCAGAAGAAAGATATAGAGCCATTTTCAAATGCTGACAAAGTAGGAAAAGAAAAATGAACCCTCATGTATCTTTAATGAAGCTTTCAGGGAAATATATCTATACATATCTTAGTGATTTCTGATTTTTAAAATATTTTCCCCAATTTGGTAAAGCAAAATATTACACTGCCATGCCCCCTTTGATTGAGTTCAATTTCAAACAAAAGTATGAATCAAACAGAAAGCATTTTTTTAAATAAAAGAAACTGAATTTATCAGTCACAACATGAAAAGTGGTAACACTGAATAATTACCTGACAGTGAATTATTTTAGGTTTTTCTGAGGAAATCTGTAGATCACTGAGTGCTAGGCCAAAAGATTTGGTTAAAATAATGTTATCAACACCTCCTTCTAAAGATGAAGGCCGTCTGATCAATCCTAAATACACTCATACACACAAACTGTCTCCTGAGAGAGAAAGGAGAGAAACTTCCTCTAAAAGCTTAAGAAAACAGCAACTCTTTCTGTCCTGACTCCTCTGGTAAACGGTACTATTATAGTTAACATTTCTGGTACATTTTAAAATACACCCACTAGGACCATGATTCCACATGAAATTTAGGTTCTACTTCCTTGGAAAGTGTAGTACAGATGACACCAAAAGAACATATGCTTAGATGTGAATTCATTTAACACATATAAGGAATTTCTAGATTTGCAAGAAAAAAGAGATTTTGCAGAATTATACTAATATGGACTATCTTAATTTGGGAAAGAAACTACTATGTGATAAATACAGTAAAACCTTGGATTGCAAGTAACTTGTTCCGTGAGTGTTCCACAAGACGAGCAAACTTTTCTAATAAATTTTACTTGAAAAAGAGCAGTGGTTTGCATATGAGTAGTACATGACACTAAATGTCACACGATCACAACTGAGCCAATGAGTCAATGTTTCTTTTCTCTCTTTCTCTTTCTCCTCTCTCTCTCCCTCTCTCTCGCTCGCTCACTGAGGGATTGTGGGTGATTGTTTCCCATGCTCAGATGTTCAGTTTCAGGTGCCACGGTGTTTGGAAGAAATCAGTGATTTTTCAGAACATCAGAAGGTGTCCACAACTGGCACTAGTATAGTTTTTGTCACTTCAAGGCACCTATGGAAGTCCTCTGCTTTTCCATACAAGACTAAGCTTAGGAATGCTTTGCTTCATTCTAGGTCATTGGATAGGTTCCTTGTTAACACTCCACGGAAAGAAAAAGATTCCATTGAGCCATCAGATAGCAGTGATTCTGTTAGTGATAGTGAAAATCATCCTACACAATAACCCTCCTCTCTCGTCTCCCTCACACCAGTTGTGAAGGTTTTCAAAGGTAAGTGCACGTTAATTTGTTTATTTTTCTTTGTATTTGGTATTTTTAAAATTATTTTGTGTTATAATATTACAGTATTATAATCATTTTTATATGAATATTTTTGGGTTGTAGAACGAATCATCTGAGTTTCCCTTATTTCTTATGGGAAATTCACTTTGATATACAAGTGCTTTGGACTACAAACATGTTTCTGGAATGAATTATGCTAGCACACCAAGGTTTTACTGTATTATCATGCATGACAAAGGTATTTAGAAGGTAGGTTTTTTGGTGTCTGGCAAACCTGGATTCTAGACCTTTCTGTTTCACTGACTGACTCTTTTCCTTACATTCTCTAAGCCTCAGATCTTCATTCGTCAAAGGAAGTAGAGGATAACTCCTGCTTCACTACTATGAAAAGAGACAAAAGGTTTAAATAGGAACTGATGCAAAAAGAGCTTAAAATTTTTCAGCTACTACTACTAAATAATTGTAGGCAATCAGAATATCATCATTCCTTTTGTCAATAAAGAGGCTATAGGTAGATATTAATTTCTTGTTATGGTCTCTATAAAAATAGCTCCATTTTTCAAATCTAATAAAGTTTCAGTGGGAATGAAGAAGAGTTTTCCTATAGTATTAGAAAATGGTCTTCCTTGACATTTTCTTTAACGGAATACTATCCTGAAACAAATATCCTGAAAACAAATCCTGATTGCACATCTCAAGGTCTAAATTATTTTCCGACAGATGCTAACCAGGAAATAAGTTACACATAAATTGATAATTCTCACTTATTGGCCTACATTAGGACCTGTTAATCTACTTTATAGATGGTTTGTATACATGGTTTGTAGTCACATGATAAATTTAATCAAATTACCATAAATCATTGTTATGCCTGTGCTAGCTTCCATTATTTCTAGGATTCAAAAAAAAAAAAAAATCCAAAAAACAAAAAAACAAAAACAAAAACAAAAAAAAAAAAAAAAACAAACAAACAGAAAACCCCAAACCAAACAAACAAAAAAAAGAGGTAGTTACATAAAAGCATGAGTAATTAATAGAATTAGATACAATTACTAATACAAAGAAGGGAATTTTTTAACTTGGATCCAGCAAGATGTTTGATCCAGTCTCATTTTTATTGATGGCATTATGTCTTCAACTTCAAAAGACTGGTGCAGAGTTCCTTTGAATTGTTTGATTTTAGGGGAAAACCCCAAAAGGCAAAAGACTTATTAGAAAATAATTACAAAGTAAGCATGCTGTACCAATGCAACTGCAAACGGGAAAACACCACAGAGGAATTGAAATCTACTAAAGTACATGATAAAGACTATGTTCAAAAGAGAATGGGGACATGTAGGGACTGGGATAGAAAGAGAAGACAGAACAAGACTAACTTAAATGCTATCATTCTTTATAAATGTAACATTTTTGAATAATCCTTTACGTTTTGACCTTGTACATTTAGCAAAATGTCTGCGGAAGAGTCTCATCAATCTTTTATAACTCAGTGCTGAAAAAAATCTGTTTAAAAATCTATTTAAAAGATGTGTTAAACATGTTCATTCATCCATTTCTATAAAAATTTTCTGAAGTAATTGATAGGCTAAATGTGTAAAATTTCTCAAAGTAGTCCACTATTGCTTAACTACCATAATTATTTATATACGTATGTGACATTACACATTTATTTACAGTCCCAATGAGCAAAAATACAGGAAATCCATATATCCTTAAGGAAGATCACAACCTGCATGTCTTCTTCAGTAGATTTTCTATACCGGAAAGTACATTTTCAGAAGTACTGAGAGCTTACCTTAACCTGAAAGTTATTTTTAAGCATCAATTTCTAAGGTAATGTATTAAACATGATAAGGTATTTGTCATGAATAAACATATCTGTGTACCAAAACCTCATTTAGATAATTATATAGTTAATGGTTACTCTAATTTTTCAAACATAACCATGCAATGTTAAGAAAACATTAATTCGCCTAGTTTTCTCTTCCCTCAATTTATAACTCTTTTATAGAATAAGAGTATATGACAACTACTAATATGAGTAATACATACTAAAATAAACTAAAATAATGGGGCGCCTGAGTGGCTCAGTCAGTTGAGCATCTGACAGTTGATTTCAGCTCAGGTCATGATCTCACAGTCTGTGGGTCTGAGCCCTGCATCAGACACTGCTCTAATAGCAGATCCTCCAAAGTTAATAGCTTAGGATTCTCTCTTCCCCTCCCCTGCTTGTGCGTGCCCTGTCTCTCTCTCTCTCTTTCTCCCTCAAAAATAAACATTTTAAGAAATAATAAAATAAAAGGAAAAAACAAAAAAATTAATTTTCATTTCACCACCCCTATAATTTGTGAAATACAAGCTTCCATTTAACCCACACTGAAAACTGCCAGGTTGCTGCTTGTGTGTGAACCAATAACATTACATACGTTCAATTTCTCTATAAAGGGCTTATTTTCCATGTGGAATATTCAGAAAAATGGCTTTCATGTTTATGAAAAGTACACGTTCTTCTACTGTCTACTAATGACTAAGTCCATGCTGCACATTTCCATAAAAAAGCCTTTCCTCAGACAACTAATATGATAAATTTATTTAATTAAAGTTCACATTTAAAGAGGAAGCTTCCTCATATGTTCAGAAGTTCCACTGAGGCACCTATTTTACCCACATATTGTCTCTTAATTATCTTTTTATTAACTGTAGTGCTCTGTTCTTTCACTGAGGACTAGATTTAAATTAGAAGAAAATACTTTTGTTATCACTTAACATGATAAATGGAAATAGTTCCAGGGGCAATAGTGTGCTATCCAGAGAGCCTTCAGAAGTCAACCCCAGGGAATATAGAATGCACACTGACTCCCCTGTGAGAAGAAAAAAGGCTTAGTTACAAAAGTGAACACAGAACTTCCTCTAGATCAGCTACTGTTGATAGTATACTAGAATTATAAATCATGTTTAGACTTGTTTGTACATGTACATAATATCCTTTCTTATTGATTTTTCCCTGTAAATAATACCTAAAATACAAACCTCAGAATACAACTAGCTTTGATCTGTGTGCATGTAATTAGACAAGTGTCTTAGACCTGTTTTTTTTTTTAATTTTTTTAACATTTATTTATTTTTGAGACAGAGAGAGAGAGAGAGAGAGCATGAACAGGGGAGGGTCAGAGAAAGAGGGAGACACAGAATCTGAAACAGGCTCCAGGCTCTGAGCTGTCAGCACAGAGCCCGACGCGGGGCTTGAACCCACGGACCGCGAGATCATGACCTGAGCTGAAGTCGGCCGCCCAACCGACTGAACCACCCAGGCACCCCAGACCTGTTTTTAAATAGATAACTTCTAATGAGAATTTCTATAACCTAATTTAGGAAATATATATAGATTTTGATTTCAAATGTGGAAAAACACAGTTCATATAAAAAGGAAGGCAAGAAAAAAGAAAGGAAAGGAAGGAGAAAGGGAGGGATTGAGGAAGGAAGCAAGCAAGGAATGGAAAAAGAGGGCTCTAGCTTTTAGTAGAATGCTGAAAGCTGGGTGGTAATGTGCAGAAAGTGCCAGAGTAGGAAAATGATCATTTCTTAATCATCATGGTAGAAACTGTATCAGGCATCAATTATCAATGGATGTTAATTCTAGAGGGATCTTGAAACATCTCACCATACATTGCTTATTGCTTGCAAGGGGAAAAATTATACAATAAATACAGGAGGCTCTATTTTAAAAGTGGGGGAGGGCTCAGTCCGTTGAGCGTCCAACTCTTGGTTTCGACTCCAGTCATGATTTCAAGGTTCATGGGTTGGAGCCTTACATCAGGCTCTGCCATGGCAGTGCAGAGCCTGCTTGGGATTCTCTCTCTTTCTCTTTCTCTTTCTCTTTCTCTTTCTCTTTCTCTTTCTCTTTCTCTTTCTTTCTCTTTCCCTTTCTCTTTCTCTCTCTCTCTCTCTCTCTTTCTCTTTCACTGTCTCTGTCTCTCTGTCTCTCTCTGCTCTCCCCCACGCTCTCTCTCTCACACAATAAATAAATACATTAAATAAATAAATAATAAAGGGGGGGAGATGGTGGTACTGTATTCATCAAACATGTCAGTCATCAAAAATAAAGATAGGCTATGAAAATGTTCTAGATAAAAGAAGTTAAAGAGACCTAACTCTTCAATGGAATGCCTTATCCTAAGCTGGATCCTGCACTGGAGAAGTAAATGTTTTAGGACATTATTGTGTCAGCTGATACAACTGTATTAAGAATGATAGATTACATAAAAGTATTGCATCAAAGTTCAACTACTGAAGTCGACAACTGAACTGTAAGTATGGACCAGGATATCGCTATTCGTAGATAATACCTCAACTAAACTACTTAGGAGTAAAGACACATGATGTATGTTAAAACATGTGAATCTGGATAGAGGGTATACTGGTATTCTTTGTACTATTTTCATTTTTACAACTTTTCCCTGTACGTTTGGAATTATTTAAAAATAAAATGTTAAAAGAATGTGTGGCAAGTGGACTAGTACTTTTAGTACCTTTGTGCATCTTTTTTATTCATTTAACACTCAAAACATTTACCATGTGCTGTATGAATAACTTTATAACTAACCACTATTTAATTGTTAAGACTCACCTTTGAGATATGCACACTCTTTTTACAAGTAAGGAAACAGAGGCAAAGAGAGATTTACATTTGGGTGCAAATCACAGATTGTATATTGACAGAGCCAAGATTCAAACCTAGAGAGTCTGAATTCAAAGTGCCTACTCTTATGACAAGTTTTCAAAGTTTCATTAAATAAATAGAGTATCAAGTTGGTGGAAATAGCCAAGGATGCTCAGAGATTTTAATAAATGAAGATGACAATGAAGTTGTACAATTATGCCCACAGATGGGTTAGAGGATACCTACTTTACAACAACTCTGGGACCTAAAACTCTACATATATACTTAACACTTTACTTTTCATGTAATCACATATTGTGGAAATAATTTTCAAAACCAACAAAAACTAGAGGACGTTTCTTGCACCCACACATGGCATCATCTTTTTACTTCAAATTCACAATTTTTAAGAAAGAAGACGGTAAATGTACTTTTAGGGATAAGAAAATAAATAATATTTAAAGTTGGAAGAAGAGTAAGAATTCTATGAAAGATTAGATGCTGAAAGTAATTTAAAATCCAATTCCATTACCATTTACAATATCTCAAAGTGGGACATCTGTGAACACGAATGAGTAGCTTACCTATTACCAAAGGAGGAGAGCATTCTTGCCATAGCACTTCACATAGTAATATTTATTGGCTGAATTTATAAGAGAAGGGGTATAATAAATTTCTTAGAGATGTGTTCTCTCCCTCAGGTTTTGATATTTTTAATAGACTTTGACCATAAAGATAATATTCATTGCTTGATGAAAGCACTCATCATTATGAGTGCTAGATTTACTCTAGGAGAACATTTCACGGTCGATGGGTTTGCAGCAATGCTTTGTACCTGTGTACTTCCATTCCACCATCATGCCAGCCAGAATAACATGACTGCTCCTCTCTATTCATCCCTTAAAAACAATCTTACCTCACATCTTTGCTAAAACTTTTCCTGACTATTTCAGACTCAAATGTTTTCATTCATTTAGCCATAAATACCAACTTTAGTATGCCTTCTCATTACTTTGAACAGCTTACTGAAATCTTATTGTAGAAGCTAGATTTTTTTTTTGCTAATGAACTATCTATCATTTCCAACCAAACTTATTATAATCTCCTTGAAACCAGAGACTATGTAAAATGTTGCTGTATTAATCATAATGTTTAATAGCCTCTGAATGAATCAGTTCAATATGTATTTACTGATTTTATTTTTTATTTTTCTGAAACTTTCATAAAGTTAAAGTGTCTTTAAACCTTGTTTGACAGTACTTGTGACTACTTAAGAGAAAGCAAATAGCATCAATACTCTACCTCTTCTCTCTAGTTAAAATATTCAATTTCTTAAAAATCCAGTTTGAAGGAAAACTTCATAAAATTTTCAAGTTGTCTCGTGTCTTCTCCTGGTTAATCTGTTCACAGCTTGAATTTGAATCACAGATTTATACTTAAAATGTTAAGTAATAACAAACCAAAAACCTTGTTTAAAATATAATCATGAGGGGCACCTAGTGGCTCAGTCGGTTGAGCATCCAACTTCAGCTCAGGTCACGATCTCATGGTTCCTATGTTCCAGCCCCGCATCAGGCTCTGTGTTGGCAGCTCGGAGCCTGGAGCCTGTTTCAGATTCTGTCTGCCCCTCCCCTGCTCAGTTTCTCTCTCTTTCTCTCTCTCTCTCCCTCAAAAATAAAATTTAAAAACAAATTTAAAAAATTTAAAAAATATGATCATGACTTGGAAAAAAGTAAATTATAATATAAAACAACTAGAATGGCATACATAAACACATTATCAATAACAGCCTCAGAATGGAACGCTGGGTGTTTTTTCCCTTATTTATCCTCCATGGTCTCCTCTCCCTCACCCCAATACATGCATATATATACCATAAAGAGCATATAAACACAATTTTGAATTTAAAATTGTTGTTTGGGGCACCTGGGTGGTTCAGTCAGTTAAGCGTCCGACTTTTGATTTCAGCTCAGGTCATTCATGATCTCACAGTTTGTGAGATCAAGCCCAGCAATGGGCTCTGTGCTGACAGGAAAGAGCCTGGTTGGGATTCTCTCTCTCTCCCTCTCTCTCGATCCACCCCCCCCACACCCCCCCCCCCGCTCACACTCTCTCTCAAAAATAAATAAATAAAACATTTAAAAAACTATATTGTTTGTTTTATGTGTTCCAAATTTCATTACAAGATTTTTGAAGCCAGTGAGTACTCTCTACTTTTATTTCCCTAATGGCATTTCTAGCATTGTGTTTTGGATCACAGGACTGCTTTCAAGTAGCGAGACTGTCTCACATTATAAGCAGAGGAGATTTTTCTGGCTTATGTATGTTTACATATGAATTATACATAATTTATGCACATTCACACAAAATTATGGACACCCATGGGATATTTACCTTCTTCTCCTCTCTCTCCTGACCTGGAAAAGAGTTGGCTTAACCAAAGCTGGGTCTACAAGACTCTTCCCTGGGTTTTTTTTTTTTTTTAGTTCTGATGATCAGAAAAGTCCTTAAGGTAATCTCTCTTTTTTCCTCCCACCCTCCCTCTCACCTCCTCTCTCTCGCCATTTCTTTCTTTGTCTCTAATAAAATTGCAAGATGTACAACTTGAAAGTTGTTTGACATTCAGGTTCCATTTTCTCTAAAAATATATCTATAATATAAAAAAATAAAGTTGACACACAGAAGAAGGACAAGGAAGAGAATAAAGAAGAGGAAGAGAAAAATAATCCTATTATCACTATAATACATTTATAGTGATTCTTATAAATAAACATATTTTATAATCATTTGTACCTACTGTAATAATTACTACGACAGCAATTCATGTGGCTGGAGTCCATATTTTCACCTGATCCTGATACCCAAATGCCTCTCTACTTCTTAAGAAATTTTAAATGACTTGAATGTTGGACTTAGAAACTCCCGCAATTGACATTATAGTTCTGAAATACTAAAATTTTGCTGTTTCTGGTGTAACTGTGGGGATATTTTTCTCCTCCACACACATAGCCCTGGGGACCATATGCCAGAGCTCTTTTATTTGGGGAATTCTCCCTTTAGTTAGTAGCCATGCAGAATAACACAGGCAAGAATCTAACTTTTAAGAGAGATGGAAATGACTGGCCCAGAACATCACTGTTGACAGAAATTCATGCACATGGGAAGTAGAAATGCAATAGGAAGTAAAACGTGGCATTTCTTCCTTGCAAAAAGGTTTACAAAATAAAGCAAATGTCAGAAAACTATTACATCATAACTTTTATGGTTTTGTTTCATTGCTGCTCATGCATTTTATATGTCCTACTGCCTTAGAGAGCAATAGGTTTCCATTCAAATATACTGAATTCTGTCACTTCACTAGCTCCAAGATGATGGACACATTTTGTAACCTTTCCAAACTGCAGCCATTCATCCAACAAATATTTGAATGCTTAATATATGCCAAGGCCTTTCCTAGGTATAGTGAATCAGAGAGACAAAAGATTCTGCAGTCATGGAATTTAAAATGTGTAAAGGAGACAGGCAATACACATATGTTAATAAAATTAAGTTAGTGACAAATGTTTTCAGTAAAAGAAAAGATGATAATGGGACAGAGGAGGGTAAGAAAGGAGACCACTTGATTTAAACCAGCCATGGGAGACAACTCTGAGCTGAGGCAAGAATGGTGAAATGGAATTCGCCATGTGAAATTCTGGGGGTGATGCTTTCCCAGAAAGGTAAACAGTCAGTACAAAGGGCCTAACACAGGATATGATCAACAACTGGTCAAGAAAAATAAAGGAAACCAGCACTGCTGGAACAAAATTAGTAGTGGAATCTAAGTGGTATGAAATTAGATGGAAAAGGTAGACAAGACGAGATAAGGAGGAACAGAGTAGACCATGATTTATACACTGTATTTCATTCTAATTGCAATGGGCACTTACGGTTTGAAGAAGGTTGACAACAGGCTCTATCTAATGTCTCCTAAAACAGGTGAAGGAATAGATTATGGTTATAAAAGGATAATAATAGCTTACAGCAGCATTATCAACAAAGCCAAATTATGAAAAGAGCCCAAATGTCCATCCACTGATGAATGGATAAAGAAGCCATGATAGGAGGAATTCAGATGGAGTAGGAGGACCCTATGCTTGCCTAGTCTCAAACATAGTTAGGCAAATATCAAATCATTCTGAACATCCAGAAAATTTATCTGAGAACTGAAAGAACAAACCACATAACTGCACACATTATAGAAGGTAGGAGGTGCAGATACGTGATTTGGAGGAGAAAAGAGTTGCTGGTGCTATGAATGGGAGGGAGCACTGATCAGGGAAGGAGGAAAGACAGAGAGAGAGATAGAGACAGAGAGAGAGAGAACAGAGTGCAGGGCATTGCACAAGGAAACACTTCCCCAAAACCACAGATGGGGAAAAGAAGAGGGACTGATTATTTCATGTTTTAACAAGCAGCAGAGCCCAAAGTCTGAAGTCTAAAGTCCCGCCATTGCCAGGTGGAGCCTGGTGGGCACAGAGGTGCTGCTGTGGAGAAGGAAGGCAGAGGCCTGGAAGTCTCACTGGGAGAGACGGTTCTGCTTCTTGGAGTGCATTTGGGACAGGAGGCACTGATTCTCTGGAGACAAAAGAGCCTGGTGGGAGAAACTGAGCTGCTCTGTTTATTAGCATACAAACAGACAGACACCTGCTGAGGGCAGCTCACCTGGACACCTGGTTTTTGCTGTGCTTTGCCATAAACTCCAAGCCCCTGAAGGCTAGTTAGGGCAAATGCCCTTCTTGGACAAACTGGCACCAGCACAAGGCAGTGAGACCCTTCCCCAGATGATCAGTGTGGGTCCATGCTGTCCCAGATCTCTAAAATTTGTAGTTTTGAAACCTAAAACACAAGAGCACGGTGTCGCCAAGTGGGCAGAGGGCTCGGACACAGAGTGAATGCAGGGACCTGAAGGATGCCTGGAACAAATGAGAGGAGATTGTTTGCTCTTCTTGAGGGCTTCCTGAACAGTGGCGGGCATGGACTCTCTTCTCCAGGAATGAGAGAGCGAGCTGATGCCATTTTTACCTGTGTCCATCAGCCCGGACAGACTTCAGTGAGAAGCACAGCACCCACAGTGGAGGACTGAGCTGCTTAAACGAAGCCCTGTCCCTCTGCGTTTTGCAGGTGCTTCAGAAGTAGGTCAAGTGTGCCTGAGAGCCTGAGCAGCAGTGGGCCTCTCCTGCAGAAGACCAGCATAAACCCTCCACTCATACCAAGTCTACTGACCATAGAGTGTTACAAAGCTTTAGCTCCAGGGTAAATAGGATCTAGCCTCTTTGAACATGCAAACCAAAACACACCTAGTTAAAACTCACCACACAGTGGACAAGGTCCAAACACCCCTCACTGCAGACAAGGAGATGCTCTGCAGATGACTGATCTAAGGGAAAGAGTAGCCAAAACACAACAGCATGTACCAGAAACACTTCCTGAAGCACCAGGTCCTGGGCAGTCTATGACTTCTTCTTAACATAGCTATTACTCTCAGGACTACAAACCATAACAGGCTTTCCTAACACAGAGAAGATAGAGACCTAGACAAAATGGCAGAAGAGAGAAATTCATCTGAAAAGAAAAAAGAGGAAGAGGTCACAGCCAGGGATCTAATCTACTCCCACTGTGGGCCTCAAACTCACAACCCTGAGATCAAGAGTTACATGCTCCACTGACTGAGCCAGCCAGGTGGCCCGCCAGGGATCTAATCCAAACAGATGTAAGTAATATGCCCGAACCAGTATTTAAAACAACAATCATAAGGATAATAGCTGGGCTTGAGAAAAGAATAGAAGACACCAGGGAGTTTCTTACCACAGAGATAAAAGACCTAAAAACTAGTCAGGCCAAAATGAAAATGATACAACCAAGATGCAAAAGTGAGTGGTTATAATAACTACAAGAATGGAAGAAACAGAGGAATGAATAAGTGATATAGAAGAAACATGTAAAATAATGCAGCTGAAAAGAAGAGGGAAAGCAACATATCGGATCATGAATGTAGACTTAGGGAACTCACTGACTCCATAAAGCATAATAACATTGGAATCCTAGGACTCCCAGAAGAAGAAGAAAGGGGGGATGGGGGCAGAAGATTTGAGCAAATTAAAGCTGAAAACTCCCTTAAGCTGGGGAAGGAAACAGACATCCAAAAACAGGTGGCACAGAGAATTCCCCCTCAAAATCAACAAAAGCAGGCCAACACCAAGAAATATTGAAATAAACTTTGGAAAATATAGAGATAAGGAAAGAATCCTGAAAGTAGCAAGGGAAAAGAAATCCCTAACCTACAAAGGAAGATAAAAAAAAGGTTTGCAGCAGCTCTGTCCACAGTAACTTGGCAGGCCACATGATACACTCAATGTGCTAAATGGGAAAAACATGCAGTGAAGAATACTTTATCCAGCAAGGCTGTATTCAGAATAGAAGGAAAGGTAAAGAATTTCCCAAACAAAAACTAACAGAGTCTGTGACTACTAAAACAAGTCTTGCAGGAAAAATTAAAGGGGACTCTTTGAGCGAGAAAGACCAAAAGTAACAAAGACCAGAAAGAAACAGAGAAAATCTCCAGAAACACCAACTTTACAGGTAATACAATGGTACCAAATTCGTACCTATCAATAATCACTCTGAATGTAAATGGACTAAATGTTTCAATCAAAAGACACAGCGTATCAGAATGGATAGAAAAACAAGACCCAACTATATGCTGGCTACAAGACACTCATTTAGACCTAAAGACACCTGCAGATTGAAAGTGAGGGGATGGAGAATGAGTTATCACACTAATATATGTCCAAAGAAAGCCAGAGTAGCCATATTGATATCAAACAAAAGAGACTTTAAACCAAAGACTATAACAAGGGATGAAGAAGGGCATTATATCATAAAAAAGGGGTCCATCCAACAAGATCTAACAATTGTAAATATTTATGCCTCCAACTTGGAACACCCAAATATATAAATCAATTAATAGTAAACATAAAGAAATTCATTAATAACAATACAATAATTGTAGGAGACTTTAACAACCCACTTACATCAATGGAAAGATCATCTAAGCAGAAAATCAAAAAGGAAACCATGGCTTTGAATGACACATTGGACCAGATGGACTTAACAGATATATTCAGAACATTTCATCCTAAAGCAGTGGAATACACATTCTTCTCGAGTGCACATGGAACACTCTCCAGAATACATCATGTACTGGGTCAAAAATCAGGTCTCAACAAGTACGAAAAGCCTGAGATCATACCATGCATATTTTCAGACCACAACAACCACAAGAAACTTGAAGTCAACCACAAGAAAAAATTTGGAAAGACAATAAATACCTGGAGGTTTAAGAACATCCTACTAAAGAATGAATGGGTTAACCAGGAAATTAAAGATGAAAGTAAAAGATACATGGAAGGAAATGAAAATGAAAATGCAACAGTCCAAAACTTTTGGGATGCAGCAAAAGAAGTCATAAGAGGAAAGTACATAGCACCAAGAAGCAAAAAGTCTAATCAAAAAGCAAAGCCTCCATCAAGAAGCAAGAAAAGTCTCAAATATACAACATAACCTTACACGTAAAGGAGTTGGAAAAGGAACAGCAAATAAAGCCAAAAGCCAGTGGTCTCTAGGTGGCTCCAACTCTTCTCCAACTCTTGCTGTCAATTCAGGTCATGATCTCATGATTCATCAGTTCCAGTCCCGCATGGGGCTCTGCACTGACAATGCAGAGTCTGCTTGGGATTCTCCTTCTCCCTCTAACTCTCCTTCTCTTTAAACAAACAAACAAACTTGAAAGGAAAAAAGCCAAAAGCCAGCAGAAGAAGGGAAATAATAAAGATTAGAGCAGAAATAAATGATATACAAACAAAAACAAAACAGAAGAGATCAATCAAACTAGGAGCTAGTTCTTTGAAAGAATTAATAAAATTGATAATCCCCCAGCCAGATTTATCAAAAAGAAAAGAAGGACTCAAATTAAAAAAATCACAAATGAAAGAGGAGATATCACAACCAACACCACAAAAATACAAACAACCATGAGTATTAGGAAAAATTATATGGCAACAAATTGGGCAATCTGGAAGAAATGGATAGATTCTTAGAAACATATAAAATACGAAACTGAAACAGGAAGAAACAGAAAATTTGAACAGACCCATAACCAGCGAAGAAATCAAATCAGTAATCAAAAATGTCCCAACAAACAAAAGTCTAGGACCAGATGGCTTCCCAGAGGAATTCTACCACAAGAGTTAGGGGCACCTGGGTGGTTCAGTCGGTTGAGCATCCAACTTTGGCTCAGGTCATGATCTCCACGTTTGTGAGTTCGAGCCCCACGTTGGGCTCTTTGCTGGCAGCTTGGAGCCTGTGGCCTGCTTCAAATTCTGTGTCTCCCTCTCTCTCTCTGCCCCTCCCCTGCTTATACTCTGCCTCCCTCTGTCTCTCAAAAATAAATAAATGTTAAAAAAATTTTTTTTAAAAAGAAGAGTTAATATCTATTCTTCTGAAACTGTTCCAAAAAATAGAAATGGTAGGAAAATTTCCAAACTCATTCTATAAGGCCAGTATTACCTTGATTCCAAAACCAGACAAAGACCCCCCCTAAAAAGGAGAATTACAGGCCAATATCCCTGTAATCTCAACAAGATTCTAGCAAATCAAATCCAACAGTACATTAAAAAATTATCTACACGTTCAAGTGGGATTTATTCCTGGGCTACAGAGAGAGTTCAATATTCACAAATCAATCA
The DNA here is from genome assembly GCF_046562875.1 of Panthera onca. Taxonomy (NCBI): domain Eukaryota; kingdom Metazoa; phylum Chordata; class Mammalia; order Carnivora; family Felidae; genus Panthera; species Panthera onca. The sequence goes on from NC_138343.1 coordinate 56,099,772, forward strand.
ACATAATACATCACATTAATAAAAGAAAGGATAACAATCGTATGATCCTCTGAATAGATGCAGAAAAAGCATTTGACAAAATACAGCATCCATTCTTGATAAAAACCTTCAAAAAGTAGGGATAGAGGGAACATACTTCAACATCATGAAGGCCATATACAAAAGACCCACAGCTAATATTCTCAATGGAGAAAAACTGACCTTTTCCTCTAAGGTCAGGAACAAGACAGGGATGTCCACTCTCACCATTGTTATTTAACACAGTACTGGAATTGCTAGCTTCAGAAATCAGACAAGCAAAACAATTATAAGGCATCCAAATTGGCAAGAAAAATTCACACTTTCACTATTTGCGCATGCCATGATACTCTATGCAGAAAATCCAAAAGACCACCAAAAAATTGCTATAACTGATACAGGAATTCAGCAATGTCACAGGACATAAACTCAATATACAGAAATCTGTTGCATTTCTATACACCATTAATGAAGCCACAGGAGGAGAAATTAAGGAATTGATCCCATTTACAATTGCACCAGAAACCATAATATACTTAGGAATAAACCTAACCAAAAAGGGAAAAGATCTTTACTCTGAAAACTATAGAACACTTATGAAAGCAATTGAAGAGGACACAAAGAAATGGAAAAATATTCCATGCTCATGGATTGGAAGAACAAATATTGTTAAAATGTCTATACTACCCAAAGAAATCTATACATTTAATGAAATTCCTATCAAAATACCACCAGCATTTTTCACAGAGCTAGAACACACAATCCTAAAATTTATATGGAACCACAAAAGACCCCTAATATCCAAAGCAATCTTGATAAAAGAAAGCAAAGCTGGAGGCATCACAATTCCAGGCTGCAAGCTATATTACAAAGCTGTAGTCACCAAGGCAGTATGGTACTGGCACAAAAACAGACACATAGATCAATGAAACAGAATAGATAACCCAGAAATGGACCCACAACTATGAGGTCTACTAATCTTCAAAAAGCAGGAAAGAATATCCACTGGAAAAAAGATAAAAAGTTTCTGCACACCAAAGGAAACAATCAACAAAACTAAAAGTCAACATACAGAATGGGAGAAGATAGTTGCAAATGATATATCTGATAAAAGGTTAGTATCCACAATATATAAAGACCTTATGAAATTCAACACCCAAGAAACAAGTAATACGGTTAAGAAATGGGCAGAAGACATGAATAGACATTTTTCCAAAGAAGACATCAAGATGGCCAACAGACCCATGAAAAGATGCTCAACATCACTCATCATCAGGGAAATACAAATCAAAACCACAATGAGATACCACCTCACACCTGTTCAGAATAGCTAAAATTAATAACTCAGTAAACAACAGATGTTGGCAAGGATGTGGAGAAAGGGGAACCCACTTACACTGTTGATGGAAATGCAAACTTGTGCAGTCACTCTGGAAAACATTATGAAGGTTGCTCAAAAAGTTAAAAATAGAACTACCCTACAAACTAGCAATCTCACTACTAGGTGTTTACCCAAAGGATACAAAAATACTGATTCAAAGGGCGACACGCACCCTGATGTTTATAGCAGCATTATCAACAATAGCCTATCATGGAAAGAGGCCAAATGTTCATCCACTGATGAATGGATAGAGAAGATGTGGTATATATACATATATACACACACACAATGGAATACTAGTCAGCCATCAAAAATGAAATCTTGCCACTTGCAAGGACATGGATGGAGCTAGAGTGTATTATGTTAAGTGGAATGAGTTAGTCTGAGAAAGACAAATACCATAAGATTTTACTTATTTGTGTAATTTAAGAAACAAAACAGATGACCATAGGGGAACGGAAAAGAAAAAAAAAAATAGAGAGAGGGAGGCAAATCATAAAGCCAACTTTATCTATAGAGAACAAAATGACGGTTACCAGAGGGGAGGTGTGCTGGGGGTATGGAGGGAGTTAAATGGGTGATGGATATTAAGGAGGGCACTTGTTGTGAGGAGCACTGGGTGTTTTATGTAAGTAATAAATCACTAAATTCTACTCCCGAAAGTAATATTACACTATCTGTTAACTAACTGGAATTTAAATAATAATTTGAAACAACGAAAAAGTACTGGAACAAAAACAAGAAAAAAATAATAAAAGGATAATAATAATACTATAATAGTTATTTTTAATTTGATAATGTATGCAAAGTGTTAATAAAGTACATAGCATATTGTAAGTCCTAAATAAATGTTAGTGATAATAATTTACTATTGTTTTTTCCCCATGACTCTTGAAATCTGGGTAGTGAGTCGAAACCAAATCCTGAGACTCAAATGAAGGTAAACTTCAATTAAGGCCATGCACATGTAATCACTGCACATGGTGGCAGTTTATAAAATGAGAAGAATAGGCAGTTTCCAGTTGACAAGTAGATCATCTAAAAGTTCTCTCATATCTCCCTGAATGGAAATGCAGGGCACATGTTTCTCAGAAGAAAATGAATGCCAGTTATTTTCCCAAAGTAGCCAAGAGAGTTCTTTGTAATCTATAATGTGTTAACAATATTAGTCTACAGTGTGGTGTAAACATCAGAGGTCCATGTTGTATATAAGAGAAAATATAAACAACTGCTACCATTGGCTGGATGCTAAAATGAGTACCAACATAATTCTAAGCCTGTTGCAACACCATAAAGTAGATACTATTGGTGTCTCCATCTCACAAATGAAACACTGAGAACCCCCAGTTAACAACCAGTCCAGGCTGTCAGTTGTTTGCAGAGCAGGAAGTCAAATCCTGGAGGTTCAAACCAAGCTTGTTTTCTTTTAAACCCTCTTAACAACCAAACAATGCTGTATTTACTCTCATTCCTCATGCTTAAAAAAAAATCGTATAGAAATTGTAATGTGAATTCTGTGAATTTGCCTGTGAATCCTGATGAAGCTCTTTGTGGAACTTATTAGTAAGTACCTCCTGGTGCTTCATCTCATAATACAGGGTATCCTACCATCATATCCCAGGTAAAACCATCCTACACACTTTCATAAGACTTGGTAAGTTGGAAACTGAATCTTTAATAAAATTCTGCATTGAAAGAAATTGAAAAACAAACCCAAACAAAAACCTTCAACTCAGGGCCACAGAAGAATTTTAGGTAGTAGCTACAAGGGTCACCTCTGCCCAGATACCTGACTCCAGGCTGGGTAATCCCAGGGAAACTTGTCATCTGTTACTGTTTGGCCCAGTACCTGCATCTACTTACCTGCATCTACTTTTGAAGAATTGAAGTAATTTTTTTTTTCTCAAAAACTGCCAGTCGGGCAGCAGTGATAATCAAGTAATCATGGTCAGGGGACCAAAGGAGTCCTTTCTGTGCATTCAGGATGCAAAACAGGAGAAACCAACATGGAACACAGAAACAGAAGATCTTGGATTTATATAAACTGTCTGACTTTGGGCTAGTTTTTGATGCTTTTTCATCTTCAGTTTCCACAAATGAAGCTTAAAAAGTATCTACCTGATAAGGTTGTTGTGCAGATGAATAATAAGAAGGTAGTGGGGGAGAGGAAGCTGCAATAGCTATTTCACTAAGTGCCTCCTGTATGTCATGAACTTTATCAGTGCACCATATGGATTTACTGTTAAAACTACCATAAAGGGTTAGGTTAAATACCATTTCCATCTTACAGAAGAGAAAAGGAAGTATGTGGAAGAGAACTTTTTCCAAGGCAACACACAGTGGAAGTGCTGTCACTGGGATTTGAACACTGGCAGACTAGATCCTCAATCTCAATCTTAATCACAAAGTTCAGCATTCTCCTGGATATACGGTAAGCAATAAAATGTCACTGCTATGATTACTACGGCCATTTCAATTATCAACTCTATTATTTAGTTGTTAGATGGATTTAAGGAAATGTAAAGCACCAGGACCCTGACTAGCATATAACCAATGTTTCATAACCAATGCTAATTGCCTTCTCTATTCAACAAGGGTGTATTATCTGTTTGGATTTATTAAAACTATCAAAGATGAGAATATATGAAATAACTATAAAAGTGGATTAATTTTACAATATTGTGAGGCAATTAACCCTCCTACAATAGACACTGGAATCATTTATTACTACTTATTTGTCCTTTAATAACTCAGAGTTATTTTGAAAAACCACTGTGACTATTAAGTTAGTGTCACCAAACCTTTAGGCAGTTTACCTTCTCCTATCCTTGGATTATTTTCCTCCACGGAATAAGAGAAGGTCCCCATTTTGCTTGCTTAGGATTTGAACAGGTAACTTCAGCCATTTATGCTTATTTCCCTCTTTTCCTGATGTACTTCAAGAGTTTATAACTCTCACTTCAAGAGTTTATAATCTCTCACTCACCTTGTCTCTAACAAGTTTTTTGGTTTGGTTTGGTTTGTTTGTTTGTTTTTTTTTAAACACAAAAACCATGGAGCAAGCACCTTGCTTTTATCCCAGAAGCATAAACTCACACCCATCTCCTAATCTTTTACCTAATCACAAGAAACATGTTTGCCCTGCAATCCCAGTGATGACCTGAGTTGGCCTCAAACCCGAAGCGGGTTTAACTAGTTAGCAATTCATGGAAATGGGTAGTGTGCCCACCTGTGCCCCCTGGCAGGTAGTTCCAGTTCTGTCCATGTTTCCATCAGGGTGACCTCTCAGATAAGACAGCACTCTGAAGAGTGCCCAGTGTTAGTGCAGAAGTGTTATGTGCAGAGCCTTCATCGTACAGAGGAGAAAATGAGGAATGAGGAAATGGATCCATTCTCAAGGTCCCAGTTAACCCAAGCACAAGGTCCCAGTTAACCCAGGAGCGAAAACAATCTTGTGCTCTAACAGATGAAGAAGGGAAAATGGATACCTTTCAATAGACAAAGAATGGTGCCTATTAAAAGCATCAACCCAAAGCATGACAGAGTTTCTAAGAATACTTTCTGATTCTAAAAGAAATAAATGCCATTGTAGAAAATCTGGGATTTACTAAAAATATAATGAAAATAATCATAGATAATTCCAGAATTCAGAGAGAACATATTCCAATATTTATGTCAGGATCATATTGATAATGAAGTCTAATTTTCAAAGTAGCTCTAAGTGGCCAATATTATACAGAGTATAATTTGTTACTTGTCTGTGTGGGTACTGCTCAGCTGCTGTCCGAAAGGCCCCGCGGTGCTGTGCACGGAACCTAGGCCTCACTGTCAGTAAGGTCGAGGTTCTAGCCGAGCTTGGCTACACTCTAGCTGCATGGACCTTGGCTCCATTATCAGCAAGATGCAAATACTATGTGCTCAATAAAGTTCTTTGAGGCTCAAATGAAGTAAAAATGAGCCGTAATCTTATAAAATTTCAGACCTAACATACAATGTGCTCACAGATCAAAGGAAGGAATGACCTCATCAAATACAATTCTTGGTCCCTTTAACAAAATCTAATTACCAGAGAAGTGTGAGTTAAGCTTTGTGTTTTAGATTGAATGGAACACCATCAATTCAGCAGCCATCTTTGACTCTTCCTAAACCACACGACTTGTGTGTCACCCCCTCAGTGCTTCGAAGAAAGTAAAAATTCCACATTATTCTCAAGCAGTTAACCACACAGTTGATTGCTGCTTCTCTCTTCCTGTCCAAAGAAAAGCCATCTGGCTTTTTTATCTGAAATTCCCAGTGACCTCATTTAAGACTGGATACTTGCAGATAAATGTATCAGCCTTTGAAGTGGTGGGTTTAACCAAAACCGATTATGGAAACAGTTCTCCTCAAGTTTTAGGTCTAACCATTTCCATTTCTATTGCTTCATCACCTTTATTGTAATTGTAATGAGTAAACATAATACCTAAGTAAATTTTTAAGAATGAGGCAAAACTAAGAAATATTTTTTATTAAAAAAAAGTAATTAATAACAATTCATAAGAGCTAGTGCTGTCTTTGTTTTCCAGTATCCCATTTCAAGGAATTTATTTACTTTTCTCTTCCTGAAATGTAGTCACCAGCAATACATCTAATTCTAGACTACTAAATATATCTACTTGCTTTTGTTAATCCATAATAGTAGCTTTTAGTGTGAAAAATAGGAGGGATTCTAAAGGAATGTGCTAATATTGTTTAAGTAGCAGTGTTTAAATAGATTTGAGCAAATACAATACTTTTACTCTTTACTTAGGATCTAGAATTCCTCCTTTTTTACCAAAAGGATAAATATTCAACTCATTAGAGCATCACTTTCTTTATGATTTTGCCCTAGTAAATTTTTCTAGTCTCAACTGTTCCATGCGTGCCCACATGCTTCAACTCCATGGAACTACTAACCAGTGTTGAGCTAGAAGATCAGAATTAGCAGCAGCATCAGTAGTGTTTTTCATACTGACAGAAGTCCACCGGTCTCAATGAGTTGAGGTAACTCCCATTTTATAGTATAAAAATATGTATTATTATTTTGCTAAATATAATATATATTATAATTATATTATATAATTTATATAATAATTTTTATATAATTATATAATATAATTGAATTTGTTAAAATTATACCAAAACTCATTATACGCAATGACTTAAAACTAAAGAGATGTATGTATGTTCTTCACAATCCTACCAGTATAGTATAAAAATAAGGAGACCTCTGAACAAGAGACAAATGAGCCATTTTCCATGATGACAGAGTTAGCCAGCAAGCATTCTTAAAGCAGAAAGCAAGCAATGTCTTTCATTACCGTTCAAAGTAAATCAAATTAAATGCTAAGAAATAACTTTTAAAATCATGTATTATCCATCTGGTCCACAGGCAATCAGCTGAAAATATATTAATTTTTGGAATTTGTTTATTTTAATCCAATAAATATTAATTCTAAGCTCATGACCATTATCTTGTATTTGGGGGTACTATATAGCCCTTTGGATATTGGATGATATTCTGAAAACACTTACATAGCAAAGACATTCTTCTCTATCCCAAGTCCACATAAATAGCTATTGAAAGCCATAGGCACATACTAGGTGTTTTTCAATTGAAGCTTTGATATATTTATTCAAAAACTGGAAAAATTAAACTTCTCTACATTTATTTTGTTTATTCTATGAAGAAGTGGCATGAGGCATACCCAGTATTTAGACACAAATACCTGAATAGCTCTGGAAATACAATATACTTTTAGTACAAGACACCAGATATGAGGACTCAGGGGTCCACTGTGCATTTCTAGCACTTAACCTTTATCAATTACATCATAAAAGTAATTCTAGTTTTGTTATAACCAGGTAAATTAACTTTCAGTGAAATTACATTAAAACATGTCTGTCAGTCATACCATTTGAAGTTATGTCACAGTGTTAATCTATCACTATCAGCAATTCAAACATTTTATATTACTTTATTTACATATTTAAACAATGAAAGTAGCAATAAAGTTAAAAACTAAATTCTTAATATATAGCTTTTTACAAAATTCACTGAAATTCACTAAACCTCATTTGGAATCTAACCTGATACACTATGTGAAATTCTGAAATGCTAATTTCATGGGGGTCGAGAAGCTTATTTTTAGCCAGGATTGTTTTATCACCTTTGTGTATTAGCATCTAGCGCAGTACTTGAATCATAGCTATACTCAATAAATATCTGCTAAGTTAAATTACTAGAATATGTTTAATGCACAAGAGTCCATATATATATGTACGTATATATATATATACGTACATATATATATATATATATATATACATACATACATATATATATGCACACCTCTGTTAAAATGAACAAACCTTAGTAGGGAAAAAAGCCACAAATATATAGAAAATATATTTAGAATATTCTCTAGAGAGAAAATTTTCTCTAAAATCAAATATACATAAAACTGGTGCTTTAGTCAGCTTTACTGTGTCACACTGACATTCTATCAACCCTGCCTTTAAAACATTCAGGCAAGCAAACAAAAAGCAAGAGATCAAAGTTTGACTATGAGTATAAACACAAAAATTATATGAAACACACCTGATATTCAGACACTGCCATGCACTATATCTGCCAAGAAAATTCAGAGAAAGAGCTCATTAATAACTTAGAATTTTATATTTGCATTTTCTACATCAATTGTAGTAAGTATATTTTGTTCAACCTAATTTTCAAAAGCACATCCAGTGGTACAAAATTTCCATAGTAAAACTATTGCATTTACTTTCTAGAGTAATTTTATAAATTATTCTTATAAATGTATAATTCAATATAAGATATGGAAGGTTTTTCATGCTTAGAGACCCAGCTTCTTTTTCACGTATTTTGAGGATCCAGGAGGATCCTCAGTTGTAATAGCAACTCATTTTTTTCCATTACAAAAATTATCAACTATATTATTTTTTTAAGTTTATTTATTTTGAGATAGAGAGAGCATGCACAAGCAGGGGAGGGGCAGAGGGAGAGGGAGAGAGAGAATTCCAAGCAGTCTCCACTCTATCACTGCAGAGCCTGAGGCAGGGCTCAATCTTATGAACCATGAGATCATGACCTGAGCCAAAATCAAGAGACAGATGCTTAACTGACTGAGCCACCCATGCACTCCTCAACTATACTATTTTCAATTTTTTTTTTTTATTTAGAGAGAAAGAGAGTATGCAAGTGGGGGAGGGGTAGAGAGAAAGGGACAGAGAGAGAATCCCAAGTAGGTCCCCCACTGCCAGTGCATAGCCCAATACAGGGCTGGAATTCATGAACCATGAGATCATGACCTGAGCCAAAGTCGGATGCCTAACCTACTGAGCCACCCAGGCACCCCTAAATATTTTTTTTAAATAAGAGTTGCTACATATTGTCTCAACCAAATATTATCCACATGTGATTAAAGTCCACTGCAATGAAAACAACACAAGATTTCTGTTTAGCAGTGATTCTTAATTCCATCTGAAATATTATACCAATTGTTTTCATATTTTACTATTTTAAAACATTACTGGATCATTCATACCACTGCAAACACCCACATATTTTTCTCAACCACACTCTATAACACAAAAATTTAAGCATCTCTTTACAAGTTATGTAACTAATGTTTCTTTTACTTATGAAATAGGACTTCTTTAAATAATAACATCTAGCTATTAGGTTCTCTTGATTACTACTTCATATTCAATAATTTACAAAAATGTGTGCCAAGCCTTAGGTAAAATGACCTCTATTCATTGGTTTTATACCAATGCCTACAGAGTAATATTTACAATTAATTCATGCACTAAGTTGAGTTGCTCACAATTGTACAAGTTGGAAATTGCTTTAATTTCAGAAATAAGAAGATCTGAGCCCTCAGGATGAAAACCATAGAACATCACTGTCCTTCCTATTAGCAAATAAAAGAACCATGGGAAGATTTTTTCTCAAAAAGTACAGTAAAATACATACATATATAATGCAATCAGAAAACAACAACAATATACTATTTCTCATTTAAAGTAAATCTGACTTAATATGACAACTTAATTGAGTATCCAGCCAAAGAAATAAAAAGCTTTTGGGGCGCCTGGGTGGCTCAGTCGGTTAGGCTTCCAACTTCGGCTCAGGGCATAAATCTCACAGCTTGTGAGTTCTAGCCCACATGAGGCTCTGTGCTGACAGCTCAGAGCCTGCAGCCTGCTTCAGATTCTGTGTCTCCCTCTCTCTCTGCCTCTCCCTGCTTGCACTCTGCTCTCAAAAATAAATAAACATTAAATTTTTTAAAAAAAAAGAGAAATGAAAAGATATTAACAATACATACTCTATTAATCAGATAGTAAAAAAAAATCATTGAATATAAGAAGTGATTAAGTCATCGTGCTTTTGAAAAAATATTAGCTGGAACCTGACTATATTTCTTTCATGTCCCATATTTTTTTTTTTTTCAACGTTTTTTATTTATTTTTGGGACAGAGAGAGACAGAGCATGAACGGGGGAGGGGCAGAGAGAGAGGGAGACACAGAATCGGAAACAGGCTCCAGGCTCCGAGCCCTCAGCCCAGAGCCCGACGCGGGGCTCGAACTCACGGACCGCGAGATCGTGACCTGGTTGAAGTCGGACGCTTAACCGACTGCGCCACCCAGGCGCCCCACATGTCCCATATTTTAATGTCAGTTTTAGAAATAATAACTAACGTCTTTCAGGGACCTGCTCTCTTTGTAGGGACATGTCATGCCAAAAATCCTCATTACTCATTCCCATCAACAAAAATGCGAAGATCGAAAGAAATATCTCCCTATTTCTTTGACTCCATGCACTGTAATATAGTTGTTATATTAATTTCAGAAGAAAGACAGTTTATTTGTTCACATAGTAATCCTCAAATTCAACTTGGTGGCTCCTTGACGCTACACTTAAGGTGTGACATCAGGAAAGATCACAGGTTGGCTGCTCCCTTTTCCTTTGCTGTCATCTTCATCTTTTCATACGACTACAAAACTTTTTGCAAGGACTCACAGAGAACTGTGAATAGTTTCAAGTGATCTTACTCTCACTGTGAAACGTGAGAATGGATTGGCTTTGCAATGACTGAGATAATTATAGTAGAAGTTTATAGCCACATACTTCTGACCTCACTGATTGGCCATCTTGCCTTTTCCTTTTTTTTTTTTAATATACATTTTTAGTTCATTATTTCCTTTATCATCTAATTTACTGGACCTATCTTTTTCTATTCCTTATTAGAAAAACTGAATCTCTAAGCTGAAAAGGAGCTCAAAGATTAAGTGGCATTTAAGGTTGTGCTGTCCTTCCAGAAATCCCACAAATATAATTTCTCATGACCGACAACTAAAGAGCGAGTGTTTCAGGTCCCTGCTCCTACCCACGAATCATGCAATTCCAACTACCTAAACACAATGGATCCAGAGTAATAATAATAGGTAATTTGTATCTTGGCTAATATCAGTAAGGAGAAGGATATATATATATATATATATATATATATATATATATATATTTTTTTTTTTTTTTTTTTTTTTTTTTTTTGAGAGAGAGAGAGAGAGAGAGAGAGCATGCACGCACATACAAGCACGGACATACAGAGGGAGACAGAGAATCTTTTAAGCAGTCTCCATGCCCAGCGTGGAGCCCAATCTACAGCTGTGAGATCATGGAGATCATGACCTGAGCCAAAATCAAGGGTCACACAGACACTCAACCGACTAGCCCCGCAGGCACCCCACGAGGAGGATATTTTTAAATGAGCTCGGGTTCACAAACTATTAGAGAACTAGTAAGCCGCAAGTTTTACCTGAAACGTTGTTAAGTCAACTAAGAGAGAAAACAGGCATCCCTGGAAGCATTTGTGGCACAATACATACTAAAACATTATTTAGACAGAAAACGAACTTAATTGGTCTTGCTCATACAACAGGTCATCAAATGATGCATAAGGAAAAAAGGAACCGCTGAAAAAGCTGTCTCCTGCATGCCACCCGAGCTGAATGAACAGTTGTCTCCTCCCAGCTACGAGCCAATTTAAGCTTCCACCTTGATGGGCAGAAATGCCAGGACTAGGGTAATGTGTGTGTGCAAGTGTGTGTGTGTGCATACCTCCCCTCACATCATCCGTGCATGTACATACATGTGTTTATGTGTGTGTAGTTTTTGAGACATATCATTAGCAGTTAAATTAAATAGACTCCTCTAGATTTAATGTGTTGAAAAGGATCCAAATGTATGGGATTTTTTTTTAATAAGAAAGTTAATTGAGGGGGGATTGAGAAAATAAATTAAATGCTGTATTTTCAATTACATTTAGTTTAACCAGCCTGAAAGTCTATAAATATTACAATAGTCAAACGAGAGACCTTATGACTGCTCACAAAAATTCTTTTCTTATTTTCTTTCTCAATTAGGAGTATCTTCTATTCACCTGTTCACTGCAGGCTTTCAGCTCCAGCAGCAAATGGAAAGGCAAAGCGTGGCAATGGGCCTTTTGAAACCAAAAGAAAAGACTGTCACTCCCAAACTACCAGCTATTTCCCTTTTGAATACAAACATACTATTTGAAGTAATTCATTTAGCTTTTTCTAAAGGCACCTTGTATAACCTTGCAAGTGGTGATTTGTAATGTGGCAGGCTGTTATCAGGCAGCTACAATATTTTGCCTCAGTTTAATAAAGAGCAGCATTATTCTAAAGTTCATTCATATAGAAACATTACAGAAGAGGTACTCTCCAAACCTAGTTCATGTTTATCAATGTGTTGTTTGCAGGGGCAGGAGGAGTTTGGGTAGACAACCATCTTCCTCCTTATTTAGTTGATTCTTTTCTAACTCACAAGGGATTCTTTCATGTTTTGTCTCTCTGACATAGACAAAAAAAATGGATTAAATAGCAATCCACTGCACTGTAGAATCCGATGCATTGCAGTGTCTATGCTTACCTAGCTCCCCTCATCCTTTCAACTTCAAGGCACACCTGCCGATCTTCCAGCAGCCAGCATCTATACATTTCCTGCCGAAGGGCTCTCCCTGGCTGTCAGAGCCTGCTTTTTGCCCCCAAGGGACAAGCATGACCTGTCAGGAAATTAATGCTCTCTAGGATCTGCTTTCAACCAATAGCTAATAGGATTTGGTGTAAATACTCTAGCTCCCTCATCCTTAGCTTGTATATGTTTTACACTGGCTCCCAAAATTTCCCAGTATGATTAAGCATCACTTGTCTGAACTAGTAATTTAATTGAAAATAGAACATTTTTTGGCTGCCTTTCCTTCATGTCTAACTTCCCCATTTCTTGAGATCACCTCCAATTCTTGAGATCACCTCCAAAATAAGTAACTTGGACTCCAATATTTGTTTCAAGGTCTATTTCTGGAGAAAACTGTAAGTCATTATACACACAACTATTGATAAGTAAGTTTGGACTTAACTTTACCCCAAATGAATAGAAGGTAAATCTGAAATACATATTTACCCTAACATACCATCGACAGTGCAGACGTCGATACAGAGCAGGATTAAGTGATAACTGTATCCTTGCTCATTTATTTCCATTTCTTAGGAGTAATAGGGTTTGAAAAGAAACATTTTAAATAATGGTATGCATTAAATAGGCCTTTTTAACTTACATATAATTATATTAGACTCACCAGCATTCAAACAAACAAAAATGCTAACTCTTTAGAGACTAATAAAGTTGCTTTGGCATTTTAGTTCATTTCAGGGCTGACAATTAGTGCTACTAAGAGTAAGTTTCTACACTCAAATCTTCATCTCGGGGTCTGCTTTATGAGAACCCAAACTAAAATATTACAAGAGATTCCTATTACCCTGGGACATGTTCTGTTTTTCCTTAGTCAAAGTTATTTTAATTGCAATTGGAGCTATCTTAAATAATTATCAGAAAGTGCATATCTTGGAAAAATTCTGAGGTCTCTCAAGGAACCAAAGTCAGCTGGGCTCCTTCGACTTTCTCAAAAGGAAACTCACGCCTCACTCTATAATCTGTTTTGTTCTGTCTGAAGATTAAACCTAGGTTTCCTCTATTCTAGGACAGGAACCAGTCCAAACTGGTTGGCTTCCTCCAGTTTTAATGTCAATTTCTCACCAGAAAGAATTAGGTAACCACTCTTATCCATTTGATTGCAGTCAGGTGAACAAGGGTCTGTAACAGAGCTCTGAAGGGATTGTGGTTCTAAGAGAATAGGGATCAAAACAGACTTAAAGAAGCCCATAAAACATCAATATAATATCAGTTATTAGGGACTAGAAAGCAAATTGCATTCAAGAAAGTTGTACTTATTTTTTCAATTCTAATTGGGAATGATCAAAAAGAGTTACTAATGCTAAACATTAAATGCATCAGAGACTTTATTCCCTCTTATTCACCCATTGTGAATCTTTTATTGTTTCATGTTTATTTATTTTTTAGACACAGAGAGAGTGCACACATGGGTGCTCACACACGTGCACAGGGAAGGAGGTGGTAAGGCAGAGAGAGGGAGACAAAGGATCCAAAGTGGGATCCTCGCTAACATCAGAGAGCCAGATGTGGGGCTCGAACTCACGAACCATGAGATCATGACCTGAGCCAAAGTTGGGTGCTTAACCAACTGAGCCACCTAGGCAACCCTCAGCCAATGCAAATCTTAAACTGACTATTGTTGTAAAAGTTTGAGACGTGTATAAAAAGACAGTTTATTTCATAGATTTAAATATCTCTATGGACTACTATTTAATATAAGTCATACATTCTTTGTTTTTTTTTTTAAGTTTATTTACATTTGAGAGAGAGAGAGAGATGGATCAAGTGTGAACGGGGGAGGAGCAGACAGAGAGGGTGACACAGGATCTGAAGCAGGCTCCAGGTTCTGAGCTGTCACCACAGAGCCCAGCGTGGGATTTGAACTCATAAACTGTGAGATCATGACCTGAGCCGGAGTTGGATGCTCAACCGACTGAGCCATTCAGGCACCCCAGTATAAGTCATACATTGTAACATATTGGTCAGATAAATTTCAAAAGCCATTTTCTTTTATGGTAACATAAAGAATTATTGTCTGATACTATGAAAATTTTAAAATACAAGATAAAATGAATATCCATAGGTTATCTCATCAAAACCTCTATTTCCAAGGATATAGCAATATATATCCTTTGGGAAAAACAAAATAGTTATTTTTTTCCTTTTCTCATAATTTTCTATAGGGGGTTCTAAATACCCCCATGGGAACACATTTCAGTACTTCACAATGCTGTATCACCTGATGGAATCTAAATCCATTTTTATTCCCGTCCAAATGCAAAAAGAAATTGTCCACTGCATCCCTACACCCCACAACACGATCATTTTCCTTCAGGGAGTTGCCTTCCTGCCTGTATAAACACTCCCCCAAGAATTACCTTGTCAGATGTCAGGACTGATGTATTCTGTCAGTCTGGATCATTGTTAAATCTTCTTTTTGGTTATTAGTGTTGACATGATGAGTACCTACATGTTTACTAAATGATAGTGGTTTGGTACCTGCTTTAGGGATTAATGTAAAGTCACCAGTCATTTATGCCCTTGGGCAATTTCAACAACTTTATGTTGCATTTTCAGTGTGATAGCGATGCTGGCAGTTAATATGACATTGAAGATCAAGGGATAATAAATGGGCTATCATTGTACATGTAGACGTAGGTCTCCACTGTTCGTTCACATGTGTATCTTTTTACCCAGGGTAAGGTTGTCAATTCTGTACAATATATTGTTTCAGTACAATACGCTTTTTTCTTATAAAAATAGAAAGAGCATATAATCTATTATCTAAAATTATATGGCCTTTTAAAATAAATATTTGCTGTGTACTCTATTCCCTACTATTTTGTGATACCAGAACCTGCTGTGCAATTCAGGACAGTGCAAATGTTCAGGTTTTAATAGCTATCACTAGTGTTTATGACCACAAATACCTTCCTTCTTTATTGGTAGAATGCTACACCTGTCAGATTCAGTAAATGCCAAGGCCTCTAAGATGGCTAGTCTTCTCCTCAATTATAATAAGAAAAGTGTATTCACATTTTCTTCAAAGATTCTGTTTTAAATTATGAGGAAAAGGCAAAAGTTTCATTAAGTTACATGTAATTTTAAAGCACATATAGACACATGTCATGCTTAATCATCCTAAGGCAGTCATTATTTCCTTTTATACTGAAATAGATACATGGAGGGTCAATACTGTAAGGTAGTTCACATATACTTAAACATTATGATCTTTATTTTTCTATATTTCATGTGTTTAAACACTACACATCCATCGTATTCACACTATTATCTTCAAACATTTAAACACAACAATGAGCAAAGGAAAATCTTTTCAGTAAATGAAACTAAAACAACTGGATATTCAAATCCTAAAAAAAAAAAAAGGAAGCATTTTGACCCTATCTTGACACCATATACAAAAATCACTTCTAATTATACTTAAAGGCTAAACCCATAAAGTCTCTGGAAGAAAATATTGAGAAGAACTTTGGGACCTTAGGTAGGCGAAGATTTTTTAGAGGGGACCAAAACAACACTAAGCATAAGGGAAAAAAAATGATAAATGATAAATCAGACTTTACAAAAAGTAACTTCTTTTCAAAAGACACGTAAGAAAATTAAAAGCTAAGCCACATATTGGGAGAAGGTGTTTGCAGTAGGATGCAGACCCAGCACATACAAATAACTCCTACGACAACAAAATGATCAACAATCCAATTAAAAGTTTGTCAACATTCTAACCAATCACTTACAATTAGAGAATATAAACAAATGGCCAAAAAGCACATGAAAACATCCTCAACATCATTAATCATCAAGGAAATGCAGACTAAAGCCTCAGTAAATTAGCATTTGAAACCACTAAAATAACTGTTGTTAAAGACTAAGAACTTCAAATGTTGGCAAGGAAGCGGAACAACCAGAGTTTTCATACAACACTGGTAGAAGAGTGAAACAGTGCAATCACTTTAGAACACTATTTGGCAATGCCATGTAAAAAGGCTAACTACATACATACATTCTAAGACCCTGCAATTCCACCCCAAGTAAAGAGAACATATGTTCGCAAAAATATTGCACAGGTACATTCATAGCAGCTTATTCATAATACACTAGCACTGAAAACAGCCCAAATATCCATCTTCAAGAGATTGGATAAACAAATTGTGACATATTTATACAATGGAACACTACTCAGCAAGAAAAATATTAATTATTGGTAAGTACAACAATATGGATGACTTTCAAAAATACCCTAACTTAAGAAGTGTACATAGTCTATAATGCTATTTATACAACTTGAAGAACAATCAAAGTAATCCATAACAGTAGAAATCAGAATAGTGGCTGCCAAAGGAAATGAAGATTAATGGGAAGGGGATATAAGGAAAGCATCTGGGCCGATGGAAATGTTATCTATCATGCCGAGAGTACTGCTTATACAAGATTACAGAATTATCAAAAGTCATTAAATTGTATACCTAAAAACTGCATTTCACTGTTCATAAAATTTGCCTCAATTTTTTTATAGTAAGCAAACCAAGCAAAGTGGGGTAAGAAAAGAATCTTTACTGATTTCTGCCATTAGATAAGCACTGCACATACCCTTGCATAGGATTCATGAGGTGACTGGTTCATCTATGACATAATCGACAAGAGCCTGCTTATTTGATAAATGAGGAAATACAGGTTCAGAGAGATTTAGAAATTTGCCCACAGTTACAAAGTAACCAAATAGAAGATCTGGGACTCAATCACTAGTATTTTGACTTCACTTGATGTGTCCTTTCTACTATAATAGTAGCTCTCAAACATGTTTTACCACATTCCAGAGCAAGAAATATCATATAAACACACACATGATAAATGTCTCAAAAGGAATGTTGACCCTCAAAATTGATCATTCAAATTTTGCATAAGCACGTGTACTCTTTCAGGTCCAACATAGCCAATATTTCCTTCGGTCTGAAACAAACCTATCAAAAATAATCCATGCATCTTTTCACATTATAATGCTACTCAGCACAGAGAAATGCTCATAGTACAAGCTTTAAGGATATAAGAGTACAGAGACACCCATCTCATGCTCACTGTGGATTATACCTCCACTGATTAGAACAAAAGTGATAAATTCTTATATTGATGGTAGAATCACAAATTCAAGGGGAAAGTATATCAAGAAAGTGGCAACAGTCAACAAAGTCATATTGCCAACAAGTCAATAAGAACTGTCAAGGAAAAAAACAGGTGCATGCAACGGATGTGGGATAAGGAAAGACTCAAGTTCAGAGACAGTCTTAGAAAAGAAGTAGGGATTAATTTGACAGTTTTTGATTTGAGATGTCGTTTTGTATAAGGATGCTCCATGTAACACTAAGAAAGGGAGCAAGGTTGGGGCGCCTGGGTGGCTCAGTCGGTTGAGTGTCCGACTTCAGCTCAGGTCATGATCTCACGGTCCCGTCCTTGAGTTCAAGCCCCGCGTCAGGCTCTGTGCTGACCGCTCAGAGCCTGGAGCCTGTTTCGGATTCTGTGTCTCTCTCTTTCTCTGACCCTCCCCCATTCATGCTCTGTCTCTCTCTGTCTCAAAAATAAATAAATGTTAAAAAAAAATTTTTTTTTAATAAAAAAAAATAAAAAAGAAAGGGAGCAAGGTGGAAGCTGAGGGAATGGAGGGCAGTCTACGAATCACTATGTAATTTCAAGTGAGCAAAAGAAGTAATAATGTTTGGCTGTCATTTTCTTGTTAGTTTAGAACCATTAGGGTCTTCATTGTACACATGAGGAAAAGAGGCATATGGAGGTCAAACCACTCACCCAAAATAATACAGATCTTTAATTACAGGAACAAAATAGAACCCAGGGAGTCTAGTTCCAGTACCTATGCTTTTAACCACTACACTTAAACATCTCTCTTATATACGTTAAACCATATAAACTTGCTGGGTTTTAGGTCATTATGATTCAATATTATTGATTTCATGTGGTTCAACAAATTAATTACTCCTAGCTCTCCTCCTCAATGAAGTTGAAGTTGTTTGAAGAGTTTTCCAACCTCATTCTCTCACAGTCTCACTCTTCACTCTCAACCTAAAGAAATTTGGGATTTTCTCCAACACCTCTCTCAATTTGTTCCTTGTTGCCAAATCCATTAGAAATGTTTAATCTTTGCTTCAATTGGCCTATCTACGGCACTTGAAAATATTAACCAAATCCTTCATCATTCCAAAACTCTACTAACCTGACACTGAACTTGATCTTTCCTACCTATGTTCCAGGACACTCCTTTTAGTCAACTTCAAAGACTACTTTTGTCTGTCTCTCTCTCCTTAAGTGCTGACATTCCTCCGGGTTTTATCCTCAGTCTCCTTCCCGTTGTATTCCATATGTTCTCCCCCTGAGCTCTTCTACTATCTAGGTCAATTTATCACCTAACTGCTAATGAAACCTTTACAGGTAGCACAGATCTTTCTCCAAACTCAACTCTCCAAGTGCATTTTCATGCCTTTTGATGTATATCCAACCGAACTCAGCATTAACCTCCTTTTAATTCCTATCTCAGTAACCAATACCACCATTAAGCCATTACTCAACTGACAGCACCATTACTAAGGAGCAACTCAGACAACAGTCTTGACCACCCTTTATTTTTCATCCCCTCTGTGCAATCCAATCCTTTTTATTTTACTTGCTAAATTTCTGTTAGATCTGTCTACTTCTTCATGTCTGCACTCTCATTACCTGAACCCAGGTCACCATAACTTCTCTCTCTGATTGCTGCGCTGATGGCTTGCCCATGTCTTATAGCCGTTGAATTCATTCTCCAATAGTGCAGCCACATTATGCTTTACATGAAACTCTGACATCACATTGGCCCTTTTTAAGAGTTTTAAATGATTTAGAAGATTCATTTAAAAATCTTTAAATGAAAAGATTTAAATGATTCATTACTTTTCACATAAATCTAAACTTAACAGTTTCCAAGAATAAGCCTCTACTTATGTGTAATAAGCCTCTACTATTCTCTTTAGACCCACTTTTCTTGATGCTTTCTCTTTTACTGTATTTTCCAAAAATACTTAATCTTTTGGATTTCCAGACCCAATTCCAAAGTTGGACGGTGGAGGTGGGAGTTCCTTTCCACATAACACAAACAATTCTGACAGTATAACCAGAGATAATATCAGTTTTCACAGGCTAGGTGTTCAGTCCTATAAGACTATCCCCTCCCCACTTCAGACACCAAGTCCAGGTTGTTACCTGTACTTCCGATTGGCCAGTTATAGATTGGGGATTCCAATCATCCCTTCCTTGGACTTTAGATGTCAGTCACAAATCTAGGTTGCTACTTGTACATCTAACCCTCTGGCTGTAACCAGCGGTTCTCATGGCCTCCTTGAGTTCGATTAATTTGCTAGAGCAGCTCACAGAACTCACAAAGCATCATTGTTATTAGATTACCAGTTTATTACAAAGGATATAACTAGGACGGCTAGATGGAAGATATGCATAGGGCAAGGCAAAGGGAAAAGGCACAGAGCTTTTCCATGCTCTCCCTGAGTTTAGTGCTCTCCCTAAATCTGCATGTGTTCACCAACCAGGAAGCTCTCCAACCCACTCCTTTTGGATTTTTATGGAGGCTCCATTACATGATTAAATCATTGGCACTGGCAATTGATTTGACCTCCTCCCTTTCCCCTTCTGGGAGGTGGAGAGGTGGGGGTAGAACTGAAAGTGACAACTTTCTAATTATGTAATTGGTTCTCCTGACCACCAGCCCCATTCTTTAGGTGGGATTGAAAAGTCACTTCATTAACATAACAATAGACACCTTTATGGCTATGCACACTTAAGAAATTCCAAAAGTTTTAGGATCTCTGTTCAAGACAGGAAAGAAGACCAAATATGTATTTCTTATTATAAAACACAATATTACACTTAATTTATACCTATTCAAATAAATGTTCTTTGTTTTCAGGCTTTGGAGATATTGTTTACTGTATCCATGTATAAGTCTTCTAGATCCTTCTTCACTGAATCCTGGTCATTTATTTGTCTGTAACTCTTGTTCCCTCCTCAACCTAAATGTAAGTCTCAGATGGTAATACAGAGCACATATAATTAAAAAAAAACAAAAAGCTGAACCAAGTCTGTACTGTTTTGCACTGATTAACCATGTGTAGAATATGCTTAACACACACACACACACACACACACACACACTCCACTCATTTTACTCAAAGAGAAACCATTTAGCTTATTACAACTTACTCCAAACACTTACCACTTCCATCTAATTCCATTAAGTGGCTTTTAATTATCATAATGCTTTATTCTACCAGATTTTCCTTATGTGGATAGGACACAATTTCCAATCTTTCACTAATTTCAGATACTAGCTTAATGCATAGCCATCTATCGTTCCAAAGTCCATTCCAAAACAATATCATGTAATAAAATGCCATCTGCCTCAGCACACCAAATGTTCTTTCATCTTCACATAATTCCTTAAAGGCCCTCTCTTCCACCAGATCTTGGATGGATAAAAAGGCAGCTTCTAGTTTTTGCCTCCCAGAAAGAAAATCTTAGGCTCTCTGGAGACATGGATGGTACTTAATTTAATTTAACACTTGCTTAAATTTCTGATTTAAATAACATTTACGTGCCTAAAAACATATATGAAATGTATTCTATTATGCATTCATTCATCTACTGCTTGCATTTTATAGTTTTATTTTATACAATGAGTGTATTGTTGCATGTAAAGCAAATTTCTAACCAATCAAATTCATTAAAGTTATTTTAGAGGAAACAATAAATTCTACAGTAACAGGTATTTAACTCTTCAAAAACGGTTTTCAAACCATGTGCTTGGTATTCCCTTAAACAAGTAATATTCTTCAATATTCTTCAATGTTTGATGGCTCCTTTTGACAATCTTTTATACTACAAGTAAACGTTTACCTAACCTCTGACTTATTGCTTAAAAATCCCAAATTGGAGTATGCTACCCTCTAATCGGCTTCTTAATCTCCCCCCCGCCCCAGCAAATAGGTACAATATTACCTGCCTTTGGGATACAATGTTAGGAACTGAGCCAGGGTGTATGTTCAATAAAAGTATTACTTCAGTCATCCCTTTCTTCTCAAATTAACAAATTCCTTCTCCTTCAGCCTCTTTACCGAGTTTCTGTCACAGAGGCTCCCTCTTCTGAGTTGTAGCCAGGGCCCATCATTTTCTGACATACAATTCCATGAACTTACTAAAAATATCTACACTCTAGAGAAAACACATTCATTCTGCTTTTCTATTAGAAGAGTAAAATCTAATCTTTAATATTTTAAAGGAAATGGGCATCAATTGTGCCATTTCTGATAACAGTGTAATAATACCAGCCAATCTGTTTCAAAGTTATTAAATTCTAAAACCTCGGAACCTATAGATAACATTTTAATCAAGCCATGCTGCTGAGTTATCTGTTTCTGACCACATGTGAAATCTGCTCACTTCCAAATTTTAAACAAAACCAATACCGCCTCAAGACACCAAGAGAGGACCTATAGTTGTTCTTTCTCCCTAGAAAAATTCGGCATACATAAGCAGTTCTCTAAAAGACACAGAAAGAAAAAATGCCTCAGCAAATCACACAAAGTTCTCCAATCACTTTTTGGATTCAAAAGGCAGTGGGGGGGGGGAGGGGAAAGGTTGAAAATGTTCTACTGTTCCTTGCCACCTCATCACCAAACTCCCTCAGAAACCACAGTCAAAATAAGACATTCAGAAACATTCAGCTATCTCAATCTTTGACCCAATTCTGTACTTAGGAAAATTTCCCCATTTATGAACTTACTAACCTTTCATATACTATCCTTATTGAAGAAGTTTGTGAATAATTCATTCAATACTTGCATTCAGGAACATATCTCAGAAGTGAATGGCAACAACCATGCCGATCTCCTAAACACACTTTGCGTATTAAAATCTGCCTTTCCATCAAAGCCTAACGAAAGTTGTGTCTCTTTCAAAATGGGCAACATGGTGTAATGGTTACACACGATCTCTGAGCAAGAAAGCCTGGGGTTCAGATTTACAAATTGACTTCTCTAATTCTTAATTCTTCTCATTTGTAAAGCAAGGATAATGGTAATAACTATGACATAGGATTGCTGGATGAATTGATTGTGGTAATGCATGCAAAACGTCTAGTATAGTGCCTGACAAAGGAGTAATCTCCCAATAAATGTTGGCAGCAATGACAAAGATGATGAAGAAAAAGAACCAATGATAACCATGACCAACAAGAGTCATGATCTTCTTTGAATTCCCACGATATCATTGGTTTGTAAAACCTAGCAGACCTTCCCATACACTATTATTTATATCTTATGTATATGTGAATCCCCCACAGATTATTTAAAAACCAATGAGTTAAATATCTAATACCTCTTCAAATACCAAAAGCATACGTTGCAGACAAGTGTTACCAACATACAGTGAAGGGCATGTGTGATTATATAGTTAAATGTAGTAGAGCTCTAACCCAATGGGATTCATCCCACACACTAGCTAAAGTATAAAGCTATCTATAGTATATGGCCTAAAAACGTGTCACTCTGGTGTTCTCGAATGTTTACTATCTCTCTCTATTGCAGAATCTTTTTGGAAGTAGTGTTCAAGAGGCAAAGATAAGCAATGGAGGATATGCTACAAATGACTTGTTTCCCACAATCAATAACAATGATTGGGCAACAAGATGTTTGGCTATGACTTCTCAAGTTTTTAACAAATAAAACATTCAATCACGTTTATTAACAAAATATACAACATTGAGAAAATGAAGAAGTCATATAGCACAGGTATTTGCTAACATAATTTGGGAGATCAGTTATTAACCAGTACTTTGTTATTTTTAATAAATCTATTTGCATATCACACTTATTTTATTGAAATTAACTATTTTTGTGAGAAAAGGGATCATTTTTCATTCTCTGAAAGTGTTAAACCTTACACTGTTTATACCTTTAAAAAACAAACTGGTGCCAGAATATAATTCCAATTAAAATACATTTCTTATATATTCAGACAAAAAAAAAGATCAAATCAGATGACAAACAAATAAGGGCATAAGAAAAGCAGGCACTACTACAGAGTTCTTTCCAAGGGTTTCCAAAAACTACCTCTAAAACTTTTTTTCCCTTCTATAGCTGCTATGGGAACAAGGAGTTTCAATCTAGATTGTATACTCAAACAGAAACTAAGAATAATAGGGGCACCTGGTTGTCTCAGTCAGTTAAGTGTCTGATTTCGGCTCAGGTCATGATCTCACAGTTCCTGAGTTCGAGTCCCATGTCTTCAGGCTCTGTGCTGACAGCTCAGAGCCTGGAGCCTTCAGATTCTGTGTCTCCCTCTCTCTCTGCCCCTCCCCTGCTCACACTCTATCTCTTTATCTCTCTCTCTCAAAAATAAGTAAACATTAAAAAAAAAAACTAAGGATGATGATCAGACCTCATTTTATTCCCAATTTCATGTATCCTGTTACCAAGTCGCTTTGAAATAAGGTAAAGAAAAATATTGTCCCCATTATCCAGAAGGTTTATCCTGGTCATGCTCATTCTTATAAATGTAATTAATGAACTATGAATGTACAATGCATTCATAAGAAAATTTTATAAAGAAATAAATTGAAATTCACAAATGCATAGGGACTGAGTATCATATATAAACATAGAATACTTTGTGAAAGTGAGCTCAGGTATACGCTTCTTTATTCATGTAAACCTTCTCTGGGTTTTTCCTCCATTATAACCCCACACACTGCACATAGGTATATTCATCCGCAGCCTTGCAAGAATTATTAACCTTGTTCTTTGTTATGTTTTCCAGTACTACCTACAAGAACCAGGGAGGGGGGATACTTGATAATGCTTGTTTTGCAGACACAAGTGTAACACACCAGGACCCCTGGATAGAGTCCAAATGTCCAAAACAGCACACAATCCCAGAAATTTTGAGCCTCCCCTTGTCAAGAAGCTCCAAGGCCCATCCAGTTCCTGCCCTATCCCACACATACCTTGCTAGTCCCCGTAGTCCCTAGGCTCAGCAAAGACAGGGCAGATTTGGAACCGACCCCCTGCCTTCTCTGAGAAAAACTTTGTCTAATTTAACCAGGTGACTCAGAGATTGTCTTACTGAGATCAGACACACAAATCTGACTTCAGGGATCAGTAACAAAAGGAGGAAAAAAGAAAGTAGGCTGTCTAGGTACCACAAGACCGAGGGATGAGATAGGAGTAGTTTCTGTAGGGTTTTTGTGTGCCTTATATCCACCAAAGTAGATACTAGAGAAGCTGGCAAACTAGAAAAGTCAATAGGAGCAGACAAAAAGAAAAAAAAAAAAAAACCCTCAAGAAAAGCCTCTTAGCCAAAGGACTAGAAAGAGAGCAACTAGCAGGAAAGAAAACTTTTAGACAAACATCTTTCTCTAGCCAAAAAATACAGAAAGAAAACAAACAAACAAACAAACAAACAGTGTCTCATGTTCACCTCTGTCAGGAAAGTTTAAACAGGAAGCCTAGACCCAGCCTCATCCAGCTGTAAAGAGATATGTTTTCGGGCGCCTGGGTGGCTCAATCAGTTAAGCGTCCAACTTCAGCTCAGGTCATGATCTCACAGTCTGTGAGTTCGAGCCCTGCGTCGGGCTCTGTGCTGACAGCTCAGAGCCTGGAGCCTGCTTCAGATTCTGTGTCTCCCTCTCTCTCTGCCCCTCCCCTGCTCATGCTCTTTCTCTGTCTCAAAAATAAATTTAAAAATTTTTAAAAATTAAAAAAAAAAAGGGGTATGTTTTCCCCTGTGGCTGGAATCAGAAAAGACTAGATGGGGACTAGGGACTTCATTTCCACCCACGGTAAGGATGCCTCCTGCAGTGGCAGCAGAGGCCACAGGGAAATCCTGGACTTCCTCACTCATGAACAGTTAACAAGGCCCTTCTCCCTCCACCAGGGTGGTATGAGAGGTCTCATTCTGCTGGAATTTTCATCATGCTCCTGCAGGAATGAAGCCTTCCCCCTACTACTGGTGTCCCTGGAGACCACAAAAGAAGCAGGGACAAGATGTTCCTCCCTTTTCTGGCCAGATGGTATCAATGAATGCCTAGTGGGGAGCCTGGACTTTCACCTCTGCCTCCAAGTATAAAGATGATGCCCCCTCTCCCTCTGCTGGCATGGCATTAGAGGAAGCCTGGTAAAAGAGAATATAATTAAAAAGTGTGACACGGTCAAACTTTGATTTTGAGTGAATCACTCTGGCAGCACAGCTGGGAAGGGGAGAAAAGGGATAAAGGACGCTGAGCTGAGAACAGAAGAGTAAAACCAACAGTACTATAGTGCCTGGAAGCTAAGGCAAACACCAAGAAGTTGGAAAAAGACCAGCAGTGGAAACAGCCAAGAGACCTCATAAGAAGTCAGAAAACTTTTATTGGATTTGGCAATTAGGAGATGAATCTGTCTCCAGGGTCACTGGTTTTAGGACAATGATGAGGACAGAAGCCAGAATGAAGGGTTTTGAAGGGGTAAACTGAAACTATTTTATCTTTTTTAAGTTATTCAGATTGGATCATGCCTACAGGCTGCTACAATAAAAGAGTGGATAGGGAGGAAAAAAGTGGAGATACTGAAGAAGGGATATAACTGTAGAACAAGTCTTGAAGACATGATGAGCCTTAGGACTAAGGATACTGGTGTACATGAGTCACCCTAGAACAAAAAAGAAACATTTCACCTTCTGGGAATGGAAGCCAGTAAGGAGGATTATGGAAATTTTTAGGTGATAGGAGGTTGAAAAACATCAGAAGAGATATATCCATTTCCTACTAAAACAGAGGACGAAATCAGCTGCCAAGAGTGAAGGATGTGTGGGTTTATGACAAGGCCTGGGAAGGTTTGGAATTACCCTAGAAACACACAGGACAAGGGCTAATCAAGCTCAAGTAAAGCAATGAATAAGTGACCAGTGACTGAAGGAACATGATATTTTAAAAACCCTCACTGGAATAATTTTTCATAAGATAATTTGTTTTATAATTTGGTCTCCGAGTTCAAATTTCACTTAGCAGTGATTCAGAGAGTAAAGGCAGTGCTCATTTTCTTACAAAGTCAAGCTTCAAGTTGAGGTCAAGTCTGCAATGCCATTAAAATGTTAAGGAAAATCTTAAAAGTATCATCTCATATTTGTGTAATTTCTGTTTATGTTATTTTTGTATAAAAAATTCTATTTACGTTTGTATAAAATATGGTTTATATTATTACAAACAGAATTGTTTTAACCTTAAAACACTCATGGGTGGTAGATATTACTTTTCCTGTTTTACAGATGAAGAAACTGAGAATCAGAGAGGAGATAAATGACATACCTTACATTTCACAATAGACAAAAGTGTCAACACTTTGTCCCAAGTGTTTTGCCTGTTAAAGCAGAATTTTCCCACTATCTCATAAATGTGTTTTAATTGAAAATCAAAACTATCTTGTCATTTTTTTGCCAATTTTTGTTTTTTATTTAAGAAACATAAGCCAGATTATCCCAAATGTATTAGGAGAAAAAAAAGGGTTACATTAATCAAAAGGAAAGTCACATGAATATTTTTTTTAACAGAAGCTAGTTTTAGACATTACATCAATACCTTTCCTGAATTTAAGAACTCTCCATGATCTGTGGAAAATATTTTGAGGAATACAATTTAAATTAAATAATGATCCTTATTGAGAATGTACGTGTAGTTAAGCCACTGCAAGTTAGCATTTGTGATAAATATTCCCAGTTTCTCTCATGGTTTTAAAGGTTTATTCCATATCTACAAACATGAAAGCCAATCCTAGATGGAAGGTCAAGCTTTTCACCCAAATTTAAAAATACCACCTAGTGTTCTTAAAAAAAAAAAAAAAAAAACACACATTTTAACTGTTGGGATATTTGGCAATATTTGACTTCCTCATTTGATGAGTCAACCAAAACAATGATGAATCTACCAATATCTGTGAAAAATTCAGGTTAGGAAATCTTGCAAACCAGAGAACTTTGTAATTCTAATGAAGTCTGCGACTACAAAGAAACCTATACATCATCTAGTCTAATTCCTTAATTTCAGAGACAAAGAAACTGGGCCTGGAGGAAGGGAAGTTTATCAACATTCAGTTTAGGCAAAAGTGGAATTAAAATCCAGGTATCTGGATTCAGAGTTTAGTGCACTTTCCAGAAGCAGCTTAGATAGAAATAACCTCATCTAATTTCATGTGGCAAGCAAATTCAGAGGCTGAGTGGAACTTTAAGGATCATGCTGAGTTTGCTGTTTTATCATATTTGAAAGCACCTTCCATAACAAATGGATAATTAAACAATATTATAATCACAGAAGGAAAGTTATATTAATTAGTCAAACATATTATAAGCACTCTTCAAACCATATTATTCAAGATCTTTTCTAAGTAACAATCAAATACATAAAACGTATGGGCTCTTCCATTAGCTTTCTACTGAAAACACATAGCAGAAACAAGTGAAATAAAATGAACCACAATCAAAATAATTAAAATAATTAACAAACTACTACTTTTAACCCCATGGCCTTATGAAGTAGTTGCAAATGAGCACTGATTTGCATTTATCACCAATCAAAAATGCAAAATAAATCACTGTGAAAGCTCATTGGTTTACATCACTGACCTTATATATTAGCTTCCAGAAAATCATTCCGAAGAACTGAATCATCTGGATCATTTTTATTGCTCACTCAGTCTTGAGACTGTCTGCACAGTACTGACTGAAATGTACTTCAGTGTGCACCTTCCCTCCAAATGAATATCTATGTCAGGTTTATTTATAGCCACTGCCTTCAATCAGTGCATTTCCAGGTAAGAGAAATAAAATCATCTCACCATATTCTCCTATAGAGATCTGAAACAAAACCTGGAAATCTTGGCAAATGGCCCTGGATAAAACAATGAAAGATCCATAATGTAAAGTGTACATTAAGATTTATTAGAGATTCCAAAGGACACTCACCTTTTACTCTTCAATAAGTACATTTAAAAAACTTGAGGTACAAATAAAGAATTAATATAAACCTTACGCATCTTTTTTGCATAGCTCCTTATATACTCCGAGATTATAATCATCACTTCCTCCATTCTCTTTTCCTCATTGTGATTTCTCTGAAATTTGAACACCTCCCTTTGTTTCTTACTTAGGTATTTTTCTATTTAAGAGATTTTTCCTCCTAATTCTTTACAAAAGCAGGACATGCTTCCCCCTGCTGGGAAAAAATTAAATTACAAGGACGCTGGAACATGTTTCTAAATATCAAGAAATCAAGTTCCTGGGAAAGATAAAATGCTAAGGAATCAAGGGCATAGCCTTTTCTGACTGTTTCACCAGCCACAGAAACACTTATGCACTCTACTAAGAGTTTCTTATATGCATTTTTTTAGTTTGGCAGTTTTGAAATGTACACTAACTCCACTAACTCTCATCAATGACTTATGAATTAATCATTGAGCCTGCTGTCCCAAAGAGAACTCCAATTAGCAGGTCAGAGAAAATGATCAATTCCAAACTTTTTTTTTTCCATTTTAAAGACGTTATCAGCTTAATAAAGACACTTCTGGAAGATATACTGAAATACATGATTTGAGAAGGCTTAATTGCATTTTTAATCATTTTGAACAATCTTAACTTAAGCATTTATTAACTCATTAATTTTCAATATTCCTATCATTTTTATGCAGTCATCTTTATTTTTAATAAAGTAGAGTGAGAGTTTAATTTTTAAATTGACTTAACTTTTCATCTGAATTTCTAGTTTTTTCATTCAGTAACCAAGTAAGTATCATTGCTTTTTACCTTTCCAAATCCTCTAAAAAACTAACTTGTTCCTTGAAAAGCAGTTTAGCTATTTCACATGTTCAAGATTTTGATAACAAATCTTCCTTAATTGTTTAGTATGCAAAAAGGAAAAAATACCTTGAACATTACTGTTGTTATAAATAATACTCCATCAATAAAATATTTAAACAAACCTAATGGCTATTTGAATCATACATGGAGGATTACAATTTTTCCTTCCATGTACAACTAAGTCTCAAAAAAGAAAACATTTCATTTAATGCAGAAGGGAAAGGAAGAGGAAGTTGTCACTTTTAGTTTTGCTATAGGTAAGTCCATAACAACCTAAGCTACAAAACTGCATTGTAGTCAATTTGATGATGAAGCAATTCATTATTAATGAAGCATTCATCAAAAAATTAAAAAAACGAGTTGTTTTTAAAAAGGCATGTATAGATTATTACAGATATTGTATCTTTAGCAGACAGATGGCATTCTCTCAAGATGAATGGAGTAATTGGGCTAATATTTCTGTCATACATAAGTTTGTGTGCGTGCGTGCGTGTGTGTGTGTGTGTGTGTGTGTGTGTCTGTTTAAACAACCTTCCAAAGCAACACAAAAGACAAGACATACATGTTCCTCTGGGAATGAAATCTCCTTTAACATTACAGGTACACAAAAGAAAATGCACACTTGGTAAAACAGTTGATCAATTGTGGAGTGTTCCCAGGGGCCAGTATCTCACAGAGTACCCAATCATCACACTTCAAATAAATTGAAAAGCACTTTAGCCTTTGCCACATTCACTAACATTGACGAACATGCATAGTTTCATCTAGGTTAATTCTAAGTCTTTCCATAGGAAAGGCTATAATTAGATAAAGGGTATCAAAATCACTTCCCAAATGCAGCAAAAAATAAAATATAAAATAAAATAAAAAATAAATGCTGATTTGTAGCGAAGAAGCTCTTAGAACATTACACTCATCACCATTTACTTCCAAACTGATTTCCTTTTCCTCTGCAAAGTGAAAATATCCCTGTTGACCGCTCTACACTTTACGGTTTCTCCATCAATGATCCTAACAGGTCACATCACCACTGCCATTACATCTCGTAGCTTTGGTCTTCCCCAAATTAAGACGTAGAGAAGGAGCACTGCTGCCCGCCCCAAGAATGGGCTCCGTCCGCCCGAGCTCCGAAGCGAGCATCTTCAGGGGGACAGTTTCGGCGAAGGAGACAGGCGTCCCTCCCCAACTTCACTCCCCTAACCAAGCCGCGGGTGAGACAGGCGGCCAGTGATTTGTGCCCATCTGTGAGAGCAAGTCCTACCTTCCGCCAAAAGGCGCGATGCATGCACAAAAGATGGATCCAGGCTATCTTTCTCTGCCATCAGCTCAGGCAAATATTTCTCCTCTTCCATAGCGCGGACTTCGGACCGTCCCCGGGCGAAGCGCAAGGTTCCGCTCGCTCGGACGCAGGGTCGCCGGGCAGCGCCTTGCTCCCGCGCTGCTCCGCCTTCGCCGCGGCGCGGGGATCTCCGCGCGTCCTCACTGGCCCATGCACCGAGTGGCTGCGACTCCCGCCGTCGGGCTGAGCGGCCCCGCGCCCACACCTGCCCGTCCCTTCCGTCGTCCCTGGCTCGCGCCGAGCCCCGGCTCACACCAGCGGCCTTAACTGGAGAGGCGGGAACAGGGAGCGCCCCACCTCCGCCAACCATTCATTGGTGGCGGCGCATCGAGAGGCTGGGCCCCCGCGAAAGCTGCGGACTCTCATTGGGCCGCGCGGCACGTCGGATCGCCTGACTGGCAGGAGGCAGCTGCAGAGGGGAGGGGAGCGCAGAAGGTGCAGAAGCTTTCTTCTTGCAGCCCAAGCTTTCCCTGGTTATTAGGCATGCCCAGTTGTGTGGAGCACTCCGTCTTCGGCTGAGGTGCGGTGAAAGGAGAGAGCGGGAAAAACACCCGTTTAGCAGAGAAGCTCGGGTCCAAGACAGCAAGGGAGATGAAGATGAAGACTGAGCGGCTGAGGGAATGAGAAAGCACCAGGGAAAGTATCAGGTAGACGGGACTTCACCTGCGTCCCTAAGGTACAGGTGTCCCCCTCTCCATCGTGCAGCTCAGACGCACTCCAGTGTGCAAGAATCAGCAGCGCACCGGGTCTGGAAATATCATGAAGACTGCTTGTGATCGGCGGCTGATATTTCCAATGAGCCTGACCTACATCTCGGAGACGCAGCAGGATGTTCATTGATAAACAAAGCGGCTCTGGGGCGATATTGTACAGCAACATGCTTCCAGTGTACAATCATTAGCGTATTGACTTAGTCCTGGTTTCCTTCCCATCCATCCCGCCTCCCCTAATCCCTATCTATAGGAAAGGTTCTGGGAGGGGCCTGAATTTTAAAACTAAAAAAGCGATATAATCAGTTAACTAGAGTTTGTGAAGGAATTGGGAAAACAGTGGAAGAAGGAAGAGTCCAGAAAATAGGTAACCACGGTTGCTCTAATTTCCCCCTTTCTCCTTATTTTAGATGTGACAGTGCGTTTCACCAGGTGCTGTGGCTGAGCTACTTTGTATCTATCCCACCTCTATTTAAAGGAGAGTTAAACCCTGCAGGTATCACCAACACTGGAAGCAGTGCCCATCCGTAATAATGGAGCCTGAAAATGCAGCTTGCATGCTTCAAGTGTTACAAAACAATCTTTCCACCGTCTTTTTTCAGACACATTCGTTTTCCAATTTGCCTCTCCTCCACTGTTTTCAGTGTAGAAGAATGGGGGCTAATTTCCCTACAAATAAAGCATGCTAAAACTTTTCCAAGTTCTCCTACTGTATTCAAATCTTTTCATTATTTTTCAAGATAAGGTTGGGAGAATATCTTTCACTTATATAATTTTTAAAATCTCAATGTGACTTCACATCCATTATCTCACTTTGCCTTCACAGAAGCACTCTGGAAAACATGGTATGAGTATTGCTTTCTCTCTTTGTAGGTATGGAAATGAAGGCGGAGACGGAGAAGTTCAGTGACCCAGAAGTAACAAATACAATCTCCTTGGCGCCATCCATGTTCATCCCACCCAGAAGCTGAGTGTATGTTACCATGGGGCCATGGTAAGGGAATATGTGGCTAACAAATGTGATAGGACTGTTAAAAGTTCATGACATAAGCTGTGATGACTTTGTGATATCAAATTTCATGATGCTGATAATTTTGTTTTCTGACAGTAGGAAAAAACATCACATTTCTTTAGGAATTTTTTTTTTTTTTTTAATCAAGAGCTTTCCTATGTAAAAACCTAACACCTTAAAAGAGTCTGTGCTCCCAATAATGTTTTTTTCTCTAGGTGTATAAAAGTATCTTCTGATAGAGGGATGGGTGAGATGCATGAAGGTAGTCAAAAGGTACAAACTTGCAATGATAAAATAAACAAGTCCTGGGATGTAATGTATAGCCTGATGACTGTAGTTAATAATGCTGTATTATATATTTAAAAGTTACTAAGGGATAGATCTTAAAAATTCTCATTGCAAGAAAAAAAAATGTTCAAAGCTTATAACTAGTTCATGCTAAAGTTGAGATTAAAATTAGAGTCCACTCAGCACCATTTAGCTCAGACTGCACTGCTTTAGCCTACCTTTTTGTACATTAAATATTTAGCTTATTTATGTATATATGTATTCAATAAGTGTTTATTGAATATCAAAAGGAGCTAGCCTATCAGAAAGATTATTTTCTAATGGGGAAAGAAAAATAAAACTAAATGCACAAGAGAACTGGTAATTGCTAATTGCTGACTGCAGTAAAGCCCAAGAGGGGACCAAGCAAGGAGTTAAAAAATATAATGCAAGGAAAGACCTTTTTTTTTTTTTTTTTGCAAGGTAGACTTGCAGTCTTGCTAAGGAGTTGACATTTAATGAAAAACCTAATGGAAAAGAAGAATCTATCTGTGTAAAATGAACAGAGCAAAGCATTCCAGGCAGATGAATTTGCCCATGCAAAAGCCATGTGACTAAAAAGAATTTGCCTATCCTCAGAACTGACTGGAGTCTATGTGACTGCAATGTTCTGGGTGAGAAAAGAAAAATATTAAAGGTGAGGGATGGAAGGGGACAAAATACCTAAGATTTGATGGTTGGAAAATAACTCAGATTTAATTTTAAGTGTTAGGGGGACCACAAAGGATTGTCATCACTCTGTATGTATGTGCTTCTCAAATGATCTCTTCTGGTTCATATTTTCAAAGAAGTTAAAATGTAGAATTAAGGATATGTGTAGAGAGTACTTGTCATTTTAGATGAGTGTGGCTAGGATGTTTCATAGTTGAAGGAAGTTGTGCATTCTGCACCTGGTTTGCTACAGAGACATGAAGGGAAACGTGCCACCAATCTTCAGAGAGGTAGCCAGGAACTACTATAGCAACGGAAGGTAGATAAGATGCTAACCACAGCTAATAAATTGTAAATATTTTGGAATGAATATAAATTAGAAAAATTATTGCGCAATAATTACAACTGCATCTTGCATTGTAGCATGTCAAGAGATTAAAAGCCTATGACGTTGAGAGGGACATGTACAAACGTGATTTCACGAATCAGAAAGATGCAGTAACTCTTGCTATGTTCAGCAACAGCAATTACATTATTCATCGACAGGTTTTTTTTTTTTTCTTCCATGATTAAAGGTGCACTAAGAAGATAGTATGGAGATCTGTCCGAGGGCTGATTTTATTATACAATGTCTCTGGATATCCAGGTCATTATAAATATGGTAAGCTAACTTTTACTTTTAGTTATTATCAAAAAGATTTATAATTTTATTTTCCCAGGTAAACTCTCAACAAATGCCTAAAAATATATTCTAACAGAAATAAAAGTGTTAATGTAGCTTTAAAACGATTTTTTTTTTTTTTTTTTAGTGAATGCTAACCTAATCTTTAGGATCATTTGTGTATTTAGCACATGACGGACATATAAAATAACAACATACACACTACATTGACCCTTAAAAAATCAGTATGCTTCAGAATTGACTCGAAGGTACTGCCTGTTTCCAAACAGGATATGACTGAATAAAGGCAAATTTTTCAACTACCCTATGCATACACTTATCCAGCATCAGATCTATGTGTTTTAAATAAATGACTCTATGTCACTGTGTATTCTCCATTTATTTCGCATATAAATATTTTATAGATATAATTATTTAGTGGATATTCTCAGAGTAACATTATTAATGCAAAAATTGAATAAACATAAATGTAAATAAATTGAGATCCTTCTATAGATGATTGTGGAATAGAATATTATGTCCCAATACATGAATAAATTACAACTACTGATAAGCCCTCTTCTTCTGATGGTGTAAATAACTTAACCAAAATTACCATTGAATTGATTTGTGTATCTTAGAAAATATATATCCCATTTTCAATATGAGTTCTAGTCCTGACAAAAACATTTTAAGATATTTCATTTACTGTACTATTATTTCAATGATAGTATATTATGGAAAATTTTGCACCAACTAAATTTGGTTTTGAAGGATGATCAAGGTATGTGCTGTAGAATATGTCCTGCAGTTATGTACAAACTGTGTATTCAATACTTTCACAAACCCTTATAAGAAAGGCCAAGTTAAAGGGCATTTACTCAGGCTTATTTTTGCAGACTAACAAAAAGTGCCCAAATGGTATTATTAAATAAAACACACAATTTTTATTTCAGAGTTCTCATCAACTTTAGGGATACCTCACCAGCCTAACTACTTACTCCAAGGATTTAGTAGAAGACACAAACAATAAGAATCATGGGTTAATAAAATTATAGTAGCTCAATAATTTATGTAATGATAATGGAGACTTAAGGCATTAGTATTTACTAAAGTTTCTAATGTGTTGGTGCCTAGGATAGAGTATAATAAAGGCCCAAAATATTTACTGACATATTTTCACCTAGTGAAGACTCTGGCAGAGCCCACTAATAAAAGGTGCTGGTTTAATATTTCTATTTATTTTAGTTTCACTAACTAGATAATTGAAATCAGTTCCAGTTTCCTTTTTCACTTCCATGATATATTTTAGGGTTTCCAGGAAGGAAGAAGGGAATTGAGACTTGTCTGTGAAATAACCAATAGCAGAAGTAGCATGTGCCATGAGAAATCTCATATGTAATGCTTTATGAGCTAGAATGTATACTATATGCTAATATGCCACAGCACAAAATGAAAATTCACCACTCAAAGCTGGTCTATGTATATACAGGGGAAAAGTGTTTTCTGATTGGGAAGCTTTCAAATTAGCATATTGGATTTAAGCTGACACAAATGTATAACTAAAGGACAGCAGAAAAGAGAGAACAGAAGTGATATATGTTGAGAGCCTACTCTTGTGTTTGGAATACTGCTTTTTTGAATCCTCACAAGTATAAGGAGGGAAGGCCAAGAACTGCAAAAGACCCCAAATATCCAAACCAATATTGAAAAAGAAATAGAGAGTTGGAGGACTCACATTTCTTGGTTTCAAAACTTACTACAAAGCTACAGTAATCATAAAAGTGTCTACTTGCATAAGTATTGACAGATAATGGAATACAGATAATGAAATAGAATTGAGAATCCATAGGAAAGTTATATATTTAAGGCCAAGTGATTTTCAAAAAAGATGCCAAGACCATTCAAAGAGGAAAGAATAGTCTCTTCAGCAAATGGTGCTGGGACAATTGTATATCTAAATGCAAAAGAATGAAGGTGGACCCCATCTCACACTATATACAAAAATTACCCTAAAATGGATCAACAGCCTAAGTATAAGATGTAAAGCTATAAAACCCTTAGAAGAAAACATAGAGGTAAATCCTCATGAGCTTGGATTGGCAGTGGAGTCTTAGATATGACACCAAAAACACATGCAACAAAAGAAAAAATAGATGAATTGCACTTCATCCAAATTAAAAACTTTTGTGCATCAAAGTACATTTGACTATCCAAAAATGAAAAGACAATTTATAGAATGAGAGGAAATATTTACAAATAATATCTAATAAAGGCCTTGTATCCAGAATATATAAAGAACTCTCACAACTCATCAACAAAAAGACAACCCAATTTAGAATATTGGCAAAGGACTTGAATAAACATTTCTCCAAAGAAGATACACAAATGGCCAACAAGCATATGAAAAGATGCTCAACTGCATTGATCATCAGAAAAATGAAAATCAAAATTACAGTAAGTACAACATCATACCCACTACAATGATTACTATTTCAAAAAAAAGGAAAATAATGTTTTCGCAATGATATGAAGAAACTGGAATTCTCATACATTGCTGATGGGAGCATAAAATGGTTCAGTAGTTTGATAACTTCTCAAAATTTAAGCATAAAATTATCATATAACCCAACAATTCCACTCCTAAGGGTATATGCAAAGGAATAGAAAACTGGTACTCCAACAAATACATATACTCATACATTTATTGAAGCATCATTCACAAAAGTCATAAGATGGAAACAGCCCAAATTCATCATTCATTGGATGGATTAACAAAATGTGATATATCCATACAATGGAATACAATTCAGCCACAAGAGAAATGAGGTACTGATATGTGTTACAATGCAGACAAACTGTGAAAATGTTACACTAGATAAAGATAGATGCAAAAATTCATATAGTGTATGAATCCATTTACTTGAAATAGCCAGAACAAATAAATCCATAGATTCAGAATGTAGACTGAAAGAGATGTCAGTATTTGAGGGGAGGTGGAAATGGGAGTGACTGCTTAATGGGAATGGGTTTCCTTTTGGAATGAGAAAAATGTTTTTCAACTGGATGGAAGTGGTGTTTACAACACATTGTGAATCTACTAAATGTCACTGAATTGTTCACTTTAAAACAGTTAATTTTGTTATGTGAATTTCAGCTAAACAAAATAAAAATGTAGAATATTTTTTTAAAATTTTTTAACATTTATTTATTTGGGGGGGGGAGGGGCCAAGAGAGAAGGAGACAGAAGATCCAAAGCACTCCAAGCTGACAGCAGAGAGCCTGACATAGGGCTTGAACCCACAAACTGCAAGATTATGACCTGAGCCGATGTCGGAAGCTTAACTGACTAAGCCACCCAAGCACCCCTGGAATAAATTTGTAAAAATAAGTATAGAAGCAGAAAATGCTGCTGTAAGACCTCAAGTTTGGAAATATGTAGAATGCATCTTTATTTCACTTACTGATGGAGATTCCAGGGCTAATAAATCCCCCACGTTGTTCACTTTTTTCTGGTTAAACACTGTTCTCTTTCATTCAATTCTTTTCTCAAAGTCACTACACAATGATATAGCAGAATTGGAGGTTTACTTAGTTGAAAGGGATTTATGCTTGTGTGTGTACATGTATAAAGAATAAAGAACTTAACTTCATTCATGACATCAAGCTACGCTTGCTAATTACATGAGAGGACTTGGAAAGTTTCAGGTATTTCTTAAAAAATATAATAGAAATGCAAATAGGACGGCAGCATAATCTGGTCAAATTGACCAGGGAGTTGAAATTTTAAAGGAGTGAAATCAATCTTGTGTTCATTGGGCACCAAATAACTTGAGACTTTTAGGAGCAAGCAGCATTATGGAAATGAAAAATAAATAAAATAAACAAGTCTATCAGTAATTTCCAATTTAATCTTAATTTGCTCTAAACCAAGAATAGACAAATACTTTAGGCCCATAATATTTATTAAATATTGGTTCCTTAGAAACCTAGCTCATCAAAAGCTACTTACACAGCAAATCAACCACGAAGAATTTTTTAAATAGATTTCACCGCAAATAGACATTCGGTAAATTTTGTTTGGATCTAAACTTGTTCTCCTATTTAATTAAAAGATTCTCAAAAATTTTTTGCCCTGAGTACCAATTAAGTAATCCAATTCTTCAACAAAATGTTGAAGCCTTACCGCACTCACTCACTATACACATGGGCGCATGTGTACAGACGCACACTTTATCCTTCTCGCTTGTTAATTGTAAGTTTCTTCATGCAGCTTTCTGTTGGCCTCATCTGTCCACTTTCTGGCGAGCTAAACCAAAACAATCATAATCTAACTCTGCAGGCAGAGGTCTGGGACTAGGAGTGTGATCCTGACACTTCTAAGAAGCAGACAGGAGCAGAGCCCTAAGGAAATACCAGAGACATTAACAAGCAGGAAGGCTCACCATTCTAGAGTAACTAGATTTCACTATCCATCTCTCCTGATTTGGGGAATTC
Organism: Panthera onca; assembly: GCF_046562875.1. Taxonomy (NCBI): domain Eukaryota; kingdom Metazoa; phylum Chordata; class Mammalia; order Carnivora; family Felidae; genus Panthera; species Panthera onca. Next base: position 56,138,393 of record NC_138343.1, read on the forward strand.
CCTTAGGAACAGGTAGATGAGATAAGACACATATATATTCATTTGCCCTTAAGAGAAGTATATCAATCAGGCACCTGGGTGTCTCGGTTAATCGGCCAACTTTGGTTCAGGTCATGATCTCATGGTTCATGAATTCAAGCCCCGGGTCAGGCTCTGTGCTGACAGCTCAGAGCCTGGAGCCTGCTTTGGATTCTGTGTCTCCCTCTCTCTCTGCCCCTCCCCTACTCGCACTCTGTGTTTCTCGAAAATAAGTAAATGTTTAAAAAAGAGAACTATATCAATACCAGTCATTTATGTAATTCTTACTATAAGCCAGACTTACATCAGTTTTTATATTACTTATCTACTATGCAATGAGTCAAGAATTTAGCGACTTATACGAATAAACCTTGGTTATATTACACAATTTACGAGGTTCAGGAATCTGGGGTTAATTTAACTGGGTGGTTCTGGCTTAAGATCTAATGAGGGTGCAATCAAAATTTTGCCTAATGCTGGAGTCATCTGAAGGCGTGGCTAAGATACAGCACTCATCCAACATAGCTGTTGGCCAATGGCCTCATATTACCACAGATTTAGTATCTTAAGACAACAAAAAGTCATTATCTTATAGTTTTGTAGTTCAGAAGCTTCACATGGGTCTCACTGGGTTAAAATATATGTATGCCATCAATGCTGTCTTTATACCATTTTTATGGGAGGTCTGTCTTTTCCATATTCTTTCTTTATCTTTAAAGACAGCAACAGCAGATTGCATCCTTCTCACATTGCATTACTCTGACCTCTCTACTTCCCTCTCTACTTTCGAGGACCCTGATAATTTCATTGAGCCTACTTATATTATCTAGAGTGGTCTCCCTATTTTAAGGTCAGCTGATTAACAATCTTAATTCCATCTGCAGTTGTGGGAGGCTGTATAACGCCCCCCTCAAATGCCCATGTCCTCATTCCCAGAGCTTGTGACTATGTTACCTTACATGGAAAAGGAAACTTTGCAAATGTAATTAAGTGAAGGACCTTGAAATGACAAGATTATTCTGGATTATACAGATGGGGACCTGGCATCATCACAAAATGGAGGCATGGGGGTCTGAGAAAAAAAGAGAAAGGGAGAGACAGAGACAGAGAGACAGACGTAGAGAAAGATAGGGAGGAGAGGGAAGGAAATTAATAGAGAGGGAGATAAAGGAAGGAAGAAAAAGAAGAGAAAGAGATAATGAGGAGAGCAAGAGAGAAATGTGAAGCTGTTTTTCTGAAAATGGAAGAAGAAGCCACCAGCCAAAGAATGTGGCCTCTAGAAGACTAAAAAAGACAAGGAAACAGATTTTGTTCTAGAGCCTTCAGAAACAATGCAGCCCCACAGACCCATTTTATACCTCCGACCTCCAAAACTATAAAATAATAAAGTTGTATTGTTTTGAGCTACTAAATTTGTGGTATATTGTTACAATATACTAATTCAGTGCAATCCTGACATATTCACAGGGTCGTGGGATTAGGTTGTAGACATAGATGGGAGGCCATTATTCTGCCTACCACAGCATCCATATTTTTAGGCACATGAATTTCTAAGTATACATTCCTGTAATTATAGTGGTCAATGAAGAATGGTCTTCTATTTAAATGAAAATAATTTTCATGCATGATGATGTCCATTATTTCAAAACTGTATTGACTTGCTGGTGGCAGGGTAATGGTTTTCAAAAGCTTTTTCCTTTCTTAAAATTCTCTGATAAATTCCCCATAAAAAGAAAAAATTATTTCTACAAAGCAGCCAAATGGAAATGTGACTGAGCTCAAAATATATAATATTCTCCCATGAATACTAATACATCCTTTCATTAAAAATAAAATACAGCTCAGCTAAAAGTATTGGCAGTGCACTGTTTCACCAATGTTTATGGAGTGTTCTTTGGCATAAGTTAAAAAAAAATGTACTAAAGTCTCAAAGATGCCTTGTAGAAAGTAAAATGAGAGGAAATTTTAATTTCCTACAAGGGAAACCAAAAGAACAAGTAAAACCAGATCAATGATGAAAAAAAATAGAGAAAATCCAAATGGTACACCCACATCATGTGACAGAAAATCTTTAAATAAAACTAATCAAAGTACAGGCTAGAATAGCTAAGAGCACTGAGAATAATCTAATGTTATTCAAGATAAACATTGATTTCAATTAGTTTTCTATATTCAACACTGAAGGCAAAAGTGTCATTCAGGGAAAGGCAAAACAAGATATTGCTATTGACAATTAAACACAAACCAAGTTTAAGAGATGTTTAGGATTGACAAACTTTCATAAGGTATTCAGGGACACTTAATCCAACTAGATTGATTTCTAGGGAAAATATGTGATTTTATATTCAGTAGAATCATATACATTATTGTACAGGCAAAAGGCTTTTAATGTATTTTTACATCCTTACAAACAATTACAGCAGCAGACAGGGCACTTTATAAGGCCTTCATGAATTTAATCCCTATATTTTTGTGCCTGGACTTGCAGAGAGGTCTTCAAGTCTTTATTCACCAACGTGATTGCAAAAGCTATTCAGACTATTTTCTTGGAAGGCAATGTCTAAACATGAATTAAAACTTTTGGATTCAACCTTTTTCATTTTCACCTGGAAAGCTGAATCTGGTGAAGATAGATTTTAAAACATTATTTCAAATCAGAGCATTTTAAGAACAATTCTGATTGTTTGCATATTTGAGATAAAGTCTAGCTCAATGGGTATTTGTTGAACTGAATGTATTTCTTCTGAACTGTAACTGAGACAAGAAAAATGGAAAAATGACTAATAGAAAGATGAATGCCAAACCACCAATCATTCCATAAAAATACTGGCATCCCTGGGTATTGAAAAGAATTTACATTTCCATCTCCTTTCCTTAATCCTTCCCTTCTTTCCTTCCTTTTTTCCCCTTTATAATGCTGATTGAGTGTCTACTATGTCCAGGCATTGTACACTGAGGTAAAAGAAATATGGTCCTCACTTTCATAAGGCTTTCAGACTCGTGGATAAAGTAAGCAGATAGAAATCAAACAAGAAAAAAATAGATAAGTGTCATTGGTAGTTAGTGTTATGAAGGGAAAATTTGAGTCTTCTGAGAAAGAACAGGGGGTTGACAGAAGGAGGCAGATTTGTTTGGATTATCAGGAAGATGTATCAAAAAAAGTGATATTAGGGGCACTTGGGTGGTTCAGTCAGTTGAGTGTCAGACTGCAAAGCTCATTTCATGATCTCGCAGATCGTGGGTTTGAGCCCTGCATCGGGCTCTGTGCTGACAGGAGCCTGCTTCCGATTCTGTGTCTCCCTCTCTCTCTCTTCCCCTACCCCATTCACACTCTGTCTATCTCTCTCCCTCAAAAATAAATAATTTTAAGTGATATTGAAGTAAAATGTGAAAGATAAGGAGTTATCCAGGGGAGGAATGGAGTTAGGACCCTCTAGGCAGAGAACATGGTATGTGCTAAGACCAGGCAGTGGGAGAAAGTTTAGTGTAACCTTAGATAACTGAAGGCATACGAGAAGTATACTGCAATGTTACAGTGAGAGGCAGACAAGAACCAGATAAAAATTTTAGCTGGTCACACTGATTCAAAGATATTTTACAGGACCTCTTGTAAGTAGTAGGCCATGGGATTAATTTCCGCCCAAAGTTATACAAACTTATGTATCACATGCAATTTTTTCCCTCTTTCCTTTAAACAGAAGAAACATCCTTCTCCCTTCTTTCCTCCATGTGCTCCTTGTGATGACTGGAGCTCTAGCAGTCATCATGGACCATGAGCTTGAGAATCATACCAAATGGTGAGTGGGAAGGACTTAGGTTCTCTAACAGCTTCATAGAAACATCATACCATCTCTGGATTACTTAATTCTACATTTATTTTAGGAAAGGCACACAACAAACTTTTTGAAGCAATGATTTTTGGGCGGATTTCTGTTATTGCAGCCAATACCTAATGCAGGAGACTGGTGTAATCAAATAAGAGATAGCAATAGCCTGTACTATCATGATAGTGGATATGGAGAGAAAAGGACATGTTCAAGATGTATTTTGAAGGTCGAGAACAAAGGAGTTAACAATAGACTGGATATGGCAGGGTGAGGGAAATAGAAATGTCAAAAATTAATCCAAGATAAGTGACCTGAACCACCACGAACAACCATTTGATAGATGGTGTCATCATTACTGAATGGGGACAAACTGAAGAGGCAAGACTTGAGAAGAAATAAAGACTTCACTTTGGATATATTTCAGAAATATGAAGTCCTTCCATCATATTTGTTTTAAGTCTGTGCTAAATCTATGAAGCAATGTATATATACCTTCAGAAATGAAGGTATTCACTAAATTCATCATAACATTCATAATTAATCATAATTTCACCAGAAGATCTATAACCAATGAGTTTAGGGATTCTCACTGAACCTGAGCTGTTTCTTTTTTTATTTTTTTTCCTTTATCTTACTCATAAGTAGATTAAGTTGCAGTGCAAACATGCCATTTCCTTTTGGTTGTTATGTATTCTAGAGGAAAAAAGAGAACACCCAAACAGGACCTATATTTAAACCAGAAGCTTCTCTCATTTTTCTCTAAAGGGAATACTAATGTTTTTGAAAGCTAGTGATTTACAATGTTATCTAATTCAAACCTTAGTCATAGGGCTTGTCATCATCATTTTCCAGATGGGTAACTTAGAGAAGTTAAGAAATGTCACCAAGGTTACAAAGCTGGAATAAAGCAGAACAAAAATTCAAAGCTAATCTGCCACATCCCGAGGTCTGTGTTCCTACTGCTAAAAATTGCTTCTCTCTTGCATGTTCATCCTATAAATAAAGCCAAACAGATTCCAAGATACTGTCTTCATGCTAATTAATTATAACAATGAAACTTCCTTTTGCAAATATATTTACATATTTATCCATACATATTTATGTATGTACACTCTGAACATTTTCTAATAAAGAACAATATATAAAGAGTTCAACCAGAGTAGAGCTTCTCATGAGAAACCCTATATCTCTTGGTCGCCCCTGGCATTGATTAAATTGAAGTTAAAAAAATTATAATTTAGTTCCATCTTCAGACAGTCCATTATCAAAGCATAATGCCTTTTAAATGAGTTGAAAGAAAAGCCCATAGGCAGTAAAAAGTAGTAAAATCAGGAATGATAGTCTAGTGTGTGATATTTAAATGAGAAGTAAGAGGAGTAAATAAAAGGGCACTGCCAATTCGAGCCAGGAGAAATTACAATACATCCACCGGGGAAAAGGGTGGAATACGTTTTTATGGAAAAAATAATAATTTAGTGATATGGGCAATTCTTTCCCCTAGAAAATACCCTTCTTTTCCCTTAGGAAATGTCCTTCATTTTAAAATAAAATAAAGAAAATTATCATAATTTTCTTTATCATAACAATTATTCAGTATCCAGGAGTTTAGTTATTTTACTATCCACATAGTGTAAACCATCATGCAAATTGTTTGTCCTAAGTGTTAGAATCAAAGGGAAAGGGGTTATATAAAAACACAAACTATATAATGTTTACAGTCATTGGAAACTCATATGAAAGAATTTGCACTTGATTGATAAGTAGATACAAAAGAGAAATTAATAGTGTCTTACCTCAAGGAGTTCTCTTCTCAGTGAAAGTAATATATATATAAATGGGGGTGTATGTATATGTACATGTATATGCATATATATATATATGTATGTATATATATATAACAGTATTTAAGTAAAGGCTCTCATTATAGGTATGCTATATTTTTTTTTTAATTTTTTTAATGTTTATTTATTTTTGAGAGAGACAAAGCATGAGCAGCGGAAGGGCAGAGAGACAGGAAGATACAGAATCTGAAACAGGCTCCAGGCTCTGAGCTGTCAGCACAGAGTCACATGTGGGGCTTGAATTCACGAACCGTGAGATCCTGACCTGAGTTGAAGTCAGTTGCTTAGACGACTGAGCCACCCAGGCACCCCATGTATGCTGTATTTCTAAATCAGTAAGACAAGCTTCACTGCTTACGAACTTACTTGGTATATAGAGTTCACTACTAATGGTTTGTGAGAGGAATAAACAAATATTTAATATACATATAGATTATATTTCGTTATAAGTGGTCTTCAATTTGCACTCAGTTGGCATGTTTGAACATAGTATATTGACTACCCAATCATTTTAAGCTTTAAATGAAGATTTTCCAGCTGACTACCGAACAATTAGAGCAACACTTTACCCCGTCCTCATTCGGTACTTTTCCTTCTCAGTGATGTTTCCTAACTTATTTTGGGCTTCATCAGGCCACCCTCCTTCTAGTCTATGCCCCTTTTAAATCAGGAAACTGTCCACTTTCAGTGACAGGCGATTTTTCTCTGGAGTCTTCTTTCTTTGCTGTCTCCAAATCACTTGGGCAAGTTCCTGTCTTGATTCTCTCAGGTGTTGGAATAGATAAGACCGGACAATGGCTCGCCACCTGGGGGTTCCCAAGTTACCTGCTTGAACAAAGGTTAGTATCCCTAGCCCTCTTCCGAATTTAACCCCTGGTTTGTCCAATCTTGCCCCAAAACTTCCAGATAGGCACTTTTTTTTTTTTTGGTATATTAGAAGTTACATTACTGTTTGATGTCAATTTTACATTTAAAAAGTATAGTCCTAGTAATATCTTTTTCTTAATAAAGACTTTTCTCCAACTTTCCACTTTTTCTATTAATTTATCTTATTAATAACTTTTTTTTTTCAACAGCAAGCATTTGTTTCTTAGTTCTGGAGGCCGGAAGTCTAAGATGAAGGTGCCGACAGATCTGGTATCTGATGAGATATACGTTTTTCCTAAAATAACTGTATCTTACAGAATGTATTATTTTGATCAAAACAGAAATTGCAATATTTTTTCAAATAAATAGTTAGAGCTTACTGCTATTTTAAGTGTATTTTAATGCATTGGGAAAAGAAATAAACTTTAAAAGACTTCTGTAAAAGTGAAATTAGTGTACATAAACACTACTTTTAAGTATGGTGGCAATTTAAGGCCAATAGCTATTTTAAAAATTTTTTGTACTTGTCTGGCATTTGGACATATTTTTCTTCTAGTGCCAAAAAACTGCCTAATTGAAAATATAGAAATACATTTTAAAACCTCAATGAAAAGTAATTTTTAATTTAAAATTAAGTTTGTTGGGGTTCTTCAGTGGTTCAGTCGGTTGAGCGTTCGACTTTGGCTCAGGTTATGATCTCACAGCTCATGAGTTCGAGCCCCGCATCAGGCTCTCATTAGGAGCCAGCTCAGAGCCTGGAGCCTGCTTCGGATTCTGTGTGTCTGTCTCTCTCTGCCCCTCCTCTGCTCGTGCTCTGTCGCTCTCTCTCAAAAATAAATAAACAATTAAAAAATTTAAAAAATAATAAAATTAAGTTTGTTTTGTACATAATGTGTATAGCTTTAAAGTTAAAATTTAAAACAGTGGACTGATAGTAATATTTCCTTATGTGTTAATATAGAACACAAAGAGCAGATGTTCTGGGAGGCTTCCATGTATAAACTATTTTTACTCTATGAAAGCAGAAGAAAGCTTTCTTGAAGCAGAACATTCTAGTCTCACACTGCATACCCATTCAAATAAGAAAAGATCAAATTACAGGTCAGATAAAAATTATCATTTTTCCAAAGGAAAGGTTTCTGGCATATTGGCAAACAAATTCTACTTTTTCTAGTTATACGAATGTAGGTTCAGAATAATTCTACGCGAAAATGTATTTTACCAAATGTGACACAAGAAAATTTTACAATATAAAGAGATTATGATCAGGTGAAAGAATGAAAATGATTGAAAGAATTACCTCCTGAAATCTCCAATCTGAGAGTGTTGTACAGTTGAGTTCAATTCAAATTTCTTAGCGCAGCCTTATTCATATTCCATACCATATGTTTCAGAGTAGGGAATTAAGCATTGCCATCATTTTAAGAAGTTAACATAAGTGAGCCAAAACTTAATTTTTTAACATTCCTATTCCAATTATAGATAAAAATGTAAAAATCATAAGTTAAATATAAGCAAATATGCTCATCAGTATATTAAAATAGTTTCTAGTCATCAAGTGTGATTAATTCTTGGGAATTCAAAGGTAATTTAGTAAAAGAATATAAATTTACATTTAAGGGCAGGTTTGAAGACTAACTCAGCTACTTACTGGACATTTAACTCTGTCAAGTTAATGAAAGTTGCCATCCCTCACTTTCCTTATTCATAACACAGGGCTAATGTTATGTATCTCAGACAGGTGTTGTGTAGGTTTAGGTTGGTTAATACTGTTAAACATTTAAGATAATGTCTGGAAAATTGTAAGAGTTCAATATTTGTTAGGTAGTAGTAGTAGTAGTAGTAATTAAGTTAATATACTTATTAGATAAAGGATTAATAACAATTTAACACAGTATATCAGTAGAAAGAAATAAACATAAATATAAACTGAAAAGGCACTCCATAAAAAATGCAACACCTATTACAGCAAACTAAAAACCAATAGGAAGATGAATTAATTTACTTAGGTTGAGAGAGTATATAAGGCTTAAACTCATGATTTATATAATATTATAATATTATAGACATTCTTATTTATTCCAACATCCTCACTCACCTACTTCCCCTGCTCATAGAACACTACATTAAATAGCTATGTACAGGTAGAAGAATGGAAGATTTTGAGGGAGAATTTAGAAATCAGGCACATCACTTTTGTGCACATTCCTTTGACCCCGGGACTCAGCCACCTGGTCCCACCTAATAATAGGCAGAATGATAAATGTAGTGTGACAAAGAGAAAAATATGATAATATTGGTGAGCTCACATAATGTTGTGAGCACTGCCACACACCTACTAATGCAAATGTTGGGATGTTTTCAATATCTTAATAATATAAACAGGATAAGTTATGTCATTTTTCATGTATATGAACCCATCTCTAAGATAACCTTTTTACAAGCAGAGCATAAATATTTAAAATATTGAGAGATATTTCCAAATTAGCCTCCTTTTTTTTTTTCTAAATAAAGATTTTTTTTTCACAGAGAAGTTAAGGTCACAGTAAAATTAAGAGGATAGTATAGAGATTTCCCATATGCCCCATGGCCCCACACATTCATAACCTATCCCATTACCATCATCCCACCAGAGTGGTACATAAATTAAAGGATAAACATACATTGATGCATCATTATTACCCAAAGCACATAATTATCATTATGGGTTCACTCTTGGTGTTGCATATTCCATGGGTTTCGACAGATGTGCAATGACATGTATCCATTATTATGCTATCATAGAGAATCATAGAGACTCTATGCTATCATAGAGAGTTTTTCACTGCCCTAAAAATCCTCTGTGCCCTGCTTATTCATCACCCTCACCCAACTCTTAGCAACCACTGATCTTTTTACTGTCTTCACAGTTTTGCCTTTTCCAGAATGCCATATAGTTGGAATACTACAGTATGGTGCCTTTTCAGACTGGCTTCTTTAACTTAATAATATGCACTTAAGCTTCCTTCATGTCTTTTCATAGCTTGATAGCTCATTTCTTTTTAGTGATGAATAATATTTCATCAGGTGAATGTACCACTGTTTACTTATCCATTCACCTACTGAAAGACATCTTGGTGGCTTTTAAGTTTCAGCAGTTATGAACAAAGCTGTTATAAACATCTGTATGCAGGTTTTTGTATGGACATGTTTTCAACCCTTATGAGTAAATACCACGGAGCATGACTGCTGGATCATATGTAAGAGTGTGTTTAGTTTTCTAAGAAACCACTAAATTGTCTTCCAAAGTGGCTGTACCATTTTGCATTTCCACCAGCAATGAGTGAGAATTCCTGTTATTCCACATTCTCGCCAGCATTTGGTGTTGTCAGTGTTCTGGATTTGTGTCCTGATTCTGTTCTGGTAAGTGTCCGTCCATTCCTTTTTTACTAATTTATGCTGCCATCAGTAATGTATCAAGTCCCTGTTTCTTCAGACTTTCATAAAGATAGTGTGTTGTCAGACTTTTGGATTTTTGCTAATTTGATCATAGATGAAACATATTAGCAGTGTTATTTGAATTTGTGTTTATTTTATTAGGAAAGAGATTGAGTATCTCAATATTTATGAGGCATTTTTATTTCCTTCTTTATGAACTCTGCTCATGTCATTGGTGATGACAAAAAGATTTTGGTGGTGTTTTTTAAAATATTCATAGGTACAGTTTATGTATTTTAAAAATACCCACTATATTAGGAAATGCAAACACATTCCCAGTTGTTAGTGGTTGCTTTATATCTTAACCATTTATTGGTGTCCAATCTATATAGAAAAAAGATTACAAATCTTAGCATATAGGTAAGTTTTCACAGACTTAACACACATGTAAAACCAATATATAGGGCAAGAAACAGAACTGTAGAGAAATCTCAAGAGAATCCCTTGTTATTCACCCTCCTGTTCTCTACTCAGTTTCCAAAGATAACCATTATTCTGTTTTCTAATATTATAGAGTAGTATGCAAGTTTTAAATATTTATGAAATTTAGGTCAAATTATATGTAATTTTTGTATCTTGCCTCTTATGTTTGTGATATTATATTTGTGATATTATTTATAATATTGTTTTTAAAATTCCTCCATGTTATTTGGGGTAGCAATTCATTATAATTGCATAACAATCATTATTATTACTATATAATATTGCATTATTTAAATTACACCATATTTACTTACCCATTTTGTTCTTGATGGACATTTGGGGAGTTGAGCTTGGGGCTGTTAAAAATAGTCTTTTGGTGAACATATGTACCAGTCCACCCAGGGACCTGGGAATAGACACATCCATCCATGTGTCCAGAGTCGGGTCTACAGAATTCAGCCTTTTATTTTTAAAATTATTTTTGTTAATGTTTATTTTATTTTTGAGAAAGAGAGACAGGGTGTGAATGGGGGAGGGACAGAGAGAGAGGGAGACACAGAACCTGAAACATGCTCCAGGCTCTGAGCTGTCAGCACAGAGCCCAACGTGGGGCTTGAACCCAAAAATGCAAGATTATGATCAAGCTGAAGTCGGACACTCAACCCACTGAGCCACCCAGGTGCCCCCAGAATTCAGTCTTGGCTGTGGAAACTGAAAGAGCCCTAGGGCTTTTTTCTAGCCCCTCTCATCCATGGCCCAGGGCCAGTTCTACATACCAAGGGAACAAAATATATAAGAAACTCATACAACTCAGTAGTAAAAACAAACAATCCAATTAAAAAATGGGCAGAGGATCCGAACAGACATTTTTCCAAAGAAGACATACATACAGCCAATAGGTACATGAAAAAAAATGCTTAGCATCATTAATCATCAGGATAATGCAAATGAAAATCACAATTAGATATCACTTCATACTTATGAGATTGGCTATCATCACAGAAACAAGAAATAACAAGTGTGGGCAAAGATGTGGAGAAAAGAGAACCCTCATGCAGTGGTAGTGGGATATAAATTTACACTGTTACAGTGGAAAACAATATGAAGTCTCCCCTCATATTAAAAGTAGAACTACCATATGATCCAGCAATCCTATTTCTGGGTATGTATCCAAAGGCAATAAAATCTCTATCTTGAAAAGATATTCTTCAAGATATTAGCAGTTCATTGCAGTATTAGCCAAGACATGGAAACAATGTCTTGTTAAATATAAAGTATATTTAAAATATAGATTTTAAAAATACATAATGGAATATTATTCAGCCATGAGAAATAAGGACATCCTGCCATTTGGGACAACATGGATGAGCCTTGAGGACATTACGCCAAGTTAAATCAGTTAGAGAAAGACAAATATTGTATGATTGCACTTATGTGTAGAATCTAAAATAAGCCAAACTCATAGAAAAGGAGACTATAGTGGTGCTTGCCAGGGGCTGGCAGAGGGGAAAATGGGAATGGGGAAATGTTGGCCAAAGAACAAACAACCAGTTATAAGATGAATAAGTTCTGGGGGGGGGGGGGGTCTAATGTAAAACACGTGACTATAATTAACAATACTGTATTATACACTACTTGAAAGTTACTAAAAGAGTAAATCTTAAGTGTTCTCACCACACACACAGAAAAGAAAGTAAATATGTGAGGTGATGGATGTGTGAACTAATGCTGTTGTGGAGTTTAAATAAAAACTTGGAACTACTGGTGTTGTGGTAATCATTTTGCATTATATACATGTGTCAAATCATCACATTGTATGGCTTAAACTTACACAATGTCGTATGTCATTTATATCCCAATAAAGCTAGGAAAAATAAAAAAATGAAAGCATAGTCTGAATCAATCCAATTCTGTGAAATTTGTTTAAGCTTTCCTTATCGCTTAGCTTAAGATTTTTTGGTGAGAGTCTAGGTATTCTTACAAAATCTGTGAATTCTCATTGTTGCTTTCAGTGTTCTAAAGATATTAATTATGCCAAATTTTTTCAAATCATTTGTATTTCTTACTTTTTTAAAATCAGTTTGTTATATTAGCTCTTGAGAGAATTCTCATTGATTGCAGATAACTACATTTATATTTCTAATTCTAGTTTGTTTTTCCTTTATATGTTTTGAATTTTATATTATGAAATTTATTGTAAGAATATAAATTTAGGATTATTACATCTTCCTGATTGATTGATGTTTTCCTATCACACATTTCAATGTTTTTGTGTGGAGCAATTTTTTTTCTAACTGAAAAATTCCATTGGTTTCTTTTTTTTTAATTAATTAATTTATTTTGAGAGAGAAAAAGAAAGAGCATGAGCAGGGGAGAGGCAGAAAGAGAGGGAGAGAAAGAGAATCCCAAGCAGGCTCCACACTCTCAGCATGGGACCTGATGTGGGGCTTGAACTCATGAACCATGAGATCATGACCTGAGCTGACGAAGGGTCAGACACTTACTGACTATGCCAACCAGACACCCTCCATTAGTTTCTTTTAATGCAAATCTTCTGTATATGTTTATTTGAAACTATTCACTGTTTTTCTTCTTAAAAGATATTTCAGTGAATGTGGTACTAAACAGTGGCAGGGTTTCTTTTCCCCAGAACTTTAAATATGTCATTTCAATGTTTTTGTTGTTATTGCTTTAAATAAACATTATTGAAATAAAAATTATATGAAGAAAATTCACTCATTTTGAATATACAGTTTGATGAGTTTATTGTGTTTTCTAAAATGTTATATACATCAAATTATACATTACAAAATTCATTATATTTGGTGAACAGATTTTTTGAGGTTCATTCATATGGTTGGAAATATCACTAGTTTATTCCTTTTCTTATTTATTTTTATTTTTTGAAAGACAGAGAAGCACATGTGAGTTGGGGAGGGGCGGAGAGAGAGGGGGAGAGAGGATCCAAAACAGGCTCTACACTGACAACAGAGAGCCCGATGCAGTCCTCGAACTCACAAACCGGGAGATCATGACCTGAGCCAAAGTCAGATGCTTAACTGAGCCACCCAGGCACCCCAATTTATTCCTTTTTTGTTCTTTTCCATTACCTGCAAGTTTATTACTCATCCACCTGTTGTTTGACACTTATGTTGTTTTCAATATTTTATTATGAATAAAGCTGGTATGAGATCCATAGACAAGTCTTAATATTGGCATATATCTTGATTTCTATAGGGTATATTCCTTTGAGAAGAATTTCACAGAAATATGATAAGTAAGTATTTGATTTTGTAAGAAAATGGCAAAGTATTTTATAAAGTGGTTTGTACAATTTTACATTCCCTCCAGCTATGTGTATGAGCGCTAGCTGCTGTAATTTCTTGCCAACATTAGATACTGCCACTTTTTACTATTAGCCATTCTAATGAAAGAGTAGCAGTATCTTATGCATTTAAACTTATGTTAACTGATTACAAGTGATGTTGAACTTCTTTATAAATTTACTCACTATTTGTGTACTTTCATCTGTAAAGTGTATGTTCAAAGTTTTTGTTCATTTTTATTGATTTTGAAGCTTTATTTTTCTAAATGTTAAAAACTATAAATCCTACTAAACAATGCTTTAGCTGAATCTTACTGAATAGTATCATGGCAAATTTTATATGTTGTCATTTTCATTTCATTTCAATTATTTGTAATTTCCTTCAAAATTCTTCTATTCATGATTAAACAGAAGTGTGTTGTTTATGTTCCAAATATTTAAAGATTGTTAGGAATTTTTTTTGCTATTCATTTTTAATTTTAGTTCATTGTTATAGAGCACATAGTATAAAGTAAATCATGTTAAACTTACTGAAACACATTTGATTTCTAATTATGAGGTCTGTCTCTGTTAATGTTCCTGAGTTTTTGTGTGGAATATGATGTATGTATATGTGACATTGGAGATAGATGATAGATAGGTAGATAGATAGATAGATCATCATATCTATCATGTACATATGATATACATAAGATGTGGTAAGTGGTTATATACATGATAGGTAGATAATGTGAAGAAAAGTGTGGTACATATATGTATTTTAAGACACTTAACTTATACTTTTTAAGTTATATACTTTTTAAGATACTTTAAGATACTTTTTCTTCTATTAGTAGTTGATGGAATAGAGGTGAAATTGTGGAGTTCTATTATTTAATTTCTATAAATTTTCTTTGAAGCTCGGTTGTTAGATGCATACACATTTAGGATTTTTATAGTTTATTGATAAATTGATTCCTTTATAATCATGAAATAATTTTTTTATCTCCATAATATTTTTGATCTTCTATAATATTGCTATAGATTTAAAAAATTATTTTAATCTTTATTCATCTTTGAGAGACAGAGAGAGACAGAGCATAAGCAGGGGAGGGGCAGGGAGACAGGGAGACACAGAATCTGAAGAAGGCTCCAGGCTCTGAGAGCTCAGCACAGAGCCCCACGTGGGTCTCGAACCCATGAACCGTGAGTTCTGAGATCATGACCTGAGCGGAAGTTGGACGCTCAACCGACTGAGCCACCCAGGCGCCCCTACATTTTTTATAATTGATGTTTTAATAGTTTATCTTTTACCAAACTTTCACTTTTAGCATTTTTTTTAATTGAAAGCTTGGTTACTTATAGACAGCATAAAGTTGGGTCTTATGACTTTGTTCTCTCTGAGAAACTCTTTCAATTGGAATAATTACACTAGATTTAATAAAATAATAAATATATATGGGTTTATATCTATTTAGTTCTTTTTGTTTTTCCATATTCCTTTTTTCCCCTTTTCCTGCCTTTTTTTCTTCTATAATTTATTAGGCAGTTCTGGGACCATTGCTCAGTCTAGGAATACCTATTTTGAATTACTGGGGTGACAATTCCCGAGTAGTCTACCCTGTATCCTGTAAATTATTAGGTTGTGTTTTATTTTGTTTTGTTTTGTTTTTTCAGTCCCGTTGGTTGAAACAGGCACTATTCCTGGCTCTCCCAGATGCTGGACACTGTTCCCTTTAATACTTCCAGATTGTTCTTTCCCCAGGCCCTGGGTAGTTTCCACGCACATATGAGCGAATCAGTTTTTTGTTGAACACTTGAGGGAGATCCTTTGCAGGGAACTCTCTGGAGCTCTTTCTGTGTGCAGCTCTCTCCTTTTTGGTACTTTGTCCTGTGAAGTCAAGTTCCCTTGATGTCTCTTCACTGTCACCTCCATCTCCAGCTGGGTGCTTTCTCTGTACCTTGGCTTAGAGGTTTCCCCTCAGCAGTCAAAGCGATGGAGTAACCAGAGCTCACCTTTTTTGTTTTCTATTTCTCAGAGATCATTGTCCATTATTATCTGATGTCCACTATTATTTTTATTTTTTCAGAAGATATATATATATATATCTATATATATCTATGTATATATACATAGATACACACACACACACACACACACACATATATATATATATATATATATATATATATATATATACACACACAAAGCAAATTTCTACAATTACAATTTTAAAATAAAAGTGAAACATATCTGTTTCAGTCTGGATCCCAAACAGAAGTGAATATCCAACCAATTAGAAAAATGTAAAGAATGTTTATATTTAGAAGGGTTATTTATGGAGATTTGGTTGTGCCCAGGGAGGCCATAATAAATAGTATTACAATCCTAGGCTAATAGCAGCAAGATTATTGCTAACTCTGGTGCTTTTGGGCCTAGGACATAAGGTGTTTACTAGAACTCAGAAGCAGAGAATAAAGTAAAGAAAACTTCCTTGAGAAAATGCATGACTTAAGGTAAAACTGAAGGGAGGAACCAGAGAGAGATACTGACCTCACTCTCTTCCATCCTTTCTTCTGTCTGTGGGCTTAATCTAAATCACAAGCCAAAAGGCAAGAGGAAATATAGAATAGTTTACATAGGTCAGCTTCTTAGAGCACAGAGAAAGGTGTATTTGCAAAGGAAATGGAAGAAATCCAGCACATATCCTTTTGGGCATACCTCTATCCATGCAGTTGTGTAAAGCCTGGGAATCATGTTTCATTCTCTCATGTGCCCCACCTCCGCATTCCAATAGGCCACCAATTGTGTAGATTCTACTTTTTAATATGTTACATATTTATTGCTTCCTCTCCAACTTACTATTGCCAATGTTTTAACTAATGTTGTCACCATGTTTCCATGCACTTTGCCATAACCTCTTACTTGTCTGACCTCCCACTTTTAGTCCCTCCTCTTCAGTCTATCCATTCTTTAGAAATAATGGGATTGTCTTTTCTTTCTTTTTAATTCAAATAGAATCACACCATTTCACACCTTTATATTTTCCAGTTGTTCAAATGTTTCAGTGGGGATTTCAAAATAATCCATGTTCTGGCTTCTACCATTGTTGCCATCTTAAGCAAGAGTAAGTCATGATAAAATACAAAATGTAAAACTGGTTGTTTTCATAAATTTCTCTTGACAACTCCTATTGTCCGAATCCTTCAAATGTCATCACTCTCTCATTATAGCTGTTACTAGGTTATCTTTTTTCCACAGTGCTGACCTAGCTTCCTATCTCAACTAATTGATGCCTCTTTAGCACTCATTAAACTAAGAATTACTTCTATTAATCTTTGTATTATTTCTCGTAATAAAAGACTGGTTTTTATGTAGGGCATACCTTGTATCAACTTCAGATGTGAATTAGTTACTCATTCTTAAAGTATTCAGGATCAATACTTAATTCACTTTATCGCTTAGTGAGCTATCAATTAATTCAGTTTTTAATCCAGTTTTTATTTTATGTGCTCAATGAAACACTTTATATAGTGTGTTAACATTTTAAAATCTTGGTCACAGAGAATCTATTTGAGTCATTTTTTATTTCAAATAAATACACGGACATATTGTTCAAATGACACTTCATTTATCTAAATCAGTCTACAATTGTAGAAGTTGTTTGCTGTGTTTAGAAGGGAATGTATAATTTGGTGAACAATAATGATAAAATTTGATGTGCACTTACAAGTCTCAGCTTCTCATTATAGTTCCTTCTTCACTAAAATTTTATCCCTTACAACATTACTCTTCTCTTTATATTACATTCCCTCAAAAGTTTAATCATTTCCGAAATGTCTGCATCTTCATCTGATTCCACCACTTATTAGCTTGTGACCTTGGACATGCTTCTTTTGGGATGTTTCCTCATCTGTGAAATGTGAATAATCACTTCTACTTTAGGGCAATTTTGTGAGGAATAACTAAGTTAATGCATTAAAAGCTTAGAGCAGTGTTTGGAGTATTGGAAGAAATCTACAAGTGTTATTGTTGTTGTGAAATCAGATAGAAATGCTTAGTCTGTCTCCTGTCTAAGGCCAATCAGTTAACCTGATTTGCACTATTGCTCCCCATCAATTCACATCTCATTGAAGACTTCACTCTCTCAATTATCTTATTTTTCCTGGATCTTCCATTTCTCCCTGTCATTTGCTCTTTCTTATCAGCATTTAGACATCTTTAAATATTTGTTTGACTGTAAACATGCCACTCAAACATGTTCTGTGAGGACAAGTTCTTGTGCTCATTTCTTTTTTTATCACAATATCTCAGTGCCTGATATGTAGTTGCACTCAATAAATATTAAATAAATAAAGGAATTGAAAAATCACAAATTAGTCATTTGAGGGCCTGAATGCTTTAGCTATTGACCTATGTCTCACCCATGTTTCACAGACCAACATCTATGAACACCTACATCTATTTTCATTTCCCACTCATTTCTTATTCCTCAGCAAGCTGATCTCCACTTCCTGCATTTTACTTAAGTGGTTCTTATCAATTAAGTTAAAATATATGTTGTATCAGGGGCACCTGGATGGCTGAGTCAATAGAGCATGTGACTCTTGATCTTGGGGTAATGAGTTTTAACTCCACATTGGATGTGTAGAGATTACTTGGACGTATTTGCACCTAACATATGCCATGGAAACATTGGTTATTCATTTTGCTCTTAGCTTCCAAATCAAGTAAGACAAGTTCATCTTTTCTAGGAAGTTAAGTTTTAAAAATTATTTTGAGCTATTTGAATTATCTTCCTAACAAATATACTTACTTCATTTTAAGTAGCTGCACTTGAATATTCACATGTATGTTCTTAGAAAAAAGTATCATTTTATTACTTTATCCTCCCATCTGTAATTTGGCATTTAATATGCATATGTATATGCATATCTTATGTTTAATTAAAATATATAATTTAATTATATTATATATTTAATTAATGTATCTATAAAATATATATACCTTACTTCTATAAAATATATTTCATAGAACTAACGTATACATAGTACTACAACTGACTCTTTGTAATGCACACACACAAAAATTACATTACTTATTCAAAATTTGTATTCAAAATTAACTGTATATATTTTTTATAGTGTTGTATGATAACTTAATGTTTTTTAATTATTCCAACATCTAAGCATTATGGATAAAGTAAAATCATGCTCACTATGTTCACTAGCTGGGTCTCATTGCCGCAGATGAGAAATTTCATCCATTTTTGTTGGATTCTTATCTCCTTCCCTGTAGTAGATGATATGGTAAGCCTATTCCTTTCTTTTTTCAGTCATCAATTTGCTCTTTCTTCTTTAACCCTAGAAGACGATGGCTTTGTTGGCAATTTATTTATAAAATTGAGCCATCCAGTGTGAATCTCACATATTTCTGTTTTTCCCTCAAAATGTCTTGGCCCTACACTCTTTGTACTGCTATACAACATCCTGGTAAATTCACCCATTAATTCAACTTTTCCTCAGTCTATAACTGACATTGCCCCAAACTCTACTGGGATATGACTGCATTCTTGACCTATCCCTCTCTGCTTTGGAGTTCATATGTGACTAATGACTTCATCATCCTTTAAATGTTCCTATTTCCCTTGGCCCTGATGTTCTTCACCGCTTCTCAGTTATTTCTCACATCAAACACCTTTCCTTTACCCTTCTGTCAGCTCAGTTTAATTCAGTATACAATTAATTAATCAATGTGTAAAATAAAAAATGGAAATGACTAGTGAGGCCAAGTTCCAATGCTAGGTAAATGTACTCTAATAAAATTGAATAGTACTCATACAGGTGCTTATCATGAAAGTGAATTAAGGGATTTTAGTGATGTACAGACCAAGTACAATAGGAGCCCAAAAGACATAATGCCCTCTACAAGGTTATTTCAAAAACATATTAGGGAGGGCCCAAGATGGCAAGCAGCATGGATGTTCTCTGCTTCTCTCATCCCTAAAATGTAGCTATATCAGCACCAAACCATTTTTGCACACCAAGAAAATTGATCTGAAGATTAACACAACAATCTGCATGACTTGAGCCCCAGAACTCAGCAGGTACGTGGGATGGAGAGGTGAACTGGGGGAGAGAGAAATCTCAGAGGGTAGGGAACTGTTTTGTGGAGAGAGGACAGAGAAAAGCACTCCCCTTGAAAATAGCTGGAGAGAAAGAAAAAGAGTGGAAACACCCACAAGTGACTGAGCAAGAAAGGGAAAAAGGAGAAAGAAAAGGGTTTCAATATCATTAAGACTCTATAAACAGGGGAGAGCAGAGTCAGAAATACCACAGCTCAATACCTGGTGGTACTCTGGTGGGAAGGGTGAATCCCCAGGAGCAGGCAGTGAGGTCCAAGGGGCCCACAGGCCACACAGGGAGAAGTCGTTCTCCTGCTAGGAGGGCATTTGGTAGAGGCCAGATGACCTTCCCACAGGCAAAGGTTCCAGCGGACCCCAGAGAACAGCCATTGTTGGTGGTATTGAAACAAAGACGTCAGGGTGCAGTAAAACCTGGTGCCGGTTGTGTGTTGTGATTTACTATAACCCCTGAACCACTGCTTCTACGATCACACTAACTTTTTCTGGGGCAAGCCAGCACCTGGCCACAATCTCTGAGCCTCTGCAGCAACATGATCACATGAACGTTCCTGGGGTCAAGCCAGTACCAGGCCATTGCTCTGCAACTGTCCACCAGAGAGACTGTGCGGGTTCAAGCTGCAGGGTCCTCAGAAGTGAGGGGTTTGGAAACACAGCCCCATCTGAGATAAAATTCAGGAGGGAGGTGATGCCTGGCAGGCTGATGGCTTGGACATGGACAGTGTAGAATTGAGGAGCGAACAGAAGACTGAGACAAAAGAGGGGTACTTGATTGCTGGTTGGTGAGACCGCAGAGCTCTGGTGCTAAAGACTAGGAAGCTGGGTGACGTCATTTTCACCTCTCCCGCGCATGTGCACACAAGCACACAGGTGCCACACCAATCCACCACCGTAAGTTAAGCAGTGTCACCTAGTGGAGAAAAGAGTTGTTACACCAAACCCCCTCCAACTGTTCCAACCAAACCCTAGAGGACCACTACTGGTCTCTCCACCTGCTTAGTGTATGGATTATAAAATGCTTTATAGTTAGAATTCTAAGGGAAACTGATGTGATTTCATTCGGATTTCATTCTGTTTGCTGGTCCATCCTTTTGTTTTGTTTCTTTTCTTTTCTTACTCTTGGATACAGAAAGAGAAAACATTATTTTTATTTTCTGTTTTTATAATTTAAAAAATTTTTTTACTATATTTTTATTTTGTAAATGTTTTTATTCTATTTTACTCTCTTTTTCATTTTATTCTATTTTATTGTATACATTTTAATTTTTAAACGTTTTCTTACTTTTTTTCTTTTCTTTTCTTTCCCTTTTTTCTCTATCAAGCTTCTTTAATCAACAATACCAAAACACACCCAGGATCTAGCTTCCTTTACTTGATTTTTTATGTTGCTTTTAATTTTTTAATTCAAAATTTTTATTTTATTAATTATTTTTTTTCTTCCCAAACGACAAGTTGAAGGAATTCACCCCAAATGAAAGAACACAAGAAATGACAGCCAGGGACTTAATCGACACAGATACAAGCAAGAACTAGAATTTAGAGTCATAATAATTACAGTACTAGCTGGGGTTGAAAAAGCATAGAATTCCTTTCTGCAGAGATAAAAGAAGTAAAATCTAGTCTGGATGAAATTAAAAATAATAAATCTAGATGCAAACTCAAATGGATGCCATGACTGCAAGAAATGGATGAAGTGGAGCAGCAAATCAGCAGTATAGAAGACAAGATTATAGAAAATAATGAAACAGAGAAAAAAAATGAGAGAAACTAAGGAAAAAGAGCACAATTTAGGAATGAGAGAACTCAGTGACTCATTCATAAGGAATAACATCCAAATCATAGGAGTCCAAAAAGATGAAGAGAGAGAAAAAGGGATAGAAGCTTTATATGAGCAAATCATAGTGGAAAACTTTCCTAACCTGGGGGAAGACACAGACATCAAAATACAGAAAGCACAGAGAACTCCAATTAGATTCAACAAAAACCAACCATCAACAAGGCATATCACAGTCAAATTCACAAAATACACAAGGAAAGAATTATGAAAGTAACAAGGAAAACAAGTCCTTAACCTATAAAGGAAGATAGATCAGGTTTGCAGCAAACCTATCCAGAGAAACTTGGCAGTCCAGAAAAGAGTGACAGGATATGTTCAAAGTGCTGAATCATAAAAATTATGCAGCCAAGAATTCTTTATCCAGCAAGGCTACCATTCAAAATAGATAAAGAATTTCCAAGATAAAAAAATACTGAAAATGTTCATGACCACAAGCCAGCCCTGCAAGAGATTTTCAGGGGGACTTTCTGAGGGGAGAAAAGACAAAGCAAAACAAAAAAGACCAAAAGCAACAATGACTAGAAAGGACCAGAGAACACCACCAGAAACTCCAAATCTACAGACAACACAATAGCAATAAATTCGTATTTTTCAGTACTCACTCTAAATGTCAGTGGACTAAACACTCCAATCAAAAGGTAAGAGAATGGATAAGAAACAACAGAATGGATAAGAAAACAAGATCCATCTATATGCTGTTTATAAGAGACCCAGTTTAGATCTAAAGACACCTGCAGATTGAAAGTAAGGGATGGAGAACCATCTATCATGCTAATGGTCACCAAAAGAAAGCCGGAGTAGCCATATTTATATCAGACAAGCTAGATTTTGAAATAAAGACTAACAAGAGTTGAAGAAGGGCATTATATCATAATTAAGCGATCTATCCACCAAGAAGATCTAATAATTGTAAACATTTATGCCCTCAATGTGGAAAATCCAAATATATAAATCAATTAATTACAAACATAAGAAAACCTCATTGATAATAATGCCATAATAGTAGGGGAATTCAACACTCCACTTACAGCAATGGACAGATCATCTCAGCAGATCATCAACAAGAAAACAATGGCTTTGAATGACACACTGGACCGGATGGACCTAATAGATCTATTCAGAACATTTCATCCTAAAGTAGCAGTATACACATTTTTCTCGACTGCACATGGAACATTCTCCAGAATAGATCACATTCTGATACACAAATCAGCCTTCAACAAGTGCAAAAAGATCGAGACCATGCCATGCATATTTTCAGACACAATGCTATGAAACTCGAAATCAACCACAAGAAAAAATTTGGAAAGGTAACAAATACTTACAGTCTAAACAACATCCTACTAAAGAATGAATGGGTTAACCAAAAAGTTAAAAAGGAAATTTAAAAAGTATATGGAAACCAATGAAAATGATAACACGGCAGCCAAAAACCTCTGGGATGCAGCAAAGGTGGTCATAAGAGGGAAGTATATAGCAATCCAGGCCTTCCTAAAGAAGGAAGAAAGGTCTCAGATACACAATCTAACCTTACACGTTAAAGAACTGGAAAAAGAACAGCAAATAACTCCAAAATGAGCCGAAAATTGGAAATAATAAAGATTAGAGCAGAAATCAATGTTATTGAAGTAAAATTTTAAAATAGTAGTAGAACAGATCAATGAAACCAGGAGCTGGTTCTTTGAAATAATTAACAAAATTGATAAACCCCTAGCCAGTTTGACCAAAAAGAAAATAACCCAAATAAATGAAATCAAGAATGAAAGAGGACAGATCACAAGCAACACAGCAGAAATAAAAACAATAATAAGAGATATTATGAGCAATTATATGCCAGTAAATTGGGCAATCTGGAAGAAATGGACAAATCCCTAGAAACATATAAATTACCAAAACTGAAACAGGAAGAAATAGAAAATTTGAACAGACCCATAAACCAGTAAAGAAATTGAATCAGTAATCAAAAATCTCCCAAAAAACAAGATTCCAGGGCTGGATGGCTTTCCAGGGGAATTCTACCAAACATTTAAGGAAGAGTTAACATTTATTTTTTTGAAGCTCTTCCAAAAAATAGAAATGGAAGGAAAACTGCCAAACTCATTCTATGAGGTCAGCATTACCTTGATTGCAAAACCAGACAAAGCCTCCACTAAGAAGGAGAACTGTAGACCAATTTCCCTGAGGAACATAGATGCAAAAATTCTCGACAAGATACTAGCCACTGGATCCAACAATACATTAAAAGAATTATTCATCATGATCAAGTGGGATTTATACCTGGGATGCAGGGCTGGTTCAATATCTGTAAATCAATCAATGTGATACATCACATTAATAAAAGAAAGAACAAGAACCACATGATCTTCTCAATAGATGCAGAGAAAGCATTTGACAAAATACAGCATCCTTTCTTGATAAAAACTCTCAAAAATGTAGGGAATGAAGGATCATACCTCAAGATCATAAAAACCATATATGAAAGACCCACTGCTAATATCATCCTCAATGGGGAAAAGCTGAAAGCTTTTTCCCTAAGGTCAGGAACAAGAGAGGGATGTCCATTCTCGCCAACGTTATTCAACATAGTATTGGAAGTCCTAGCCTCAGCAATCAGACAACACAAAGAAATAAAAGGCATCCAAATCAGCAAGGAGGAAGTCAAATTTTCACTCTTCACAGATGACATGATACTCTATATGGAAAACCCAAAAGATTCCATCAAAAAACTGCTAAAACTGATCCATGAATTCAGAAAAGTTGTAGGATATAAAATCAATGCACAGAAATAGTTTGCATTTCTATACACCAACAATGAAGCATCAGAAAGAGAAATCAAGGAATCGATCCCATTTACAATTGCACCAAAAACCATTACATACCTAGAAATAAACTCAACCAATGAGGTGAAAAAACTATATGCTGAAAACTATAGAAAGCTTATGAAAGAAATTGAAGACACCAAATACTGGAAAAATATCTCATGCTCATGGGTTGGAAGAACAAATATTATTAAAATGCCGATACTACCCAATGCAATCTACATATTCAATGCATTCCCTATCAAAATAACACTAGCATTCTTCGCAGAGCTAGAACAAACAATCCTAAAATTTGTGTGGAACCAGAAAAGACCCTGAATAGCCAAAGCAATCCTGAAGAAGAAAACCAAAGCTGGAGGAATCACAGTTCCAGACTTCAAGCTGTATTACAAAGCTGTAATCATCAAGACAGTATGGTACTGGCACAAAAACAGATACTCATATCAATGGAACAGAATAGTGAACCCAGAAATGGACCCACAAATGTATGGCCCACTAATCTTTGACAAAACAGGAAAGAATATCCAATGAAATAAAGACAGTCTCTTCAGCAAATGGTGTTGGGAAAACTGGACAGAGACATGTAGAAGAATGAACATGGACTATTTTTTTACACCATACACAAAAATAAACTAAAAATGGATGAAAGACCTAAATGTAAGACAGGAAACTATCAAAATCCTAGAGGAGAAATCAGGCAAAAACCTATTTGACCTCAGCCACAGCAACTTCTTACTCAACACGTCTCCAGAGGCAAGGGAAACAAAAGCAAAAATGAACTATTGAGACCTCATCAAGATAAAAATCTTCTGCACAGCAAAGGAAACAATCAGCAAAACTAAAAGGCAACTGATGGAATGAGAGAAGATTTTTGCAAATGACATGTCACATAAAGGGTTAATATCCAAAATCTATAAAGAACTTATCAAACTCAACACACAAAAAACAATCCAGTGAAGAAATGGGCGAAAGACATGAATGACACTTTTTCAAAGAAGACATTCAGGTAGCTAACAGACACATGAAAAAATGTTCAATGTCATTTATCATCGGGGAAATACAAATCAAAATCACAATGAGATGCCAACTCACACAAGATGACAAGTCACACAAGTCACACAAGAATGGCTAAAATTAACAACTCAGGCAACAACAGATGTTGGCAAGGATGTGGAGAAAGAGGAACCCTTTCGTACTGCTGGTGGGAATGCAAACTGCTGCAGCCACTCTGGAAAAAAAATATGGAGGTTCCTCAAAAAATTAAAAATAGAACTACCCTACGACCCAACAATTACACAAGTAGGTATTTATCCAAAACATACAGGTATGCTGTTTCAAAGGTGTACACGCACCCTGATGTTTATGGCAGCACTATCGACAATAGCATAAGTTTGGAAAGAGCCCAAATGTCTATCAACAGATGAATGGATAAAGAAGATATGGTATATATAGAGAGAGAATGGAGTATTACTTGGCAATCAAAAAGAATAAACTCTTGCCATTTGCAACAATGTGGATGGAACTAGAGTGTATTATGCTAAGCAAAATGAGTCAGTCAGAGAAAGACATATTATATGACTTCACTCATATGTGGAAAACAAATGAACATAAGGGAAGGGAAGCTAAAATAACATAAAAACAGGGAGGGGAACAAAACATAAGAGACTCTTAAATATAGAGAACAAACAGTGTTGCTGGAGGGATTATGGGTGGGGGATGGGCTAAATGGGCAAGGGGCATTAAGGAAGACACTTGTTGGGATAAGCACTGGGTGTTATATGTAGGGGATGCATCACTGGTTTCGACTCCTGAAATCATTATACTATATGCTAACTAACTTGGATGTAACTGTAAAAAAAATTTTTTTTAAATACTAATCATTAAAACTTTATTTCAAAATATCTCTGAAGACCAAGTAGAAAAGTGTTAAGGTGGCAACAAGGAACTTTAGGCACTGATCTATAATATCAGAAAAATTACAGAGATTGCATAGGAATTGTGATGTAGTAAAACAGAAAGTAATAAGGAGAAAACTATAGATAATGCTAAAACATAAAAATTCTGGAATTGCAGGGAGGAACTTTTTACCAACTTGTATGGGTAACGAACAGCCATTGAAGATTTTATGTGACACATAAGTGAAGTTTCACATTATTACATAATTTTTCTGACACCTATGTTTAGGATAAATTAGTGTTGAGGGCACCTGTGTTGGAGGATGAGATTCAGGCAGGAGTCTGTTTGAATTGTGCTTTAGAAAGTAACACATCTCCAATGGAAGTCAGATGAGCACATGTGTAACATTTTGGAATCTGGAGCCAGACTGTTGCTCAACTCCTGACTCTGTTGATAATTAGTTCAGTGATTTAAAGCAATACTTAAATCTCTTTGGGGATCATTATCCCCATCCAGAAAGCAGAAATGACAATAGTGCCTCCTTTTTAGATTTGTTGAGGACTATATAAGGTAAATCGTGAAAGGCCCTGGTGCACTGGTTACACCTAGTAAGCGTTTACTAAATAATCACAGCTCTTGTCATCATCAATGGTATTAACTAAAAAAGGTGGTTGGAGAAGTGAAAACAGAAAGCAGAGTATGGAAGTAAAATGCATTTGGGAGGTAGATGAGGACTTTTTAACTTATCAAGGAGATGGAGGAAAGAGTCAAAGATGTCTCAGAGGTTTCATTCTGGATAAGTTGGAGGCTGTGTGTGCCATTAATCAAAACATGCAGGTCACCAGGAGTTGCTGCTTTTGGAGCTGAAGTAATAAATTTGGGTTTGCTCATGCTGATTTCAAGGTACAAGTAGGTCATAGAGGTAGAGCAGTTATTATGCCGTTGAACATGCATTTTACAAATCAGGGATAGAAATATAAATCCTGGAATTGCACAGACAGGCCTGAAATCTTGAAAAGAAAGAAAATCCCTAACAGAATTAATCATCGTTTCTGGAATGGAAGTATCGCCACGACTCAACCATTCCCTGAGGCTTCCTTCCGAATGTATTTCTCACACAGGTATCAAAAATGAATCCTCTTGGTTTCCCTGTAGTGGTGCCACCACTGTCCGCCACATCTGCTTTAGTTTGCTCACTCATAACTCATCTTTCTCTTTTTTTTTAATTTTTTAATGTTTGTTTATTTTTGAGAGAGAGACAAAGCACGAGTGGGGGAGGGGCAGAGAGAGAGGGAGACACAGAATCTGAAGCAGGCTCCAAGCTCTGAGCTGTCAGCAGAGAGCCCCACGCGGGGCTTGAACTCACAAACCATGAGATCATGACCTGAGCTGAAGTCGGACGCTTAACCGATAGAGCCACCCAGGCGCCCCACTCATCTTTCTCTTAATGCCAAAAACACCCACCCACCTGCATCATCTGTACGACTGTGTGCACAAAGCCACGGAAGGAACTGAGGACATCTTTCCTTTTTGCGACTGCTGCTCTGTCAGTGAAACAACTCTGAGGATTTGCTTCCCTTCACCCTGACGCTCACGCCAAATCCTAAGGAGTTACACTGGACAATAATTCACATAATATTCACTCATTCAGCATACTCAGAACCTCCTCTCTTATAATAAATATTTTCTCAGGTGTTTTTGTAGTCCACACTATAATTTTTATCTATTCAAATAGACCCACTGGGCCAAGTGGAATTGTCCCGTTTTTTGTTTTTTTTTTTTCTGTTTCCCATTTCTTATTCTTTCTAGGAATGAGCTCCCAGATCACTTCCACACTCTCTGAAAAAGAATGCATTTCTAAATTTTCATCTGTCCAGGCCTAAGGATTGTTATTTTTCTGTTCCCAAAGATGTTTCCTCAGGACTTCAGTCTGTCCAACAGTGTTCTTTTGTCTCCTCTACTCATCTAGTCTATTACCCTTGAAGCAGCCTCTGGAATAAATATAGTTGCTTAAATTGAATGTCAAAGAAAACTATTATACAAGTTGTGTTTGGGACACTATAATTGAGAAGTAGCAGTATGGAGACTGGCTGCAAACTATCTTAGTAACTTGGGTGAGTAGCAAAAGCAGTGCCAGGAGACTGAAAGCATTAAAGCAGAACAAACAAACAAACAAAAAACAACACAAGAAAAGTAAGACTATTTTGAGATCTTACATTTCTAAGAGATATACTAAGTTATTTTTAAATAAAAGTGATTTTACAAGAGATTTTATAAGTCCCCTTGGTATCTACTTGAGAAATTAAACAGCCATCGTGAATAATTTTCCTTCTTTTTAATAAATTTGTAACTTTTGTTCATTACAATTCCAGCAAGCATTCATGTGTTATGGTGACACTGGTGTATTGATAACCATAATTTTCTTTTTCTATTTCTAAATATAAATTTGATTCGTTTTCCTTCTATCCCTAAAGTTAGGTATTTAATCAAAGGGCAGCATGGGGTCAACTCCTGCATTGGACATTGTTGATATGCTGAGGTCAGAGTCATCACCAATGTAATGACTCCTTTTATATTTTAGATTTTGTGAAGCTCTGGTCCAGCTTCAACCAAAGAATGAAAACACAAAAGGAGAGACACGACTAACCATTGCCAGTATTTTGTTTAGTTCACTTTGAAAAAGTAGATACATTTCAAAGTTGTGCATGCTGTGTTCTTGTCTTGAGATTTGAGGGGCAGGAAAAAAAATTTTAAAAACAAGGGAGAAGTATTTCCAGATTCCAAAGAAAGCCCCAAAAGTAACAGAGTGAATCATGGCATGCCAGTGGGTATAAAGGCACATACAGTCCTAGAATCCCAAAGCAGTTAATTTGGGCCTTTTAAAATTTTTTCCTTGCCAGTGCTATTGAAAGTGGGTAAAAGAAAAATAATCATTATGCTTAGCAAATGCCAAAACACCTGGTCAAATAAGACTTTTAAGTAATTCATATGCTTTATTTTAGCTTCACTGTAAAATACTTCTTTTGCTTTGTCTCAAGTGTATAATTCAATTTTCTACACAGAATGATGGCTCAATAAATGTCATAATGTGGTGATTTACACCTGATACACAGTATTATAACAGATGATATACACTGAACAATTATCTGTACTAATATTTTTATAATTTTGATGTTCTGCAAATATTTATTCAGTGCCTATTATATGCCAATGGTATACAAGGCCTTGAGTATACAATAATGACAAATATCAGTCCCTCACTTCTTGGAATTTTGTAGTCTAGTATGCCATTCATACGTGCATCTATACTATAGAATGATCTGTGGAGTAAAGTACATTTTGGTATCAGAGAGTAGCCCAGAGATGCATAATCTGCACTCACAGATCAATCATAGTTCTCAGTACTAAGAAATACACTTCCCACTGGGGGAGATGATACATAATAAAAGTTGAATGAAACCTAGCTTTTCAGTAGGATTTTACATTTACAAGGCAATTTTCAAATTATGACTTTTAAAGGAAAGGAAGAGATTTGCACAGACATGTAGCTATATACTGCTAATCGTTAATGATTACTTATTCTCTGATTTTGTTTCTGGATTTATTTTTGGTTGGGATACTGTAGTGTTTATAATCTAATATTATACCTCAAATATTCTGAATGTGGTAATTTATTGCCTTTAATGCAACTTACTAAATGTTTATTCCTATGTGCCAAGTGTCACGTGCTCAGTGCTGAGACTATAAATATATCAAAGACAACAGTCCAGTTTAAAGGGATCAATCTAATATGCATGTGGCCTTCTAAATGTCTCTAACGGTTCTTGGTTCCAGTAATAAATATTTAACCAATCCTAAATATAATGTTAAAATAAGACTTTAATTTATAATATCTAATGACCCAGTGAAAATAGTAAATTCATATTGTTTGTTATCTTTAGATTTGTAGGAAAAGAAAAAAAAGACCTATAGTGGTATATTATGGAAATTTAATTAATTTAGTTTATTCATTTCAATAACAGATTTGGAAATTACCTATAGATTGCTATCTACTTATTGATTATAAGCTACTTATTTTTTAAATGTTTATGTATTTATTTTTGAGAGAGAGAGAGAGAGAGAGAGTGCGCGCACATGGGAGCAGGGGAGAAGCAGAGAGAGAGGGAGAGAGAGAATCCCAAGCATCTCTGCACTGTTAGCTTGGAGCCCGCTAGAGGATTGAACACACGAACCATGAAATCATGACCTGAGCCAAAATCAAGGGTGGGACTCTTAACCAACTGAGCCACCCAGGTGCCCTGATTATAAGCTAATTATTAATAAAACTTAGAGTTGAAAGCTGACATTTTTGCTTATTTAGATTCAACTGTGAAAGATAACAAAGGTTTAAGGAAACACAGACACACTAATTAACTAATTACTTGAAGACTACCTTCTGAAGCTTTCCCTAAACTTCAATATATCATTGACAGTTCTGTAATCTCAGTAAGTCTTTTTAAATTACAGAAAGCCTAATATCAATGCTGGAATTTGGCATTAGAACTCTATTCTTCTTGTTTAAAGATAACTGTATCTGTGGACTTTAAAAAATTAAGCAAGAAATTAGGGAATTCCATTGCCTTGATAAGATTCTGGTTATTTATTTTGCACTTCCAAGGGTTGCCCTAGGGCATTCTTCCTTAGGTTATTGCCTTAATAGAATGTTGAGATATAAAAACAGAAAATGCCAGTTGTGGTGAGGGTATGGGGCTCTTACTTGCCCTGTAATGGATACAGCACACATCTCCCTCCATCCCTGTGGTATGGATGGACAAACTGTGGTAGGGATGGACAAAGCACCAGATGTGTACTCAATATGTTCTTGGTTATTTACTTAGTAAACCTCGACACATGTATTATCCTGACTTGCCAAAATGTTAAAATAGTGTAATAGCTATTTTTCCTAGATTACAGGCTATGGTGAAGATTAACTAAATTTGGTTATGTGATTGTACGTGGTAAGCTCTCAAACGTAATACAAATACAAGGCATTATTGTTATTTCTTTTCTCATGGAAATCTTATCCTTGCTTTGTAGCTAATGCTGATTTAATATTACATCACCCTTAGTCTCAGTGCATGCCTCACAAAAATTAGTGCAGACCTGTTACTGACAAATGTTTATATTACACTTATTTCCACTCCTAATACTATGCATCATATATATTGATAATACGAGTCTGGCAATGCAGTAAAATCTGTCGACCTATATGCTGAGCCATCCTTCACATCTAAGATGTATGCCAGAATCTCTAGGACTGACATGGGGAGGTAAGAAATGTACCTTTAAAAAGTCCTACCCCTGTTGCCATCACCACACCCCTCCCCAGGACCAGCCACTGCAGAAATGGCTGTGGTGATTTGCATTTGGTCCCTTATATTCTCTTGGTAGGAGCTATTATCAGCCCACAAATATATATTGAAAGCAGATTCACGTCAGGTAGGCCTTTGAATCATTCCTGTCTTGCAAGACAATTGTGTCTTGTTAGTCTAGTTGACACATATAGTATTACTTAAATTACCTTTCTCTTTCTTGGGAAAAAGAAGGGCTATCTCACATTCCTTCTCCTTTCATCCACTTGGCAGTTGCTCCTCACCAACTACGTGCTTCCTTCCTCCCCAAGATGAGCCAGGGAGTTAGTGCTCATCACCTGGTTCTCTCTGTCTGTCTGTCTCTCTCCTTTCTAAAAGCTTGTGAGATATCTTCAAACCTTTATTCTCCACATCAGCAAGCAACATCAAGGGAACCTATCATATTTTACCTAAGAGATGAGGTTGCTGTGGATAATTTCATGGTAAAGGGGATGGAAAACTTTCACACTAGTCTAAATACTACTTTTTCCCAAAGTACAAGAGAAGAGCATCCCCAAGTTAAACTCCATATAGATATCCCATTTTCTCTTCTTCCTACCCTGCTCTCAAAATGCAACTCTCTAGCACTTTGTTTTTCTGATCTCTT
This sequence comes from Panthera onca, assembly GCF_046562875.1. NCBI lineage: Eukaryota > Metazoa > Chordata > Mammalia > Carnivora > Felidae > Panthera > Panthera onca. The sequence goes on from NC_138343.1 coordinate 56,170,842, forward strand.
TGAGAGGAAACTTTATCTATTATCATTGGGATGAGCTCACTGTGAAATCCATCCCTCTTTCTTTTTAGTACATGTATCAGTCAGCTTGGGCTACTATGGCAAAATATCTTAGATTGAGTGGCTTAAACAACAGAAACTTGTTTTCTCACACTTCTGGAGGCTAGAATAAGAGATCAAGGTACCAGGATAGTTGGGCTCTGGTGAAGGCTCTTTTCCTGGCTTACAGATGGCTGCCTGCTTGCTGGGCCCTCACATGACCTTTCCTCAGTGTATGCACTTGAAGAGAGATTTCTCTCTCCCTCTTCTTATAAGGCCAGTGATCCCATAATATTAGGACCACACCTTTTTGACCTCATTTAATTTTAATTACCTTTTAAAAGCTTTATTTCCAAATGTAGTCACATTAGGGTGAGGGCCTCAACATATAAATTTGGGGGACACAATTCAATCCACAGCAGTATGTTTCTCCTTAGGTGTCTTATTCATTTTTTTAAATGTTTATTTATTTTTGAGAGAGAGAGAGAGAGAGAGAGAGAGAGAGCACGAGAATGGTAGGGGCAGAAGGGGGCGGACAGAGTATCTGAAGTCACTTCTGCACTGACACCAATGAGCCCAATGCAGGGGTTGAAATCACGAACCACAAGATCATGACCTGAGCCAAAGTCAGATGCTCAACTGACTGAGCCACCCAGGCACCCCTCTTTTTAAGTTTTAATATGGGTTCCAATCTCCTAGAGATTCTACAGAGAGTAGGTAGTCTGTATCAGGGCCATTATGAGGTCTCCATATCAGTGAATACTAGTTAATGACTGCACAGATTTCCCTGTATTTTTCTGCTCAGACTCTGCCTTCTGACATTGTCTCTCCTCAGTGTCTGCCCCTCTCTTTATCTTTCCCAAACTCTCTCTCTCTCCACCTATCTCTACATCTCCCTTTAACATGCATACGCAGATACACACACACAAACTCTCATCTCCCAAGAACAAGTATTAATTTCCAGAGACAACACATTTTAATCCAGAGGCTACAAATTCAAGTTCTTCCAGGGCCAGCTAGGTAATGTAAATATGGAATACAAGAGACAATATATACAATTTGGGAACATGAAGAACTGGAGAATGTATGCTTAACTAAATGCATCATATTCAAATACACTGTGTGTAGAAAGGAAAATGTCACCAAGCTGAATTCAATCTGTGAATTGCTGCTTTGTGACCCTTGGTGTGAAAACACTTTTAAAATGAGAAATATCTGTGCCACCAACACACAAGCAATCAGGCTACCTATCTGCAGTGGGTTTGCACCTAACACCATAATGGATAGCAGTGTTCTTTTCTTCCTTCACCTTCCCTTACACTCCTTTCAATGGTGGCCCTTCAGGCCTGTGACAATAAAAACATGAGTTCCTGCTTCACTGGGTTCATCCTGACCTCCTCAAAGTGGATGAACACTTTCATGTGTCCTGTTATATTCTCGACCAAGGACATTTCTCTACCCAGTCTAAGTCTCAGTGGTGGTTGGGTTGGTTTTCTTTTTCCCCCAAGGAATCCTTATCTGCTCACGGAAACACACAGGAAGTCAGCCACAATCTTGCTCTGTTGAGAACTGCTTCAGAAGGCAAGGGTGGAGAGGTCACTGTGGAGTCCCTTATTCTGGTCAGCAGCAAATACCCTCTAATCCACTACCCTGACTCCCAGCTAGATGTGGCTCCATAAGGGCTCTGATCTTTGGACTGGGGAGCAAGTCTATTCTTTTTTCCTTTCTAGAGAGGAACTTATTAGAGAAATGTCCTCCATACAGCAGAATAATTTCTCCCAGACTCTATGCATAATATTTTAACCTCTAGTCTTCATGTAATGTATTTCCTAGATATGATTTCAGTTCCCTAGCCTACTACCCACCATCCCTCAGGCCTTCACTGCCACCCCTGCACACTCATATCCACAGACATGAATCTGCCCCAAATTAAGGATCGAAAACAAGAGGAGAGAGGAGGCTACAGACTGTATGTCTCAATACATACTTATAAATTAAACTAACAATATGAAATAAGTGTATTCTATCCTCCTACTTTCATAGCAGCCTGGAAGTCCATATTCAAATTTGCGATTTTTGGACATTTTGGAATTGACTGTGGAAGTGTGGGGAGTACCCCCCACTACATTGTATCCTAGTCCATGTTCTTGCTACTTCCAGCTCTGTAGTAAATGTGAAAGGCCCTATATACATGTGTGTAGCCATTTTGACAGGTAATAATACAAATGAGCCTCAGTTTTTCTAGTATAAAATCAGACCTATAATACTTAAGGGATAGGATTGTTCAGAGGCTTAAATTATGTTTGTGCTTTAAGTATTGAGTGTTGTACATAATAAGCTCTCAATAAATGGTCCTTTTCCTCATTTTCCCTTTCTTATAAACAATGTATTTACTATTTCCAGTAAACTTATGGTTATATAATTTTCACTTCTCATTCATTACTATTCCATGTCACATTGGACAAAGTGGAAACAAGAATGATTAGTGGGTTTCATCCCACATGGGGAGCCCTGCTCCTTTTCTGTTAGGCATAATGTTTGTGTGCAGCTGTAATGAAAATGCTCTATGTCCAAGTAAAGAGAGTCTTGTTGCATTAATTAAAAGCTAGAAGTACAGACCTGTAGGGAAACCTATACCTTTTTTTTTTCCTAATCCTGCAGACACTAAACTGTTTTCCCATGAAATGTAGATGAGGACAAGAGAAGAGATTGAAAAGTAAGCAGGGATGATGAGAATCCAGTCCCAAGGTGTGTATGTGGAGAACTTGCTATAAGAAGGAAACAGCCACATTCAGCCTTAGGTATGAGACTTATCTTTACCATTCATTTTTCTAGGAAAGCTGAGGTTTGGTATTGCCAATAGAGAAAAGTCACATATTATGGAGAAAGCTGTGAAGGTAACTTCCAACAGCCATTCAGGACCTGCTGGTAATCCCAGCTGTCAGGCAGGCAGCTGCTGAGGTGAGAGTTAGTGGGAAGGGAGGGGAATCCCACAGGTTAACTTCCACAGGGCCTACTGGACCTTCTGAGTTCTGGCCTTGCCAACCCCTTCATCTGCAATTTATGTCACTCTAATTCAGCCATGATGCATTCCTTTTATTCCTTCCCAAAGACTCTTCAATTTCTTTAAAAAAAAATATAGCTCTGTTGAGATATAATTCACATACTACATAATTCACCCCTTTAAAGTATACAATTCCATGGCTTTTAGTATATTCATAGATATGTGAAATCACAACCGCAGGCAATTTTAGATACTTTTATCACTTCACAAACACCCTTGTACCCTTTAGCTATCACTCCACTGTCCTCTTGTCCCCCATCCCTAGCCCTCAGCAACCACTAATCCACTTTTAAGTCTCTATATTTTCTTATTCTGGATTCTCATATGAGTGGAATCATATGTTGTCTTTTGTGACTGGCTTCTTTCACCATAACACTTTCAAATTTAATCTATGTTATAGCATGTATCAATTATTCATCCCTTTTTCTGGACAAATAATATTCTCTTTTATAGATATACCATATTTTGTTTATGCATTTGTCAAGTTAATGGATATTTGGGTTGTCTCTACTTTTTGGCTATTATGAATAATGCTGCTATAAACATTTGTGTGTAATTTTTGTGTGGACATATGTCTTCATTTCCCTTGGGTATGCATCTAGGAATGGAATTTCTGGGCCATATGGCAACTATATGCTTAATTGTTTGAGAAACTGTCAATCCGTTTTTCAAAGTGGCTGCACCGTTTTGCATTCCTATAAGCAGTATGTGAGTTCTAATCTCACATCCTTTCCAACTATTGTTATTATCTGACTTTTTAAAATGTCTATTTATTTATTTTGAGAGGCGATAGAGAGAGAATGTGAGTGGCGGAAGGGAAGAGAGAGGGAGAGAGAGAACCCCAAAAGGGCTCCACATTGTCAGCGCAGAGTTTGACATGGGGTTTACTCCCACAATCTATGAGATCATGACCTGAACTAAAGTCAAGAGTTGGATGCTTAACCAACTGAGCCACCCAGGTGCCCCCGACTTTTTTTTTATAGCTATCCTACTGGATAAGAAGCAGCATCTTATAATGGCTTTGATTTACATTTCTTTAATGGCCAATGATGTCAAGCATCTTTGCATGTGCTTTTTACCTTTTGTGTATTATCTTTGAAGAAATGCCTGTTCAAATCCTTTAATTATTTTGTCTTTCAACTACTGAATGAGAGTTCTTTACATATTCTATACAAGCCCTTTATCAGATATATGATTTGCAAATATTTTTTTTTCCATTTCTGTATGTTGTATTTTTGACAGTCTTGATAGTGCTGTTTGAAGCAAAGGAGCTTTAATTTTGATGACTGCCAATTTATCTATTTCTTTTCATTTGTTGCCTGTACTTTTGATGTTATGTTTAGGAATCCTTTGTCGATTCCAAGGTCATGCAGATTTATTCCTATTCTTTCTTCTATGAGTTTTATAGTTTTAACTTTTAATTCTTATTACTTTTGCCTGGGATACTCTCACTTGGCTTGTAGAGAGGTTGGCTTTTTTATTCTTTAGTTCTTGTCTCAAAAGTCAAATCTTCAGAAAGGTCTTGGCTGCCCACTTTATCTAATGCTGACTTTCCTCTCCACATACCATAATTATTTTCTTCATAGCAACTTCCATAATTGGAAATCACACCATTCATTCACTTATTAATTCATTCATTTGCTTGCTTGCTTGCTTGCTTACTCACTTACTTCCTTATCGTCAGTTTCTACCCACTGGAATATGGTCTCCCAAAGTGTTGTGTTACAGCTGGGTTAATAGTGCTAGCACTTTTTAGGTGCTAAATAAATAACACACTAATGAATGGCAAGTGATAAAAAGAAAATTCCTACGGTGTTCCAGATCAGAAACAGCAGAAAAATCTTGGCAAGTCTAAAAATGAGTAGGTGAGTCCATGTTGATATATTTATCTATTAATCAGATAGTAAAAATTGAATTCTACCTGTATTCACAGGTCAAGGTAAGACATTAGGGTCAGTATCAAAATCCAAGTTGAGGGGGAAAAATGTAAATAGCAGAAATCAAGATACAACCTGTTTTCATTTTCTAAGATTAATTTTCTAATAGTTAAAAAAATAAGTTGATTAGAAAGCTAAAGCTTAATATTCAAAAAGTGAGGCTGATATTTAAAGATCACCTTGAGACTATTGATCTAGTCACAAAAGGTCAACGATTTGAATACACAAGTGATTTACACAAATTAAGGGCATTTAAATGCATCACAACCTGAAATAATTTCCACGTTTTAATGTGTATGTCCCTAGAATTTTAATTTAAAAAATAAGCTACTATGAAATTTATCTTTGAATACCATTTTATTTTCTGAGAACTTAAGAAGTTTTCCAGCTTTCAGGATTGTGACTGTGAGTACTAATTTTTGATCTTCTTCCACAAAACCTACCATTCCATAAGGCCTGTCAATCTCCATATCCATCATCCTCAAACTTTTGGAAGTATTTTTGATTATATTTTATTGCGTCCTGACAGTACATCTTTCCATCCAATATCAATTTAGGTATTATGCTTTCCTGTTGTTTCCACAACAATATTTTCAGAATAATTTTTAGCTTTACTTTGACAATTACCAGCCTAGGCCGATATCAGTTGTATTGTTATATATTTCAGCCAGTATTTCTGCCTCTAGGTTTTCTCCACTATGGTCTCTCTTCACTTTCACCTGAAACGTCTTTCAGAAACACCATTTCATTCCTTTATTCCCTTATCAAGGACCATACATATCTCTTCCAGGTGTTTGAATTTAATCCTACCACCTTGGATAGAATTTGAAGCTGTCTCATGAACTAAGTCCACATTCTCTCTCTCTCTCTGCTAATGAAAGTAAATGACTTTACTATCTATTGGACCTGCCAGGATCAGTTCTTCTCTGCCCATTCTAACTCTTCATTCTAAAATAGCCCTCTCCTAAGGCACTTAGTTGGTTCAGTTGGTTCAGCATGAGATTTTGATCTTGGGATCATGAGTTCAAGTCCCATGTTGTGCATAAAGCTTACTTAACAATGAAATAGCCCTCTCCTTCCCTCTATTAATCTCACCTCCACTTTGTTTTTATGGCCTTTGCCATTTCAGGTCTTCTCCAGCCTCAGCCACAGTTGAGACCACAAATATCTTAATCTAAAGGTTCCTCAAAAAATTGAAAGTAAAGCTACCACAAAATCCATCAACTCAATTTCTGTGTGTTCCTTGGGAAAAACAAAAACACTAATTTGAAAAGATGTATGCACTCCCATGTTCATTGCAGCGTTTTTTATAATAGCCAAGATATGGAAGTAACCTAAGTGTCCACTGATAGATGAACGGAAAAGATGTGGTATGTATGTGTGTGTATATATTTGTATATATGTTTCTACACACATATATATGTATACATACAGATATGTGAAATTATGTGAAATCACAACCACAAGCATATTATATACATACATATATGTGTGTGTGTGTATATATATATATATATATATATATATATATGTGTGTGTGTGTGTGTGTATATATATATTACTCAGCCATAAAAAAATAAAACTTTGCCAATTGCCACAACATGGATGGAACTAGAGGGTGTCTTGTTAAGTGAAATAAGTCAGACTGAGAAAGATAGCTATCATATGATTTTACTTACATGTGGAATCTAAAAAACAAAACAAATTAACAAACAAAATAGGAACAGATACATACATAAAGAGTACAAACCAGTGGTTGCCAGATGGGGAATGAATGAAATAGGTGAAGGGTATTAGAGGTGCAAACTTCTAGTTATAAAGTAAGTAAGCCACAGGGATATCTCCTGTGACAGTCACAGGGAAATACAGTCACCAACATTTTAGTAACCTTGTATGGTGACAGATGGTAACTAGACCTATGGTGGTGATCATTTTGTAATGTATAAAAATATTGACTCACTATGTTGTACACCTGAAACTTATATAATATTATATGTCGATTATAATTCAGTAAAAAAAGTCTCAGTCTCATTCTCACCACCAATTCGATCCTACAAAGAGTCAAAAAGTTTTAAAGGAATATCATCAGTTTCAAAATACCATAAAAAAGAGAATAGGAGGGGGTTCCGGAAGATGGCGGCGTAGGAGGACGCGGGGCTCACCGCGCGTCCTGCCGATCACTTAGATTCCACCTACACCTGCCTAAAGAACCCAGAAAACCGCCAGAGGATTAGCAGAAGGGAGTCTCCGGAGTCAAGCACAGACGAGAGGCCCACGGAAGAGGGTAGGAAGGACGGCGAGGCGGTGCGCGCTCCACGGACTGGCGGGAGGGAGCCGGGGCGGAGGGGCGGCTCGCCGGCCAAGCGGAGCCCCCGAGTCTGGCTGGCAAAAGCGGAGGGGCCGGACAGACTGTGTTCCGACAGCAAGCGCGACTTAGCGTCTGGGAGGTCATAAGTTAACAGCTCTGCTCGGAAAGCGGGAAGGCTGGAGGACAAAGGGAGGGAGAGCTGCTGAGCCCCCGGACGGCAGAGCTCAGCTTGGCGGGGAACAAAGGCGCCAGCGCCATCTCCCCCGCCCATCCCCCAGCCAAAATCCCAAAGGGAACCAGTTCCTGCCAGGGAACTTGCTCGCTCCGCGCAAACACCCAACTCTGTGCTTCTGCGGAGCCAAACCTCCGGCAGTGGATCTGACTCCCTCCCGCTGCCACAGGGCTCCTCCTGAAGTGGATCACCTAAGGAGAAGCGAGCTAAGCCTGCCCCTCCACCCCCCGTGCACCTTGCCTACCCACCCCAGCTAATACTCCAGATCCCCAGCAACACAAGCCTGGCAGTGTGCAAGTAGCCCAGACGGGACACGCCACCCCACAGTGAATCCCGCCCCTAGGAGAGGGGAAGAGAAGGCACACACCAGTCTGACTGTGGCCCCAGCAGTGGGCTGGGGGCAGACATCGGGTCGGACTGCGGCCCCGCCCACTAACTCCAGTTATACACCACAGCACAGGGGAAGTGCACTGCAGGTCCTCACCACGCCAGGGACTCTCCAAAATGACCAAACGGAAGAATTCCCCTCAGAAGAATCTCCAGGAAATAACAACAGCTAATGAACTGATCAAAAAGGATTTAAATAATATAACAGTGAATTTAGAATAATAGTCATAAAATTAATCGCTGGGCTTGAAAACAGTATACAGGACAGCAGAGAATCTCTTGCCACAAAGATCGAGGGACTAAGGAACAGTCACGAGGAGTTGAAAAACGCTTTAAACGAATTGCAAAACAAAATGGAATCCACGACGGCTCGGCTTGAAGAGGCAGAGGAGAGAATAGGTGAACTAGAAGATAAAGTTATGGAGAAAGAGGAAGCTGAAAGAAAGAGAGATAAAAAAATCCAGGAGTATGAGGGGAAAATTAGAGAACTAAGTGATACACTAAAAAAAAATAATATACGCATAATTGGTATCCCAGAGGAGGAAGAGAGAGGGAAGGGTGCTGAAGGGGTACTTGAACAAATTATAGCTGAGAACTTCCCTGAACTGGGGAAGGAAAAAGGCATTGAAATCCAAGAGGCGCAGAGAACTCCCTTCAGACGTAACTTGAATCGATCTTCTGCACGACATATCATAGTGAAACTGGCAAAATACAAGGATAAAGAGAAAATTCTGAAAGCAGCAAGGGATAAACGTGCCCCCACATATAAAGGGAGACCTATAAGACTCGTGACTGATCTCTCCTTTGAAACTTGGCAGGCCAGAAAGGCTTGGCACGATATCTACAGTGTGCTAAACAGAAAAAATATGCAGCCGAGAATCCTTTATCCAGCAAGTCTGTCATTTAGAATAGAAGGAGAGATAAAGGTCTTCCCAAACAAACAAAAACTGAAGGAATTTGTCACCACGAAACCAGCCCTACAAGAGATCCTAAGGGGGATCCTGTGAGACAAAGTACCAGAGACATCACTACAAGCATAAAACATACAGACATCACAATGACTCTAAACCCATATCTTTCTATAATAACACTGAATGTAAATGGATTAAATGCGCCAACTAAAAGACATAGGGTATCAGAATGGATAAAAAAGCAAGACCCATCTATTTGCTGTCTACAAGAGACTCATTTTAGATCTGAGGACACCTTTAGATTGAGAGTGAGGGGATGGAGAACTATTTATCATGCTCCTGGAAGCCAAAAGAAAGCTGGAGTAGCCATACTTATATCAGACAAACTAGACTTTAAATTAAAGGCTGTAACAAGAGATGAAGAAGGGCATTATATAATAATCACAGGGTCTATCCACCAGGAAGAGCTAACTATTATAAATGTCTATGCGCCAAATACCCGAGCCCCCAGATATATAAAACAATTACTCATAAACATAAGCAACCTTATTGATAAGAATGTGGTCATTGCAGGGGACTTTAACACCCCACTTACAGAAATGGATAGATCATCTAGACACACAGTCAATAAAGAAACAAGGGCCCTGAATGATACATTGGATCAGATGGACTTGACAGATATATTTAGAACTCTGCATCCCAAAGCAACAGAATATACTTTCTTCTCGAGTGCACATGGAACATTCTCCAAGATAGATCATATACTGGGTCACAAAACAGCCCTTCATAAGTTTACAAGAATTGAAATTATACCATGCATACTTTCAGACCACAATGCTATGAAGCTTGAAATCAACCACAGGAAAAAGTCTGGAAAACCTCCAAAAGCATGGAGGTTAAAGAACACCCTACTAACGAATGAATGGGTCAACCAGGCAATTAGAGAAGAAATTAAAACATATATGGAAACAAACGAAAATGAAAATACAACAATCCAAACGCTTTGGGATGCAGCGAAGGCAGTCCTGAGAGGAAAATACATTGCTATCCAGGCCTATCTCAAGAAACAATAAAAATCCCAAATACAAAATCTAACAGCACACCTAAAGGAAATAGAAGCAGAACAGCAAAGGCAGCCTAAACCCAGCAGAAGAAGAGAAATAATAAAGATCAGAGCAGAAATAAACAATATAGAATCTAAAAAAACTGTAGAGCAGATCAACGAAACCAAGAGTTGGTTTTTTGAAAAAATAAACAAAATTGACAAACCTCTAGCCAGGCTTCTCAAAAAGAAAAGGGAGATGACCCAAATAGATAAAATCATGAATGAAAATGGAATGATTACAACCAATCCCTCAGAGATACAAACAATTATCAGGGAATACTATGAAAAATTATATGCCAGCAAATTGGACAACCTGGAAGAAATGGACAAATTCCTAAACACCCACACTCTTCCAAAACTCAATCAGGAGGAAATAGAAAGCTTGAACAGACCCATAACCAGCGAAGAAATTGAATCGGTTATCAAAAATCTCCCAACAAATAAGAGTCCAGGACCAGATGGCTTCCCAGGGGAGTTCTACCAGACGTTTAAAGCAGAGATAATACCTATCCTCCTCAAGCTATTCCAAGAAATAGAAAGGGAAGGAAAACTTCCAGACTCATTCTATGAAGCCAGTATTACTTTGATTCCTAAACCAGACAGAGACCCAGTAAAAAAAGAGAACTACAGGCCAATATCCCTGATGAATATGGATGCAAAAATTCTTAATAAGATACTAGCAAATCGAATTCAACAGCATATAAAAAGAATTATTCACCATGATCAAGTGGGATTCATTCCTGGGATGCAGGGCTGGTTCAACATTCGCAAATCGATCAACGTGATACATCACATTAACAAAAAAAAAGAGAAGAACCATATGATCCTGTCAATCGGTGCAGAAAAGGCCTTTGACAAAATCCAGCACCCTTTCTTAATAAAAACCCTTGAGAAAGTCGGGATAGAAGGAACATACTTAAAGATCATAAAGGCCATTTATGAAAAGCCCACAGCTAACATCATCCTCAACGGGGAAAAACTGAGAGCTTTTTCCCTGAGATCAGGAACACGACAGGGATGCCCACTGTCACCGCTGCTGTTTAATATAGTGCTGGAAGTTCTAGCATCAGCAATCAGACAACAAAAGGAAATCAAAGGCATCAAAATTGGCAAAGATGAAGTCAAGCTTTCGCTTTTTGCAGATGACATGATATTATACATGGAAAATCCGATAGACTCCACCAAAAGTCTGCTAGAACTGATACATGAATTCAGCAAAGTTGCAGGATACAAAATCAATGTGCAGAAATCAGTTGCATTCTTATACACTAACAATGAAGCAACAGAAAGACAAATGAAGAAACTGATCCCATTCACAATTGCACCAAGAAGCATAAAATACCTAGGAATAAATCTAACCAAAGATGTAAAAGATCTGTATGCTGAAAACTATAGAAAGCTTATGCAGGTAATTGAAGAAGATATAAAGAAATGGAAAGACATTCCCTGCTCATGGATTGGAAGAATAAATATTGTCAAAATGTCAATACTACCCAAAGCTATCTACACATTCAATGCAATCCCAATCAAAATTGCACCAGCATTCTTCTCGAAACGAGAACAAGCAATCCTAAAATTCATATGGAACCACAAAAGGCCCCGAATAGCCAAAGTCATTTTGAAGAAGAAGACCAAAGCAGGAGGCATCACAATCCCAGACTTTAGCCTCTACTACAAAGCTGTCATCATCAAGTCAGCATGGTATTGGCATAAAAACAGACACATAGACCAATGGAATAGAATAGAAACCCCAGAACTAGACCCACAAACGTATGGCCAACTCATCTTTGACAAAGCAGGAAAGAACATCCAATGGAAAAAAGACAGTCTCTTTAACAAATGGTGCTGGGAGAACTGGACAGCAACATGCAGAAGGTTGAAACTAGACCACTTTCTCACACCATTCACAAAAATAAACTCAAAATGGATAAAGGACCTGAATGTGAGACAGGAAACCATCAAAACCTTAGAGGAGAAAGCAGGAAAAGACCTCTCTGACCTCAGCCGTAGCAATCTCTTACTCGGCACATCCCCAAAGGCAAGGGAATTAAAAGCAAAAGTGAATTACTGGGACCTTATGAAGATAAAAAGCTTCTGCACAGCAAAGGAAACAACCAACAAAACTAAAAGGCAACCAACGGAATGGGAAAAGATATTTGCAAATGACACATCGGACAAAGGGCTAGTATCCAAAATCTATAAAGAGCTCATCAAACTCCACACCCGAAAAACAAATAACCCAGTGAAGAAATGGGCAGAAAACATGAATAGACACTTCTCTAAAGAAGACATCCGGATGGCCAACAGGCACATGAAAAGATGTTCAACGTCGCTCCTTATCAGGGAAATACAAATCAAAACCACACTCAGATACCACCTCACGCCAGTCAGAGTGGCCAAAATGAAGAAATCAGGAGACTATAGATGCTGGCGAGGATGTGGAGAAACGGGAACCCTCTTGCACTGTTGGTGGGAATGCAAATTGGTGCAGCCGCTCTGGAAAGCAGTGTGGAGGTTCCTCAGAAAATTAAAAATAGACCTACCCTATGACCCAGCAATAGCACTGCTAGGAATTTATCCAAGGGATACAGGAGTACTGATGCATAGGGGCACCTGTACCCCAATGTTTATAGCGGCACTCTCAACAATAGCCAAATTATGGAAAGAGCCTAAATGTCCATCAACTGATGAATGGATAAAGAAATTGTGGTTTATATACACAATGGAATACTATGTGGCAATGAGAAAAAATGAAATATGGCCTTTTGTAGCAACATGGATGGAACTGGAGAGTGTGATGCTAAGTGAAATAAGCCATACAGAGAAAGACAGATACCATATGGTTTCACTCTTATGCGGATCCTGAGAAACATAACAGAAACCCATGGGGGAGGGGAAGGAAAAAAAAAAAAAAAAAAAAAAAAAGAGGTTAGAGTGGGAGAGAGCCAAAGCATTAGAGACTGTTAAAAACTGAGAACAAACTGAGGGTTGATGGGGGGTGGGAGGGAGGGCAGGGTGGGAGGGAGGGCAGGGTGGGTGATGGGTATTGAGGAGGGCACCTTTTGGGATGAGCACTGGGTGTTGTATGGAAACCAATTTGACAGTAAATTTCATATATTAAAAAATAAAAAAAAATTAAAAAAAAAAAAAAAAGAGAATAGGAGACATTTAAGCATGTTTTTATGTGGAAGAGAAGGAACCAGAAAAGAAAGCAATTAAGCTTACAAGCAAGAAAGAAAAGGATTCAACATAATGTGTATTAAAGGAGACAGAAACCATAAAGAACTGGTGGGTGGTAGTATTTAGCAGCAACAGGGTAGTAAGATGCATTTTTTCACGGCAGTAAAAAGAAGCCTCCGTATTTTTAAATCAAGAAAGACACTGAGGTTGTGAGAAAGCTACAGACAATCTTGCCAAAGTTGTAAAGCTTAGAAGCCCGGTGTAAGAAATGCACCAAGAATTAAAATTGAGAAGATAATGCGTGTCAGGCCCAAATGAAAAACATTGCCAGAGTGGTGCCAGCTCTGAAAGGTTGCCGAAATTAGGTTTGTCACATTGATTATGGAGATGGACAAACTTGCATTTTACTCTTATTATTGACTCTGTGGTCTTAGACGAGCTAGGCCCCTGTGCAAGCCTCAGTGTCCTCAGCTGTTGATTGGGTGATTGTGAGGACGGAGTTAGGAAATGTATGTGAAGTTCTTAGCACAATATTTGGCACATGGTAGGTACACAATGGGTTTCTCTGTCATTATTAATCATGATCTGAAATGCTGACAAGTCTCTGAAAAAATTACAGTTATTTTGATGAGATCCAAAGGAATCCAGCAAATGTAATTAAAATGTAATTAAAATGTAAAATTAAATGTAATTAAATTTAAGTGTAATTTAAAATGTAATTAAATGTAATTATCAAGGAAAAATATCCCATTTGACAAGAGGTGGACAAATAAGAAAAATATACGTTTCAGTTTAAACTTTTCCAGTATGTTTAAAATTGACTAATCTCTTTATTTCTTGGTAAACATATATGTATGTATATATATATATATATATATATATATATATATATATATATAACACTTTCACATATAGTATTATCTGTTATAGGAATGTTTGTGAAATTCAGAGAAAATGTTTGGTGAAATTCTAAATTTCCTGAATTAAAAACAAAACAAAACAAAACATATGCAGGATATATTCATGACCAACAGCTCATGGACAAAATGTTACGCCAAGAAAGAGGACTTAATTTTTAAAGCAGATGGTTTTGAAATTTTATCATATTGAGACTGTGATTCAATAGACCATGAGAATTACCAACAATGATATCAGGAAAATAGAATTAATAGTTTACTTCTTAGAGAGAGGAACACTACAAGTTGACAAATAAGTTCTGGGAATTATCCAAATGCTGAAAGCACTGTGCTAAGGCTCAAAATTAGCTAAGGCTGCAGTACGATGTATCAATTTGTTCAAAAGGAACAGAATAAACAGACATATCTGACAGAAGAATACCATAGGTATCAGAAGAGAGAGACCCTGCAGTCAGGAGCCTCAATAGAGAAACCATACTCTAGGCTGAAATAATGAATCCTCAGATGTTTAAGGGAGAAAATGAGGTCATTTGAATAATATATCTTTCCAGCCATTTAGTGTCTGTTTGGTCCTGATAGTCTACCAAAGCTAATAAGGAAGTGTTTGCGTTTGTTTGTGAGATACTAAAGATAATATTTTTAATGATACAGGTTTTCTACTGACAGTAGATAGACAGTGAGAATGACTTTACTGAACATGATCACAAAACCTAGGAGCATGTCTGTACATCTCTGCATCTCTTATGTACCTCTTCATGACCTGCCCACCCACTTCTCAACTCCAGCCAGTGCCCTAGCTGACAGCTCCCATAGGCACCTCACCTGAGCCTGCACGAGACCTCTCACTTCCTGCACCAGTCTCTTAGAAAACCGTCTGACACCCACAGGGTGGCCACTCTAGACCAATGGGCAATCTAAATTAATTCTGAGGCACATTTTTGGGGATCCCTCAGAAGGATTGAGTACCCATCTCATAAGGTAGACCTCAGCAGACATATACTTGTATTTTAACTTCTATGTTTATTCACCCATCCCTCGCTCTTACATCCTAAAATTACATTCGTCAATCAATAGTCTAGAGCTTTGCTTTGGGGGAACTAGGCTAAGGGACAGCAGTTGTTTCTGCCTTTGATGCACTAGTTTTTCTTTTTATTTATTTATTTATTTTCAATTTAATTTTAATTTATTTTAATTTTAATTTAATTTAATTTAATTAATTTATTTTTTTTGATGGAACTGGAGAGTGTTATGCTAAGTGAAATAAGCCATACAGAGAAAGACAGATACCATATGTTTTCACTCTTATGTGGATCCTAGTTTTTCTTTTTAATTCTTTTTCTTTCTTGGAAAATGACCAAAGCTCTTTTACCCATGTAGTTGTACAGCTCTAATATTTTATTTGATTGGTGTATTTGTTTGCTTGTTTAAAAGGCAAATAAGGGGCACCTGGGTGGCTCAGTCAGTGAGCGTCTGACTTTTGCTCAGGTCATGAGCTCACTCACAGTTCATGGGTTCA
Organism: Panthera onca; assembly: GCF_046562875.1. Lineage (NCBI taxonomy): Eukaryota > Metazoa > Chordata > Mammalia > Carnivora > Felidae > Panthera > Panthera onca. The sequence goes on from NC_138343.1 coordinate 56,186,435, forward strand.
AGCTCCACATTGGGCTCTATGCTGACAGCTCAGAGCCTGGAGCCTGCTTCAGATTCTGTGTCTCCCTCTCTCTCTCCCTCTACCCCATTCACGCTCTGTCTCTCTGTCTCTGTCTCTCAAGAATAAATAGACAAAAAAAAAAGAATTCAAATCATACATATAAATATACCCCCCCCCCCCTTCAGAAGGGTGGGCTGGGCTTAATGACTCTCTTTCAAAGAATTGAATAGGGAAAGGGAAAAACAGTAGCTTTACAGTGGAGAAGCCCAATAAATACTACGTTAACGAAGCTTAGCGTTATTAGTGATATCATGTGGATAGAATGTACCCTCAATGTGATATGACAAAGAAAACACTTCCTCTCTTCCCCCAAAACCTAACCATAAGGAAAACATCAAACAAATCCAGATTGGGGGTAATTCCACAGGACACATGGATGGGGTTCCTCAAAACTGCTAAAACCTTGAAAAACAAGATAAGACTGAGAAAACATCACAGACCAGAGGAGAGTAGGGAGACCTACCAGTTAAATGCAGGGTGGTGCCTTGAATTGAATCCTGGAAAAGAGAAGGGACATTAATGGAAAAATTGGTGAAATTCAAATAAAGCCTAGAGTTTACTTAATAATAATATACCAGTATTCTTTCTTTGTTCTGAAAAATGTACCACAGTAATGTAACATGTTAAAATAAAGGATATGGATGTGAGGTATATAAGAACTATTTTTATTCTCTTTGCAAATTTCTATAAGTCTAAAATTATCTGAAAATAAATATTTGCTTTAAAAAGAGAAAATATTTACTTACACTCACTGTTTACTTAGTTTACTTAGTCATGACAATATATGATAAATTTGAGAAGCATTTCTGACATAATTTTTATTTCAATGGTAAAAATATTTTATTTAGTAAGAAAAACACTAGTAATTTAATAATAATGATAGTTACATTATGCAAAGAGAAAAACCTTCATATAAAAGTAAAATTTTACAGTAATTGAGTCAGTATTCCTCAACTTTTAGTAGAAAAACTTTAAACATATTAAAATCAGAGACAAAAATATCATATAATATATATTATGACTTTTTTCCTCTCATTTCATCTTAGTTTACTCTGAAAAGTAAGTTTTAAATTGAAATATTATGGATGATCATGTAAATTCTGTTATATTATTCACAATTTTCAAAGGTGATGTATAAACAAACTTGGTATTTTTGACATATCTGTGCTAAATTTTGGTTGCAAATATTGGAAATAAATATCTATTTTGATACCACAAGCAGGTTCCTTGAAATAAAATAACACAAGCTAAAATTTAATAAAATGGTAGTTATGTTTGCATCATTGATAATTCAACACACATTGCCAGAGCATTATGTTACACAAGGGAACTAAGTGTTTTTTGAAACATTTTCCTTTTTCTTTTATATCTTTATAAGATAGTAAGAACAATAATACATTTTTGGTTAAATAATATTTACTTAGCTTGGTTTATTTCACATTTTAATCATAATATTACTTAAAAATGTGTAGAAATAGTATAGAAATAAATCACATCATGAAAAATCATTTCCATTTTACTATTTTCTAAATTCACTGAGACCAGATTCTACATCCCACCCCTCCCACCCCTGTTCTTTCTTGACAGATCTTAACTTGTTTTTTAATTAATATCTCTGCTGTTTTTGTTTAGGGCAATATGCCCAGTTAGAATGCTTATATCCCTCTTCTCCTTGCAGTTAGGGGCGGATTTGAGACTTCACTATGTGCAACAAGATGTAAACAGATGTTTACTGAGAAGGGGCTTCTAAGAATGCGGTATCTCTAATAAGGAAGAAAGTCTCATCTAGCATGTAACTTCTGCTTTTTGCACTTTTCCCTTTTTATTCTGCCAGGGGCATAGAACTCAAGTTCTGGAGGTAGATCAGTCGTCTGGGAACCATTGGGACAATGTAACTAGGAAAGCAGAAGAAAAATCTTGAATAAATCAGGATCCTTGCTTATTTACTTAAGCAATTTAATCAGCTCTGGACGGCCTACTTTAAGATGTCATATAACTGATACATATAAACCGCTATTTTTTCAAAATGCTATTGCTAAATTCCTGTTGTGTGCCAGTTCTATCATACTGTATACTGACTTCTGTGTCAGAAATTTATTATAAATCCGTACGCTCATTCTTAGTTTGAAATTATACTCCGTTTGGATATCAAATCTCTCGATCATCCAAAAGGTGGAGAAAAGTTTTGTAGCATCTTTCATTGTAGTTGGTAATTTGAGAATTATAGTAATAATCCTCTAACACATGTACGATCCATAAGCGCTATTTCAGTGCTTTCTCAGTTAAAGGATGATTTCATTTCTCATGGAGAAATTTTTCAACATTATCATCTACATTAAAACGTTTTTAAATATTTGTTTGAGAGAGAGAGAGAGAGAGAGAGAGAGAGAGAGAGAGAGAGAATGTGAGTGGGGGAGGGGCAGAGAGAGAGACACACAGAATCCGAAGCAGGCTTCAGGCTCTGAGCTGTCAGCACAGAGCCTGATGCGGGGCTCAAACCCACAAACCATGAGATCATGACCTGAGCCAAATACGGACGCTTAACTGACTGAGCTACTCAGGCACCCCCATCTACCTGTTAACAATGTTTAATATTGGCGTATATGACTGCATTTTACTCCCTCTTCCATAATGTTGTTACCCATTCCTTATTTAGTTGTATCTTTACATGATATTCTTATATTTGGATAGTTATCCTATAGTTATATAAGTTCATGCAGTCACAACAATTGCATATATTTTGATAAAAGTTGTTTTTTTTTAAGAAACTATCTTTATTTCTTCTTAGGTCTTTCATATATTGTTAGGGCAAAGTTATAGAGTGCATTCTATTCTATGGGTTATCTGTTACATAACCCATGTTGGTTGTTTAGGATGATGTTTGGCTGAATATGGCAAAAAACCTATTCTACAAAAGTGACATAAATAAGATAAAAATCCCTCACATTAAGAAAGTCTAGAGATAGGAATTCCAAATACATTATTTTGGCTTCATGTTGTCATTAGAGAGTATAGTAAATTCTCTTAGTAGACAGTCTCTGTAATAAAGAATTTAACCTTATTCAAGGGGAAGTCTGGCCTTTGGCTCCTAGGAGGTAATTTCTAATCCCTTAGGATATCTTGTCTGTTAAAAATATTTTTGTGTACACCTCAGGGCCTTAGGTCAGTCATATGAAACAATGTGATTTGGGATGAGAACTTTGTGTCACAGCAAGAATGTGATCTAGGTTGGGGCCTTGGGACGGACAAGGGGGTAACAAAGTGATTTAGGATGGGAGCATTGGGTCACATGGCATCAGTGGAATTCGAGTAAAGTCAGGCTTATGGGTGTAGGACACCCTACAGGGTTTCCATTATTGAGTCTCTATAAAGACTCTGGACACTAAGGCTTTGGTGAGCATCCTGGCTGACAATAGTCAGTGCATATTGTCACACATCATTGCTGGGAAATTAATGCTGTCTACAACTCTGTCAGAAGACAAAAAACTGGAAGCTAGAAGCTAGATGCTCTGTGTTTAGAACTTTCCTGGCCTCTGCCCTATGTGCCTCTTTCCTTGGCTAATTTTAATCTGTATCTTTAACTGTAATATACCATAATCATGATCTTTCAGTGAGGTCTATGAGTCCTCTAGCAAATTATTGAAACTAAGGGTGGTCTTGGAGACTTTTCAATTTGCAGTTGGTACCAGAAGTGAGGGTGAGCTTTTGGACTGTTCCAACTTAGTAAATTTTTTGTTCTATTTTTTGTTCTACCCAAGGATATGGCTTCTATCTTCTAGGTTAATTTATGGCCCCCAGTGGCAGTTGGAATCCCAGATATGACATCATCATTGAACACTGAAAGAAGTATAAAAGGTATAAGTACAAGTGACAGTCCCTCCAAGCATGCATGAGGAGGGGGAAGGGGAAGGGAGAAGGAGAGAGAGAGAATCTTAAGTAGGCTCCATGACCAGTGCTGAGTCCAACACACAGATTGTGACCTGAGCTGAGATCAGGAGTCGGATGCTTAACTGAGCCACCCCAAGCACCCCCGACACCTGGTGATAAAAACCACTTACATGAAAATAAAAATTAAGAAAAATAAAAATGTTAAAAATGTCCGCATAGATTGATACATAAATTACCACAGCATTATTCATAAAAGCCAAAAACTTGAAACAAGTCAAATTATCTGTGTACTGAAGATGTTTTTAAAACATGGTAAGTCCATACAATGGAATACTTTTCATCAATGAAAAGGAACAAATCACTGGTAGATACATACTGTAACATGGATAGATCTCAAATCCATATACTTAATAAACGAGACCAGACAAAAAAAAGACCACATAGTGAATGACTGAAATGTCCAGAAAAGGTAAATATGTAGAGACAGAAAGCAAACACCAGACTGCAAAGGGGCATAAGGAAACTTTTGAAGCTACAGGACATATCTTAAAGTTGGGTTGTGATAGTGATTATACAATTTAATAAGTTCACTAAAAATCCTTGAATTGTATTCTTACAGGAAATGCATTTTACTGAACATAAATTTTTACCTCAATAAAACTATTAAAAAAAATAAGAGATATGAGCTTCCACGGAAGGCATGTCAAGGAGCTTCCCTAGCAAATGTAGAGCTCTGAGAAAATGAGTGTTTTGTAGCAGGTCTCATGCAGTGATTATGAAGTATGTCCTGAGGACGCACACACTGCATTAGTATCATATAATGAAGCTTGTGACTGATGTCCTTGTACCCCACCCTGGCATCCTAGTTTGGAGCCAGATAATTTTCATTTTAACAAGTTCTTCAAGTGATTATTTTTCACACTAACATTTGAGAGCCACTGGTCAAAAAAGTAGGTGATTCACATTAATGATATAGTGCGTTAAGACTTTGGGTTGGGGCAAATGGAGAGCTGGATGTTTTTAATCTCCACCGAAATGCTATTTTTACAACACGATGCTATGATTTGTTCAAACATTGAAAGAAAATCACAAATTCTATTATGGTAGAAATACATTTCTTTTAAGTTTTAAATCCACAATATTTTAGGAAGTAAAAACCTACAGCATAAGGTAAAAGCCTCACACATAACTATTTTTTTAGTTGAGAAATATTGAGAAAAAAAAGGAATTTGGGGTGAGACTGGTCAGGATTTAATTATAACAAATCAAAAGAAAGTTGCCTAAATTGCCGCAATAGTTCTCTCTTTAAGTGTCAGAAATATAATTCAAAGTTTTAAAAATACAAAAACAAGAACAATACAAATTCATACTAATTTTGTCTGAGCTCAAGGGAGAAATATGATATGGGGTAGATTCAGAATAGAAAGTTAATTTAATCAAGGTTAAGAAGTCACAGTATAGATGTTGTCTTAGTATTAGGTACATCATCTCCTTCAAAAAGCAGAAAAAGTGTATCCATTTTTTGAGAGAAACTTGCCAGCTCAAAGACAGAAGAGAGAACACATTTAAAGATGTAATAACCATGATCTAATCCTGAATGACTGAATGGATAATTATAATTTAGAAAGTGACAAAAAGTGGGGTAGAGACTTAAAGAGCTTTGGGGAGCAAAAATAATTATTTCTCAAAGAAAATCAGTGACAAATGGGATCCTATTTTTTCCAGAGAAAATTCCACATCATTCTGGAGCACAGAGAAAATGACAAGCAATGCCTTAGAACAAAAACTTGTCACTTGAAAAGTTCTTTGCTTGAAAACGCAATTAGTGAAAGGTTAATTACTACCTCAAAAAGAGACAGAGAAATAGGTGTTCAGTGAGGGAACCTAAGATTATCTGGATTCCAATACTGGTAACAGTAAAATTTGGACAAGTAAGTTTATTTCTTTATTCTGTAAATTGGGCTGATAACCCTACATACCTCAGATGATTTTGGGAGGATAAAATTGGATGATAGATGCAAAGGACTTGGCGCAATGTCTGGCACATAAGTCTTTAAGAAATCTTATTATATAATATATATATAACATATAATATGTGTTATAATTGTATATATAGTACATACATATTATACATATAATATACATATAATACATTCATACTATTATACCTAATACATATTTATCTACAATATCTAATTATATATTATATGATATATGTCATTATCATTTTACCTATTATGACTGTTGTCCTAAAAGGTCAGAATTTTTTTTTCTGTTTATTTATTTTTGAGAGACAAAGAGAGAGAGATCACGAGCAGAGGAGGGGCAGAGAGAGAGGGAGACACAGAATCTGATGCAGGTTCCAGGCTCTGATCTGTCAGCACAGAGCCCGACATGGGGCTCAAACTCATGGACCTCGAGATCATGACCTGAGCCAAAGTCGGACGCGTAACAGACTGAGACACACAGTCGCCCCTAAAAGGTCAGAATTTTTTTTTTAAATGTGTAACACAAAAGAGAAAGCAACCATAGTTTTATTTATCAAATTCTAAGATATTAGAAATACTGGTCACTCCTTTTATTCCACTTTGAGAATGGTTTATGTTTCAGCAACCCTGAACTGTCAGTGGTTTCCAGTTTTGCTGATTCATGCTTCTCCCTGCTTTAATCACACTTTCTCCTCTGCTTGAAATTTCCATTTCTTCTTCCATCTTCCCTCTCTTCCAACTGCTTAACTTTGCCTTAAGTTTTCATACAGTCTTCAATTTTTCCTGAAAGCCAACTCCACCCCTACTAGTACAGTTTAAGAGCTTCTCTTCAGGGCTCTTGTAATACTTGTGTCAAATTACCACTGGCTGTTTCATCATGCTCTTTTATAACAGTGTTTATGTTAGCCAACATTCTTAAAACAGAGTCTGCTGTTATGCCTTTGAATAACATTGATCAGAATAGAAGCTGGTTTATCACAGGCACTTGGTAAATATTATTTGGTTTGACTGGCTTGAGTCAGTAGGTAGAATCTGTTAAAGCTGTGATACAACTCGAAACTATTAATAGATTCAAGGAATTTTTGGAAATACATAGATGAATGACATAATGGCTTATAAAAATAAATAAAGTGCATGGATACATTTAAATATTTTCATGAAGAACATTGCCCTCCAGGCAAATGTCCCTGCCATCAAATGTATCTGGAACCAGCACACATGGTTTAATTAGATAAGCCATGGGTGTTTCTCATTCTAGTATTTCTTTATTTTTTTTAATGTTTATTTATTTTGAGAGAGCAAGAGACAGAGTGTGTGCAGGGAAGGGGCAGAGAGAGAGAGAGAGAGGGAGGCACAGAATCTGAAACAGGCTCCAGGTTCTGAGCTATCAGCACAGAGTCCGACGTGGGGCTCGAACTCACAAACCATGAGATCATGACCTGAACCAAAGTCGGATGCTCAACCAACTGAGCCACCCAGGTGCCCCTCATTCTAGTATTTCTTAAGTCTGGTATACACTTGTACTCTTTTATTTTTCCTCTATTAATTTCTCATTCATTAGCCAGAACCAATAACATTCAAACAAAAGTTTCTAGGGTTAAATAACCCCATTGATTCTTTATAAAATAAACATTTGCTTTGATAATAACTTATCAGAAATTGCTCTTACTCTTACAACTTTCAATCCCTCCATAATTTGAAATATAAACTGTGTCTGACAAGACACGAAACTTACAAAGTGATTTATGACTTAAAGGATTTCATTTTAGTATGAATTTGCATAGCAAACCTCAGGTCTCCTCTTTACTTATAAAAATTCTTTTTGAAGCATTTTCCATCTAAATGGTGTTGAAAACAATTCAATTTATATTACCTACAATCAAAATCAGCATATATTTATTGATTAAGGCAAGAGCAACCACAATATGGTCCTGCCTTTATCTAATGGGCAACCTAGAGGAAAAGACATTTTTATTCACTGACATAATTTTTTTCACCCCTAAAAAAAAACATTTGAAGTACAACATCCATTCATGATAAAAAACCTCAAAAAAATCAACAAAGTAGGATTAGAGGGAACATACCTCAATATAATACAAGCCATATATAAAAAAACCCACAGCTAATATCATCCATAGTGGGAAAAAACTGAGAGCTTTTTCTCTACAGTCAGGAACAAGAAAAGGATGCCCATTCTCATCACTGTTATTTAACATAGTACTGGAAGTTCTAGCCATAGCAATCAGAAAACGAACAGAAAAAAAATAACCAGCCATCAAAATTGGTGAGAAAGAAGCAAAACTTTCACTATTTACAGATGACATGATCCTCTCTATATAGAGTTCTCTAAAGAAAATCTAAAAGATGCCACCAAAAAATTGCTAGAATGGATAAATGAATTCAGTGAAGTTGCAGGATACAAAATCAATGTACAGAACCCTGTTGAATTTCTATACACCAATGATGAAGCAGCAGGAAGAGAAATTAAGGAATGAATCCCATTTACAATTGCCCCCCAAACCATAAGATACCTAGGAATTAACCTAACCAAAGAGGTGAAAGACCATGCTCTGAAAACCATAAAACACTGATTAAAAAAAAATCAAAAATGACATTAAGAAATGGGAAGACATTCTATGCTCAAGGATTGAAAGACCAAATGTTGTTAAAATGTCTATAGTACCCAAAGAGGGGTGCCTGGGTGGCTCAATTTGTTAAGCAACCAACTCTTGGTTTTGACTCAGGTCATGATCTCATGGTTTGTGGGTTTAAGCCCGGCATCTGGCTCTGCACTGACAGGGCAGAGACTGCTTAGGATTCTCTGTCTCCTTCTCTCTCTGCCCCTCCGCCACCTGCATGTGGATGCTCTCTCTCTCTCTGTCTCAAAAATAAACAAATGAACTTTTAAAAAAATGTCTACACCACCCAAAGCTATCTACACATTTAATGCAATCCCTATCAAAATACTGCCATCATTTTTCACAGAACTAGAACAAACAATCCTAAAATGTGTACAGAACCACAAAAAAAAGTCCTAATAGCCAGAACAATCTTGAAAAAGCAAAGCAAAGCAGAGGCATCACAATTCTGAATTTCAAGTTATAATGCAAAGCTGTAGTGATCAAAACAGTATGGTACTGGCACAAAAACAGACACATAGATTAATAGAACAGAATAGAAAACCCAGAAATGAACCCTTAACTGTATGGTCAAATAATCTTTGACAAAGCTGGAAAGAATATCCAATGTGAAAAAGGCAGTCTCTTTAACAAATGATGGGAAAACTGGACAGCCACATGCAAAAGAATGAAACTGGACCTCTTTCTTACATCAAACACAAAAATAAATTCAAAATGGATTAAAGACTTAAATGTGAGACAGGCAACCATCAAAATCTTAGAAGAGAACACAGGCAGTAACCTCTTTGACATCATCTGTAGCAACTTCTTTCCAGATATGTCTCTGGAGGTGAGGGAAACAAAAGCAAAAATAAATTATTAGAAATTCATCAAAATAAAAAACTTCTGCATAGAGTAGAAAATAATAAAGAAAACTAAAAGTCAATGTACAGAAAGGGAGAAGATATTTGCAAATGACTTATCTGATAAAGGGTTAGTATCCAAAATCTATAAAGAACTTATCAAACTCAACACCCAAAAAACAAATAGTACAGTTAAAAAATGGGTAGATGACATGAAAGACATTTTTCCAGAGAAGATATACAATGACCAAAGACATACACATGAAAAGATGCTCAACATCACTCATCATCAGGGATATATAAATCACAACTATATTGAGATATCACCTCACACCTACCAGAATGGCTAAAGTCAACAACACAAGAAACAACAGGTGTTGGTGAGAATGTGGAGAAAGGGAAACACTCTTGCATTGTTGGTGGGTGTGCAAACTGGTACAGCCACTCTGGAAAACAATGTGGAGTGTCCTTAGAAAGTTAAAAATAGATCTACCTTATGAGCCAGCAATTGCGCTAGGTATTTACCTGAAGAATACAAAAATATTAATTCAAAGAGATACATGCACCCTGATGTTTATAGCAGCATTATCTGCAATAGCCAAATTATGGAAACAGCCCACGTGTCCACTGACTGATTAATGGATGCAGAAGAAGTGGTATATATATATATATATATATATATATATATATATATACACACACACACACACACACACACACACACACACACACATACAGATAATGGAATATTATTCACCCATAAAAAGAATGAAATCTAGCCATTTGCAAAGACATGGATGGAGCTAGAGAATATTATGCTAAGTGAAATAAGTCAGACAGAGAAAGACAAATACCATATGATTTTACTCATTTGTCGAATTTAAGAAAAAACAAACAAGCAAAGGGAAAAAAGAGAGAGATGGAAGCAAACAAAGAAACACACTTTTCGCTATAAAGAACAAACTGATGGTTACCAGAGGGGAGGTGGGTAGCGGTATGGGTTAAACAGGTGATGAGGATTGAAGAGTGCACTTGTTGTGATGAGCAGCGGGTTTCGTATGGAAGTGTTGAATCATGATATTGTACACATGAAACTAGTTTTATTTATATGTTAACCGAAATTTAAATAAAAATTTTTTAAAAAGGATTTGAAGATTTCCTCAATAAAAGACACTGGAATAGTTTCAAGACAAAGGGGAGACAAACAAGCAATTAAATGTGATGCAAAAGAAGAATGAAATAACACCATAATATACTAGGTGGTGTTGGAACACAGAACAGGAGATATTTCTTTCAAGGTAGAAAAAGATAAGGGAAGACTTCTTGGAATAGGTGGAATTTGAATATGAATTTGATGAACAAGAAATGAATATAAATAGATAAAGGCATGTCAATTCAAGGGAAAAGCTGCAAAATCACAAAATTCTTGCAGAATGAGTATTTTGGTGATGTGGGTATATAGTGTACATGGGAGGGATGTTGGTAAAGGTAACACTAGGAAATCAACTGGAATCGCATATTGGAAAATCTTGGACTGCATGTTAAGCAATTTAGGGCAAGGGAAAAATAGGAAAATTTTGAGAAGGGTGTGACAGGAGAATTCATGCAGCTTTGAAGGAGAAGGAAATGGATGAGAAAAGAACAATTACATAATTATTTTAACAATAAAGGTAAGAAAAGATGGCAATCAGAACAAGGTCAGTGGCAATATTCTTTAAGAATATTGGAGCTGCTGTTTCTTATACATCATAGAACCTAGCAAACTGCTTTGCATAAAATCACTGCTTAAAGATTATTTGTTGATAGGGTATAATTTTAAAGAATGCCTTCCTGACCCAGGTCTTTTGTTTTTTTTTTTTTGGTATATGATAGAACTCACTTTATGATGTTATGAATTAACTTTTTAAAAAATGTTTATTTATTTATTTTGAGAGAGAGAGAGAGAGAGAGAGAGAGAGAAAGCATGCATGTGGGAGGGTCAGAGAGAGACAGAGGAGACAATTCCAAGCAGGCTCTGCTCTGTCAGCACAGAGCCCAATGTGGGGCTCGATCTCACTAACTGCGAGATCATGATCTGAACCGAAATCAAGAGCCGGATGCTTAACCAACTGATCCACATAGGAGTCCTGATGAAATAACTTGTAATCTCTTAATACTTTTAGGAATAAGGATTGATTCCTGGAAAATATGAATGTATTAAATTGTATAAATTATTGGAAGAATTGCCAGTACGAATTTGAATACAAAATTTAAACTGTTAACTCAAAAAACTAAATATATCATAGAGAAGCAATTTATTCTAGTTGATTGATTTTTTAGAAAGACAAATTATCCAAGGGACTAATGTCAATAATACAAAATATTTCAATAAATGGACATTATTGGCCTCATTTATTGCTAGACATAAGAAATATAGGAATCATATTACTGAAAAAATTGATTATAAGAAATTTTTCTGAGTGTAACATATAATCCTATTACCTTTTCTATTTTCATTTTATCTGTTTCTCCCTTATTCTATTCATTATTAAACAAACTTTATAGTCCAGAATATCCACATATTTATTTTGAGCTCTATTCTCAAGGCTGCGTTATCTTACTGTTAGATGTTTGAGTTAAAAGATTATTGTTAGGAATTCCAAAAACTACCTCGGAACAGCCATCCAGACATACCTCATAGTTTGGATGGTTTCCTTTATCTGCTTCCTTACTGCCAATATCTCCCATTTGTCCATTGTAGATAAGAGCAAGTGGGATTTTAGTTTGGATATTGGTGAATAGGAGCTGTCACAAAGAATTTGAACAGTTGAGTACTCCTGAAATGTAGTATTTCCCCCCTTTTCCTAGTCCTCATTATCTGTACTTCCCACACCCACGCCGTGGCATATGTGGCCCAATTCTGAAGTAGGTTGTCTCCGTTTCCTACGAAGTGTATAAAATGCAGGAATATCATCTACAATTCTTCCAGTACTCCCAGCATAATCTGTTTGGCCACGAATTCCTGAGAGCTTATTATTTAAGAAAAGTATGTAACTCTACATTTATTTATTTTTACCCTTTTATCATCTTTTCTAATTTCATTTTTCTTCCTGATTTTTGTCAAGATTGTGGCTCTAAATTATTAAGCTTCTGCTACCAGGAGCTCTTTAAGATAAAGATCAAAGGCAAATATAAAAAAGCCTAACACTGAACTGTCTCTTCAGTTGGGAACACAGCATGCTGTAATATTAACATCATATACATGGAAATAATTAATTACATTTAAAATGAAAAGTGGGAAATCCCTTGTCAATGAAAACCTGAAGTTGCATATTAAGTTCCTAGGAGGCTCTTGGAAATTATTAATCAAAGCAATGTGTTTTCAGCATTTCTTAAAAAATAAACAGAACACTTAAACTGAAGTATTCTTCTATAAAAAATAAGGCTCAATTGCTTTGTTATCATTCTCTGAAAGCCACCATTAATATCTAGGTTTGTTTGGAATAAAAGATGAATGCTACATTTCTTTTTGAGAAATATCATTTCTCAATTGAATGGTCCTTGGGAACTCTAGAAGTTAAGACTGACTCTAGAAGGTCTACAATTTATCTATCTGTCCTGAAGAAAGCTGCAGCCACAGAGAGGGGGTGGACATCCTACGACATTTTAAAATTCCTACATCATCGAAATTGTAAAAGACCAAAAGTAGAGTTATTTTACATTCAAGACCTTGAAATAAAGACACACTCAAGAATACATGTAGTATATTTTATTTTCAAACATAAAATTATAAAAAGGAAAAAGAGTTCATATACTGGGTATGCCAATATTACTTATTTTCTCATGGTTTCTTTCAAGGCATTCATAAACTATAGCAAGACCACGTGGTCTCTCAAAATGGAGACTTTATATTCATCTATGGAGAATTGAAAACAATAGCAATTTTAATTCAGGAAATAGCTTAATGTTATGGCAAATTGTCAAATGCAAGGGATAATGCTACCAAGTTCCTCATTGTCTGGTTTTCTTCCTTATCTAATTGAATGCCAGTCAGGTTTTGGGAAAAATAATTCTTAAAATATAGTGACCATTTGTCTTGCTACATTCCCCTCTTAGATTGACTTTTCCTTTGTATTTAAGTACAAATAAGATTGTTTAAATTACTACAGCACAGGGAGGGACTAATAAGATGTGTTTGTTCGGTTAGACTCTGAAAATTACCTTGAAATGTTCAAGAAATACAGCAATAAAGTCAGTTTTCAATCTAATCAAAGTAAAATAAATATAACCTAATATAGATTATGGAGAAATTTAAATTATTTATCCCAATATTGCAAAAAAAAGAGAAATATCTATTTAAAATTGTTTTGCCATGATTATGTGAGAGCCACCACTAATTTTAAGTTTAGTCTGGATAAAATATAAATGCTACATAATTTTTGGAAAATGCACTTTCCAAAAGACCTTTTTGGGACATATTTATGATGGATTTTTATCTGCTGATACATATACATATTATGTATGTATGTATATATATATATATATATATATATATATATATATATTTGTAAATATGTGTGTGTGTATATATGTGTGTGTGTGTGTGTGTGTGTGTATGTACATACACACACACACACACATTGAGAGGAAATAAAGCCCACTGGTGCTCACAAAGAATACAGAAATATTCTGACAGGTACAGGTGAATATATTTACTAATAAAAGGAATTTTGTTAAAATCTATGATTTATCAGCCTAAGACAGATACCTAACAGATAATAAACCCAATGCTCTTATTATTTATAATTTTGTGTTTTAGAAATTTCAGTTCTCAGGAAGAATTTCATATGACATCAGTTTAGGTTAATTGGCACTGTCTTCTGAGTTACTGGAGCATCTGTATGTTTCAATTTTGCCCTTAATTTTGCCTAAATCCCCATTTGCAACACTTCAAGTGTTTTCTCTTAACTTTGTGTTATCTTTTCAATGAAAGTTATGGATATTACTAAGCAATACAGATATTTTTGGATACTGTTAGAATATTTCTTTACATTCATATTTGAATAGCTTAGATGTCATTCAGCTAATTTTCACATTAGTTGTTTTGGGGTTTCCCAAATGCCTAGCTTAACCCTATGGAATAATACATATTTTAGTTTGGCATTCTATCCTTAGCTTGCCCCAAACTTTCTCATTCATCCACTGCCTCTAATGACTTCTCTTTTGCCTTTAAAATTTCACAAATCTCAAATTCATATTAAAAACATCTTTACTTGATTTAAAGAGTTTCCACTGTGTTTCTCTCTTTTCTTTTCATCTCAAAATTCTAGAAAGAATAATCTACAAACTCAGACATTTTTACTCATACTATTCCTTCCTTGATCTCTAATGTTAATTTTTTTGCATATAAATGAGTCCAAATTGCTTTTTTCACCAGGTTTAGTGTTTTTTTAAGTTCTCTGACTTATGCAACAGTATTCCCTCATGTTTCTCTTCCAATTCCTCTGAGAGAAACTTCTACTTTACTTATTTTTCTTACCCTTTCCAACATTAAATGTAAAATGATATTTGATATTCTCCAAAGGTTAACCTTTAGACCCATACCTTTTATAAATTTTCCCCTCTAGATAATTCAATAATTATTATCATGGAATTAACACTTTTTTTAACTCTTAAACTTAAAAAAATTTTTTTCGAGTTTATTTATTTATTTTGAGAAAGAGAAAGTGAGAGAGAGCATGTGTACTCATGCACAAGGGGCAGAGACAGAGAGAGAGAGAGAGAGAGACAGAGAGAGAGAATCCCAAGCAGGTGCCTCACTTAGCACAGAGCCCGACATGGGGCTTGAACTCACAAATCGTGAGATCATGACTTGAGCCAAAAAAATCAGAGTCAGATGTTTAATAGACTGAGCCACCAGGCCCCCCTAAACTTTTTTTTAGTTCAGGCAAAAGTACCTCTTTACTTGGAAAATCCAAGATTATTAAATTTAAAAATGTACATAAAATAATGAGAAAATTTGGTGAGGTGCATGCTAAAAAGACTGATGGGTCATTTCAATAGTGACAACAGATTTTTTGGAAAGAATTATAAAGCTAAATATCATCTTCACTTCTATATTAAAATAAATTCCAGATGGAGCAAGGATTGAAGTAAAAATTAACCCAAGATTTCTACAAACAAAAGCTGGATAAATTTATTTGTGACTTTAGAAAATAAAATCAGGGGTGCCTAGGTCGCTCAGTCGTGAAGCACTGGACTCTTGATTTCAGCTCAGGTTATGATCTCATAGGTTTGTGAGTTCGAGACCCCCTTTGGGCTTCACGCTGACAGCCTGGAGCCTGCTTGGGATTCTGTCTCTCTCCCTCGCTCTCTGCTCCTCCCCCATTTGTTTTCTCACTCTCTCTCAAAATAAATAAAAACTTTAAAAAGTAATCAAAAGAGAAAACAAAATCAGAAAAATTACAAGATATATGACAAAGCGCCATTTTTTTTAAAAAAATTAATGTTTATTTATTTTTCAAGAGAGAGTGATGGAGAAGGGACAGAGAGAGAGGGAAAGACAGAATCTGAAGCAGGCTCCAGGCTCTGAGCTGTCAGCACAGAGCCTGACAAGGGGCTCAAACTCACTAACTGTGAGATCATGACGTGAGCCGAAGTCAGCCGCTTAACCGACTGAGCCACCCAGGCACCTCTAAAGCACCAGTTGTCTTATAAAGAGTTTACAAGGAATATGAATATCACTGTTTTACAAATCAATAAAATTAAAAGGAACAAAGTATATGTATAGCCAATATACTGAAAGGGAAATAGAAACACAAAGATAAGTGAATACATATGAAAAAATGTTCAACTCACTTGTAGCTAAATAAATGAGACACTAATTTTATCAACCGTTAAGTAATACCTGGTTCTGACAAAGTTGTGTGTGTGCTATGGGGGGGAGCAATCGTGATGAGTAATTTAAGTATATGTACAAAAATTTTTAATGTGTATCATTTGGATACAATAGTTTCATTATTAGGTGTTTATAAATATATATGTGTACATACATAAAGATACATCTATAAAGTTTGCAATAGCAAAAAGATCCATAAATTTTCATCAAAAGAGCATCAGTCAAATTAAATCTATTTATATCTGCAAAATAATATTTAATCTAAATAAAGTATATTTTCTAATATAGTAAGTATACAAATATATTATTAGATTAAAAAAATAAGATATAGAATCATATGGATTATTAGTTTGAGTCATAAAATTGCTGGTTAACAATTAGTAATTTTATATGGTTCAAATTAATACATTTCTATGTATAATGAAATGTAAGATAACATAAATTCTTAAAATGGCTACAGTTTGAAGAGAAAATATTTGCAGATTTGGAAGTTTTACTTGCTACTTGTTAAATTTTCTAACTTTATGGATATTTTATTTTCATTTTAACAAGTCAATATGGATTGCTTATGAATAATTTTGTTGTTTTCATTTATGTTTGTATGTATATTTACATATGTAAATTGTATAAATATGTATATTTACATATGTACGTATGTATATTTACTTACATATTTTAAAAATAATTTTTGTCACTAGAATACTCCATAGCCACTGGAATTGTAAACCAGGTACTCTGTAGAATATTCACTTTGAATACAAAAAGATTTGTTAGCAAGCTTTACTAGTGCATTTAAATATCATTTTATTGTCATTAAACATACTTAAAAGAAATTTGTGTATACGTAATACCTGTTAAAATAAATACTTTCTAGCTTGCTTATTTTTAAATGCTTTAATTATCTGGTTTTTTGGGAAATGAATAGCCTTATTAAAAAGTAAATGTTAAAATATCTATTAAAATTATAGAATAATTTAAATTGGCATATTAATATAGAAAATTTTCCTCTACACAATACTTCTTAAAGGGATACAGTTAAACACTAATCTCTAGTATGTGAAGAATGCATTATCCATATTAGGAAAGTATAACTCCATATCATGGACTTTTCTTTTTTGTTTTTTAAACAGTTAAACACTAATCTCTAGTACATGAAGAATGCATTATCCATATTAGGAAAGTATAACTCCATATCATGGACTTTTCTTTTTTTTTTAATTTTTTTTAAGTTTATTTATTTTTGGGACAGAGAGAGACAGAGCATGAATGGGGGAGGGTCAGAGAGAGAAGGAGACACAGAATCTGAAACAGGCTCCAGGCTCCGAGCTGTCAGCACACAGCCTGACGCGGGGCTCGAACTCATGGACCGCGAGATCATGACCTGAACTGAAGTCGGACACTTAACCGACTGAGCCACCCAGGTGCCCCTCATGGACTTTTCTTAACTCACTGTATAGCTAGAGACTCAATTATAAATATTTGATAGTTAACTACCACTATCCCTACTTAACACATAATTACTATTTAAGTACCTAGAATCTATTATTGCTGTTATCAGGATTGATAC
The DNA here is from genome assembly GCF_046562875.1 of Panthera onca. Taxonomy (NCBI): domain Eukaryota; kingdom Metazoa; phylum Chordata; class Mammalia; order Carnivora; family Felidae; genus Panthera; species Panthera onca. Next base: position 56,204,296 of record NC_138343.1, read on the forward strand.
AAATCAATAAATTTGTCTGTTTGACTAAAGATGAATTAGGCATGGTGACAGTCTGCCTAAAACAACAGGATATTTTTATAAATATATTTTAATTGGGAGTAAAATTTTCTTTTATCCAAAGTTTTTACTTAAAGAGTCATGTAGAAGAGGGCTGATTAATTTTGGAAATGTCTCATTTTTTTGTCAGAAAGAGGTTCTAGATTAGTTGGATCCTATTTGTTAAGAACTGAATTGTGTCCTCCATAATTCATATGTAGAAACTCTAACTGCCAATATGACCGTATTTGGAGATAGGGCCTTTAGGGAGGTAATTAAGGTTAAATAAACTCAGATAGATGGGGCCCTAATGCGATAGGATTTATAAGAAGAGGAAGAGACACCAGACATCTCTCTATTCCAACGCACAGAGGAAAGGCCATGTGAAGACACCATGAGAAAAGCAGCAGTCTACAAGACATGAAGAGAGATTTTACCAGAAACCAGTCCTGCTGGCATCTTGATTTTGGCACCTTGATTTTAAACTTCAAGATCCTCAAAAGCGTGAAAAAATAAATGTCTGTTGTTTATTCCAACTACTATGTAGTATTTTGTTATGGCAGCCTGGGCTGACAGACATTCCACAATTTTTTATTTTTTAAATTAACTTTTTTTTTATTTTAGAGAGAGAGAGAGAGAGAGAGAGAGAGAAAGCAAGTGGGGGAGAGGGGCAGGGGGAGAGAGAGAGAAAGAGAGAGAGACAGAGAAAGAGAGAGAGAGAATCTTAAGCAGGCTCCATGCTCAGCACAGGGCCCAGGATGGGGCTTGATCCCATGACCCTGGGATCATGACCCGAGCCAAAATCAAGAGTCAGATGTTCAACCAACTAAGCCACCCAGGAGTCCCAAATCCACAATTCTTTAAAAAGTTAATTAGTCGTAGATATTGTTACTTAAAATATAAGCCAATTTTGATAACTTTATATTTGATTTTAGTATTTTTGTGAAAGTTTTCCATGAAGAAGTTGGGCCTACAGAAGTCCATTGTTATCCAAGAACTAGCAGATACTCACTTCAGAACTGATTAGGTCCAAAGCCACATAACAGTTGATCCTTAACATACAAACTAAAGTGCAGGTCACACCTAAGCTACAGCCTGCAACATGGTCCTGTTTCCAGGTCGTCATGGTCCTGGATAATGTGGCAAGGAATACAGATGATCTGAGAGTAATGATCTGAGATGATCTGTGTTGATAATATAACAACTGATATTTGTTCCCTAAAACTCCTAAATTTGCACTGAATCTGCATGGAGCATCTCAGAATAATCTTGCCCTCCATGTGTTCCTAAAAGTCCGGAACTTTGTAAATTGTTTATCCTTAAGCACCTGCCTATCATTCTTCACACTTACGGCACTACCATCTCCTTTCTATGCTCGATAGTATCTGAGATTTTGCCAAGTTTATTTTCTATACTTTTATTATAATTGCCTATTTTGGAAAAAGAAGAGCCCAATATACAACAAGTGTATAGCTATTGTGTTAGTGTGTATGTATATTTCACACATTATTAAATATTACTGTTACTTAATAAATAGAAAAATTCCCAGTAAAATCTCTTATACCATAATAATTTGGGCATCAATTTGCCTTAAAATAATGAAGTAGTTAATCCATATTTTCCCTACTCATGGCAAATAGATCCTACGTATGTGGACTTTCATAGGGCCATAGTGTTCCTAAATAAAACATTAACATTCTAAAGGATTATTTTTGTTTCCTGAAGCAATGTAATTTTGAAATGTGTCTAATGTTATCTATGGCACAGATTATTTGGAATAATCCCCAAAACAACAATAAAGGTTACTTGAAGTGGGATATATAAAACTTGAGACACTTTGAAATTCCATGCATTTTGGCTTCTGTCTCTACTGAACTATGCTGAGTTTTGGTTACTGATTTCAACGATCTTTTATTAATCTTCATTTCAGGTCTTTCAGAATTTTATATCACTGCCTTTTTTCCCACTTCTGCCTTGAAACTCTCTTCTCTCTTGTCTTACATGACAGTGCTTCTTCCTCCTGCCTCTTAGACCTCTCTCTCAACTGTTCTTATTGTTTCCAGTTTCTCCTCTTTATCCCTAAATTTATTACAGGCATATCTCTGTTTGGCTTGTCTTTTGCTTTTTGTTTTGTATTTATTTTTACTACATTTCATGCACATTCACAGCTTCAACTCTTACGCCTGTCAAATCTACTTTCTGGCCCCTACATTTCCCCCAGATACTAGATTGTGCACCCCTCTTTCCAGAAATTGTTTTATCACTTCAAACTCAGTGAAGGTGAAATTGGTGCACTTCCATCCGTCCCAAATCTGCCATGCTCCTTTCTTCTTTCTTTTATGAAGAGCACCACCAAGTGAGAGGCACACTCAGACACAAGAGCAAACACTCCCAGTGATGTATACACTAAAGTCTGATTTTTATCTTGGAAGAATTTTTCTTTTAAAAATTTTTTTATTTTAGAAAGAGACAGAGCAAAGGAGAGAAAGTGCAATCAGTGGGAGGGGCAGAAAGAGGGGGACAGGATCCGAAGCAGACTCCGTGTTAACAGCAGAGAGCCCAGGAGGAGCTTAAACTCATGAACCAACCAAACTAACCATGAGATCATGACCTGAGCTGAAGTCAGATGCTTAAATGGCTGAACCACCCAGGCACCCTTCCATTTTTAGGTTAATGAAACAACTGGTCATTTTAAAGTTAAATAGACATTATGTCCTTACAGATTTAAATAACATTCTCTAACCCCTTTTATGACCAACTGTAATTATATAAAATACAGACAATTCTTATAAGATACTCATTAGTAATAACCATAGTCTCCTTCATGTAATCCAGTATATTTTTTCCTGAGCTTTTCTGTAGTTGTGTGGGAGTATTAAGATATGTATGCATGCACTTCTGTGGAAACAAAAGACTGTTATATGCAAAGACAGAAAATTGTAGATACTCTAATTATCTTCCTATTCCTTTCCAGGAACACTATATCTGATGGCTCATCACTTCTGAGAGACACAAGGGTAAAAGCACCAGACGGTTTAAAAGAGCTGTGGTATATTCTCCAGGCACCAAAAGGATTTATTACATGCAAATTTCCATTAGTGCTAATGGAGTTATTATAGGTGATTCATACTTTAAAGATAATAAACAAAAACTTGGTTTCATTTTGTTCACTTTGAATGAATCTCTTGTTTTGCAAAATTCATAAGAAAAGATGAGGAATAAACATCAACAATCGAAATATTTCAAAAATAACTATATGTGAAATGGTAATCTTTACGGTTGAGCAATTTCACATGCTAATATTTGAATTTTCAACAATATGCCCCTGACACACCTTTCTCACTTATCCCGGTGTGTAGTTAGGCAATGAAGACCAATTATAATGTTAAGTTGATATGCTGCTATTATTAGTCATATAATACATGACAAAGCCATATAAAAAAGGAATTTTTTGTTATTATTTTAATTTCGAGTATAATTAAAAGCATGCTATTATCTAGCAATCATATTTTTGCAATCATATTTATTGGAAACATTCAACGTATTAAATTAAATTGGGATAAGAGCTTTCATCTCATCTTTGAGAAACATGTGATTTGGTAGAAAAATAATGTAACTTGACATGAGAAAGCAGCTGTTCCCACCCTTTCCCCCCAATATTGCCTGATATCCTATGTATGGCCTTCCTTCTTCGAGTCATATAAAACCTCTAAGATACATCTTAATCCTGATATTGTGTAGTTTTATAATGATATAACCCTGAAAAATGAAGTTGAAATGCTAGAAAATCTATTGCTAGTAAAATCTATAGATTCACTTTTAAGGCCAGTTTAAAAATTTTTTGTTTGAAAGGGCGCCTGGGTGGCTCAGTCAGTTAAGCATCTGACTTCGGCTGAGGTCATGATCTCTCGGTTTGTGAGTTCGAGCCCTGTGTCGGGCTCTGTGCTGAAAGCTCGGAGCCTGGAGCCTGCTTTGGGTTCTGTGTCTCCTCCTCTCTCTGCCGCTCCCATGCTCATGCTCTGTCTCTCTCTTAATAATAAATAAACGTTTAAATAAATAAATAATTTTTATTTGTTTATTTTTGAGAGACAGAATGTGAGTGGTGGAGGCGCAGAGAGAGAGAGGGAGACACAGAATCTGAAGCAGACTCTGGCTCTGAGCTGTCAGCACAGAACTGGATATGGGGCTTGAGCTCACAAATCATGAGATCGTGACCTGGGCCAAAGTTGGTTGCTTAACTGATCTGGACACATCCTCTGAATTACCCTTACTGATTTTGAAGACTCATTCCCATTCCATTTTGTTTTTTTACATGTTTCTTACATACACTAGGCTATATTCTCTATTATTTTATTATGTGAGCTCACAGAATGGAACTCATTCCCATTTATGTTGTTTCGGTGAATATTTCAATCTCAGGAATAAAAAAAATCTCTAGGATTTTTTGCTCCTGTAATGGCATAATGCCAGGTTTATAGCTTTGTCGAGGAGCTTACACATGGCCTTTGTCTATGTGCAAATGAGCAAAGAAGCTTTTCAGAACACCAATCATTCTCACAGACTGCAACCTCCACCATTTCCTAACAAATCTTAAGTAATGGTTCAAAATGCCTGCTGATCTTGATGACATATGCAAAGATGAGTAAAATCAATTTTAGCACCACAGGTGCGGTTTGCAGTTTCAAATCAGTCACTGGTATATAGCAAGCAGACATGGCTTTTTGCAAATTTTCTGTTCTGAGCTCAGCATTTGTGATTTAACTGTATAGTTTCAAGAGATGTTCATAAAAAGTCAAAGAAAGAACTTTAAAGATAAAAAAGAAATTATGTGTGTTGGATCAAAAAAGCTACACTTGATTTTCAGGTGGGAAGATTAAAATTCCCTGTAAGGACTGGAATAATCTCTTGGTTTTGGCTTGAATATGCATGCTGCACTTACATGTTTTATCAGTCTTTATATTTGTATGTTGGTGACTGAGATGAAGTTCTTATTAGAAATAATATGATGCAATTCCACAAGTATTTCTGAGTACTTTGTATGTTCCAGATACCCTGTTAAGCATATGAAAATGAATGACAGAGTGCCTGTCTTCATGGTTAAGAATGGTTAACAATGAAGTGGAAGATAGACATAATTAATACACATATGTTGTGTGTATGTATATATGTATGTATTTAGAAAATAAAGCACAGAAAGCATGATAATAAAATGAAGCGGAAACCTTAAAAAAAGGTAAGTGGGAAGTCAAATGAATAAAACTTGGCTATTTTATAGAATACAACTGACAACTCTACTCTTCTTGAAAACTCTCTTTTCTTATTTTTAGCAGCAGCACATCGCACTGGCTACTCCTTTCAGTTCGTTTCCCACTTATGTTACTTCTGTACACTCTAAATATTGGAGAACTTCAGGAGGGAATCCTAGTGTGTTTTTCTTCTCCCATCCCTGGTCTTAACTGCCATCCATATTTTAATGACTCCTAACTTTTTGTCTCCATGCTAGTTTTCTCCTGTTAGATCCGGGTTGGGATATCTTACTGTCTACTTCACAACTTCACACGGGTGTTATAGAAGCATCCCAAGTATATTAAAAAGATCAACTTGGAGATATTCCTTCTCCTTGTCAGCAAGCATTGTTATGCCCCAAATTTCCCTATCTCAGAGAATAACGCTAGCACTCACCATGTCTTCAAACTCCAAACTGTAGGAGTAATCTTTGATTTCTCCCTTCCTCCATCTTTCAAATCCAGCCTGGCATCAAATGTGGTAGTCTTTCCAACCAGAATATCATATCCACTTGCCTCTATTTACCTTGCCACTATCAAGGTAGGAGCCAAATGATCAATTCACCAAAACTTTTTTTTAAATAAACAAATTAGTGTAAAACCAACTGTATAAAAACCAATTCATAAAAATGTAAGTTCTGTCAAACACATTTATATGAAATATTTATATAGTTTTCAGCATATTGTGGAGCATGCATGATTTCAAGAGATTAATAGTAGCCTTAATACTGCTAAATATTATTTATTTTAGTTGTTTTGCAGTGAATTTGTTGGTGAGATTTATTTAAATGTCTATTTTAAGAGTGATTCACATTTTAGTCCTTAAGAAATTCTCAAATATTAACTTGTTTGAGCTTAATGATAAATTTGTGACTCTAAATTTATTGGAGATAGAAATTCACTCATTTTAAAGTTCCAATATTGAATATATGCCCAAGACTTGTCATTAAAAATACAGAAGACAGTCTCATTTCCAACCAGAGAATAGTAACAATCAGGAATACACTAGATTTTTGGCTTGCCAGTATGAAATTACCCATAATAAATTTAAAATAGATTGAATTAAAACTTAAATTATTTGATTAAAGCATTTCAGAAATTTTCAAAGTTTATTAAAACCATCCATTTCGGGTCACCTGGGTGGCTCAGTCGGTGAAGCGTCTGACTTCGGCTTAGGTTATGATCTTGCAGTTTGTGGGTTCCAGCCCCTCATCTGGCTCTGTGCTGACAGCTCAGAGCCTGGAGCCTGCTTCAGATTCTGTGTCTCCCTCTCTCTCTGCCTGTCCCCCAACTCATGCCCCATGTGTCTCTCTGTCTCTTTCTCTCAAAAAAACAAAAATTAAGAAAAAAAATTTTTAATTTTTTTTAACATTTATTCATTTTTGAGAGTGAGAGAGACAGAGTATGAGTGGGGGAGGGGAAGAGAGAGGGAGACACAGAATCCGAAGGAGGCTCCAGGCTCCTAGCTGTCAGCACAGAGCCCAAGTCAGGGCTCGGACTCACTGACCAGGAGATCATGACTTGAATTGAAGTCAGTCACTTAACCGATTAAGCAACCCAGGCGCCCCATTAAGGAAAAATTTTTTAACCAAAAAAAGTAAAAAAAAACCCAACCCATCCTATCAGAAACCATTTCAATCAAAATATCTCTAAACTTTATGAATAAATAACATATTCCAGTAAATTGGTAAATTTGGCAAATTTACTATTCAACATATTGATCATTTAACATATTTATGAATTATTTGCAGAGAGTCAGTAATTTTGGAATTGATGTATGCTTTATTTTGGACAAATTGAACTAAAATAGTTCATTCATTATATCTTCATTGGAATATTAGAAATCTTTCTAACTAGTCTTCTTCCTTTTTGTTCTTGTGCATTCTACTTACCCTTTCTGTTCACAGAAGCAAGAATAGTTATTTTGAAATGCTATGATGATCATATCACTGCCCGTTTAGAGTCTATTAATGGAGTCTCAATTTACACAGTAAAATCTAACCTCCCTGTCAGAAGCCTACAATCTCCTGGGTGATCTGACTCCTGACTATATCTCCAACTTCCTCTCAGGCCACTCTTTTCCTGTTTACTACACTTTAGCCACCTGGAGCTCTATTCGACTCAAGAAAAGAAAAAAATATTGTTTTCTCTTTGGGGTCTTTGCGTTATTCTTTTTGCCCGAAATTTTCTTTACCTGGTTCTTCACTCAGCTGGCCCCTTTTAATCTAAAATATGAATCCCTTACGTAGTCATTCCTTAACCTTGTATCTATGAAAAAACTGTCTCTATTATGCTCTATCATAGCAATCTATTCTTTTCCTTTCTAAATCTACTTCCTTCTAGATTTCCTTTGTTTATGTATTAGGTGATGCAATTATTGCCTATCTAACTCCTTATAATATAAATTTCATGAGGAAAAGTAACTTGTCTATCTAGTCCAACTTTTCATCACCCCTGGGCTTAACACATGGTAAGTGCTCCCTATATACTTGTCATTCTATAAAGTAAAAACAATAAGATGATATTTGAGGCAATAAGAATAAATTAAATGGAAATGGATTCTTTAATAGAAAAAATAATGGAATCTGGAATATCAAACCAATATGTTCGATATCAAGATAAAAATTCTACAGCAGATTAAATTACTGATTTATTAAGGAATACAAAAGTAATACTGATAACTGCCACCCTTGCTAAAAGGCATCATGTAAAAATTAAATTGACTTACTATGCCCTAATTGGGTCTTTAGACTAATAGATAAAGTGACTGCTCTATAGATAGTATGTTTTTATTTTAGTTTACATTAAGCAAAATGTTTATAGTATTATGGATAAGGTGGAAAAACAGACCCAAGTTTATGGTATAAGCATATGACTAATGGCTATTTGAGCAAGTCTCTCAAAAAATGAGTATTTATTAATTAAATGTCAACCTGAAGAAATTGCTCTAGGGGTATGCCATAGGATTACATATTAGCTTTATTCTATCTAACTTTTTTTAAAAGTCAAGGCATTTCTAAAGACATATAAAGCATTCCGTCAATGTTACAAAGCAAGAAGGATTGTTAAAATATTTGATGACAGGATCAGAATAAAAGTATATGAAATTAGGCTAGAGTAATGAGCTAAAAAGTCAGATAAAGCTTATTAAGAGTAAATATAAAATTTTGTATTTAAATTTTCTATTTAGAAATATAGATATTGGACAGAAGTTCTTTGAGGGGTGGCAAGTGGAACCCTCTGTAGAACTCAAACTTAACCAGAAGTCACTCTCTTGTGGTTTAAGAATGAAAGTGGAAATTGGAAAAGAAGTTCTATTAATAGAAACATATCCAGACAAAGAAAGACATTAGTTCCATTCTAATAATCATCATTCCAACCAGTTAAGGTATGGTGTATTTAATTCTGGGGTCCACAATTTGAAAGTGAAATTAAGAAACAAAAGCTTATCTAGACAATAAAAATGCCTGGAAACTGTTATTTAAACAAAAGTTGTATAAAACTATAAACTAAGAGACTAAGCAGGCATGTTAGAAGAAGAAGGAAGGCTGGAGGATTAATAATCTTTGCTTTTTTTTTCAATAGTTAATTTTTCAGATTTTATTATAGCTAAAAAGTACTTTTTAAATCTTAAGCAAAGAAATAATGCAAACAATATTTCCATAGGGAATGGGAGTCTTATGATAAAAGCTATCATTTTTAAGCTCTTAGGTGCCATGTCTTATAGCACTCACATAGAGTATCTTGGAAAAATGGCATTATTGTCCTTATATAAGTAGCAAATCAAGGCACAAAATAATAAGTTCTCCCAAAGTTCATATTAAGAAAGTGGAAGTATTAGAATTTGAGCCCAGATTTGTTGGACTCTCTAATCCATACTCTTTCCAATGCAACAGGTTGTTTTTATCAGCATAATTACCCTTTTTTATATATTTTATGACAATTATAATAACTGAATTACTCTGATGAGAAATGTTTTGAAGATAAAATAATAAAATTTCTGAATGTATTGGGTCATGTTCCGAGCCCGGAAGTAAAAGCAGAAAATGGCTTGCAACCAAAGGAAAATTTTTGAGGAAAAAAATATTTTTCTCATAAAACATTTATATTCACTCACTTCAATTTTGTAACTGACTAGTGACAAGGAGGATATTTTTTTTTGTATCTAAAGTAAAATAAATACGGTTCTGTGTATTTACAGAAAACAGTTTCAACTTTGGAATGCATGCCATTCTCAGAAATCCATGAAATAGGCCTCTACAGCTGCTAACTTAACAATTAACATTTGTGTTATTTTACAGTTCAAGATTGTTATCAAAAACTTCTCCCATTTGAAAAAGAGAGAGGCAGAGACAAGCCAAGAAACAGATGCTTGCCTATAGAGAACACACTGGTGGTTACCAGAGGGGAGGCGGGTAAGGGGGGGATGGGTGAAACAGGTGTTGGAGATTAAGGAGTGCACTTGTTGTGATGAGCACTGGGTGATTAAAATAAAAAGTCAAAGAAAAAATGTTTTTCTACCATTTGATTCTCACAAAACACCCCTTCATTTTACAGATAAAGGAGAATCAGAAAATTGAAGTGACATATTTGAGGCTACAGAGAAAGCAAGTGATAAAATGAGATCACAAGCCAGTAGGCCCAAAATAGCTGAGGAAGGGAAGCACATATAAAATAATACAAAATGCTGTCCATAATAAAGGTAGCGTTATTGACAGGAATTCATCAACAGTAACAGTATTAATGCTAAGATTTTGAGGGTTGGAGAGAGTAGTCCTCTGTTAGTACTCTGGTCTTCTCAAAATCTGTGTGATCATGAACTCAGAATCTGTATAATTTTTAAGACCATCTTTATTTTACTTAAGTTTTTTATCTTGCTAGTAACTATAATCTAGGTTTACCATGTTCCTACTGGGAAGAAATTCTGTACTGTCTTTTTATGCAGATTGGTTTTGTTCCAGCTAAACTGAGCTAATTTGTCACCAAAGTCATGGTGAAGATGCACTCTTTTTAGAAACATGCTATAAAGCTTTAAGTGAGTGAATACGATTTTACATAGCAAATACCCTAATAAATGCTGTTTCTTATGACTAACAACTTCTAGAGGTTAAATCCACAGGTTACAAATCAATAATCCTTGATAATACACATACCAAAGTTTTCACCACTCCGGGAAAACTCTTTACCCTAATTAACAAGTAGGCTTAGATGAAAATTCAAATTTATGATGCTAAGCTGCAAAATACATTGAAATTTAACTTAAATTTTAAGGTAATATGTAAATATTACCTGTAAATATGCTGTAATTTCCTTTTAACTGTCACAGAATAAACTGTCTACCTTATGGGTTGTCCTCTAAAGTCTCCTACATCAAAAGGCTACCACTCTTTCAGGGTTTTTATTAACCAATAAAACTGCCTAGTCATTTGACTATCTAGTCATAGTCAAATTAAAAAACACAGAGATTGTAATTTTGTCTTTCCACATCTAAAATTAACCCTGTAAATGTAATTCTAAGATATTTCTGGGCAGTGACTGAGCATGAACTAGAGATAGATGTAGTTGATAATACATAAGTGTCTTAGCAGATCATTTATAAGGCTTTAATATAAATGTATGTGTGCAATGTGAGTGTATAACTTCATATGATATTTAATTATTCTATCCAGACCAATTATACCAATGGTTGGTCTGAATTTATTTCCCTTGTGTCCTCCCTGTTTTCTCTCTTTATTCTCTACTAATTCTCTAAAATTATCATGTAAAAAATAACTTTAAGTAGAAAAAAATCTCCAAAAAATTGATGATTCAAAAAATCAAAATAAAATTCTCCTCTTTCCTTTTGATTCTGTACTTCCTTTTAAAAGGATCTTACTTTAATGAATGTTTAATAATTGTTATTCAATAACGTTAATAACTATAATGAATCTGAAGTCCATCTAAGTGGGAGATCGCATCATAGCATAAGAACATAAAAACCTTACTGGAGATGGAAAAATAAAAATTGATTATTGAATTTTCCATTTTGGCAAAATATTAAACAGTATGATATTCAGGAAATAGGGAACAAAATAAAGAAAGCCAGCATGTTTCCAGAAAGCCTAGCTAACAAAATATGATACCAGTGGATCAAAATGCTCCTAGCCAAGCTAATAGCCCATAGAATAGTGGTAGTATACAATGTGTAATTTGACCATGAGGCCTACATTTTCACAGATGCTGCTAAATGTCACTACTTCTACCATGTCACAATGAACAAAAGGGTAAGCCCTTAGATGAAACCAACAGCTGTGTCACCATCAAAACTCATCTTAGGCAAACAGTATGCCAGATTCATGAGGGCATTAAAGTCCATCCAGGGACCATGCCATTTGTTCAACTCCATGAGCAGTAGGGATATTACAAGTCTAGGGTCTGCCACTAACAAGACAAGCCCCCATAAATCCCGAGCCAACAAAATCTTTGAGACATTCAATTCTGTTGCAGTCAAATAAACTCAGTGTAAAAATGGATTACAAAAAATGGATTACTGCTCTATGCAAAACTGAGAACAACCAAAATCACAGTAGAAAGATGAAATTCTATGAGGACATGCCTAAGCATAATTTCAAGCAACAGGGCATAGCCAATGACTGCTGGGAAACCATAGCAACAGGCAGACCAAGCTGGCATGTTAGTAATATGAGATGGGATGATTCTTGTAAAGGGAGGAAGCTAAGCTGTAAGCAGGATCAAGCCTGTAAACACAAAACAAGCATACTTCTTTTCTCACAGAAAAAATGTGGCCTTATTAGTTACAATATTCTAATGGATATTAGCAATAATAGCACTGCCATTAAATAGGAATCACACTGGAGTCTCCTATACCTTTAGAATTCATGTGCTAAGAATAATGAAATAATTTTGGTAATTTGGTAATTTATCCATCCCGGATGTCATTTGAGAAAAATTTATTATTATTATTAGTATTATTATTAGTATTATTATTATTATTTTAGAAAGAGTGAGAGTAGGGGAGAAGGGCAGGGGGAGAGAGAGAGAGAGAGAGAGAGAGAGAGAGGGAAAGATACAGAGAGAGAAAGAAAGAGAGAGAGAATCTTAAGCAGGATCCATGCTCAGTGCAGAGCCCAGCACTCAATCCCAAGACCCTGGGATCATGACCTGAGCTGAAATCAAGAGTCGAATGCTCAACCAACTGAGAAAAATATATTTAAATCCAAGCAATAATAAAGCATTCTAGAACAAGGCCCTAATATATACTATCTGAATCTAGTGACAAAGAATTTCATTTGGTAATCTACATTTAGAAATTGAGGTTGTACAAAAAATGCTATAGGTGATAGCTTTTTCAGATGGAACATGGAGAATCAAAATATTTAAATAGTCCTGTGTGTCAAAAATAGAAGATATCATTTTTTTAATATAAGTCCTGAGAACACAAGAAACATATAAATATGGGGGAATAGAAGCATTAGGGATTCATTTTATATTTCTGCAAAGGAAAACACTTTCTTTTTTTCCATGTCTAATATTTCCATGTCTAAAATCCATGTCTAATTTAATCTATAGCATAATGTAAAATGAACTACTGACCACTAATAAGATATAAGGTAATCTCTATATTTCTTCTCATTATTACTGTCTTGAATATTTATAAAGCCAGACTACACATTTTCCTGCATGAATTAGCTGTAAATCTCAAGTCATATTTTAGTCAAGCAAATACATCTTCAAGGAAAGACCTTTAAAGAAGAAAAAACTGAGACTTTGAAGCCAGATTTTAAGTACAACTCCCTGAATAGTATTTTATTTGAGACACTTTGCTGTGCTATCAGTCTGATAGAAAATCACATTGAAGATGAGAATTTTACGAATTGAGATTGAAAGCAGATGGATCAGTTATCTCCAATAGGGTAAAAGAAATTTTGTAAAAGCCTAATTATTATATATATGGGTTTAATCACATTAGTTTAAGAAAATCAGTACTATAAAAATTATTCTTAATAACTGGTACCAATAAGTAATTACAAATGCAGGTCTAAACTCATGACAATGTGAGGGTATTTGGACTTTATTACTTCCATTGATTCGTATCAGAGAAAATAAAATGAACAAAATATATACAAAGAAACCTTTCATTAGTGAAGCAGAAAAGAGATCACAACTTCAATGCATAAATTCCATCAAAAAACTGTCAAGAACTCTGAAATTTGAACGAAAATATAGAGGTACATGACGAGCCATATCATACATTCTTAGATACAAGGGGATGAGAGAGCATTAAGATATTCCTAAAAGTATGAATCAGTTTCCTAAAAGATACATCCAGCAATTCTCTAAAATGAGTGGTCATAGAAGAAATATGGGTGTCGCCTTGGTTCAGCACATTACAAGTTCAGGAGAAATTAGAACTCAAGGAAAGGCTATAATAACTATAAGTTTCTTTCCATTTGAGACAGGTTTTTACCAAAGGAAATTGCCAAAATTAATTGCAACAAAGGAAGGAGAAAAACCAGTTCTCATAAGACAGACACCATGAATTAAGGGGTTTAATTATGTATTATATCAACCAGCTGAATGTAAACAACTAACAAAGCCATGTCTTGAAAGATAATGGACATAAGAGACCTATAGTGCTCCAGACAACAATCCTGAACCAAAGTTGTGGCTATCCCCAAATGTCTTTCTTCCACACCAACCCACATTAATATTCAGTAAATGGCTGGATTGAGTCACAGATGGATAATAATAAGGAAGGAACCACCATGGTATTTATGTAAGGATATGAACAAAATTCAAGGGATGGAGAATGGGAAATCAATACAATTAAGGTGAAGAAAATAGTAAATCTTAAGAGAAAGGGGAAAAGTTTAGATAATCTAATTCTCATTAAATCTTTAAAAGTTTATTTATTTAGAGAGAGCACACACATGTGGGGAGGGGCAGAAACAGGAACAGACAGAACTCTAAGTAGGCTCTGGGCTATCAGCACAGAGCCCAACATGGGGCTTAAATTCAGGAACCTTGAGATCATGATCTGAGCCAAGATCAAAAGTGGGACACTTAACTGACAGCTACCAGGTGCCCCTCTGGTTAATTTTTATGTAACAACACATAACGTGTTCTCCATAAAGAATGGATACTACAACTGCAACAAACATAACAACAAATAAATTTGACAACAGCAACAAAATAGAGAAGAGCTGCTTGAGATAAAGGGCAAGGAATGATAGTTAAGAAAGGCAAGAGCTGATGGTGGCTTAGACTAATATAATAAAGGCGGATAGAGGGAGATATATTTAGATAATGATAGATATTGGGGGGCAGAGTTTTAACAAATCCAAACCACAGGGGAAAAGAATAAGTTGAGTCCTTTTGATAGTTCATAGCTTCTGTTTTACAGTCCTCCTGGTGTTAATATGCTGCTTTGATTTATATATTTATTTCTTCCCCAACTAGCCCATCTACCTCCCTGGAAGCTGGCTCTACTTTCGCTTTTAGGACTGACACTAGTCATAATTAATCATGTTAATATGCTGCTCCTTGCAGGATTCCAATGTTAAGCAAATCAGTACTTAACATTTTCCCGATTAATGGTATTGGACACATGACAAAATTTGGTCTAATCATACTAAAACAAACAAAAACAAATGAACAACAGCAAAAAAAAAACTTTTGTACAGATTAACAAAGAAATTTGTCTTCACAGGATGTGCCTATCCTGTATATGTTGTTTAGGCAGTTGAATGAGTCTTTTTTAATATCAAGGTTGGTTATATTAAATTGAGAATTGATTGCTTATAGACAACTGGCATGTTGAATAAGAAGAGCTTATAGAATTGATTTGTAAAAGTAACTTTGTTTTAATTCTCAGTATCTCTTTACTTGTATACGATGACTTTCCTCATCAATGGTCAGCAGTAGAAAAGCCTACAGTTATTTAAGACCCAATACAGTCTCAAAGGACTTATTGAAAATATAGAGTCTCAATGATAATCAAAACTCTGATTTAGATTGAGTTAGATTTAATGATAAATTTACTTCTTTCCCTCCTTACTCCTCTGCTGGCTGGCCTCTTGATGTGGGATAAAGGAATGCCTGGTACTTCTTTCACTCTGTAAGCCTGCTAGCTGTAGTTTCATCACGTCCAATCAGGAAGAGGGGGTTGAGTTAGGTCAGAAAGAATGTTCTTACACAGATTGACAACTTTCCTAGATGGATTTGTGTTGTCTGTGTCTGGTGTATATTTAAAACTTTCTTTTTTTTTCTTTCATGGATATTTTCAAAAGTTCTTCAAGGACCCCTACTGGTGATATTTGACTACACTTAGTGGATCATGGGACACACATTTTCCTTGGATCCTCCTTTTTAATAATCTCACTCCACTCTTAGCTTCCCATTCCTCTTCTGGCCACTTTTTAGAGGATTTAAACTAGGCTCAGGTTGTCTTTCCTTCCTGCTTCACTCATCTCTGATCCATGGAAAATGCTCACATATTTTGTCTGAACAGTTTCCAAATATCAGGCCAATTCCAATGTAGAAATAACTCTTCTTTAGTAACTTATTCAAGTAGCCAAATCATCTTATCCTTCCAATCAATCCCTGGATGGGAATCAAGCACTTGGCCATACTAACTTCACCAAACAGATAAAACTACTAAACAGAACTAATGAAAAGTGCTTCTCAGATTCAGGAAACCCAGCAAACATCAATCATTAAAAATAAGAACAAATACATATCTATATAACTCACAATGAAATCGCTATCTCTTTCATATATTTATCCCTTTGTCTCAATATCCTTCTTCTACATAATTTCTTCAGATATAAGTTTGAAATAACTAATTCTCTTTCAATGGTGTTTAATGAAAGTAGAATAAAGTAAGAATGAGGGGGTACTTCTCTGAGGCCAGAATGGTGGAGTTAAATACTAAATCTTCTATTTACTCATCATACAGTCTTGGGGGGCAAATACTCAGTTTTTCTGGTTTTAACCTTTCCTGTTGTTTCTTGTCAGAAATGTTTTCCTTCTTTTTTTGCTAACTCAGCTTTGCCTAAATATCTAGGATAGATAGATAGATAGACAGATAGATAGATGATAGATTAATATATTGACAGTTAGAATTGGAAATTGATATTTAACTTTAGGAAGTGGGAAGACCTAAAGATATGTAAGCAAATTAATAATGTGATTAGAATCATATAGTGAAACGTTAATCTGCAAGGAGTGTATTGGCTGCATTGGTAGGTTGGACAGCATAGCTGGTGACCTCAATTAGGATTTAGCCTATGCTTAGGAATATTTTCAACTCCAGACAAAAGATATTAGAAACTGTTGTTGATTAGAAAGGATACAATTGGAAATGAATGTTGTAAAAATAATTGCATATAAGGAGTGAGGTACCAAATATTAATATTTGGAACAAAGGAACCTAAGAAAGAAATGTGCTTAGTTGGGTCACACTATGTTTGAAGTACCAAGATGATGTCCAGGATGTTGTAGTCAGCATGACATTATTTATTTAGATTTGTAGCTCATACTCAGATAAAACACACATAGAAATAATAGCTAACTCTGCTAGGAAAGGGAGTGTCAAGAGAAAAGAGTAGTGGACAAATAGTACCCACATATGACAAGAAATTAATGATGTTACATAAAAGCTAGATATGAACAGTGGGAGGAATGCATGGAGGAGCCTTCATCTCTTGACTAAAAGATTTCAGAGTGCCAAGTGCTTGAGGGGAGAATGATAGAGTAGGGAGTTAGTTAGACATGGGCTAAGGAGAGGACGGTTGTGAGTACATTACACATTAGAAGCCTGAGGGCAAACATCCTGACCTTGTGGCCCCCAAGACCCTGGGGCTAATGTGCCCAGGAGCCACAAGCCCACGCTCTCCTCTTCTACCTCTGTCCCAGGATAGCCCCTAGACTCATTATAACTCATTTGCATTACTGTTATAGCCACCACCACCGCCCCACCCACTGGAGGAAAGCTGTCATGACAGTTCAAGTATAAACCTTGTAGGGTCAGAAACTCTTCCTCCCAAAATGTGGGAGGAGTCCCCCAAATGATTAGAAGCAGCCTCCATTAGAGACCACCCCATCCATGATGCAAGACCCTCTCACATGAGAGGAAAGGACACCCGCTCCTCCTATACCTCTCCATAGCCTCAGGGCGGTTGCCACCTCTGTGCCTGTCTGGTCTCCCACGCTGAGGGTGTACTGTCCTTAATAAAACTGTTCTCTTCTCTCACTTGGCACAGATGTCTAATTCTTTACTGCATTGGTGCTGAGAGCCTAGATACAAGGCTTTTTGTGCTGACAATGATACTTATAATGATACTGGGCCCATCACTTGTATGTGCCCTTTCCAAGGCCATGGGAGGGTCCCTAGGAATAGCTTCATGTGGTCATATGATTTTTTAAAATTTGTAAAACAAACATTTTTTATTCTTTTCTTATAAAAGAGACCCCCTCCCCAATTTTGTAAGTGCTAGGACTCATAAAAAATTTATCTGCTTACTTAGTTTGCATACTCATGAAAGTAGGACTTGAGACAAGACTAAGGCAGGTCATTTATTTGTAAGATGACCCCAGGAAGCAGGAGAGAGGGAGCAGGAAAAGTTGGACCCAGAGAAATGAAACATCTAAATATAATGATGCATTATCAAGGTCGCTGCTGTAAATAATTGAGCTCAGTGCCACCAGGACTTGCAAAAAGCATGAAAATTATCTCCTAGAACTGTCCACCTAAAAGCAAGAGGCCAGGGCATTTAGCCACCAGTTCCCATAAGCCATTGGTAGATGACTGCCCCCAGAGATTAATTCTTGCTGAATTTCTGGTCTGCTCCCTGAGCTAAATAGCCAATTCAGAGAATATGCTGGGGGCAGAATGCTGAAAGACATTATGCCCTTGAAGTGGGACACTGATAGCCAAGATGAGTCTGAGCTTGCTCTGAACTGTCTATCAGAATGCATGCTTGAGTCAGAGTTGCACTGAGGGCACTGGATGCTTTTATGAGAGAAACCTGTTTCAATCCGACGGGTCAAAGCACAAACTTTAGAATGCTCTTATTCAAGGTGCAAGAGAAGGAGAGTAATAAGAAAATGGGAATGTTTAAATGGTACAAAGATAAGAAAAGAACTAAATCAAAGCAATATCAGAGAAGCAAAGAAAGGAAAGAATGTCAGAATGAAGTCTGGTCAAATATTACATTTTATAGGTGCTCAAGAACGATATGCTTAAAAGCTGCCATTGAATTGGGTTAATGAGAGAAGATAATTGACTTTATAGAAAAATTTCATTGAAAAAGTGGGTCAGAAAATCACATTAAAATCCATAATTACTTTCTTTTCTTGCATTTGTAACAGCTGATCCTTTTCCTGAAAATCTTCCCACCCAAATACCTTTATGTTTCTGTGAGGATTAAATGAGTTAATATATGTAAAGTGCTTAGGACTATGTCTGGCACATTGTGGGCACTATGGAACCGTTTTTCTTTTATTATTTTTATTATTTGGAGGATTGTAAAGACATTGTGGATAATGTAATAAGAAGTCAAGTAAAGATCAATGTAAAGATTTTTAAGAAAACAGGAGGTCCGGGGCGCCTGGGTGGCTCAGTCGGTTAAGCGTCCGACTTCAGCTCAGGTCACGATCACGCAGCCCGTGAGTTCGATCCCCGCGTCGGGCTCTGGGCTGATGGCTCAGAGCCTGGAGCCTGCTTCTGATTCTGTGTCTCCCTCTCTCTCTGCCCCTCCCCCGTTCATGCTCTGTCTCTGTCCCAAAAATAAATAAACATTAAAAAAAATTTAAAAACACAAACAAACAGGAGGTCCTCTTAAGTCAGAGAAGATTATTTCATGGTGATCTCCAGAGGGCGCAAGGAGTTCAAGATCAAAGGGAAAAAGAGATGATGGGGGAAATCCAGGTTAGGGACAAGAAAAGTCAAGAAGGTCCAGAAGAGGCTCAGAATTAGAACAATAGGGACAGATAAAGGCTGCTTACAGTTAATCAAAGAACAAATAGGCAAGCGGTTAAGAGATGGAGCTATGGAGATCATTTTCAGACAAGAACTGTAGAAATGGAGATATCAGAAGTAGAACAATTCTAACCTCCATAGGCACAGGTATAGCTACACCTGATGATATCCAAGTAGAGTGAACATTTCAGAATTAATATAATAATAACATAAAATTATACTTCATAGCTTACAGAAACTTACTTTTCTCAAAACAATGCATGCAAACACACACAGACACATGTATGCACAATATACATGTATATATAAAAATGCACTATTTATACATGAGGATATTTATTATCCTAAATTAGTGGGAAGCTAAAAATTTAGAAAGATAATTAATAAGACAGATTTTTAGGTTCCACTAGCAAGTTCCCTGGTGATTGATCCTCAATCCTTTATTCTAATTAACAAAATGTGGCAGTGATTTACAGATATCATTTTCCTATTAAAAGCATTTTAATAAGATACTTTTCATATCCTCTTATAATAAAAAATACAAAGTATCTCTTTTTATGTTAAATATAATTTATTGTCAAATTGGTTTCCATACAACATCCAGTGCTCATCTCAACAGGTGCCCTCCTCAATGCAGATCATCCACTTTTCCCTCTTCCCCCCATCAACCCTTAGTTTGTTCTCAGTATTTAAGAGTCTCTTATGGTTTGCCTCCCTCCATCTCTGTAACTTTTTTTCCCTCCCCCTTCCCCATGGCCTTATGTTGTTTCTCAGGATCCACATCCACATATGAGTGAAAACATATGCTATTTGTCTTTCTCTGCCTGACTTATTTCACTTAGCATAATACCCTCCAGTTCCATCCATGTTGCTGCAAATGGCCATATTTCATTCTTTCTCATTGCCAAGTAGTATTCCATTGTATATATAAACCACATCTTCTTTATCCATTTTTCAGTTGATGGACATTTAGGCTCTTTCCATAATTTGGATATTGTTGAAAGTGCTGCTATAAACATTGGGGTACAAGTGCCCCTATGTATCAGCACTCCTGTATCCCTTGGGTAAATTCCTGGCAGTGCTATTGCTGGGTCATAGGGTAGATCTATTTTTAATTTTTTGAGGAACCTCCACACTCTTTTCCAGAGCGGCTGCAGCAGTTTGGATTCCCACCAACAGTGCAAGAGGAGAATTGTATCTCAATGTCCATGACTAATAGGTTATAACTAACATTTATTTTTATATTTCTTGTTAATTTTCTGCTTATGCTGTTCATGTGTATTGATGACATCATTTTTATAGTTTTACATGTTCAAAGAGACCTCCCTTAGTTCTCTCTTTTATACACACACATTCACTTTGTACTTTGAAGTAACAAATTATCTGTCACAACTTACCCCTTTTTGATCTTTACAGCAGTCATTTCCATACATTCCATCTCTGCTTAAGAAATATATACTACCTTTTTTAATCCCATCAGTAGGCAAATATCAGAATATCTAAGATGTCTTAATTTTACTACACAAAATATTTTTGAGACTATAAGAATCGGTCACTTTTTTCATTAGCACAGAACATTACACTCACAGCTACATCCACCTCAATGCCTTCTAGTGTTCTGAAAAGATTATTTCAAAGTGTAATTGTTTTATACGAAAGAGTGAACACTCATACGTTACCATGGTATTGACTGTTGCAAATCAATATGAATATATTCTTACTATCCAAGCAGGAATATAGAGAAAAAGCACATTATGCTCCATGTGGGTAACAATTCCAGGATAGATCTTTACGGTAGAAGATTAATTTCACACGAGGAGCAGCCTTCTTTGAATTAGTGTATGAATCAACTAGTTACTATCTTCTACTAATGCAGAATATTTTATGGAAATATCTGTTCCATGAACTATGAGCATAAACTACCAAAATGATGAGTAGAAAGATATCTATTTTATTTCACAAGCAAAAGAAGAAAATGAATCTTTCTTATCATTTAGAGAAATTGTTGACAAAATGTTGTAAAGCCCTTTTTGGAAAGTTATTGAATTTACTCTTTTTGTTTTATCAAATTAGTAGCAAAATAGAAAACTCTACTGGTAAGAAAATACCTTTCAACTTAAAGATGCAATGAGATGATCATTGTTTAATGGCTTCATAAGAAGGGAACTCAGCATTAATTTTTTAATAAGGTTGTAATTTGAACTCAGTGAAATTACTATTGGTAAAGGTCCTCATCTAATTAAACACAAACAAATGTATCTTAATTCATGTCCCCAAAAGAAGTGATCCCTTTATATTACAGTCAAGTTCAATGCTTCCAAAGGATTTAAATAACTGAGAAAGGTGCTTAATCAAAAATAGCTACTTATTTCAATTAACTTTCTGTTAAACATGAATGATGCTTCATTTCCAATGTTCTGTGCTATAAATGGTGACAATTACTTTATTCATTCATTTGTGGTCAGTCAATAAATATTGAATAACCACTACATCCATAGAACTATTCAAAACTTTAGAAGTTAAAAAACCTTCGCAGTAATCAAAGAACATCAAATCTAATAGGAAATAGTCATATACTTATATATAAGTAACTAAAATAAAATGTGACAAATTTTAAATTAATGATTCTACTCCAAAATAAAAAATATTATAATGTTATGCCTTTCTTTTCTCCATCAATGGAACTTTAATTTTGGAAATTTTATTTGATCTGTTCTTGACAATATCCATTCCCAATAATGGTGATGGTGGTAGTGATGATGGTGGCGATATTAGTTAATGGTTATTGGACATTATGTGCCAGTCACTGCCCTAAGTAACTAATATGCATTTTTTCGGTGAATCCTCACAACATCTCTATCAGTTAAATGCTATTATTATAGTCACATTCATAGAGAGGAATCCTGAAAGACACAGAGGTTAAGTATTCTGCCCAAATTCACACAGCTAGTATGAGCAGATCTAGGAAGCAAAATTAAACTACCTGATTCTAGATGTCAGGTTGTCAACTATCACACAAAAGTATAATATAAATCATCATTACATATACCATAAAATATCACAAAATATGCTCTATAATAGAGAAATCATATCTCTACACAAAATTATAAAAAGTATTCTTTCACCTCTTCAGTTAGTTCCATGTAATTATTCCTAGTCACCTCTAAATTCTTGATTAATTGCCTCTGCTCTACTTGATGTGTGACCTTAGAAAAATTAAGATTTAAAAGAATATATGAACTTTTTGAATCTGTTAAATGGAGCTAATAATATAATTGTCCTACCTCATTGTCCGTAAGACTCCCAGGTTTCTAGAACCTCCTTTATCAGACCAACAGTCTCCTTTAAATTTTGCTCCTTTCCAGGACTGAACAGTTTTGGGGGCCTTGCCAGCCTGGTGGTGTAGAGCAGAAGAAGTGGTCGATCTAGTTTCAGTCTGAAGCAGATGCTGTGTCCATACGTCTTCATGGTGGGACTTTTGAAATAATACTGTCCTTCCTCCAGGTGAAGAAAATTTCTAATGGTCCAGGCTGAGGAATATTTCCTGTCCCTTTCTGAAGGATAGAGGGATTTTTCGTATTTCCCTTCTTCGTCACAGTGGATCTTCACATGGTCTTAGGGTCAATATAGTTTGCTCTTCTTCGTCAAAAAGAAGAAGGCTTTTGTTCTGTAGAAAATAAGGGTGCAAGTGGGGCTTTCTGATTTTCCCAAGGTGGTGAACATTCTCCTCCTCTAACCTGCAAAATTGAGGTGGTTTATTGGGTCAATAAAGTTGTTCTTGAGTATTCAAGTGAAGTTCTCTGTAGAAGCGCCAATGAATTAATGCAAACATCCTTTGTGTCTGCAGCTCTCAAGGCTTCTAAACTCTCACATTAGCCCACACAGAACCTTTAGCATTCATTAAAAGTTTTAGTTGAATTCTTTTTCCCACTTGTATGGAATCTTCATTTTCCTCCTGTGGTCTGCCCTACATAAGTCAGGACTCATACCCCACTTCTACTTGAAAGTGCCTGCCTGTCCTTGGATTACAGACTGGTTAGTTTCTCTGTGACCTAATCTCTCTTATGGTTTGAAGGAAAGTTATACTTTTTGTAGATTATCTGTTTTCTGTATGCTAGGTAGAAACCAGAAGTCTTGCATTTTGATATACATTGTTATTTAATCTATACTAAAGCATTGAATCTTACATATTACTATCGTCTCCATTTTGTTCATAAGGAAACCGAATTGTAGAGAACTTAAGTCATTGCCCAATAACATTTAATTACTAAAGGACAAAAGCCAGTTCTTTTGACTTCAAGATCAGTTTGCTGTATACAGTTGGCTATGCCATAGGTCAGAAATGTTACAAAAATGAAAAGAAAATTCAGTGATATTCTACCATAATCCAGGTTGTCACCTGGGTGGCTTGTAACTCGGTGGAATTTCAAAAAGTGCATATGTCAGTTTTCCTCCCACGTCGTGCTGGTGATAATGAGAAATTATGCTGAGCAAAATAAACCAGGCACAAATGAGTATATACTGTATAATTGCATTTATATCAAGTTCTAGAATGGGGAAACTAAGCTCTGGTGATATATAGGGATGCTAGTAGCTTCTGAAAGGGGGATGTGGGTGGAGATTGGAAAAAACTGACACAAGGAAACTATTCTATGATAATATCCTTTATATTGATTTTGGTGGTGGTTAAATGGTATAGTTTTAAAAACTTATAGTACTGTACATTTAAAATATATTTATTTTATTATATCTAAACTATACCTCAATAAATTTCAGCTATAACCAGACAGAAAGGAAGATGAAGTTAAATTCATTAATTTAGAAATTTTGTGAGTTCCATGGGAAGTTAGGTATAATTTTAAAATATTTTAATGTGTGTTATTTTATTTAAATTTTACTATACTGGGAAGTATGTATTATTATTATTATGTCCATTTTATACATGGGTTTGAACACAAGTTTGAATCTGTTGAAAGAGTTGGCTACATCATGAATAGAAATGTTACAAGTAAAATAAATGCAATAATATCTTACTGTAATCCACAGCATCATATGAGTTATCTTGAAACTCTACATGGTAGGAAAAGAGAATATATTCATTTTTTTTCCATATTACAAAGGTGACAATGAAGCTCCCACCTTCATCATGGAAACCTCCACACCCTAAGTGAAAATGGAAATGGTATTCTTGAGTAAACGTCTGCAATCAAAATACATTATTATCATTTCCTTTTTCAAGTTAACCGACAAGAACATTTTTGGCCAAACTGACTGACTGTTTTCAGAACATGTGCAGATAATGGGCCCACCCTGTTAATAGGTTAATTAAAAATAGCTAGTTGATTGTTACTATTGTCATTTGCATACCACATGTTACCAGCATGTTTGACATACTTTGATAGGACTGTTTTCACACAGATTATAATGAGAAAAATGAAACATATAATTATCCAAATAAAATATAGCATCAATAAAATAGGACCATTTTTATAAAGCTATATTTCATAAAATAAATATGCCTATCACACGTGTCAGGAAATGCTTCACAAAAATTGAATAAATTCCATGTATACTATAATAACAGTATATAATATGGCTTAAAGACATATAAAGACATATAAAGACATATAAAGACCTCTATAAAGACAGGTTGTTATTGCTTATTATGTTCCCTTTGATTCAATGTTCTCATGAAGCCCTAGCCCTTAATAGTGACCTTAGGTTCAAATATTGTAATGGTAGTCCATTTGTAATTTCAAAGGTACAGGACCACATCTAAATAGGTGCTTACCAAATGGAACATGCATTTAAAATCCAATAACAGTCACTATCACTAAGTATTTTACAAGACTTACATTCTTCCCTGTCTACTCAGTAGTATAACTCTGCACAGAGATGTTACCTAATGATGGAAATGACTAACATAGTTTGAACTTCAGATGTGGACTAATAATATGCCTCAAGAATGGCTAGATAATTTAGATCAAATTGAGCTTTCTCATCTCCAGTTTCTGTACACACTAGTCCTGGCTCTCCACTGTTGTTATTTCCTAGTTATCATTTGCTCAAAATGTACTTTCTTTTGCCATTTGCTCTTGTCTCTGCCTGCCGGGCTTCCGATTGGCTCGAGTAAGGAAAGGCCAAGTGGATGTATTTGTTTAGTGACAGAATATTGACTACCTCCCAGGACATCATTATTTCAGGATTTCCCTAGCATTTGGTGCTGATTATAGTGTCTGGAGCTACTAGTGAATTATTTTCAGAAGGACCGTATGGCTTTATTGTCAAAGTAAAGCTTTATACTATAATTGGGAGGTACCCTTAAAAAAAATTGCAGGGCTGAAAAAAAATGGCTAAGTAGTTGCAAATTTTCTCTCTGACAACATTTCTTATGTCTTATTGACTTAAAAAAAATCTGTCTTCTATTCTGATCATGAAGTATAATAATAGAGAAGAAATTAAGGGGTGGTTGTGACTCTTGAGATCATAAAGTTGGTATTCACTCTGATTGGTCAGACAGCAAGTAGCCAGTGCTCACTGAAACCTCAAAGCCACTCTCTTCTGGTTTAGTATTTGGTAACAGCACTTCACACCAGAATCATCTTCCTCTCTCTTGAGTTTCTTGATTCCTATTTTTGCCTCCTCGTTAGTCAGTGCAATGTTGCGAGTGCCAATAAGTCAGTAAACTAAATGATAATTTCCCTTTCCGACTTGCCAGTTTAGACTGTTACTTCTAAGAGACAGGTGTTTGGAGTTCTATAGCTAACTTGAATTACATATTAAATTAAAGAAAAAAAATTCTTAAGTCTCTGCAAGCAGAATGTATTTTCTCGTGCTTTTTTTTGGAGACATAATAATCAGATACTATAGGCCATAAGTCACAATGACAAAGCAGAAATAGAGTTGTCCTAAAAGAGATAACCACCCACACATCTGAAAGCTGACTTTAGATTGTGTTTTAGTCTCCGTTCCTGCTCTGTGCAATGAATAATGAGTATGTATCTAGTATCCACCTTTCCGCCCTTGTTTTTGTTGATGAGTAGTTCATATAGTGCCTCCATAATGAGATCAATATGTAATTTTTCAATTTTTTGAAAACATTTGTTCAAAAGCCAATATATTATATGTTTTCCAAATCCAAGTCCTATATCCATATTTCACTGAAACCTTAAGAGGTATGTCCTCTTACCACTTCACCCCTTGCCCCTTCCATGCTATAAAGACAATTGTGGCATATAAGAAAACATATTGACCTTGAAGTGGACTTAATTTCAAGTTCCATGCCAAGGAGTTACTAGCTATATGATCTGAAATAAGGTGAATGACATTTGTGTGTCTCCGTTTCTTTTTTATAAAATGGGAAAACCATTCACCTTACAAAGGCTATTTGGGAATTAGAATGATGTAAAACAATGCACTCTGTAAGTTATATATCAACAATAAAGCCCTCTATAACAGAAGTCAACTTATAAATAAAATACTCTCATTGCAATGGAGTTTTAACTACCTATTCTTTGTAACTGTAGGGATGTGATTGATAATAATATCGCATATATTATGATTATAGATTTTGCTTTCTAAGAAATGTAAAGCCTCTTTAATACTCAAATGTCTCTATGTTTTTATTGCTTGGTTTTTTTTTTCACACATAGAGTATTGAAAATTTCCAGAATTTTGAGTGTTGACAAAGATCCCATGCAGTCATCCTGAGAGAATTTCATCTCCAGCTTTGCCTCTCTCAGCAGTAAGCCATCAGTTCAGGGAATAGAACTGACAGTAATTTAAGATGGTGTCACATCTCTGGTGCCACTTTTTGGAAAATTATAGGATGTTGTGTTCCATTTGTGTCAAATTTGGTGTTAAGAGATGGCAGAAATGCTAGTGTTGCTACCAGAAAACCACTTCTGTGCTCTGTGACAATGAGAAAACCAGCCATGTTCCTTAGAGGCATAGGTGTGGTGATGACAATCTGTCAATCTGAGAAGTTCAGAAAGTACTACAAAACCGAAAATGGTATGTTTTCCTTCAGTTTGATTTAAACTTCTGAATACTTTTCCTTTGCTTTACTGTTGGCTTGATTTATTCAAGACTTACAGTAGATGAAATAAACTTTTTAATTTACTATACCTAAGTATTTCTAATTAGATAGTTACAACTACTAAAATATTCACATGGAGAGCAATCATTTCAAGAGCCATCACAGGAAGCAATTGTAAGATGCCTATATTTTGTGTAATTATATAGCTCATTCTTTGTCTTTCTCGAGAGAATTTTGTATGAGATAATAACTTCAGAAAATGGTATTAATATATCTGATACCAGAGCTATTACCAATCCTAATTTGCACCTTTCATGCTACTTTGAATATTTTATTTATGCCGAAATGTCAACTATGCAACTGAAAATGGCCTAAAAGGAACATTAGCCATTCATCTCTGTGGGTAGAATGTACCCATATCATTCTTGACAATACAAAATGCTCTAAGACACAGGTTTGCATACATTTTGTGTTTATAGATGATTGCAGAGAATCAAGAAACCCATAGATAACTTACCCTATTTTCATAAATCTCCATCACAGAGATATACTTACGAGGTACTGATTAAGATCTATATTTTAGGTGGGTGCAGGAGGGTGGCTAACGCAAATAATGCAGTCATTAAAGTGGAGTTACAGAAAAGATGCTAACTGCTTCAGAGTCAGAATACCTGGATCTTCATATAAAATCCTTATGCTCCCTGGTATTAGAGGAAAGCCAAACTCTTTCAGTGAACTAATAAAGAGATATAATAAGGGGACCAGGAGAGAGAAAGTATGGTCTTTATAAGAATGAGGTTCTGCAGCAACAGTCAGTCTGTCTCTTTTCTTTCCAACTTCTTCACTAGAAAGTGCCCCAAACATGTTTTTCCTAAGCTCTAATAATTGATGCCCTCTAACCGGAAAATTGCAAGTCATGAAGACAGCTCAGTTTCTTCTGCTACTAGCGCACAAAAAGGGCAGAGGAGAGGAGGCAGAGCTGAAAGGTGAGCCTAGATCTCCTTCATTTAACATAACGGTAAAGTAAGTGCCTTCCCATGGGTCCAATAGATACTTTAGATGGTTGTAGCATCTTAGGTATTCTTGCCAATCCCTCCAAGAAGACCACCTTCAGGGAGAGGGTTTCACTGCACAAAGCTGTGAGGTAAATGGTGGCATGACTTGGAGAGGGAGAAAAGGAGGAAGTTGCATTTCATGTGGCTCTCCCATGCCAGGAGATCATGTGTGGGTGGGATCCAGTCCTTTGATGAACCAGCAAATGCATAACTAGGAGATGGCTTTAGAGCACACAAAATACAGAAAGCACAAAGAGCCAGTTGGTATTAGGCAGAGAAGCCATGATGACTAGCAGCACCACACCACTGTACCCAATCTTGACAGGAAGGATGGGATTACTCACATTGTCCTGTCCAATAAGGGTAAGCCTAAAGAAATGCCTTTACTCTCTGTCCTCCTTGTCCCAAAATGAGAGGAGGAGTACTTGGAAGACCACAGTATAACAGGGCAGACCACTTTGCTCTCTAACTTCCATAGCTAGAACTCTCAGCCTAATGCTGCCAGGAATGGGGACAAGGAATATTTTGACTCCGTTTTAATTTTTTTTTTCAATGCAATTCCATTTATTCACTGTTTTATAACTTAGAATTCTGAAGAGTTTACAATGTAGCATTTCCTAACTTGTTTGTTGGTATTATAGCTTTATTAGTTCAAATCAAGAAAGAGCTCACGTGTTCTAATCCATCATGATGATGCAGGATATTTAGCTCTTCTTTGGTAGTGGAACTCAGCAATTTGCTTCTTCCATCTGCTGGGTATTTTCTAAATATTTCAGCATTTGCCTCATATCTCTGTGTTTACTTGTTAATTTGTAAGATACCTTGGTTTTTCGATCCCTCACAGTTACGTTGTAATGATCAATGAGAGGCTCTCCTGGACTCCAATCCCTGCTGTTTGGCCATATATATTCCCTTTGGAGGTTGCCATAGCCCCTTCATTCCAAGCTGTTCTGTCCCTTCGCCTAGTAAATCATAGGGATCCTCTCATACTCACCATGCTTTAACTTGTACTTATTTCTGGTGGGCTTTGAATTAAATGTGAAATTGTTCATTTAAATGAACAAGATCAAGTTTTAATTGCTGAAATGAGACTCTCAATAACTAAAATAACTAAAGTTTTATGGACTGAGACTAAGATATCATTAAGGGACATGTCAAACACAGGAAAGGGGAAGTTATAGAGAGCTTAGCAGGAGCAGTTCACAGAAAAATAGAATATAATTGTTTTCATCAAGTCAAGACTCCTAATTTAAACTGGTAATAGATTTTTAATATTTCCAGTTGGAATTTTCAAAGGCTTTACAACAAAAATAATTAGTGTGTCTTTGTGCATAAACCTAGAAAAAAATTTTGACAAGTTTCTTTTTTTTAAAAAACATTTGTTGATAAGACATTTTCAAAGAGAGCAGCTTATGCAAACCTTTATATTAATACATTGTGAGATATAATCACATTGGTATTTTTTTAAAGTTTATTTATTTATTTTGAGTGAGAGAGAGCATGCAGGGGAGGGGCAGAGAGAAAGGGAGAGAGAGAATCCCAAGCAGGCTCCACGCTGCCAACACAGAGCCAGATGCATGGCTCGAACTCCCAAATCGTGAAATCGTGACCTGAGCTGAAGTCAGACACTTAACAACTGAGCCAGCTCCAACTCATAAACTGCTAGATCATGACCTGAACAGACATTGGACAGTTAACTGACTGAACCAGCCAGGCTCCCCAATAAAATTGGTATTTTAAGACATGAGCTTTAGGGGTAATTTGCAATGCAGCAATATTTTGTAATAATATTTTTGTTTGTTTTATCTTCCAACTGACACAAGCCCTTTTCTCTGTCAAGTAGTTAGGGTAACAGCTGGTCTTCCTCAGTTCAAATTGATCTGAACTTGGAGTGAGTTCACCTATATTCAAGCCCAACTTCCACCCTCTTGGAAGTACAGTAAAACTGGTTTGCTAGCAAATTCGTTCCAAAAACATGCTTATAATCCAAAGCACTTGCATATTAAGGCAAATTTCCCCATAAGAAATAATGGAAACTCAGATGATTCATTCCACAACCCAAGAATATTTATATAAAAATGATTATAATACTGTAATATAATACCAAATAGAGAAAATTCAAAATAGAAAGAAAAATAAACAAATTAACCTGCATTTACCTTTGAAAACCTTCATGGCTGCTGTGAGGGAGACAAGAGAGAGGAGGGTTATTGTGTAGGATGACTTTCTCTACCACTAATGGAATCACCGCCATCTACTGGCTCAATGGAATATTTTTCTGCATGGGAGCCATTGTATATGCTCACATGGATGTTGACTACAGTACAGTATCAATAAACTCTTGTCATATACTGTATTTAATGTAACTGGCAATAAGGCAGCAGAGGAAAGGGTCTACATCTGCAGGCAGCCTGACCTAGAATGAAGCAAAGCATTCCTAAACTCACTCTTGTATGGAAAAGTAAAGGACTGTCTATAGGTCACTTTGAAGTGCTAAAAAATACACTAGTGCCAGTTGTGGGCACCTTCCAATGTTCTGAAAAAATCACTGATTTCTGCCAAACACCATGGACTGAGACCAAGCATCTGAGCATGGGAGACGATCATCCACAATCCCACAGTGAGAGAGAGAGAGAGAGAGACCATTGGTTCAGTTGTGATCATGTGACGTTTGGTGTCATGTAACTCGTATTGCCAGACATGGGCTTGTTTATCAAGTTAAAATTTATTAGAAATGTTCACTCACCTTGCGGAACACTTGCAGAACAAGTTATTCGCAATCCAAGGTTTTACCATATATAGTATTGGTCTTACTAGTAGTTCAGCTGGATTGTGTTGGGGCAGCAGTTTGAGATATTTTTTGTGTATCTTACATTTCAATTCTGTCAGAGCCCTGGACTCTAACACCATGAGAATGTGTGTAACTATGCAATTACTCTTTGTTATCTGACCCTTCCTCCATGGCACTTTCTTGGTTGAATCAGAGTGTGTATATAAGGGAAAAATTGTTTGGTCATATGATTTGCTTCAGTATTTGGGGTTTCCTGATTTTATTCCATTCTATCTACCTTTACCTCATCTAAGGCTCAGCTGAATTCTCTTTGTCCCTGCAAATATTCTCTGTTAGGGCCACTCCTCAATTTACCTGTCCCAGACCAAATGCCTGCTCTAGGTATGGTAGTTGTTGTGTTACTCATGTAAGAAAGGCTTGTTTTTCTCTGGAATTTAGTTTTTCAAGGTTTTATTTCAAGGTTTTACCTTATTTCAAGGTTTTATAGCTCTTTGCTAGCCACACAAAATAATATAGTCACTATTTGCTCATATTTTTCTTGTTATCATAAAACAAATGTCTTTCATATCTTATATCCTAATTAGAAGAAGTCTAAGCATTTAAAATTAGGGCTATTATTAGCTATTTCTTGTTATAATTTCTCTTACTAAAATGATCACTTTTGCATTATAACTTCTAATTGAATAATAATTTTGTACCTTCTTTAATTCTAAAAGTTAAATCATGTAATTCAACTTTATGTCTGTTGCATTGAATAGAACTTCTAAAATGGAACAAAACACCTACGAATAAAATACAGTGCTGGTAGTATTAATACCAGCAGTTTCACCACAAAATATGATGTTGGCTATTAGTTTATGACAGAAAACTTACATCATATTAAAGACAGATCTTGCCATTACTAATTTTTAAGAGTCCTTTACCAGGAATATTTGTTAAATTTATACCATCATTTGAGAGACTTATATGTTTTTCTTTTTGTATCTATTGATGTGATAAATTATATTAATAGATTTCCAAGATAATATCATTCTTTGACTCCTGGCGTGAACACATCTTAATCATAGTAGCTGATTATTTTCTACTATGATGTTGAAATCTATTCTAATGATGTTATATGGGAATTTATATCTACATTATTTCAAAGTAGTTTTTATAGCAAGAATGGAAAATGCTTGTCATCTGTAGAACCACATGTGTTCATGGCAGATATCATAATTGGTGAAAGCAAATGAGGCTAATGATTCATTATTTACATAATACTTGTCAGCAGCTACTACTAATGAGTCAGAGTTGGAATGAGACCTGAAACTGCTATCATTAATCTATGCTTTTCATTTTTTATGTTCTCATTGTCAGTTTTAGCATTAAGTTGCATAACATTCTCTCCTTTATGTTTTGCCACAGGTATCATAACATGTAACTTTCTGATTTCTAGAAAGTTTAAAATAATTCAAGCTTAAAAATGTCTGGTCCAGAGATATTCTTTAATAACTTTTTTCAATGTCTTCTATGGCTGTTGATTCATCCAGACTTTTACAAATTCCTAGTAGGTTTATTTTTAGTAAGCTTTATATTCTCAGAATATAGTTTGAGTCATACTTTTCCACTCCTGATATAGAGACAATCAATAAGAGGTACTAATTTTTTAATGTCATAAAATTGGATTATAGAACTATACATGCTTACAGTTATATACTTATACATTTCAATTCTGGCTAAATATTGCTTTTAGCCTTATTTCAAATAATCATGATCTGTATTTACTTTTAAAATTACTTTTCTTGGGGTGCCTGGGTGGCTTAGTCGGTTAAGCATCCAATTCTGGATTTCAGTTTAGGTCAATGACTTCGTGGTTCATGAGTTCGAGCCCCATATGGGGCTCTGCACTGATAATGTGGAGCCTACTTGGGATTCTCTCCTTCTCCCTCTCTCCCTGCCCCTCCCTGACTTGCGTGATCTCTCTTTTTCTCTCTCTCTCTCTCAAAATAAATAAATAAACTTTAAAAAGTATGCTTAAAAATTACTTTTCTTAATTTTTGGTATGACCTTGAAAACATATTGTCAACTTCTTCAGTGGAATTTTACATATGTCTATTAGATGAAGCTTGTGTGGTAATGTATAATTTTTCTAAATTCTTACTAAATTTTGTCAACTTAATCTGTCACTTACCAAGAAAGTATATTATTATCATCATCTTATTCAGTCAATGCTTATTTGATTTGGCAATAAGCTTATCAGTCTTTTTTCACATTCTTCTTACTTTTATCATATACGTCCATCCGTGATTATTTTCTTTCTAGCCAAAGTACTCATTTAAAATTTCTTTTACTGGGGCACCTGGGTGGCTCGGTCGGTTGAGCGCCAGACTTTGACTCAGGTCATGATCTCACAGTTCGTAAGTTTGAGCTCTGAGTCAGGCTCTGTGCTGACAGCTCAGAGCCTGGAGCCTGCTTTGGATTCTGTGCCCCCCTCTCTCTCTGCCTCTCTCCTGCTCGTGTCCTGTCTCTGTCTCTAAAAGTGAATAAACATTAAAAAATAAAATTTCTTTTACTAATAATCTGTTACATACTCTCTCAATTTTTGTTTATGTGAAAATATCTTTGTTTTAACTACATTTAAAAATAATTTTGGTGTTTTGTTAATTATGGATGGACAACTCTTTTCTGATATCATATTGA
Source organism: Panthera onca (assembly GCF_046562875.1). Classification (NCBI taxonomy): domain Eukaryota; kingdom Metazoa; phylum Chordata; class Mammalia; order Carnivora; family Felidae; genus Panthera; species Panthera onca. Next base: position 56,238,164 of record NC_138343.1, read on the forward strand.
GTATTTTATTATGGTCATAAAAATGGTCACCCAGTGGATGATGCCTTTGAGCATTTATATTCTCATGTAGATGAACCCCTTTAAACTAGGATTAGCAAAATGACTAAATTTTTACTCAAAAAAATGAACTGATGCTGTGTGACTCTCAAGGTTATGTCAAAAAAAAGCCTTGCAGCTTTCCTGTGGTCTTAAGAGTACTTGTTGAAAGAGGTGTCGGACTGTTGTAAGAAGTCTGATACCTTGAGCCTACCATGTTGTGGACAAACCTAAACCAATTTCGTGAGGAGAGAGATTCCAAGCTGAGCTCAATCTATCTACAAAACTAACAGTAAGGTGGGGCGCCTGGGTGGCGCAGTCGGTTAAGCGTCCGACTTCAGCCAGGTCACGATCTCGCGGTCCGTGAGTTCGAGCCCCGCGACAGGCTCTGGGCTGATGGCTCGGAGCCTGGAGCCTGTTTCCGATTCTGTGTCTCCCTCTCTCTCTGCCCCTCCCCCGTTCATGCTCTGTCTCTCTCTGTCCCAAAAATAAATAAAAAACGTTGAAAAAAAAAAATTTAAAAAACTAACAGTAAGGTGTTTTAAGTCACAAAATTTTGATCTAATTTATTATGCAACAACAGATAACTAGTATAAAATTAGATCCCTCCTTTTGGTGTTTATTTTGTTTTTTAAAAGTTTTTTTACCAATTGAATTGATATTTCTTTATAGGTAAAACCAAATTGAGGGGTGCAGCTATGAGGATACAGACCACAGAAGACCTTCTTCAACTGCAGGTTTGGGAGGGTTCTCAAAATCACCTTCAATTTTGATAATTTGTTAGTAGGACTCACAGAACTCACTGAAAGCTGTTATCTTTATGGTCACAGTGCATGGGAAAGGATACAGATTAAAATCACCCACAGGAAGAAAGGCATAGGGCAGAGTCCAGGAGGGTTCCTAACATGGAGCTTCCAGATGTCCTTTCTCTACGGAGTCACAGACAGTTGTAATGCCTCTTGGAATCTACATGTGACAATACACAGGGAGTACTTCCAACCAGGGAAGCTCACCCATGTCATGAGGTCTGGAGTTTTTATTACGGTTCTATCACATAAGCCTCGTTGACTATCCAAGCGGCTTACCTCAGTCTCTAGTCTAGTCCAGGAGGGTTCCTAACACGGAGCTTCCAGATGTCCTTTCTCTACGGAGTCACAGACAGTTGTAATGCCTCTTGGAATCTACGTGTGACAACACACAGGGAGTACTTCCAACCAGGGAAGCTCACCCATGTCTTGAGGTCTGGAGGTTGTTTTTTTTTGTTGTTTTTTTTTTTTAACGTTTATTTATTTTTGAGACAGAGAGAGACAGAGCATGAACAGGGGAGGGGCAGAGAGAGAGGGAGACACAGAATCTGAAACAGGCTCCAGGCTCTGAGCTGTCAGCACAGAGCCCGACGCGGGGCTCGAACTCACGGACCGCGAGATCGTGACCTGAGCCGAAGTCGGCCGCTCAACCGACTGAGCCACCCAGGTGCCCCGAGGTCTGGAGTTTTTATTACGGTTCTATCACATAAGCCTCGTTTACTATCCAAGCAGCTTACCTCAGTCTCTAGTCTTTTAAGAGGCTGAGCTGAAATCCCATGCAGAGCCCAAAGCCAAGACCCTACATTACCTTGTTGAAGTGGCTCAAAGCCTCCACCCTAAATCACATTATTACTATGTGGCTGGTCCAAAGCCCCCAGGCAAACAAAGACACTCTTACTGGGCATGACATTCCAAAGACTTAGAGATTATCTCCTAGGATCCAAAAGCAAAAATCAGACCAAAGTTAAATTCTTTACTAATCTAGTTTTAGCATTTTAGCAGTTTTCCAGCACATTCCATTAAACTCCTGCCTCAAAGAAAAACAAACTATATCTACATAACCCTAACCTTAACCATTAATTCACTTCTTTTTTCTCTCCTGACTAATAATAAGACTCAATAATTTCTAAATATTCTGACGGCCATGAGACAGCTTCTCATATACTGAAACTTAGGAATCAATAAGAGTATGTGGTGCCTGATGTTCATACTTTTAAGAGGGTGACACTCTAAAGAAAGTAAACTATCTAGTATGTATCTATTTGTTATAATCCATTCTAAAAGAACTCCTATAACCAATGTTGCCACTTTGGCAACTAAAAACACAAGATTCTCACTTAAGTTTGAGTTTATTTATTTTTGAGAAAGAGACAGAGACAGAGAGAGAGGTAGACACAGAATCCAAACCTGGCTCCAGGTTCTGAGCTGTCAGCACAGAGCCTGACTCCGAGCTCAAACTCACAAACTGTGAGATCATGACCTGAGCCGAAGTCGGATGCTTAACCAACTGAGCCACCCAGGTGCTCCATCCAATTTAAATTTGAATGCTAAATGACAAATATCTATTTATAATTATGTCCCAAATATTACATACATACTTATCCTAAAAACTTACCCATTGTTCATCTGTAAATCAAATTTAAATGAATTTCTTGTATTTTATCTGGAAACCCTACGTTCAGAAATCCTTTCAACCAGTGACCATGAACTAAGAAAATATATGATCATTGGCTTTAGCTTGTAAAAAAAATTCTTGAAGATATACAAAAATGCTAAATTAAATATATTCTTTTATAAAGTGTTGTCATTTATTATAGCAAATGTGAAGAGTAAACTACAGACTTGGTTATTCCTTCAAAGTTTTAGATTGACTATTCATTACAGCTAATTTCAAAATTGATTCATGGTTTTCTACTGTGATTTCTTAACACATAAATAAGTAAGAAAATTTCAACAAAGGATGAGTCCAGAAGTTGCCCATATTTGGAGCACCTCACAACTGTTCTTAATTTTCTTGTACTCCCCTAAAAGTATCCACACAAACAAAGCTTTAGAAATTTACCTGATGATTTAGTGCTTGAATATCAAATGCTATTCATGCTTCTGTCTGTGAGCTAAACTCTAGCCACTATAAGTGTTTGATTTAAAATAATGTGTAATTAACCTTAGTTTACTCAATAACATTATGCTGTGTTTTGACAACCAAATAGTGAAATTCACTGTGCTCAACCTCTATTTTATTGAAATCAACAGACAGAAACCAAAAATAATTGTTACAAGCCCTCTGATAGTAACAATTAGTTAACATCATAAAGAAATAGCTGTAAACAAGAACAGTGTTCCAGCCTGAGTTATGAATTATAAATTTACAAATTGATTTTCCTACGCTTCTCCATTGACTTGAACCTTAAAAACATGTCATTGATTAAACAGGTCCTATATTATGTATGACGATGAGAAAGAAACCTGAAAAGACTGAAACAACAAAAAACACTGCAATGCATTTATCTTAACAAGAACTATTGGTTGGGGAATCTACTTATTCACCATTTTTCTAACCAATTCAATTATTGGAACTCTTCCTCTAGACTAAGCCATAATATATGGCATGTTCCAAGAGATTTTGTGAAGGCAGAAAAATCTTAAGAGGTAAGAGTGAACCATAAATTAGTCTATTTTTGTCTCTGCAAAACTTATAGACACGTGAGGTCATGAAAAATTCTCTTCATAAATACTTCCTGTGAGAAATGTGCCTTTCCATTATTTTCTCCTTTTACATTCATGTCATCTACTCATTTATTCATTTATTCATTATTTCAAATATGGATTGAATTCTTAGTACAATACCACACAAAATACTATGTGCTGACTATTCCAAGATGAATAAGTAACAATAGCTCCTTTAATGAACTTATAAACTAGTAGAGAAAAATAGATGAGAAAATCAATTATTGTAACAACATTTAAAAAGTGCTAAAAGCAGAGAAATGCACAGTAAGAATAGAGAAGGATGATTTTTCTCAGATTCTGTGTTGGTGACAAGAAAGTACGTTAGAAAACATTTCCACAAGGATATCCATAAGCTAAGAAATTATCCTACATTATTACTAAAAACTAAATGTGTACCATGGAAGAGGATATTGATATGTAGACCTCAAGCATGGGATGGGATAAAGGTGAAGGAAAGGAAAAAATATGTATGGGTGTTAGAAATTCCACCCTAGATTTCAACACAATTTAGGGGTGGGAGTGGGGGACTAAAAGTAGGCTAAAATGTAGGTCGTCAGTGAAATAGGCAAACTTATAGTTAGCATGTGAGCTCTCAACTACTCAGTCCAGAGATAAAAATATTTAAAATTCATACTTCTTAAATTCTTCTCTAGTTGGATTACATTCAATAATATTTTCTCATTTATTCATTTAAAAGTTCAAATCAAGGCAAATGAAAAATTTTGTCCCTAAAACCATCCATATCTCTTCTGTTAATTCTGATTCTTACCAACTCTTCCCCTTTAAATTAACTCTAAAATATGATCTCAACTGATAGATTCAACATATAGGCAATTTCATTTCAAAGATCCATTGAGTGATCCACAGTTTTCACTGTGTAATTCTGGAGCTCTTTTATTTTATAACATTAATAAATTATAATCCAGGCTTTCTAATCCAATATTCTGCATGAAGAATAGGTAGACATTAAACATGTTTATCCCTGTCTTAATCTCTGCCTCAGTTTTTTTTTTTTTGTTTTGTTTTGTTTTGTTTTTTATTTAAAAAGGAACAAAGATTGTGGGCATATGCTTGGCCTCTTTTCAAGCTTTAGGATATGGACAAGTATGGTTGTGGGTCAAGATGTAGAAATTATTATGGATTCAGTCTTAATGACCTTATGCAAGCTACATTTAAACAGCAATATGGAGTTAGAACATCAAGGGTAAGAGATCAGAAAACTTGATGCTCTTTCTTCTTTTGAAAATATGCTCAATTTTTTGAATTCAGCCTTGTAAATTCTAAGAAGAATCTTAGTATCACAAAACAAGAGCAGCCTCAATTTTTCTTTCAGGTATCTATTTCTATACAAAATATTTTATGTCACATTTTATGTCAAATATTCCAAAAAATGTGTATTTTTACTAAATTCCCTTCAAAACGAAACAGATAATTATGGCCAAAACTACATTTAAAAATTCACCATTTTGGGGTGCCTTGATGGCTCAGTTGGTTAAGCATATGACTCTTGATTTTAACTCAGGTCATGATCTCTCACGGTTCATGAGTTTGAGCCCTACATCCAGCTCTGTGCTGACAGCATGCTCACGCTTGTGTGTGCTCTCTCTCTCTATCAAAATAAATAAATAAACTTAAAAAATTCACCTTTCTTTATTTGGGGTTCATTGCAACTATTCATTGTGGTAGGTCCAGGGTTCTAAAATAAAAAAAAAAAATGTATAAAAACAAGATTGGAGTTTTTCAGTGGCTCTAATAGCTAGTAATCTCATTCAGTGGATGCTGGTAATATCTCCTTGGAAAGTTTATAAGGTTAAAATAATTTCAGGTATAATATTTACTGATCACTTGTCCACCGATTAGAGTAGATGTAAAGTTAATTCCTGTTTATTTTGGTTTAAAATACTTTTTAAATACATAAAATTTATCATCTGATTAGAGCACCAAAGATTCCTATTTATCTCTTCTATGTGCTGTATTAATAATCATAATAATCATAATTATAATAGTCTTTGAGCACTTAACTTATACCAGGTGCATTGCTAAGCATTGTACAAGCTATCCATTTATTATCACAGAAGAAGTGAATACTGTTATTTTCTCTGTATCGCATATGATGAAACTGAGGTTTGGAATGGCTAAGTAGCTTACTCAAGGTCACATGGTTACTACATGGTGGAAATAAAATTACTGTCTGGTAGTCTGACTTCAGAGCCCACGTTCTAAACCACTATGCAATAGGGCCTTCTCTTTTAGGCGCCAGTTTCCAAGACCTTATGCCTAGCAAAAGAAGGGAAAAACTCTTTGCACAAATAGACATTTTGAGAAAGATTAATAAAAGAGTAATAAAAGCTCCTTTTTCTTGCTTCTATCTCTCTGTGCTTCTCTTTGTTTCTGTTTTTTTTGCTCTGTTTCATTGCACTTATATCCTTTCCTGTGTGTGTGTCTTTTTCTTCCTCCCTCCCTCCCTCCCTCCCTTCCTTTGTTTCTTCGTTCCTTCCTTCCTTCCATTCCCCTTCCCTTTCTCTTACCCTTCCCCCCTTACTTACCCCTCCTTTCCCCTTCTTTCCCTTATTCTTCCTTCTCCCTCTCGTTCTCCTCTTTTTCTTCTTTAAAGTTTTACTTAAGTAATCTCTACACCCAACGCAGGGCTCAAACTCATGACCCTGAGATCAAGAGGTGCATGCTTTCTGACTTAGCAGGTTGGGTGCCACTAGTTCTTCTTTTTCTTACACACACACACACACACACACACACACACACACACGTGATGTTTGGATCATGCAGCTGGGTATGTAACAAGATCACATAAAGGAAACTAAATGAAGGAAAAATGTGTCATTCAATTCTCTAACTTTTTAAATTAAACAGGTCCTGGAAATGGATGATGTCAAAGAGTATCTGTTCAATCATTATGTCTTTCTTTCCTTGTTAAAGTAATTTTGAATATCACACTGAGCCAAAGTCAACTTAAAATGCAAAAGAATACTAAAATTTTAAGACCAGATTAATTCATTTCCAATAAAGCTTCAAATAAATATAATTTCTATTTATGTAAATCTATTACTTTTTTGGAATCTGCACATATCTGATAACTACAAGTCTGATTAAAATGAGATTAAAGGGGAGCCTGGGTGGCTCAATTGGTTAAGTGTCCGACTTCAGCTCAGGTCATGATCTCACAGTCTGTAAGTTTGAGTCCCGTGTCGGACTCTGTGCTGACAGCTCAGAGCCTGGAGCCTGCTTCAGATTCTGTGTCTCCCTCTCTCTCTGTCCCTCCCCTGCTCATGCTCTGTCTCTCTCTATCTCAAAAATAAATAAAAACATTTAAGAAAATTAAAAAAAAATAAAATGAGATATTAAATAATCTATATATAAAAAGGGGGTTTCAAAACCATAGTATTTTAGAAGAAAATAAATCTCAAACACTGTTAAAATATAGCAAGATATAATTCATTCTGAGAATAAGTACATATATTCATAAATATTTACATATATTATTCATTAAATATATATAGTGAGTCATTCATTGGTTGTTTCATGTTATTTAAAGGGTCTTAAATTTATGTTCTAGGAAAATTCAAAGAAAATAATGGTCAGATCATTGTGGAGGTGCGTAGTTCTGGTATCAGAAATAACACTGCTTTAAGTGATGGCTAGTAAGAAGAGCCTTACCAGTAGGAGCACATGTCCATTTTCTTCTCTTGTTTACATGGAAAATTGGATATTCTAGAAAAAATAAGATGATTACTTTGAACAGAACCATAAGGTATCTGCTTCAGTAAGGATTTTAGATAAATCAATGCTCTGCTTAATTATTTCTCACTATAAAATATTCAGATCCCACTTATAATCAGAACATGTCAGAATGTATTATTTTGATTTGCTACAACATAGAATTGTATCTCACATGAGCAGATTAAAAGGCAATTGGGGGGAAGATGGCGGCGTAGGAGGACGCTGGGCTCACCTGGTCCTGCTGATCCCTTAGGTTCCACCTACATCTGCCTAAATAACCCAGAAAACCGCCAGAAGACTAGCAGAATGGACTCTCTGGAGCCAAGCATAGACAAGAGGCCCACGGAAGAGGGTAGGAAGGGTGGCGAGGCGATGCGTGCTACACGGACTGGCGGGAGGGAACCAGGGTGGTGGAGGGGCAGTCTGCCCAGCAAGGCAGAGCCCCCAGCCTGGCTTGCAAAAGTGGAGGGCCCGGACTGCGTGAGTTCTGACAGCCAGTGGGACTTAACATTTGGAATGTTAAAAGTCGACAGCTCTGCTCTCGGAGAGCGGGGAGGGAGAGTTGTTGAGCCCCAGAAGACACAGCTCAGCTTGGCAAGGGAACAAAGGCACCGGCAAGCACCATCTCCCTCTCCCATCCCCCAGCCGAGGCACCATGCAAATGCCCAACGCTGTGCTTCTGTGGATCCATCCCTCTGATGAGTCTGCCTCCCTCCTGGTGCTGCAGGGCCCCTCCAACAGGGAACCACCGAAGGCAAAGGGAGATAAACCTGCCCCTCCTGCCCCTCTGCACCTTGCGGATCCACCCTGGCTAATATGCCAGATCCCATCAAAGCAGCACCATAAGCCTGGCAGTGTGCAAGTAGCCAAGACAGGGGCCACACCACTCCACAGTGAGTCCTGCCACTGGGACAGGGGAAGATAAGGTACACACCAGTCTGACTGTGGCCCCAGTGGTGGGCTGGGGGCAGACATTGGGTCTCAATGTGGCCCTGTTCACCAACACAAGTTACCCAGACAGCACAGGGGATGTGCCCTGCAGTTTTGAGCCACTGCAGGGACTACCCAAAATGACGAAACAGAACAATTCTCCTCTAAAGAAACTCCAGGAAGTAGCGATAGCTAATGAATTCATCAAAAACAATTTAAGCAATATAATGGAACAAGAATTTAGAATAATAGTCATAAAATTAATCGCTGGGCTTGAAAAAAGCATAGAGGACAGCAGAGAATATATTTCTACAGAGATCAAGGGACTAAGAAGTAGTCATGAGGAGTTAAAAAAAATGCTATAAATGAGATGCAAAATAAAGTGGAGGCGACCACAGTTCGGATTGAAGAGGCAGAGAAGAGAATAGGTGAATTAGAAGATAAAATTATGGAAAAGAGGAAGCTGAGAAAAAGAGACACAAAAAATCCAGGAGTATGAGGGAAGAATTAGAGAACTAAATGATGCAATCAAACAGAACAATATCTGTATCATAGGAATTCCAGAAGAAGAAGAGAGAGAGAAAGGGGCTGAAGGTGTACTTGAATAAATCATAGCTGAGAGCTTCCCTGATCTGGGGAAGGAAAAAGACATTGAAATCCAAGAGGCACAGAGAACTCCCTTCAGACGTAACTTGAATCGATCTGCACGACATATCATAGTGAAACTGGCAAAATACAAGGATAAAGAGAAAATTCTGAAAGCAGCTAGGGATAAACAGGCTCTAACTTACAAAGGGAGGCCCATGAGACTAGTGGCAGACCTATCTACTGAAACTTGGCAGGCCAGAAAGGAATGGCAGTCAATCTTCAGTGTGATGAAGGGTAAAAAATATGCAGCTGAGAATCCTTTATCCAGCAAGTCTGTCATTTAGAATAGAAGGAGAGATAAAGGTCTTCCCAAACAAAAAATGAAGGAATTCATCACCACCAAACTGGCCCTACCAGAGATCCTAAGGGGGATTCTGTGAATGAAATGTTGCAAGGACCACAAAGTACCAGAGACGTCACTACAAGCATGAAACCTACAGACATCACAATGACTCTAAAACCATATCTTTCAATAACAACACTGAATGTAAATGGACGCAATGCTCCAACCCAAAGACATAGGGTATCAGAATGGATAAAAAAAACAAGACCCATCTATTTTCTGTCTACAAGAGACTCATTTTAGGCCTGAGGACACCTTCAGATTGAAAGTGAGGGGATGGAGAACTATTTATCATGCTACTGGAAGTCAAAAGAAAACTGGAGTAGCCATACTTATATCAGACAAACTAGACTTTAAATTAAAGGCTGTAACAAGAGATGAAGAAGGGCATTATATAAAAATTACAGGGTCTATCCATCAGGAAGAGCTAACAATTATAAATGTCTATGCGCCAAATACGGAAGCCCCCAAATATATAAAATAATTACAAACATAAGCAACCTTATTGATAACAATGTGGTAATTGCAGGGGACTTTAATACTCCACTTACAACAATGGATAGATCATCTAAACACAGGATCAATAAAGAAACAAGAGCCCTGAATGATACATTGGATCAGATAGACTTGACAGATATATTTAGAACTCTGCATCCCAAAGCAACAGAATATATTTTCTTCTCAAGTGTATATGGAACATTCTCCAAGATAGATCATATACTGGGTCATAAAACAGCCCTTCATAAGTATACAAGAATTGAGATCATACCATGCATACTTTCAGACCACAATGCTGTGAAACTTGAAATGGACCACAAGAAAAAGTCTGGAAAAGCTCCAAAAGCATGGAGGTTAAAGAACACCTTACTAAAGAATGAATGGGTCAACCAGGCAATTAGAGAAGAAATTAAAAAATATATGGAAAGAAATGAAAATGAAAATACAACAATCCAAATGCTTTGAGATGCAGCAAAGGCAGTCCTGAGAGGAAAATACATTGCAATCCAGGCCTATCTTAAGAAACAAGAAAAATCCCAAATACAAAATCTAACAGCACACCTAAAGGAAATAGAAGCAGAACAGCAAAGATACCCCAAATCCAGCAGAAGAAAAGAAATAATAAAGATCAGAGCAGAAATAAACAATATAGAATCTAAAAAAACTGTAAAGCAGATCAACGAAACCGAGAGTTGGTTTTTTGAAAAAATAAACAAAATTGACAAACCTCTAGACTGGCTTGTCAAAAAGAAAAGGGAGATGACCCAAATAGATAAAATCATGAATGAAAATGGAATTATTACAACCAATCCCTCAGAAATACAAGCAATTATCAGGGAATACTGTGGAAAATTATATGCCAACAAAATGGACAACCTGGAAGAAATGGACAAATTCCTAAGCATCCACACACTTCCAAAACTCAAACAGGAAGAAATAAAAAAACTTGAACAAACCCATAACCAGCGAACAAATTGAATCAGTTATCAAAAATCTCCCAAAATATAAGAGTCCAGGACCAGATGGTTTCCCTGGGGAATTTTACCAGATGTTTAAAGTAGAGATAATACCTATCCTTCTCAAGCTTTCCAAAGAATAGAAAGGGAAGGAAAACTTCCAGACTCAATTCTATGAAGCCAGTATTACTTTGATTCCTAAACCAGACAGGGACCCAGTAAAAAAAGAGAACTATAGGCCAATATCCCTGATGAATATGGATGCAAAAATTCTCAATAAGATACTAGCAAATCAAATTCAACAGCTTATAAAAAGAATTATTCACCATGATCAAGTGGGATTCATTCGTGGGATGCAGGGCTGGTTCAACATTTGCGATCAATCAATGTGATACATCACATTAATAAAAGAAAAGAAAAGAACCATATGATCCTGTCAATCGATGCAGAAAAAGCATTTGACAAAATTCAGCATCCTTTTTTAATAAAAACCTTCGAGAAAGTCAGGATAGAAGGAGCATACTTAAACATGATAAAAGCCATTTATGAAAAGCCCACAGCTAATATCATCCTCAATGGGGAAAAACTGAGTTTTCCCTCTAAGATCAGGAACACGACAGGGATGTCCACTCTCACCGCTGTTGTCTTACATAGTGTTGGAAGTTCTAGCATCAGCAATCAGACAACAAAAGGAAATCAAAGGCATCAAAATTGGCAAAGATGAAGTCAAGCTTTCACTTTTTGCAGATGACATGATATTATACATGGAAAACCCGATAGACTCCACCAAAAGTCTGCTAGAACTGATACATGAATTCAGCAAAGTCACAGAATACAAAATCAATGTTCAGATATCAGTTGTATTCTTATATACTAGTAATAAAGCAACTGACAAATAAAGAAACTTATCCCATTCACAATTGCACCAAGAATCATAAAACACCTAGGAATAAACCTAACCAAAGATGTAAAAGATCTGTATGCTGAAAACTATAGAAAGCTTATGAAGGAAATAGAAGATACAAAGAAATGGAAAAACATTCCATGCTCATGGGTTGGAAGAATAAATATTGTTAAAATGTCAATACTACCCAAAGCTATCTACACATTCAATGCAATCCCAATCAAAATTGCACCAGCATTCTTCTCGAAGCTAGAACAAGCAATCCTAAAATTCATATGGAACCACAAAGGCCCTGAATAGCCAAAGTAATTTTGAAGAAGACCAAAGCAGGAGGCATCACAATCCCAGACTTTAGCCTCTACTACAAAGCTGTAATCATCAAGACAGCATGGTATTGGCACAAAAACAGACACATAGACCAATGGAATAGAATAGAAACTCCAAAGCTAGACCCACAAAAGTACGGCCAACTAATCTTTGACAAAGCAGGAAAGCATATCCAATGGAAAAAAGACAGTCTTTTTAACAAATGGTGCTGGGAGAACTGGACAGCAATATGCAGAAGGATGAAACTAGACCACTTTCTTACACCATTCACAAAAATAAACTCAAAATGGATAAAAGACCTGAATGTGAGACAGGAAACCATAAAAACCCTAGAGGAGAAAGCAGGAAAAAACCTCTCTGACCTTAGCCGCAGCAATTTCTTCCTTGACACACCTCCAAAGGGAAGGGAATTGAAAGCAAAAATGAACTATTGGGACTTCATGAAGATAAAAAGCTTCTGAACTGCAAAGGAAACAATCAACAAAAGTAAAAGGCAACCAACAGAATGGGAAAAGATATTTGCAAATGACATATCAGACAAAGGGCTAGTATAAAATCTATAAAGAACTTCCCAAACTCCACACCCAAAAAACAAATAATCCAGTGAAGAAATGGGCAAAAAACATGAATAGACACTTCTCTAAAGAAGAGAAGAAAACAGATGGCCAACAGGCACACGAAAAGATGCTCAACGTCGCTCCTCATCAGGGAAATACAAATCAAAACCACACTGAGATACGACCTCACTCCAGTCAGAGTGGCTAAAATGAACAAATCAGGAGATGATAGATGCTGGAGAGGATGTGGAGAAACGGGAACCCTCTTGCACTGTTGGTGGGAATGCAAACTGGTGCAGCCACTCTGGAAAACAGTGTGGAGGTTCCTCAAAAAATTAAAAATAGATCTACCCTATGACTCAGCAATAGAGCTGCTAGGAATTTACCCAAGGGATACAGGAGTGCTGATGCATAGGGGCACTTGTACTCCAATGTTTATAGCAGCACTTTCAACAATAGCCAAATTATGGAAAGAGCCTGAATGTCCATCAACTGATGAATGAATAAAAAAATTGTGAATTATATACACAATGGAATACTACTTGGCAATGAGAAAGAATGACATATGGCCTTTTGTAGCAACGTGGATGGAATTGGAGAGTGAAATAAGTCATACAGAGAAAGACAGATACCATATATTTTCACTCTTATGTAGATCCTGAGAAACTTAACAGAAGACCATGGGGGAGGGGAAGGAAAAAAACAAAGAGAGGGAGAGAGCCAAACCATAAGAGACTCTTAAAAACTGAGAATAAACTGAGGGTTGAAGGGGGGGTGGGAGGGAGTGGAGGGTGGTGATGGGCATTGAGGAGGGTACCTGTTGGGATGAGCACTGGGTATTGTATGGAAACCAATTTGACAATAAATTTCATATTAAAAAATAATTTTAAAAAAAGGCATTTGGACTAATAATTACTTAATACAAAAAAAATTTATTGAAGTAAAAATTTAGACTCCTCCCCAAAAGGATGAAAAGCATAGATTGCTTAAATAAATCAGTGTTTTTAATGCTCATTTATTTTTTATCTTTGTTTAAAATAAGGCAACAAGCCCAAAATGGAGTCAGTTATGGTAAGCCCCTTGTCCCCTAATTGAGACTTAAATACAGTTTTGGATCTCCCAACAATGGATCCTTAAACCACTCAATCAGTAATTCCCCGATAAGCTCTAGTTAGGTAATCTGCCTGATAGACCCTTTTTTTCCCCTAACGAAAACTGACCTTGTCATACCAATCTGCTTTTTTGTCTAGTATAACCTCTTTCTTCCCACTCCCTTCTGCCTATAAAAGTTCTTTCCACAGCTCCTCCTATATGCGCAATTCATGAATCATTGAATATAGGCCACAAGATCTTTAAAATTTACTCAGTTGAATTTGTTTTTTAACATCTTGTTAAACTACTTATAAGATATTTTTTGAAAATATTTTCAAATTTTAAAAGTTCAATTTCAAAAATTTATATGAAGCAAAACACCGGATAATTATGAACAATGTATATTTTAGGAGGTTTAAAACTAATCCCCTGGAAGTAGAAATAGGCAATTATGTGTATTCTTCCCAAAGCTATTCTATTCTACTGAATATTCATTCTTTTTTGGTAGCAAATATATGACCCTGGAAGGAGAAATAAAATTGCAGTAATTTATGCACATTGTTTTTATTTTCTCATTAAAGAAGCAGTTGTGGATATAATGATATGGAGATATTTGAGCTTATTTTCCCTGTCTGAACATAAAGTTTGTAATTATTTACATGCTTTTATAACTGGCAAAAAAGTTTAGAACTAAACAAAATTTAAGTTAAATTAATAAAGGAAATTAATAAAAAGGAACTCTAAATACTCGCTGTCATGATTAACAACAGAATTTGTGCCATATATGTATGTAAGATTACTAGGGAAAGCATAGTACACAAGGGTAAAGTTATTATGCAAATTTAAGTCTCCATGCATAGAGCTTCTAGAGGTTTAATCATCCTCTTCCTGGTACAGAGAGACACTCTTACTAATGGAGATTTTCCTTACAAATGTAAATATAAATGTCTCTTACAGAGGGTAACTTTTACTCCGTTTTCAGAGTTTCTTTGTCTTCTGTTTCTTAAGAATAATTAGCTTATGATATTCCTTATCCCGTATTTTGGGGTGATATATTCTGCTTCTCCTCATATACATCCTAAAAATTTGTTTTTTGTAAATATTTATTTATTGTCCAATGAGTTATTAATTCATTTTAAAGGCCTGTTATTAGTAAAACCACAAAAGAAGAAAAAGTGGAAAATCTTTTAACATTTGAGATATTGACCTATCTTTTAAAAATTTCATGTGTGTATAATTAAATTGAAACACATCTTGAAAAGACTGGTAACAATAAATTTGGTATGGATGTTCTTCATATGTAAATTCATTAATCTCTAAGTACAACAGCAGAGAGCCCGGTAATTTAAAGACCATGGACATGGTAGTTCCACTTGGAGCCCAGCTGCATCTGCCTCTAATTCGTGATTTAGGACACAGAGTGTGTATCCACCCTTCTCTGCCTCTTCCTCAGTTCATGCCAGGGACTTACAATATCATTTCTCTTGCCCTCAGTGCACCTCCACCCTACTCTTTTCTCCTACTTTCCTTATCATCTCTGCTATTGATAGTCCAAACATGTGGGAATGTATTCCCTTAGTAATTACACCTGCTTCTAATGTGCACAGATGGAGGTCTGGCACTTCCAGAACTTCTAACCGTTTCCTTGGGGCCACATCCAAGTTTATTACTCGTGTTACACTGAGATTTATTCTTTCATGCTCATGACAAACCACTGTCCCAAATTTAACCTTTATGTTTTTTGATTCTTTCTCACTTGAGGTAATTTCCCTACCAGCATAAAATCTCTATGTTCCAGAAGTTGGGAGAGGTTTCATCAAACTTCTTTTTCATAAATGCTTATGCTCATATCTGGGAACCTAAGAAACAATCCAAAAGACATCTTTTCCAATACATAGGATGTGTACTGTTAGACTCTTTGGTGCCCTGCCTCAAGAACTCAACTTTCTTGTGTAGGAGAAGCAATTTACCTCTACACAATGACACTCCCTTCCCCAGTTATATAGTACCTTCTTCTTCATATACTTTATGGCACCTTTCTCCCATTTTCCTGTCATCTGCATCCTGTTAAGTGTCACCTTACTACTGGAAGCAAACTACATCCTTTTCATTGTTATGATAAGAGGAGACAGGTGGGTGTTGAGAGTCCTAGATTGTGGTCTAGATTCTGCTACTAATTACTTGTGTGAATTTACAAGTTTGTTATAATTTCTGGTCCTTATGAAGAATAAAAATGTTGAAGATTCTGTTCTGAAATTTTATCAAATGTATGTATTAAGCATCACTCTTTGTTCAGCTTTATTCTCATCATATTGTGTGACAGGCCCAGCTTAGAGAGTGACTGAAATAACTGGTATCTTTAGCTTTACTAGAAGAGAGAAGTCAGAAGTCCAGAGAGTAGACACACAGAGTTACTCTGAGAGAGCTGAAGGAATCAAGGCTTATAATCTTAGTTCATCTTTCCATTTAGTTCTATTAAATTGAAACCAGATCCTAAATTCCACTTCTGCCAAGCAATTGCTTGATGAATCTAGTATTTTGAGATGAGAGCTCTCTGATTTGAGTCAATAAGGCTCTTAAGGCTACTTTCAAAGCCTTCAAACTTATCAGTTTTTATGACACTCTTACTGTAACTTTGAAATAAACTTCCTATAAATTTATTTTTAACTATCACATATATCATAGGAAAAATGCCTTTTGTTCCTCTATTCCTGTCACTTGTAGGCTTACCTACTGTGGTATCTGTAAGTATCTCTTAGCCTCCCTTTAAGATGAAGAAATATCTTTCTTGCCTTTCATGGCTCAGCCTACTTTTCTTCTTTCCTCAGTTCCTCCCTCCCTTCCTCCCTTGCTCCCTCCCTTTCTTCTTTTCCTACCACCTTCCCTTTTCCCCTTGTCCCACTTAATCAATAAACATTGAATGGCTCAACTTTTCAGATATATTAATTGGGCAATAACACTCTAACCTCCTGAAAATTTCAGTATTTGATAAATGCATTACACACTTTAAATTTGCTTTCTTTTTCATGCACTTCTTTTGCTTTTGGATAATCCCCTTTTTCTACCCTGAAAATCCCTGCCATTTTTAAAAACTAAATCTGATAGCTCCTGTTCTACAAAACGACTTCCAGATCCTCTCTGAAAAGCTAACCGCTCTTTTTTTAGGAGATATCTGTCTATACCTTATTCAAAAGACCAATCATGTAGTGCTTTATATGATTTTTATTACTTAGACTAATTACTTGAGACTCTTTTCAAAATGTGGCAACTACAGTTATCAGCTTAAAAAATGAAAATCATACTCTTTGTGTTACTCTCTTTAAAACTGTTTATAGTTTTTTAACTATTTAAAACTTTTTTCATTATATGAAAATCTTCGCCAATAATGCATTTTTAAATAAGGGAAGTGCATAAAACCTCAAAGACTATAACAATGAAATATTTGTGAAATTAAGAGCATATGTCAAAAGACTTCACATCAGAGAATACTGGTATTTTTATAAAGCTGGAACTAGCAAAGTGGTGAGTAGCATGTATGACTGTTGGTCTCCTTAAGCAGTAAAGGCAGAGGAATAAGAGAAATGGAAAGTGTAGTCATATCACTGATTCGTATTCATATATATCCAAGACAATCTAATATTAATGACACATTTCTAAGATAAAAGCTCACTTAGATAAACTATGCCCGATGATCTAGAACAGATTTCTATTTGATGATCTGAAATAGATGAAGGTAGGAATTTTCTGAAAGTTTGGGCCCTGAGATTAATGATGACATAAGAGAACAATAGCTAAGAGTAAAATGAACCACATGAAACATAAATTGTTGAAATCTTAGTGCAAAGAGCAAGAGAAGCCCATTAGAAATAGCATGTTTAAAAAAAATGGGTAGAAGTCTTATGAATAATAAAGGTAAATTTTGGTTTAATATTTAAGAGTAGTTTCTTAGATATGAACAGATGACTTTCATAAGAAACGTCAAAATAATAGCAGTATTACTTACTAATAAGAACAATAACTATTATTTTTGGAGTGTTTACCGATAGGTATTTTAGGCACTTTATGAATATTTTTCTAACATTCACAGTAACACTATAAAGTATATTTTTATTTCATAAAAAGCAGTCTCATTAAAGTTAAATATATATCTCAAGATTATAAAACTCATTAGTCACTAAAATAAAATCAAAGTACAAGTAAAAATTTCATCATTTTCAACATACCTACAAATGATAACAACCTTCCCTCCATATCGTCGCCCTTACCCCCAAAAACAGCCACAATATATTGAGTAGCTTCTATGCATCAGGTTCTTGGCAGCTGTCATCTCCAGATTTGAAACACAATCTGAAGTCTCTCTGCCTTCATTTTACAAATGAGAAATCCATACTTCAGAAAGTTTAAATGACTTTATCCCATTGAGAAAGTTAAGTAGGTAGAGCGGAGATTCTAATTTAGTTTTATTTAAAAAGCCTGTATATCTATTATAAAAGCATGTACTTCCCTTACTACCATATCTTTCCTATTACTGTAAAATTATTTACTTAGGTCTTGAAAGGATAGAAAACTCATATCTATAAAGAACATTGACCTGAGATAACCACCCCCCAACACATACACATTCACATTTGCATGGGCATTTTAGAAATTTATCTTAAATTTGCTAATTTCAATATCTTTTTTCTATGCTTAGTTTTTGCTATTTTATATGTTTTTGACATTGTAATCATTGCAAAGTCAAACCAATTTGCTGATTTTCACCTTTCTTTATTCAGAATATCATCATTACATTGTTTATTCACTCATTTCTTAATTCATTTAAATATTTTTAATATATTTAAATCATATTTTCAATGTTTCTTCAAATAACCTTCAAAATACTCTTTCATAAATCTCATGAGAGCTGTGTTCTGTATGATTAACATTTTAAGAGATTTTAGTGGAAAGGTAGATAACATAAATTAACATATAGGGAACCATAGAAAGTGAAATGAATATACTAGCTAATTCTTTATTTCTGATATGTTTTACATTTCTAGTTATTTTGGAAACTGCTAAGGGAGAAAAATAGAACAGAAGAGAACAACAAAAGTTGGTAGGCAGTAGTAAATCATCTAATATATATGCAACTGAAGTCCCAGACAAAGAAGGTGAGAACAGATAGAAGAAATACTTGAAGAGATAACAGCCAAAAATCCCCAAAATTATTGAAAGAAAGCAAACAAAAGTTCCAAGAAACTTAGAGATCCCTAAGCAGGATTTTAAAAAATTATAAGGAAGATTACCATTATCGGATGAAAAGTAAAGACAAAAAAAAAAAACCATCTTGAAATTAGCCGGAGGCTAAAAAGCAACAAATATAACAGTAGACTTCTCGCTGAAACTATGAAGCTCTCACAAAGAATTTTTCCAGGCAAATAAGAACTTTAAGAAAGTTATTGCTATAAGATCTGTACTATTAAATGAAAAGTAAAAGGAATTTCTTCAGCCAAAAGAAATATGTTATCAATTGCAAATTTTTGTCTACATAAGAAATAATTATAAAAATGTATAAAATACCTATACCCCAAAGTTATTTATATTCTTAACTCTTTACAAGATAATTGAATGTCTAAATGAAAATAATAATTTATTATAAAGATTATAACATATATAAACATAAAATGTTTGACAACATAAGGAAAAGAATGAAAAGAAAAGCAGGTATCCTGTTCTAAGACTCTTACACTTTATACATGAAGTAAATTTTTTCTTGAAATTAGATTATAATAAATTATAAATATATGGTGTGAATCCTAGACCAACCACTAAAAATTGCAAAGAAGTATTACCAATAAGCCAATATTTTAGAAAAAATGTAATCATAAAAATGAATCACTTTAGAAGGAAGGAAAAAAGAAAAAAACGGACAAGTGAAAAGGAAAAGAGTAGGAAACTATTTTGCTAATTACATTAAATATGAACACTCTAAATAGACTGAATGAAATGCAGGGGCTGACAGACTTAATAAACAAGATTCAACTATTTGCTGTCTCCATGAATCCCACTTTAAATATACAAGCACAGATACGTTAAAAGTAAGCAGCAGGGACAATGAAACATACCATCGACTTCCATTCAATGTCTAGTATGCTTTATTGTGCATTCACACTGAAGAATAAGCAATAAGAAATCTAGTTCTATCTAGTAAACTAACTTTAAATGTTTATCTTTTCAATCCCTACAGGAAATTAGTTATCTTGAAAAACAAATCAGAAGAGCTCTCTACTTGCAGACATAAAGTATGGAAAAGCATAAAGATGAAACACAGGGCTGAAATATAGCAGATAGAGAAAAAACATATACACTAACTATGAGACACATGAAGCCCTTCTCTTGCCTTTTTTCTATAATGCAAGCAACTAGACAAATATCACTATTCCACCCATGCCCACCCAGACAATCAATCAATCAATCAATCAATCAAAACTTCCTGTTTGGGAGGGAAGAATATGTTCCAGAAGCAAAAATATTTTCTCCAAGGAAAGCCTGTATTACTATTTAACTTAGGTACACTAATAAATATTTATCAGCCAAGAAGTACTCCTTGTATTTGTACATACCTTGTAAATAGAAACACCACTCAAATTTTTAGTGCCTCCCTCTGAAATTAAAGTAGGGAGTCAAAGATCACCAGAGGATTTAGGAAGAACTTCCAACACAGGAGAAATCAAAACAAACCATAAGAAAACATTATCTTAGAGAATATAAATCTAGTGCAGAAGGCTAAGAAAATTTCAAAGAAGTATTCAGAATATTTTCAGAAAAATATTATTTCCATAAAACAGAAAAAAAGCATACTATAAAATGAGAACAATAACAAGGCAAGCATTCAATTGTGAAAGTTATTCTTGTGATGTAAAAAATTAAATATTTAATAGAAGAGTTTGAAGATAAATTCCAAGAAGTTTCCCCCAAAAGTAACCTCCAAAAAAAATAGAGTGTAAAGTTAAAAGACACAAAACTAGGGATCAATAAAAGAAGTTCAATAACAAAATAGTTGTTACAGAAAAGACAAATAAAAAAATAGTGAGGAGGAAATTATTAAAATATAAGAAATAATACAAGAACACTTTTTGGGAGCATCTGGGTGGCTCAGTCGGTCAAGAGTCCAACTCTTGGTTTCAGCTCAGGTCATGATATCATGGTTCATAAGATCGAGCCCCCTGTCTGTACTAACAGCATGGAGCCTGCTTGGGATTCTATCTTCCTGGCCCTCTGCTCACCGTCCCCCAATAAATAAATAAACTTTAAAAAGTGAACATTTTTCAGAACTGAAAATGTCCATGAAATGCACAAATAATGAAAAATAATCCCATTAAAGTCACATTATCATGAAATCTTATACAACCAGCAGTAAAGGAATATTTAAAAGGTTTTAACAGGAAAAAAAAAAAGTCTGGATCATATGAAAATAAATGGGAATAAAAATGGCATCTACATTGTCAACAGATACTCCAGGTGAAAAATTGGGAAATAACACCTTTAAATTTCTGAGGGAAAATAATTTTCCGTCTGGAAACCTACAGCCTGTCAGAGCATCATTTAAATACACTTGTAGAATTAAGATATGTTTCAGATTTAAGGACCCAAAAGTATCCCTTCTACCTAGCATTTATTAGAAAACTATGTAGGGGCGCCTGGGTGGCTCAGTCGGTTAAGCGTCCGACTTCAGCTCAGGTCACGATCTTGCGGTCCTTGGGTTCTGCCTGCGTCAGGCTCTGGGCTGATGGCTCAGAGCCTGAAGCCTGCTTCCGATTCTGTGTCTCCCTCTCTCTCTACCCCTCCCCCGTTCATGCTCTGTCTCTCTCTGTCTCAAAAATAAATAAACGTTAAAAAAAATTTTTTAAAAAGAAAACTATGTAAATAATAATCAAAGGAAAACAAAAAATAGTAAAAAGGAAAAGAAACACAGTTTTGTTATACTATTCGGTTCAACAGTGAAACGTGTTCACATAGTAAAAATAAAATAAATACTATTAAACAAAAATATAATATACTTATATTGGGAGCACTGAGATATTGGGTAGAGTACAGAGTAGCTAAATTTCTGTCATTATTGAATAAGTAAATCAATAGATTTTAACTAAAATTGAGAAATAAGAAGTAACTGGTATCCAAATCATTTGGACACAAAGTTGTTAGTAATTTAGTTTTGAAAATATTTGGACAATTCTGATAAACAAGAAAAAATAATTAAAAACAAAAGAGTAAGAAAATTAGTACCTTTTCACATCTGTATTGAGCTTGTCTAAGAGAATTTACTTAAAGTGAGCTGTCAGTGAGTCACTTTTACCATTGGAAGAGATCTAAATGATCTATAGGAACATTGGGTTGATGAAACCCTGGCTGGAGCTAGAAGGGAGTGAGTGGGGCACTTAGCTCTGGCACAGAGTGTGGATTGGTGACCAAAAACAAAACAAAACAAAAAACCAAACAAACAAACAAAAAAACCCCACACACACTTAGTAATCAAGATAATTTTAAAGCAATATTTAAAAAAATCAAAATGCAAAAAAACATGGTGAAAAATATCAATATTTAGTTTTTTTAATATTTATTTATTTTTGAGAGAGAGAGAGAGATAGAGCATGAGCAGAGGAAGGGCAGAGACAGAGTGAGATGCAGAATCTGAAGCAGACTCCAGGCTCGGAACTGTCAGCACAGAGCCCAACATGGGGCTGAAAACCTTGAACCATGAGATTATGACCTGAGCCAAAGTTGGACGCTTCACCAACTGAGCCATGCAAGTGCCCCCAAATGTCAATATTTTAAATAAAGACAGGATCCAAATCTCTGCTTGCCTCCCTTGACCACACTCTCACCCAACTCACTCTAATTCTTGCCTTGCATAAATCTAAATGTAACTATCCTATCACTTCACTAAGAGTGGGTTTAATTTCCAAAAAGAACAGCACTTCATTTTTCCTCCTACGTTAACAGACTGCAGATGAAGATTTTGAGGAAGAGAATGTTATAGGGGTGGAGTGAGGGGGAACAAATTTTCTATTTAAGAATTATAGGGGTGCCTGGGTGGCTCAGTCTGTTAAGCATCTGACTTTGGCTCAAGACACGATATCATGGTTTGTGAGTTCAAGTCCCATGTTGGGCTCTGCATTGACATTGTGGAGCCTGCCTGAGATTCTCTCTCTCTCTCTCTCTCTCTCTCTCTCTCTCTCTCTCTCTCTTTCTCCCTCTCTCTCTCTCCCTCTCTCTCTGCCCCTTCCCCACTCTCTCAAAATAAATAAATAAACTTTAAGAAAAAAAGAATTACAAAATAATAATATTTTTAGCCCAATTTCTCATTATTATTTTTAGTTATTATTTTCTCATGATCTGGAGCCTGTCTGGGATTTTGTCAGGTAAAATGGTATATTGGTTAGGTTGAAGCTAAGCTGTTTTAACAAAGACACTCCAAAATACAATCCTTCAGAGAAAGAGAAGTTAATTTCTTTCTAACATAAAAGACCAGAAGTTTGTGGGTAATTCATGGCAGATGGGCAACTCCACTCCATGACATTATCCATAGACTCCCAGCTAGGAGATTGGTTGTTGCCATTTTCCTGCCAATCTAAAAGGGAAAGGCGGGGGAATCAGAATCATCTTTCTTTTTAAGATTTTCACCCAGAAGTTTTACACAACAAATTCTGCTCGCATCTCATTGGTCTGCATTTAGCTACAGGGTTGCCTTTAGTTACAAGGAAAGCTGGGATATAAAATCTCTAGCTGAGACACATTCCTTGTTAAGAATGGGAGCTGGATGTCAGCGTCCTTTAATTACCAAGAGGAAGAAAGACAAAATAGATGTTGGGGAACATTAACAACCTTTGCCATAAATTGTCCCTTCTTTAAATGGATCACCTTTCATGTGTTCTACATAAGATTTCTATCCTTCTGCTTCAACAGTCAACATCTTCCATCAGATTTTCTTTTTCCAGAAATTTGATAGAAATCTCATCCAATAATAACTCTCTCATTCACTTTTTGTTAGCAGTATATACCTTTTAAAATAGTACTTTTCTGTCATTATATTGAATTTTCATCATAGAGAAGAAACATATGTTCCCAATTATTTAAAATTTTTAATTTTTTTAATTCATTTTTGAGAGAGAGACAGAGACAGACAGACAGAGTATGGGGGGGGGGGAGGGGCAGAGAAAGATGAATACACAGAATCCTAAGCAGGCTCCAGGCTATGAACTGTCAGCACAGAGCCCCACACGGGGCTCGAACTCATGAGCCCTGAGATCATGACCTGAGTCACGAGATCATGACCTGAGCCACAAGATCATGACCTGAGCCGAAATCAGACACTTAACCATCTGAGCCACCCAGGTGTCCCATAAGTTCCCAATATTTAAGCCTGTATTGTTAACTCTACCATTTTTAACAGCATGTGGAATTCTTCTTTAATATTCATTTTATGAGAAAAACTATTCAATTGATGTGGTTATAATATAGAAACAACAGAACTAAAAGTATTGTATTAAATAGTGATACTTTTGTAAGTTCATTATAGTAAAATGAAACACTGTATGCACCTTTATTTATGTGCTTGGTTTGTATAAATGGGAAGAGTTGGGGAGGGCTGAAGGGGTTAGAAAGTTCAGGAAGGGGATTTTGGCCAAATGATATGGTGAAATTATTCCATGTCTAAAATTTATTGTATTTACACTGAATCTAGAGTTCTGAAATAGAGGAAGTGGAAAATTGAAATTTTGTACATTAAAGGTACTGTTACATAATTGTTATAAATGACAATCATTTTTTCTCTGCTGAACTAAGATGAGCCATTAGGGAGTTTTGTTTATAGGATTTTCTAGAGAGCTGTAAATTTCTACTAGCTCTTTCATATACCCTTTCATCACAATCAGAAGTATTAATCACAGTAGTTAACATTAATATGCTTCATTATGCTAATGAAGTGTTTTGTGTAGATCAATTCATTATTCTTACCAAGTAAATTACAAGATAGTTTAGTGCTATTATTGCTTAATTTTTTGAGGTGATAGGAAATGGGCACAGAGATGTGAAATACTTCAAATACAATTGATTATAAAGGTCAGCATAAAGAATTACACAAAGATTTTCCCATAGGGAATGTTGTGTCAAGCAGAGAAATGGTAAATGCATTTCTTAGAAAGATTAGAACCTTATATTCATCCATCCATCCATCCATCCATCCATCCATCCATTCAACCATATCTCACTGCCTTTGGGCCATGTGTGCAATTGCTTGTTTTATGGAAGTCATGATGTAAATTTTTCATTTAAATTATTAGAGTTTATACTCTATAATTTCTAGTTTGTTCTTAAGATAGTTCCACTTTGTATGTATGTATGTATGTATTTATGTATGTATGGTTATTTCTTATTAGCCTACTGTTTAATTCTTTGAACACATTTATAATAGTTACTTTGATTCTTTTGTGAGCTAAAATCAACATCGGAGCCCAATCAGAGTCAGCTTCTACTGAATGTTTTCATTTTCCTGAATTTTGACTACACTTTATTTATTTGTATATTTACTAATTTTTAGTTGAAAACTACATACTGCAAATGACATATATCAGTGTCTCTAAATTCCGTGCTATTATTCTTCATAGGGATTTTATTTTTACTGACTTGCCTGGACTTAACTGCAGAACTATCTCCTTTACAGTCATTTTATACACACACACACACACACACACACACACACACACACACACACAGACCAAATGTGAAACAGGTAAAAACACCCATCAGGTTTTGAATCTTGAGTCATGGGATCTATTCCCATAAAAAATTTGTGCAGATGTTTATTTGTTACTCTCTTCCAGACCCTCTGATCTCTGAACTTGTCAGATTCTTTTAGTATACACTCTTCTAAACTTCCTCCTTTCCTTTTATCTTCATATACAACCAATCAATACAAAAATTCAAGAAAACAAAACTCCAAAGAAAACACTGAGGGTGAATAAGGCAGGCATTACGTGGTGACTATATGTTGTTTTCTTGGAGGAGTAACATCTTTATAAGCAAAGAAAGGCTGAGTAAAGAATAAATAAATGTGAAAATATTTTTATGATGGACTTCAAACATATGGCAAATTAGAATAGTATAGTGAACATCAGTGTACTATTACACAACTCTGACAATTCATGCAGGCCAATTTTGTTTTATCTACACACTCTCTCTCTTCCCTCAGCCCAGAATACTTTGCAAGAAATTTGAGATATCACATCATTTTATCTGAAAATATGCCAGAATCTTCTCTAAATAGATTTGCAACATTATTATCCAACCTAAAATAGTAATACTTTCTAAATATTATCTGTGTTCACATTTCTCCACTTGTCACATAATCTTTTAGTTTGTCAAGGAAGAATCCCACAAAAGTTACTAAAATGTGATTGTTGATATAAGTTAATATGCCTCTTGTCCTTTTAATCTATAACTTTATCTATAATTATAAAATCTATACTCTCTAATTGCTTCCTTTGTTTAATTGCACTGGCTAAGATCTTCAAATGAATATTAAATAGTAGAATGTAGAATTGGTATCATTATCTTTTTCTTAACTTTAACAGGAAAGTCCCTGTTACTTTGCCTCTGAGTAACAGGCTAGCAACTGTACTAACTTATGCATATTTTATTATGTTAAGGGGGTATCCATAAATTTCTATTTTATGTATGATTTAACATAAATCAGTTGTGAATTTTGTCAAATGCTTCTTCTTATATTTATGAAGATAATCATATGATTTGGTCTTCCTAAATTGTTGTATATACTTCAAAACAATCCCAATCAAAGCATAAAGAAGATTACTGTGGAAGTTGATAAATAATAGAACTTAAAAAAATTAACTTATTGGGTGCCTGGTTGCTTCAGTCAGTTGAGTATCAGACTCTTGATCTGCAGTCAGGTCTTGATCTCAGGATTGTGAGTTCAAGTCCCATGTTGGGATCCTCATTGGGCACGAAGCCTACTTAAAAAAACAAAAAACAAAACGAAAAAAACCCAAACAAACCAAACAAAAAAAGTTATGAAAAACTTTTCATTTAGATGCTGAAAAGAGTAATAATCAAGCGGGACAATTAAACTATGGAAGATGTTGAAATACATTTAAAAATAGAACAATTCAAGAGATTTCTTAGGTCTAGATAGCTCAATGGAACTGAATGAGAAAGTGCAAAAACAAATTTAAGTTAATGTTGGAGTTTACCATATGATGAAGTTAGCATTTTACTAGCTGACAAAAGATGATTTTTTTTAAAAAATATGATATTGGAGCAACTGATTAGATCATTTGAAAAGAGTACAATTACTGGGTTGTGTATATTTAATAATATTTTTAATACTGATTGTTATTGGTGATATTTTGTACACATCAATATTTTATATACTAATTAGTTGAAAATAATGTGATATTTTAGTAAATTTGGGGAATGGTTGGGGAAAATCTAACATAAAGAATTGGTACTAAAAAATGTTTCAGTTTTTTAGAACATGAGAGATTGATGTGAGTCAAGTTAAAATAAAAAATCTGACATGATATTTAAAGTAACATGAAACTGTACCCCTTAAGAATGTCCAAGTGATTGGACCCTGGTCCTCATGAGATTAACAATATAATGAGGAAAGTAATGGGTTGAGAATTGCTTGGAGGAAGAAATGAGGGGGAGGCAGAATTGGGGTGTATTGGTAAAAAATTGCTCAGTGAACTAACTATAAATTTGGTAATAAAGAAATGCAGTCAACACCTAAACAAAAAGCCCACAATACGCATAGAAACTTTAGGACTTATTGGTTAAGGCAGACCTATTTTATTGCTATGTGATTTAGCTGGAGTTAATGTAAATAAGCTAGGCATTTGTGTGTCCATATTGCCTCCCATGCTCTGCTTGGGAGTGAGAATAGATAGTACAATCATGAGGATAGATAGATCTGTGTGTGTCACAGTTATGCCTTTGCTATTTAACAAACCAATCCAGAAACTGTTGCTTAAAACAACAACCATTTATTTAGCTTAAGATTCTGTAGGTTGGCAATTTGGGATGGGTTCACTGGGTAGTTACTTCCTCTGCTGATTTTCACTGGGGTCATTTACATTTGTGTATCCAATGACAGTCTGTTATGTTTACAGTCTCAAGACATTTTTGAGAGAATATGAGGCGAAATGTTTACCCATCTGTCAGGCCATTATTAACATCTCCTCCTCTTCCTCATTCCATTTCAATTTTCTTTCTATAGAGGCTTCTGTTTTGTTGAGTATGGTGGGTTAATTTTTGTTTTCATTCATTCATTCACTCATTCATTCATTTGGAAAGAGAATGTGCTTGTTCAGTGTATTAAACTTAAGATAAATTTGAGAAAATGAAATTTGAATGGGTTTCTGTAATATTCCAGACATTTCTTTGATAACACTATTTAATCAGTGCAACATGGAATAAATATTGTTTTAAAAAGACATTTAGCTTCTGATATTGGACTTTAGTTGTTTTTTAAATATTAAAATAAATGACATTCTGTCATTGAAAATGTTGAGACCATTTACTGAGAACAGGGTAGGACTTTAAAGATTATATTAAATAGATGAAAGAGTCACACCATGGTAAAGGAGTATAAAAATAAGATTGGTATTAGGGTACCATTTGTCTTTATTCTAAACAACAATGCCTCAAAAAATTAAGTAACTTTATAAATTATGAGGGCACAACTTTACAAAGTGTGGCCTATCATGTGGAGAGAACTCTAATGGTAGTACCTTGGTATTTTCAGAAATGTAGAGAGTTCTTCTTAATATATCATCATTACCCAATCAAATATTACAGATTTATTCTGATTGCTCATGTTCTATTTTAATATATGTGTATATTTAACATAATTTCTCCCAAAAGTAATATGGTACATGGAAATGTTAATAAATGGGTGCATATGTGATCATGTGATAAAAGGAAAAATAATGTTAGTTGGGGAGTTGTGTCACAGGACAGGTGGGGGTGGAACACCAAAGAGATCTTTGAAAGCTAGAAATTTGTTTGCATCAAGTTTAACAGAGACACTGCAAGAATGTAGGAAGCATATATGAATTCACAAAAGGAGCTGACCATGAATCATAGACACTTTGGCTGCTTTAGAATTATGCTCTGGGCCTTAAAGTTAACTGGTATTTGGTGGTATGGTTGATAATTATCATGTGCACTAACTTTGGAATAATTACCATTCATTGATGCTTATTGTAATGAATAGTAAATGTCAGTTAAGGTGAATATGAAGGTAAACTTCTTCATCAATACACACACATGAAATGAAATAGTGGTAGACGTCCACTGCCTATCAGTTGTGCAAACCCAGACACGTACGTCTGTTAACTTGGCAAAAGTTAAACAGTACATCACCAAGAGTTGAGATTCAATTAGCTATGCAATTGCTAAGAGAGGAAGATTACCCACTCTGTGGCTTAAGTGTTTTCTTTCATTTTATAAATTTAGCTGCTTAGAGTCTGCTAGACTGATGAGCGAAAAAATTATTGGGAGATAGGTCTGTGGTAGAAAAGAAAAGAAGTAGCTAAAATGAGTGCATTTATTTAACCTCATGTTTTTTTAAAAGGAAAAATTTGGTTTATTTTATTGTACGACTCCTGTTAAGTACTAATCGAAATTTCTTCATCTGAGTCTGTCCTCAAAGAAATGAACAAAATCAAACTTAAGTTTTCTAGACAAATGGATTATTTTAGATTTTAAGAAGCACAACAAAATCTTTGTCTCCTTAATTAAAATGATCAAATATAACTTAAGTTAGACATGGTCTCACCCCAAATTCATCACATGCTTGTGTAATATTTGGGAAGAACATGAACACATTAGCCCTCAGTATACTTTTTGTTTTTAATTTTTTTAAGTTAAACTCAGTAACATTCAGTATTTTAAATATTAACTCTTACCTGTATCAGATAATCGAAATGATTAAATCTGTGCTAAGTTTATATACCATTACTGCCAAGTATTTCCCAGCATAAAATTAACACTGCTCCATAATTCTTCCAATTTGTATTATACTGCATTGATCTTGTACATATGTGGGTTTGAGTGTGTCTTAATATATGTGTACATCTGAATCCCTTGCAGGTGAAATCTACACATTATTGCTGAACACGGAACTTAAAAACTCCAATCCTGTAAAATGTGGCATTGCATTTTTGAAAGATTAGAGAGATGACTAGAAAAGTCTGCTGTTGAAAAAAGATTGCAAACATTAATATATTCAATTTTGCTTTATCAGGGTTTGTTTTGTTGTTGTTGTTGTTGTATGAAGAGACTCACCAAACTTTTTCTATAAAGGGCCAGAACATAAATATTTTTGGCTTTAAGGGCCACACAAGTTACCACTACTCAGCTTTGTGTGGTAACATGAAAACAGCCATAGACGATATCCAAACAAATAGATGCAGTTATTCTCCAATAAAACTTTATTTATGGACACTGAAACTTTAATTTCATGTAATTTTTATGTAGCATAAAATATTCTTCTTTGGATTACTTTGTAATCTTTGAAAACTGTGAAAACAGTTGCAAAAACAGGTGGCAGGCTGGATTTGGCTCCCAGGGAATATTTTGCCTAGCCCTACTTAATACTCATTTCCTTATCTCTCACAGCTTTGGGGTAAAGTCACCACAAATGTAAGCTAATTTATAAGATAGGTATAAATAGTAGTAAATATCTATTTATAATATATCCTTACCTACATATATTTATTTAAGATATATTGATTAATTATCTTCCATGTGCAAAGCATGTGCTGAATTCAACAAATAAAGAGAGTATGACACAGCTTCTAATTTCACGAGGCTTAAAAGTCTATTAGAATTTTTGAGTGATTTACTCTACACAAAGCGTACTTGGGATAAATGCCCAAGTTGAGAGGTACATAAGTACTTTAGAAGTTCCCAAAATGGGATGATTGCTGATGTCTTAGCAAGTATTTTCATGATATAGAGTGCCTTTGTGCTAAGACTCAGTGGATGATAGTAGATTTACAAATGGATGGTAAAGACATAAAAAGATGAGAAATTCTAGGCGAGGAAAGGCAGAATTATCAGCCAATATCTTACAGATAGGTAACTTTACAGATAGCCATCTCTTTTTTGTTTGTTTTTTCTTTTTGTTTTTTCTCTTTTGAGAATAGAGAGAATAAGACGAAGCAATTTACAGAGGGGAAATTCTCCAGTTCCAAAAGAAATACTATTCTCTTTAAGGTGAAGTTAATCAAATAATAATTTTATATCTACTATGTGCCTCTTACTGGGTTCAGTTCTGGGGTTACAAAAACTAATAACATGTGGTTTCTATTTCTGAGTGTTATGCAATCTAGTGGAGGGCTGTAAACTGTAAACCACAAGTTGTATCACAGCACAGGGCATAGTAGAATATAATGTCTATAAAATGATGAGGAAACATTGCAGATATTGATATCTCATTAATTCTAATTAGGGAGTGGAGAGGTGAAGGAAGATTTTTTTTTTTAATTAATGACACTAGGAATTTTCAAAGAAAAAGGGTAAAAGGAGAATAAATAGGGTACCAAAGGACAAATGCAAACTTACAGAGATATAAAGAAACAAGTTAATTTTTCCAGGATATGGAGATACAAAAGAAGGGAAGAGAATGTTAGCAGGAATGAGGAAATATTAACTTTTCAGGGCATATGCTGAAAGTAAATGTATTAAAAGGCAAAATTACTTTGTTCATTTTATTATTTTCTAGTCAAGTTACCTCAGTATTCTGAAGCATGTTAAGGGTGTTGCTAGCTCTGGAGAGTGGATCAGAAAAGTAAATGAAGATACTGCTTCAGTTCACATTTACAATGGTCAATATTTTCTATTCACATATGTAAGAAGGCAGGTGAGAGCTCAAGTAAGTGCAGGACATAAGATATTATCAGAAGATTCTTCTACCTAAAAGAGAATAAACCAACTCTGGCTGGCTGGATACATATTTTATTGCTTTCCAGATTTTGAGAAAACCATTTTCCTTAATGATCCTGATTTCTACTGCCCATTAAAAATAGCAGAGAATGATTATGACTACTTTTATAACCTCACAGTATTTAAACAAAAATATATAATGTTTGTCAACTGGCAGTTTACATCATTTGCATTAATCTTTTTCAGTCGTCTTAAGAATGAAAATAGAGTGAGGTTCAGAATTTAATGCAGATCAAGTTGAAAAGGGGAAAAAAATGGAGTCCAGATGAACGAGCCCAGTTCTTTCAAGAACTTTGTTCTTCAGAGCAAAGAAAGTCTCTGTGGAGGTGATTTTCAGTGAAGAAAGATGCTAGGTTCTCTAAGGAGTTTTAGCTAGTTAAAATAATTCAATGATTTTGTCCAATTTTTGAGTATTAATGTCGTTCAGAATGTTTATTTTTTAATTTTTTTAATGTTTATTTTTGAGAGAGAGAGAGAGAGAGGGAGAGAGAGAGTGGGGGAGGGGCAGAGAGAGAGGGAGACACAGAATATGAAGCAGGCTCCAGGCTCCCAGCTGTCAGCACTGAGCCTGATGTGGGGCTCGAACTCACGAACTGTGGGATCATGACCCCAGCGGAAGTCGGATTCCCGAAGGACTGAGCCACCCAGGCGCCCCCAGAATGTTTTTTTTAGAAGAGAAGTTTATTCAATTAATTATCCTAAATATACATTTTTTCCTACGAGAATTTACCCTTTTAACTTTTTCTCTCTTAGTCAATGATCTTAATACAAGGTTTTCAACTGGAAAGTGAAAACATTGATCAAACACAGAGATAAAGCCTCAGGGTATGCAATCTGCTCAAGGTCATTAAACTAATAAGGAAATGAAATTTAATTCAAATCCAAATTTTTCTTACCTCCAAATCACTATATTGCATTACCATTGAGTATTACTCTGTGTGTAAAACCCTGTAAACTAAATGCAATCTGAGATACAAGAAACCAAGGGAAGATAAGGCATGGTGGTCAGATCATTTCGTGTTCTCTAAACATGTCTCCTTTAAAGCCCCATTGCTGGGGTGCCTGGGTGGCTAAGTCGGTTGAGCAACTGACTTCGGCTTAGGTCATGATCTCTTGTTTTGTGAATTCGAGACCCGCGTCGAACTTGGAGCCTGCTTCTGATTCTGTGTCTCTCTCTCTCTCTCTCTGCCCCTCTCCCACTTATGCTCTGTCTCTCTCTGTCTCGTTTTGTGAATTCGAGCCCCGCGTCGAACTTGGAGCCTGCTTCTGATTCTGTGTCTCTCTCTCTCTCTCTGCCCCTCTCCCACTTATGCTCTGTCTCTCTCTGTCTCAGAAATAAACATAAAAATAAAATAAAATAAAATAAAATAAAATAAAATAAAATAAAATAAAGCCCCATTGCTAACCTCTTGGTGTTCTTCACTTGCCAAGTTCACTTCTGCCCCTAGGCTTTGCACTTGCTATTTCCTCTTTTTGGATCACTCCTTCCTCAAAGAATGGCAAGGCTTGGCTCTCCCCTTTGGGCACTCAGATCTCTGATCATTTCTGTCATCTACACAGAGGCCAGCTACATAGCTCATTGTCACTCTTTATTCTTTTAACCTGCTCAACATTTTCCATACATTTTCCATTTTGTGCAATGAATGAATGAATAAATAACTAAATTAGTTAATTATCTGAGAGAAATACATTAGGAAAAATAGGGCTTAATTTGTAAAACAGAAAGAAATACATACCAGGATATTATATGTAAACAAAACCCTATGGGATTCCAAATAAGGAAGACATTATTTTCAATTTAAGATGTATTGAAGGCATAACCAATGAGCTGAAACTTTAACTGTCTTGGTAGAGGGGTATTTCAGAATAAGAGGGCATGATGAGTACAGAGGCAGGCAGAAACAAATTCTGGGGGTACCTTTTATGGAAGACTATGAAAAATGAAACTGGAAATACAGGTCTACCTCAAGTTTCATAGAAAACTGTTTGGACACGTGCAAGCAGCGTGAAGCCAAAGAGTTTAACTGAAGAGATGAATGCTCATCTCATCAACTGGTTCTATCCGGCAACAATGGGCAACCTGTTATTCTCAGACACAAATGAACAGCAGTGGGATCTTAATGACTGATTTCTTATTTATTCATTTGACTTTGGTGAAGTTCCTGGCCTTATCTGAAATATGTTTAATTAATTTGAAGCTAACTGATTCTATTCAGTAGGTGTGCAGTGGTATGCTTGTAACTTACATATTGTTGAGATATGACCTGATTGAACAGAGATTTTGGCAAGTTCAAGACTCTATCGCAAGGAAAAAGATGATAAAAATAATTCTTCTCTCAGTCAGGAGATAGGAATTTTAGTAAAATATCTATTAATAATTTAATGTATGAAGTAAATTCTGTACCTTGATTTCAATTTGTGTTTATAGTGAAAATATTACTACCCTATACTTCTAATCCTAACAAAAGGAATCAGGTATCTTTTTGGTGTTCTTGGATTAATTCAACCATGATGATGTGTTCCCCACCCTACTCCAAGCAGTTTTCAAACACCAGTAGGTATTCAAGAATTCAACTCAATTCTGGCACAGTCTACTAGGAAATAACATCAAATTCCACAGGCTAAGGGTTCAGTCCTACAAGACTTGCCTCTACTTCCCGTTTTCAGGTAACAGTTGCAATTGCAGGTAGTTACCCACACTTCTGACTGATTAGCTGTAAATCAGAGGTTCCCATGATCCTCTCTTTGGGTTCAATTAATTTGCTAGAGAGGCTCACAAACTCAAGAGACTTGCTTACTCACTAAGTTACTGGTTCATTATGAAAGAATATCACTCAGGAATAGATGTATAGGGCATGGCAAGAGGAAAGGGCTCTAGGCTTCCATACCTTCTCCAGGTGCACAACTCTCCCAGCATCTCCACGTGTTTACCTACCCAGAAGCTCTCCGAACCCAGTCCTTTTGAGGATTTATGCAGGCTTCATTACATAGTCAAGATTAATTAAATCACTGACCATTGATGATTGATTCAATTTTCAGGCCTTCTTTTTGGTGGTCAAGGAGATGGGACTGAAAGTTCCAACCCTTGAATCACATGGTTGGTTCTCCTGAAGATCAGCCCCATCCTTAAGTGACCTAGAAGCATTCTGAAACTCACTCATCAACATAACAAAAGACACCTTTATCACTCTCATCACTTAAGAAATTCAGGGGTTTTAGGAGCTCTGTATCAGAAATGGGGATGAAGGAAATATATATAATTCTAATGAATCACAATATCCCAAATTATCTTATATAAAGTGTTATTCAAGTGTAAATATGAATAAAGAATACAGATGATAAAATACATAAATGCCAGATCAAATGCTTTTCTTAATGTTTACTAAGAAATACATTTAATTCTCCTGTTTTTAAATGATCAGTGTTCATATTTGTTTTTAAAGATATGAAGTCGACATCATAACTATGAAGATGAATAAAGCAGTACCTTGTCCTCAAAGAACTCACTTCTAAGGACAAAAAATGCATTTAGGTGGTAGGCTGAACTTTAAAATTCAAACATGTCTAGTTAAACAGGTCAAGGAGAAAGAAGTTCCTCTGTCCTTCAAGGTCCTTCTAGTTGGACTAAGAATCAAATTGACAAGAGATGGATAAATAGGAGAAAACAAAATTTAATTTTGTCCACACAGGGAATCTACACAGATATCCCAAAGTTAGTCAGTCAAAATGAGGTATTTTGATCTAAGGAGGAGGACTTCAAAAGGAAGCTATGCAATTTACAGGAAGTGGAAAAAGAGTAAATGTTTGGCAAACAAATGTTTGCTGCCATTCAGAAACAATAGGACATAGAAGACTGATCAGATAGGCTTTGCTAGGTTCCTCTGTGTTTACCATATCTAGTTCTTATCATAATGTAGTTATTTCTGGTAATAACTGATCTCTTTCTGATCAGGTCCCCTGTCTAAATTCTTTTTAGGAGTAGAGGGGGAAGTAAGGAGCTTTTCCTGAATCTACTGAGTTTTGATTGCCTTAATTCAAAATAATAATCTTCATGCCAAAGTGACCCATCTTGGGGCAGCCTGACCTTGTTGCCTACACATGCAAAGTAGATTTTTTCCCCAAAAACCTTATCATTGATATTTTGAATGGATATTTAAACTTAAAAGCATACTTTAAAAGAGAAAATTAATGAAAGTTCATCTCTAGCATGGCCTATATTCTTAATGAATAGAAATTAAGAATTGTTATGGAAAGGAGACATATAAATACTCAATCCTAAATGCTAAAAGAAAGTAACTATATTGTAAAAGTGCTGATGGTAAGATAGTAAAATGGAAACTAATTTTTATTAACTAAAACATTGACTTCATTTCAGTAGCTTCTATACCTTGAATCTAATGCATGAACAGAGAAAGAGTTATAAGTATAAATGTATTAGCAAATAAAACTATGCATGGTTTAAATGATTTTTAGCATTTCTTTACTGAGACTGGCCCATATGTTCCAAAGATAGATCAGCCTTATTGTTTTAATCACTACTAGAATATCCTCACAGAGCAAGGACTCAAACTTGAATGGATACTTGCAGCACTCTAGTGGCCACTCTTTATAAGTGCAAAGACACTTTGTAGCAAAATAAATCACAATGGATGACACAGATGTTTTTGAAAAGACAGTCTATGCTCATAAACCAGCATTGAAATTAAATCTGTTATTCTTACACTGTACATAATTAAATTTAAATTAGCAAATTTATCCTGTTAATTTTCCTCTTTTCTCCATGCTGCACATTTTGGAGAATAACACTTGAGGGATACCGAAGTACAAAGTGATTAAGGAGGTGAGGAAATACAAAGGCTCAGGAGCTCATTCAAGTCAAAGACCATAGAGGGATCAGTCTGGAAATATTTTGTGGAGAATAATATTAATTAGAGTTGCAAATGAAGGTAGATTAATAACTTCACACGCTTAGAGTGTAAATCAATTTTGTGTCTGTAACAAATAATTTTGTTTAGCTAAGGTAGAGGTCCTCAAACTTAAAAGAGAAAAAGTGAGTTGGAGGGAATACCACCTAACAGTTCAAACTGTTTACCAAAGTTTTTATTTGGCAGTATGTGTGAGCATTATAAGGACAGGGAAGGACAAGCAGGGGTTTTGGAGAATAGTATAAATTATACAAGGAACCAGATGGAGAGAAGTTGTATTGAACATGATAATGAATTAAATAAAAAGAATTCAGACTTAGAGATGTGAATGCAAGTCCAGCTACAAGATAAATCAACATAAATCTTTGAAGTCATGTATTTATCTATCAAAAGGATGTTTTTGGCCAACTTGTAATTATTTTCTTTCATTTTATCAATGACTGACTTTAGAATTCCCGAAAAATAATAATTCTAGAAAAATATGTTTTAAATAATTCATCATCTGAACATAAAAATGTCACTCTTGCCATTTGATAAAAATTTGGTAATAAAATGTAAGCTGACAGTTGGGTAAATGAAATAGTGTTTAGATAAGCTTATCTGTTCTTCAGCAGAAATATATGCATAGAGTTGTCTTTACTTCATAAATGATATACATGTCTTTTAAAAATTCACTTAGCTGAAAAAGAGCTTCATAGATACCAGAAAAAATAAGACAGCATTTTATTTTAAATAGTTTTGTTTTCATTCTATTCGTGCAAATTTTTAAAAATAGAGTTTAAAAAGATTATTTTACCCTTAAGAATTCCCTTTATTAGCATCTGCATGTGTATACATGCACAATTCAAATGTTAAAAACAATAATTCTAATGCCAAGGCATTTAAAAAAAAATGAATCAAAGGTCTTCATCTGACATATACAAACACAGTTCAGATGAGATAATACTGAACTGATCCTCTACCTAAACAGTTTCCGAGATGTTTTTTTAATACAATAAGAGAAAAAGATGTAATGTTAAAATCTTTCCAAATAGTTGCCAAGATATAAATAAGTGGTTAAGGGAGTAAAATGTCGAAGTAAATGTGACTATATTCAAGCTCAGTAATATATTCATTATTTTTGACATTTAGGTAAGCCTTGTCTGTATATGATCAGATAAATGGAACAGTAGTCAGAACATGTGTTAAAAAATAATTTCTCAATTTGATTTCAGCGCTCAGAAACAGGGAATTGGTTAGATTCAGTGGTTCATACTTTGTCTATTACAAATTGTTGAGTTCAGATTAAATACGGACACACAAATCATATATGATGTGTTTTAAAGCCACTTGTATTAGGTATTTACCTTATGTTAAATTAATTTTCACAGTAATAGAAAATATGCTATTTAAAACAAAGGAAATATTTTGTAATCTTAAATCTCATGATTTGGATTATTAAACCCTCTTCATTTTCAAGGGAGAGAATGGAAACGAAGCAGTAGGTAGAAGAGTTGCTGAAAGGCAATCGCTCATGTTAAAGAAAAAATTATTCTGACACTTATTAAAATGGCAAAAAAAGACCTCATTCACAACTATTGCAATAGGTGTCAAGGCTATTGCAATAAAGGTGAGAAATAGGGCTCAACTCCAAATGCAGCAAAGTCAGCTGGGGATTATAGCTAAAGAGCATAACGGGGTCAGTGGATAAAAAATTACTAAGAGGAGACATCAAAGGTACAGGTACTCTTTATTATTATTATTATTATTATTATTTAGTATTTATTTACTTTTTAAAAATTTTTTTTAACGTTTATTTATTTTTGAGACAGAGAGAGACAGAGCATGAATGGGGGAGGGTCAGAGAGAGAGGGAGGGAGACACAGAATCTGAAACAGGCTCCAGGCTCTGAGCTGTCAGTGCAGAGCCCGACGCGGGGCTCGAACTCACAGACCGCGGGATCATGACCTGAGCCGAAGTCGGACGCTTAACCGACTGAGCCACCCAGGCGCCCCTTTATTTACTTTTGAGAAAGAGACAGAGAGAGTAACAGAGCATGAGCTGGGGAGGGGCAGAGAGAGAAGCAGGCTCCAGGTTCCGAGGGAGCTATCAGCACAGAGCCTAACACAGGACTTGAACCCAAGAACCACAAGATAATGACCTGAGCAAAAGTCTGATGCTTAACCAACTGAACCACCCAGGCGCCCAAAAGGTATGGGTATTCTTGATAAGCTCACTTCACAGGATTCCTGCTGAAGGCAGGCCAGGGTGATCAGCTATCAAGAGTGTGAGATTCTTGCTAAACTGACTAGCAGGATTCTTGATACACTGAGCTAGGCAGGCTGAAGACAGGGCCCAGTGATGAAGAAGAACAAATGGACTTGGGAGCAACACTTTGACTAACACATGGAAGAAAACAAAGACGACTGCTGACAGAAGGCCCCACTTACCTCAAAATGCTGAATTCCTGATGTCACTTTACTTGAGCCATCCAAATCTCTTGAGATATGAGAAGAGGATCCTAAAAGCATGCAGAGGGACACTCTTAGAATTCAAGAAAATACCAACAGACATCTTACCATTCAGGGCATGGACAATAGAAAGGAGAGGTTATTAGGGAAAAAAATAAACAACAATAAAAATAACATTTGAAATAGAAGACAAGCACAGTTTTGATAAGCCTTAATAAAATAAGAAATCCATTTCAAGTATTATGTGCTATGTGATCTCTGCAAAATTAAAAAAATATGGATTTTATGAAGAATGCAATGAAAGGATGATAAAATATTTTACCTAGATAAAATGTCATTTAAAAGGAAAACTGAATGACATAAGAAAAATTGTAACCACAAGTTATAGTGGTCCAGTGCAAAACTTTTTTTTGTACTAATAAAGACAGAGCTGACACTGTGAAAAATAAAATACTTTATATGGGAATAAAACTGGGCAAATGACTGAAAGAAAATGACGAATAGATGAAAACAGTTGAAGGTGATAGCTATGAAGAAGGGGGAAGAAAAAAACCTAATGAAGTGTTAACTAAGAACCTAAATTATCTAAGTTATCTAAGAAAGAAAAAATGGGATAGAAATGGAAAGTTTTTATAACGAGAAAAGTAATTTTTCCTTATTAAAGACTTAATTCTATACATCTGAAAAAAAATCCCTCAAATACTACAACGTTCCAAAAAGAATATAAACTCTTAATTAAATCCTGCTGAAACTATTCATTTATAAGGTAGAAGAAAATATGC
The DNA here is from genome assembly GCF_046562875.1 of Panthera onca. NCBI lineage: Eukaryota > Metazoa > Chordata > Mammalia > Carnivora > Felidae > Panthera > Panthera onca. Next base: position 56,277,892 of record NC_138343.1, read on the forward strand.
TGCATAAGCATATAGATAGAATTTTTCATTAAAGAAAAATGTTACTGGACACTTCCTGGACTCTGGAGCCTCCTTAATTCCCATGCTTTTTCCAAGCCTGTCCCTCCCAGCAGCTGTGAAGCTTCTTCTCTATCTTTCCAATAAATGCCCCCATTTTTATCTGCAAATGTGCACCATTTAAAAGTTAGATAGTTCTGAAAAAGAATAGGAAGATGGCGGCGTAGGAGGATGCTGGGCTCACCGCGTGTCCTGCTGATCACTTAGATTCCACCTACACCTGCCTAAAGAACCCAGAAAACCGCCAGAGGATTAGCAGAAGGGAGTCTCCAGAGCCAAGCACAGACGAGAGGCCCACGGAAGAGGGTAGGAAGGACGGCGAGGCGGTGCACGCTCCACGGACTGGCGGGAGGGAGCCGGGGCGGAGGGGCGGCTCGGCGGCCAAGCAGAGCCCCGGAGTCTGGCTGGCAAAAGCGGAGGGGCCGGATGGACTGTGTTCCGACAGCAAGCGCGACTTAGCGTCTGGGAGGTCATAAGTTAACAGCTCTGCTCAGAAAGCGGGAAGGCTGGAGGACAAAGGGAGGGAGAGCTGCTGAGCCCCCTGATGACAGAGCTCAGTTTGGTGGGGAACAAAGGCACTCGCCAGCACCATCTCCCCCGCCCATCCCCCAGCCAAAATCCCAAAGGGAACCAGTTCCTGCCAGGGAACTTGCTCGCCCCTCGCAAACACCCAACTCTGTGCTTCTGCAGAGCCAAACCTCCGGCAGCGGATCTGACTCCCTCCTGCTGCCACAGGGCCCCTCCTGAAGTGGATCACCTAAGGAGAAGCAAGCTAAGCCTGCCCCTCCTGCTCCCGTGCACCTTGCCTACCCACTCCAGCTAATACGCCAGATCCCCAGCACCACAAGCCTGGCAGTGTGCAAGTAGCCCAGACGGGCCATGCCACCCCACAGTGAATCCTGCCCCTAGGAGAGGGGAAGAGAAGGCACACACCAGTCTGACTGTGGCCCCAGCGGTGGGCTGGGGGCAGACATCAGGTCGCACTGCGGCCCAGCCCACCAACTCCAGTTATACACCACAGCACAGGGGAAGTGCCCTGCAGGTCCTCACCACTCCAAGGACTATCCAAAATGACCAAACGGAAGAATTCCCCTCAGAAGAATCTCCAGGAAATAACAACAGCTAATGAACTGATCAAAAAGGATTTCAATAATATAACAGAAAGTGAATTTAGAATAATAGTCAGAAAATTAATCGCTGGGCTTGAAAACAGTATAGAGGACAGCAGAGAATCTCTTGCTACAGAGATCAAGGGACTAAGGAACAGTCACGAGGAGCTGAAAAACGCTTTAAATGAAATGCAAAACAAAATGGAAACCACGACGGCTCGGCTTGAAGAGGCAGAGGAGAGAATAGGTGAACTAGAATATAAAGTTATGGAAAAAGAGGAAGCTGAGAAAAAGAGAGATAAAAAAATCCAGGAGTATGAGGGGAAAATTAGAGAACTAAGTGATACACTAAAAAAAAATAATATACGCATAATTGGTATCCCAGAGGAGGAAGAGAGAGGGAAAGGTGCTGAAGGGGTACTTGAAGAAATAATAGCTGAGAACTTCCCTGAACTGGGAAAGGAAAAAGGCATTGAAATCCAAGAGGCACAGAGAACTCCCTTCAGACGTAACTTGAATCGATCTTCTGCACGACATATCATAGTGAAACTGGCAAAATACAAGGATAAAGAGAAAATTCTGAAAGCAGCAAGGGATAAACGTGCCCTCACATATAAAGGGAGACCTATAAGACTCGTGACTGATCTCTCTTTTGAAACTTGGCAGGCCAGAAAGGATTGGCACGATATCTTCAGTGTGCTAAACAGAAAAAATATGCAGCCGAGAATCCTTTATCCAGCAAGTCTGTCATTTAGAATAGAAGGAGAGATAAAGGTCTTCCCAAACAAACAAAAACTGAAGGAATTTGTCACCACGAAACCAGCCCTACAAGAGATCCTAAGGGGGATCCTGTGAGACAAAGTACCAGAGACATCACTACAAGCATAAAACATACAGACATCACAATGACTCTAAACCCGTATCTTTCTATAATAACACTGAATGTAAATGGATTAAATGCGCCAACCAAAAGACATAGGGTATCAGAATGGATAAAAAAACAAGACCCATCTATTTGCTGTCTACAAGAGACTCATTTTAGACCTTAGGACACCTTTAGATTGAGAGTGAAGGGATGGAGAACTATTTATCATGCTACTGGAAGCCAAAAGAAAGCTGGAGTAGCCATACTTATATCAGACAAACTAGACTTTAAATTAGTAACAAGAGATGAAGAAGGGCATTATATAATAATTACAGGGTCTATCCATCAGGAAGAGCTAACAATTATAAATGTCTATGCGCTGAATACCAGAGCCCACAAATATATAAAACAATTACTCATAAACATAAGCAACCTTATTGATAAGAATGTGGTCATTGCAGGGGACTTTAACACCCCACTTACAGAAATGGATAGATCATCTAGACACATGGTCAATAAAGAAACAAGGGCCCTGAATGATACATTGGATCAGATGGACTTGACAGATATATTTAGAACTCTGCATCCCAAAGCAACAGAATATACTTTCTTCTCGAGTGCACATGGAACATTCTCCAAGATAGATCATATACTGGGTCACAAAACAGCCCTTCATAAGTTTACAAGAATTAAAATTATACCATGCATACTTTCAGACCACAATGCTATGAAGCTTGAAATCAACCACAGGAAAAAGTCTGGAAAACCTCCAAAAGCATGGAGGTTAAAGAACACCCTACTAAAGAATGAGTGGGTCAACCAGACAATTAGAGAAGAAATTAAAAAATATATGGAAACAAATGAAAATGAAAATACAACAATCCAAACACTTTGGGACGCAGCAAAGGCAGTCCTGAGAGAAAATACATTGCAATCCAGGCCTATCTCAAGAAACAAGAAAAATCCCAAACACAAAATCTAACAGCACACCTAAAGGAAATAGAAGCAGAGCAGCAAAGGCAGCCTAAACCCAGCAGAAGAAGAGAAATAATAAAGATCAGAGCAGAAATAAACAATATAGAATTTAAAAAACTGTAGAGCAGATCAACGAAACCGAGAGTTGGTTTTTTGAAAAAATAAACAAAATTGACAAACCTCTAGCCAGGCTTCTCAAAAAGAAAAGGGAGATGACCCAAATAGATAAAATCATGAATGAAAATGGAATGATTACAACCAATCCCTCAGAGATACAAACAATTATCAGGGAATACTATGAAAAATTATATGCCAACAAATTGGACAACCTGGAAGAAATGGACAAATTCCTAAACACCCACACTCTTCCAAAACTCAATCAGGAGGAAATAGAAAGCTTGAACAGACCCATAACCAGCGAAGAAATTGAATCGGTTATCAAAAATCTCCCAACAAATAAGAGTCCAGGACCAGATGGCTTCCCAGGGGAGTTCTACCAGACGTTTAAAGCAGAGATAATACCTATCCTTCTCAAGCTATTCCAAGAAATAGAAAGGGAAGGAAAACTTCCAGACTCATTCTATGAAGCCAGTATTACTTTGATTCCTAAACCAGACCGAGACCCAGTAAAAAAAGAGAACTACAGGCCAATATGCCTGATGAATATGGATGCAAAAATTCTCAATAAGATACTAGCAAATCGAATTCAACAGCATATAAAAAGAATTATTCACCATGATCAAGTGGGATTCATTGCTGGGATGCAGGGCTGGTTCAACATTCGCAAATCAATCAACGTGATACATCACATTAATAAAAAAAAAGAGAAGAACCATATGATCCTGCCAATCGATGCAGAAAAGGCATCTGACATAATCCAGCACCCTTTCTTAATAAAAACCCTTGAGAAAGTCGGGATAGAAGGAACATACTTAAAGATCATAAAGGCCATTTATGAAAAGCCCACAGCTAACATCATCCTCAATGGGGAAAAACTGAGAGCTTTTTCCCTGAGATCAGGAACACAACATGATGCCCACTCTCACCGTTGTTGTTTCATATAGTGTTGGAAGTTCTAGCATCAGCAATCAGACAACAAAAGGAAATCAAAGGCATCAAAATTGGCAAAGATGAAGTCAAGCTTTCGCTTTTTGCAGATGACATGATATTATACATGGAAAATCCGATAGACTCCACCAAAAGTCTGCTAGAACTGATACATGAATTCAGCAAAGTTGCAGGATACAAAATCAATGTGCAGAAATCAGTTGCATTCTTACACACTAACAATGAAGCAACAGAAAGACAAATAAAGAAACTGATCCCATTCACAATTGCACCAAGAAGCATAAAATACCTGGGAATAAATCTAACCAAAGATGTAAAAGATCTGTATGCTGAAAACTATAGAAAGCTTATGAAGGTAATTGAAGAAGATATAAAGAAATGGAAAGACATTCCCTGCTCATGGATTGGAAGAATAAATATTGTCAAAATGTCAATACTACCCAAAGCTATCTACACATTCAATGCAATCCCAATCAAAATTGCACCAGCATTCTTCTCGAAACGAGAACAAGCAATCCTAAAATTCATATGGAACCACAAAAGGCCCCGAATAGCCAAAGTAATTTTGAAGAAGAAGACCAAAGCAGGAGGCATCACAATCCCAGACTTTAGCCTCTACTACAAAGCTGTCATCATCAAGACAGCATGGTATTGGCATAAAAACAGACACATAGACCAATGGAATAGAATAGAAACCCCAGAACTAGACCCACAAACGTATGGCCAACTCATCTTTGACAAAGCAGGAAAGAACATCCAATGGAAAAAAGACAGTCTCTTTAACAAATGGTGCTGGGAGAACTGGACAGCAACATGCAGAAGGTTGAAACTAGACCACTTTCTCACACCATTCACAAAAATAAACTCAAAATGGATAAAGGACCTGAATGTGAGACAGGAAACCATCAAAACCCTAGAGGAGAAAGCAGGAAAAGACCTCTCTGACCTCAGCCATAGCAATCTCTTACTCGGCACATCCCCAAAGGCAAGGGAATTAAAAGCAAAAGTGAATTACTGGGACCTTATGAAGATAAAAAGCTTCTGCACAGCAAAGGAAACAACCAACAAAACTAAAAGGCAACCAACGGAATGGGAAAAGATATTTGCAAATGACATATCGGACAAAGGGCTAGTATCCAAAATCTATAAAGAGCTCACCAAACTCCACACCCGAAAAACAAATAACCCAGTGAAGAAATGGGCAGAAAACATGGATAGACACTTCTCTAAAGAAGACATCCGGATGGCCAACAGGCACATGAAAAGATGTTCAACGTCGCTCCTCATCAGGAAATACAAATCAAAACCACACTCAGATATCACCTCACGTCAGTCAGAGTGGCCAAAATGAAGAAATCAGACTATAGATGCTGGCGAGGATGTGGAGAAACGGGAACCCTCTTGCACTGTTGGTGGGAATGCAAATTGGTGCAGCCGCTCTGGAAAGCAGTGTGGAGGTTCCTCAGAAAATTAAAAATAGACCTACCCTATGACCCAGCAATAGCACTGCTAGGAATTTACCCAAGGGATACAGGAGTACTGATGCATAGGGGCACTTGTACCCCAATGTTTATAGCAGCACTCTCAACAATAGCCAAATTATGGAAAGAGCTTAAATGTCCCTCAACTGATGAATGGATAAAAAATTGTGGTTTATACACACAATGGAATACTACGTGACAATAAGAATGAAATATGGCCCTTTGTAGCAATGTGGATGGAACTGGAGAGTGTGATGCTAAGTGAAATAAGCCATACAGAGAAAGACAGATACCATATGGTTTCACTCTTAAGTGGATCCTGAGAAACTTAACAGAAACCCATGGGGGAGGGGAAGGAAAAAAAAAAAAAGAGGTTAGAGTGGGAGAGAGCCAAAGCATAAGAGACTGTTAAAAACGGAGAACAAACTGAGGGTTGATGGGGGGTGGGAGGGAAGGGAGGGTGGGGGATGGGTATTGAGGAGGGCAACTTTTGGGATGAGCACTGGGTGTTGTATGGAAACCTATTTGACAATAAATTTCATATATTGGAAAAAAAATAAAATATAAGATAGTTCTAAAATAAAATAAAAAAAAAAAAAAGAAAAATGTTACTGACTTGCTTTCCTTTCTTCTTCTTATTCAACAGTAGAAGATAATGGAGAGATTAGTGGTGGAAACAAATTCACACCTCCCAAGACAGGTAGGAATGCCAAGAGGGTTTAAGATGTGTGGTATCTATTCAGTCTATTCAAATGACAAATGAATTAAAAAATTTTCAAGAATGTAAATTTGTGGTCTAAAAAGATGGGGAATGTAATCATTATCTAAATGAGTGTTAAAAATATGCTTACACATTGGATGAAATTAATTGTTGCAAAGTAAGGAATATACAACAACAACAACAAAAAAAAAAGAAAGGGAAACAAATCAGTTCTAAAAGACTGGGATGTGTAAAGTAGGCAATGGGGATTAAGGAGTGTGCTTGTCATGATGAGCACTGGGTGATATATGGAATCGTTCAATGACTATATTGTATACCTGAAACTAATATAATACTGTATGCTAACTATATTGGAATTTAAAATAAAATAAAATAAAATAAAATAAAATAAAATAAAATACAAATATCAAACTATACAAGCACAAATTTAAAAATTTTAATTATAAGTATTAATCCTTAGAAACTAACCAGATTCACATATAAAAATGTTTTATAAAACTATTTATTGCAAATTTATCATAATAATAAAAGAAAAACAAATTAAATGTTCTATTATATAATATTGATTAAATAAATTGTCTTATCAAAATATTTAGATCCTGAGAAACATAACAGAAACCCATGGGGGAGGGGAAGGAAAAAAAAAAAAAAAAGAGGTTAGAGTGGGAGAGAGCCAAAGCATTAGAGACTGTTAAAAACTGAGAACAAACTGAGGATTGATGGGGGGTGGGAGGGAGGGCAGGGTGGGTGATGGGTATTGAGGAGGGCACCTTTTGGGATGAGCACTGGGTGTTGTATGGAAACCAATTTGACAGTAAATTTCATATATTAAAAAATAAAATAAAAAAAAAATATTTAATAAAATGTGAATATATTCATAATATTTGTTTATGACAAAGGTCGTAATACTAGTAATACTCTATTACAGTAGAGTATACCTGAAATTATTTCACTGACGAGTAAATGGCAAATTTCATACAGAGTCCATAAATATATTTTCACAGATAAACCTGGAAACATTTACATTGGTAAATATGATTTTCTTGAGGACTGAAAATATATTAAGTTTTCCCCAGAGGAGTTAAAAAGGTAATGATGAGGGGTGCGTGGGTGGCTCAGTTGGTTAACCATTCGACTTGGTTTCGGCTCAGGTCACGATCTCACAGTTCTTGAGTTCAAGCCCCACATCCATTTCTGCACTGACAGTGCAGAGCCTGCTTGGGATTCTCTCTCTCTCTCTCTCTCTCTCTCTCTCTCTCTCTGCCCCTCCCCTGCTCATGCTTTCTCTCTCCCTTTCTCTCTCTCTCAAAATAAATATATAAAACTTTTTTTAAAATGGTAATATTGAAAAACATAGGTGTAAGTATATATAGCTAAAGTCAGAAATCAAGTATGTTTTCATATTGTAAATCAATATTTAATTTTCCCCTTAGATTGAGCTTACCTACTGTTGATGAATAACTAATATTATTGTTAATATTTATAATATTGTACCAGAATTCTATTGTAATGATCAATAAGAAATATTATAAATCCATCAACTAGGTAATTAGCTCACCTATAAATATTTTTAACCAAATAAGGAGTTCAAGAAAAATAAGATTATGTATTCACTCTAATAGTTGCTGTTTGTTTGCTATTATATGCATATTATATTAGGGAAAATGGTTAATCTTCTAAATGAATAAATATTTAACCTTGAGTTTCACCTTTTTCCACTTAAATTTATATTTTTAGTCTTGTAGCAAATTTATTTTTTGATAATGATTTTACAGTTTATTTGTTTTATTTTTTAACCATGAAAAATGATTTCTATAGAGAAATACTAATGTGTTTTTCTTCCAATGGAAACATAACACTTAAATAGAAAGGCTACAAATGTGAAGCTATATCTACTACAATCATAAAGGCAGATGTTTTAACATCACATAATCTTCAATTATCTCTTAGCTATACCTATGCTCTAAGTATGTGATATTGAAATGTTGAGTGCCTTTTATTCATTTCATATAAGTTTAATGGCATCATAATTGCTTCACCTTTTTTGATTCATATCATGTTAGTTTTGATGATGTTAGCATTCTACTGAATAAAAAAATTCTTTTGTTTGTACAACAAGTTCTCCAGGAAGAATGAAAACTGCTGATGCAGCCTGTTAGCTCTCTCTGCTTTCCTGGGGGCTTTCACTGTGAGTTCATGTGTATCTAGCTATGCAACCAAATTAAACTATAATTCTCCATAAAATCTCAAAAATTTCACCTAGCAAGAAACATGAAGAGCATGCTAGGGCTTTCCACAATGCTAACTAAAATAAGCACCTAACTGCTAGACTCATCCCAATCTTTCCTTATGGTCCTATTTATCTCAGTTTGCAATTAACTGATTTTTGTGATTATGTGATAAACATCTGCCTTGAGTATTTTGAGTATGAGGAGAACAAAGACCACATCTGTTTTCTTCACCATACTACCCCCAGCGCATAGGATAGGGCTTGACTGCAGAAAATACAGAAAACAGAGCTGCAACAGGAAAAGATAGGGTGTTGGATGAATGGGAATTTTTTTTTGGGGGGGGGGAGGGTCTTGTTGCAGTGGACAAATCAGCTCAACTAATCGGTGTTTTTATGTCCTTTGACTATAGATTAAAATGCCCAGGAAAGAGACTCAAATCATTCTGGTCTGGGTCCTTTGCCTATTTCTTGGAAAAATGAACACAGGCGTCTTGATTGATAACTACTCAAGTTGTGCAGCATGGAAGAGTAGAAATTCCCCATGGAAAATTCAGGTGACACTACCAGACCATGGTAAGGATAAATACAATGAAGGCAAAACTAAAAGATTTTCAGCATAAGGAATAAACAGATAGTCTATACTTGTCACAGTTTCTTATAACAGAAACACCAGAAGATATTAAAGAAGTTACTAAATTCCTTTTAATGCCTGTCCTTAGAATAACCAACAGCAAATTAATCTTCTATTAAGAGTTATTTTGCCAACACACATTTTGGAAGAGTTATTTTGGACTATATATCAAAAAGGCACATAGCTATAAGTTTTTTTTTTTTTTTAAACATTAATTGTGAAGTGTTTTTTTCACCTTAGATCGCTACTCCATGAAGGCAGGAACTATGTCTGTTGTACATTTCTCTATTCCTGGCATATGCCAGAATCTGATACAAAATAGGTACTCAAGGGGTGCCTGGATGTCAGACTCTTGATTTTGGCTCAGGTCATGATCTCACATTTTGTGAGTTCAAGCTCCATGTTGGGCTCCACGCTGACCTACTTACTTGGGTTTCCCTGTCTCTTTCTCTCTCTCTGCCCTTCCCCTGTAGTCTCTGTCTCAAAAATAAATAAATAAATAAACAAACAAACAAACAAATAAATAAATAAATAAATAAATAACTTTTAAAAATAGGTACTCAAAAATTACCGAATAATAAACCAAGAAAGGACTATAACAGGTTTCTCATTTCTTTCCCTTATGAGAACTAAAAACAAGGCTGAAACTATTTTAAGAAGTGTTTACATACAAATATGGAATCCAAGAAAGCCAATCCTAGAGTTTCAAAAAGAAAATATCTCTATCACTTTTGGCTCAATTTGTGACTGTCACAAAAACATTTTAAAAACGTAGAAAATGATGTAAATTGAACTTGTGCTAGTTTATCCACGATCTAAAGCAGAAAAAGGAAACTCTGTGGATGGGTTTGAAGGCTTCAATTCCCACAAAATAATTCTAAAAGTATGAGGACTAGATCTTGACACTAATTCATCCAGTACAGTATTATTTTCCTGAAATAATCCTCTCTGGCAACCCGTCATTGGAATCTATCAGATGGACATATATCCTCATCTATTAAATCTTTCCCATTGACATCTCCATTAAGTGATATTATTCATTCTGTTCAAAAGTGTAATTCCTTCTCCGTTGTCCTATCTACTGAGGGCTGAGATATTCATACTGACTTTGGCTCACATTTATTTTCTGCTAACTATAGGATACAGTTTTCTTGAAAGCAAATAAGCTTTCCTGGCCTAATGTCTTGATGCACTGGTTTACTACTCTACAGATACTTCTTCAGCCAGGAATTGTTTGACTGCACTGTGTCCTTGGTCAGATGAAAACCTGTTCAACCTTAGTGTTGTTAATCATATAGCACCTAGGTAATAAAAAGAGCACGGTCCTGAATTAAAATTCTGACCGGATATTTATTGGATGTGTGCCTTTTGGAAAAAAAATATTATCTTTTCTAAATATTTGAACTTTTGTCTGTAAATGAGTGTAAAAATATAAATAGCAAGTCTGGTATGTGAAATGGGATAGCACATGAGAATGACTAGCATACTGACTCATAGCAGTATTTGGAAAGGGTTCTTTTCTTCTTTATTTCTAAACAAGAGATGTCTACATTTTTTTTCTGACCTAGTATATCTACTAGTAACTGAAAAGTTTCCTTTCACTATAAGGTGCATATATGTTTTCTAATAAAGACACTGAGTGGTTAACCATTCATATAGAACATAAATGGAATGTTATATAGAAACCTAATGGAAATTTTACTTGTAGCTTCAATCAGGTGTTAACACATTAGTATGTCTTTGTCAATTCTATATCTGTAAATGGCTGCATTAGATCAGAAGAATTTTCTTTATCCTTATCTGGTATGTATTGCCACTTGTAACTTGAATGGCAAGTTTAAAAACTATAAATATCATAAAGTCAGAAACATAACTATTTATGTAACTAGCATATAACCAGCAAGTAACACAGTGCCCAGCACCTACTGGATGTTCAATAAACATATATTGAATGAATTAATAAATGAATGAGTAAATGAATGAACAAAAATATCACAAATGATGGGGATTTTTCTGTGTCCATAACAAAATATCTAAACATACTTTTAAAACCATTCTTTAGACAGGTTCTCACTGCTACCTAACCACATGCCAAAAGACTGTAGTCCCTTAAACCCAGGATTAAATCACTAGTACTAAGTATTTTGTTCAATATTGCCTACTTTTTAATAAAGTACACCAATCATAAAATATAAATGTCACTTTATGGCATGTGGTATAAAATGCTATTATTCATTTTGTCTGATGTGTTAAAGATGTATGGTAAGATAACTAGCTTTATGTAAGATGTCTAAGACAAAACAAAACAAAATAGATCATTTTTATAGTTATCAATAAACTAATTTTGGAGAAATAAGGTTTGAATTTAACTTTAATGTGATCTTGGGAAAATGAACCTATCATCGCCCCCACTACACAAGCAAATGCAAAGGGCAGTGTGTAAGCCCAACACTACAGAGCACAGAGAAGGGTATGAGACCCAAGATAGTCAACAAGAGGGTTGGAATAGGGTTATCCAGGCAAATGTTATAGATCAGGCAAAGCTGAATTACATACAAGAATTTTTCCAGGTAGAAAACATTTCAGACAGAGGAAGCCACATACACAAAAGCAAAAATGAAAAGAAAAACACACAGAAACAAACACAAGAGAATGTAAGACATATGAGAATTGTAAGGAGTTCAGTGTGGCTGGAGGGAAATTGAGTGATGAGCCAGACTCACAATAAGTCTGAACAGAGAAGCTAAGACATTTGGTTGCAAACAAATTAAAGAGAAGACATTGAGAATTTTGAGCAAAAAATGACATATTAGATCTATATTTTAGAAAGATCACTTTGGTAATGATACAGACAATGAATTTGGTTGGTAGTGGGGATAAAACACTAGGTATAGGGAAAGTACCCTCAAAGGCTAAAAATGATGAACTTATGTAGTAAAAGAGAAGATGGGACAGGTGAGAGGGATTAGAGTGATATTAAAAAGCTATTATCTGGAGATGAATTTGTCAAATTGAAGACAAGAAGGGGTGTCTTTTTCTTAGAGACTAAACAAAACAAAGTAATATTGTGACAAATTTGTTAACTTTGCTATTATGATTTTGAACTTGAAGGAGTTCACTGCTAATAAATTCAATTTAACCCATTCATTGAGAGTCAGAGAAAAAGCCAGAAAGTCTATCAAACATGAATGTAGTGTATGCTGTGAAACAGGCTTAAGAAAAGGGCAAAGTTTGCAGAGATGATTGAAGAATGACTGCAGCAAGCTAGGTAAGACATATAGGAATTTTCAAAGGTCACTGAGGATGCAGCTGAGGTTGAAGTTCAGATGTGCAATGGAATTGATCTACATGGCTATGCAATTCTCCAGCAGTTACTTAATCTTTTAGGTACAGTACAACCCCTACCCCATTTCTGGGGGTGATACATTTCAAGACCCGAGTAAATGCGTGAAACCAGAGATTGTTCTAAACCCTATATATCTAAACACATATATCTAAAATAGTTAATTTATAAATGAGGCACAGTAAGATATTAACAACAATAACTGATAATAAAATAGAACAATCATAACAATGCAGTGCAGTAAAGTTATGTAAATAAGGTCTCTCTAAGTATCTTAGGGCACTGTATTCATCCTTCTCTGAATGATGTAAGATGATCAATGCCTACTCGAAGTGAAATGAGGTGAAAGACACAGGCATCATGACAATGTTAGGCTTCTACTGACCTTCTGATGATATGTTAGAAGGAGGATCATCTGCTCTGGACTGCAGTTGACCATGGATCATTGAGACTGTGGGTAACTGAAACCGCAGAAAGTGAAACCGTGAATAAGAGGAGATTACCATACTGTATGTGTTGAAGGCAGACTATCGAGTCAATCCAGGCAGATTTTTCAAGTGAATGCAGCAAGGTGAAGTGTGTGAGGTAGGTAGGTTTGAAGCACGAAAAAGAGCTGTGAAAGTGATCCAGGCAATGAAGGCAGGAAGAGAGGTAGGCAAGGTGGATAAACTAAGGGAAGATAACTAGGTTTATCAGAGAGAGAGCTAGTGATGGTGTAGGAGAGGTCAAATACAGAAGACAGCGATTAGAGTGCAAAATATTTGAGTGTACTCTTTCAGACATGAAGAAGTGTGAAGCCATATGGAACATTAAAGAATCAGGATACGGGGGCGCCTGGGGCTCAGTCGGTTAAGCATCCGACTTTGGCTCAGGTCATGATCTCGCGGTCCGTGAGTTCGAGCCCCCGCGTCAGGCTCTGTGCTGACAGCTCAGAGCCTGGAGCCTGTTTCAGATTCTGTGTCTCCCTCTCTCTGACCCTCCCCCATTGATGCTGTCTCTCCCTGTCTCAAAAATAAATATTTTAAAAAAAATTTTTTTAAATAATAAAATTTAAAAAAAGAATCAGGATACAATTCATTTATACAGGAGTGGTTAAAGTGGTTAAATAATTGTTCAGAAGGGGAAGAGAGATTAATGTGGACTGAAAAAGTCTTGGAAGTCCTGGTGGCGAAGAGAAACCTGAGCCGGAAGGAAAAACTTAAAATTAACTTGGGCAGAAAAACAAACTGAGAGAATATCTCCCCCCTCCTCTTTCCCCACAGAACTGCAAGAAACAGTGGTGACAGCACATTTGCAAGACTAGAAGTTTTTGTTAAAGCAAAGGAATTCATGAGAGACAAATGGAAGAAAATGAAACAGGAAACATTGTTAAAGGCAGAATTCAAGAATTTGATTGCGAAGACAAAGAGTTTAGTCTTTGTTGCTTAGGCAGTGCTGTTAAGTTAAAGTCGTTTAGATTGATTAATAAAATATTTAACAAAAGCTGCTCAAATATTTTATCTGGCCTTTAATAAACCCATTTCTAAAAATATACAACAAAGTTGTCAATTCAAATATAAGATTTCCCTGAGTTTCTCAGGAACTAATTTCACTGTCAGTTGGATTACTTTGTGCTATTTATGTTAGACTCAGCATCAATGTGGCCTAAGGGCCAATTCATTGTTAGTAAATTGAGTACAAATTTATATTCATTATGATATTTCAATTGGAAAATTTTCCTAAGAAGGTATTATCCATCTCATCCATCTAATTCTCTGGATGAATGTGCAGCTAAAGTGGTAATATTCTACAGGAATATCATATTATCTGATGGTATCTAATATAACTTTGCCAGTTGCTTTAAAGTTAAATATTTTTATTTTCTTGTTATAGATTATACCGCTATTTTGTAATATTTTACCAAGATTACATCTAATTAAAATGTATTTATAAAATAATATTTTAATTCATTTGGTAAATGATGTCTATTGAAGTTAAATATCATAAAGGTGTCATTTCTTTTGGTAAATATTGTAGTAGAAAGATATTAGATCATATTTATTATTTTGTCCTCTGTCTTAACTTAAAAGTACCAATATATCTTAATAATGTTTGAAGCAGACAAAAAACTAAAAACATAAAGATAACTTTAAATCTTTAAAATTAAAACAGAGATTCAAAACTAGAATAAATATCCACAGGGCAAAAATAATAATTCAATAAAACTATGAAACCAACATTTTCTCAAAGCACATGTAATGATATAATCAACACCAAGTAACCAAAGATTAATTACTATCATACTACTCTGAATCTAACTACACAAACATTGAGAATGCTCAAATTATACTGTATCTTAATAAATACTTTTGCTCTTATTTTTTGTGACGAATTTGGTATTCTCTCTGTCCTCAATTACTTTATACACTAGTTGGATAATTTTGTCAACTTGACTTAAAACAAAAATATTAGACAGAAATCTAGGTATAGTATGAGAAGCATATTAAGTAATTTCTAATAGCACTGATGGCACTACTTTTTTCTAGGAGAAAGGGCACCATATAAAAAGGGGGAAAGGTGAGTTTTCTGAAGAATTAGAAAATATGTCTTTCATTTTGCCTTATTTGGGGAAATTTCATATTAGGTAAGTACAAGTATATACCCTTGAATTCCCTTTGCTAGAGAAGGGGAACATTGACTTTCTGCTGTCCATGACTTCTAAATTAGCTAGAGTAATTAGGATAAGGGGGAAGCGGTTAATAAAAAAAATTCTTACCCATCTGAATAATTTCACTTTAATTCCAGGTATATGGATGGGGTGGGATTTAATACTGAACATCCAGTGTGACCCCAAATGCCCATCCTAGTTAATCATTCCTGGTCCCAGAGAAAAACTACTTCATAATCTGAGCATTCTACTACAGGAATTTCTAGAGTTAGTGGATTCTTCTGTGTTTGAAATTATCCTCATTCGACCCCAGAGCTTCTGTTTGGGAGTGACAAGGTGGGGGAAGTTGTTCAGAGAAGAGTTAGAAAGATTTCACGGAAGATGATCAGTTAGCAGCAAATCTAGGTTTGTGAAGCATGAAACTCCTACGATTTCCCATACTCTATTTAAGCAAAAGAACACATTAGGCACACGACTAAATATTTATTTACAATGAAAAAGAAGTCACAAATATAACAAATTTTAAAACTCACATGCATCAAAATCATTACGAAATTTAGAAAAAAGTTTAGTTTTAATATTTAACTGCCTAACCCATCCTATTAATCACACCTAATTTTTCTACATTTTGTTGGCTGCAAACTCTGATAGCTTGTTTGTAAGGTAACAAGTTGAGAGAATAAAAAAAATAATTTTTCTCTAGCATAATGGGTCAAAATTTGTTGATTATTGATAGTTTAGAAAGTTACTTTAGCTTTACAGGTCATTATCAATTATATTAGGTAAATATTTAGAATTGTCATTAAAATTACTTTCGCACATGATTCAGAAGGTGTTCTGAAGATCCACTCCAGCTCCAAGCATTTCAAACTTGTTTCTCTTCTACTGCCTACATAATGAAAATAAGCATCTTTCTCTTGTAACGGACATAGATTATCATCATTTATACCTTTAGAAGAGAAAAAGAAATTAAACGTTTACTTATTTATTTCGTGAAATACAGACAGAAAGAGAGAGAGTCCCAAACAGGCTCTGCATTGTTAGCAGGGAACCAAACGTGGGGCACAAACTCACAAACCATGAGATCATGACCTGACCCAAAGTTAAGACTCAGATGCTCAACTGACTGTGAGCCACCCAGAAGCCACAGAAAAGTAAAATTTTTATCAATTACCTAGTACAGTAGGATATTAATTGAATTTTTTCAAAATAATATCACTTTTAAATAATTAAGACCAATAGAACTGGGTTTTCAAACTAATGTTTTGAATGAAGAATAAACAAACTTTAAGAAATGTTTTTTCTATTTATTTATCACAGGAAAATGAGAAAAACTAAAGGCAATATATACTAATCTTTGATTTAATTGAGGGAAAACATCCATGGACCAAACTGTATATTCTTAATGTATGTTGAAAAGAAGCAGAATATAGCACCACAAAATATGCCATTTTGGCATATTGATTATCTTTTTTCCTTTAATTTATTTTAAAAAATTTAATGTTTATTTATTTTTGAGAGAGAGAGAGAGAGAGAGAAAGAGCACGAACAGGGGAGGGACAGAGAGAGAGGGAGACAGAATCTGAAACAGGCTCCATGCTCTGAGCTGTCAGCACAGAGCCTGATGTGGGGCTCAAACTCACAAACCATGAGATCATGACCTGAGCCAAAGTCAGACGCTTAACCGACTGACCTACCCAGGGACCCCAACATATTGATCGTTTTGAATTAAAGGTAGCTAAGAAATGGCCAGTAAAAGAAGGACACTCTGACCCTCCTTTCTCCCCTTGAAAACAGAAAATAAATCTCCTTGTGAAAAGTATCCTTTCTGTACCGGCAGGACGGAAGGCATCCTTATCATCAGAAATATGAAATGTAGGGCTGAAAAAACTGGATAAATAAAACTTGTTACTTCCTCACTAATTACTTCCCCAAGCCCAAATTTCTTTGTCTTATCAATTCTTCACAAATATATAGTTTCTTTGTGTAAAAGGTATAAGAGGTGCCTGCTTTGTTCGCTTCTTTGTCTCATATTTTTCTGGGGTTCTGTAAATACAAAATTAAAAATTTCTTTTCATTCTCTTAATCTGTTTTATATTAATTTATTAGAGCAGCCAAAGGAAAGTGTTCCACCCCATAATATCTTAGACTTCAGAGTACTTAACGCACTGCTATTGCTAACATAGAATGAGAATAATTTCATTTCAGACACTCAATATTGAAATGTATCAAATAGTATCTTAAGACATACTCCTTAAATTGTCTTCATTTTGACAATTTAATGAATGAATTAGATGAATTCATTGAATTAGATGAATTTTCTCTTTCTCAGCAAACAAAAAAAAAGTGTTTTTCTCCATGTCATCTATATAAATTTATTATATCAGATGAAAAATAGTTTAAAACATTTGGCTCTATTGTATTACTGTATTTAAAAAAATTTTTTTTAATGTTTATCTATTTTTGAGACAGAGAGAGAGCATGAACAGGGGAGGGGCAGGGAGAGAAGGAGACACAGAATCTGAAACGGGCTCCAGGCTCTGAGCTGTCAGCACAGAGCCTGATGTGGGGCTCAAACTCACAAACCATGAGATCATGACCTGAGCCGAAGTCAGCCGCTTAACCGACTGAGCCACCCAGGCACCCCTGGATTACAGTATTTAAAAAAGAGAAAGTTATCATTAACTTTACTAAATTTAAATTGTTGCTTTGTTAGTAGCAAAGCTTTCTTTAACATATAAATAACCTCAAGACAGACTGAAATTCATGTTCTGTCTAGAAGCACATTTGGTAGCTAGGTTATCCTTAGATGTAATGAAAATACATACTTTGCAAGGGACAGGTCATACTACTGTAAAGAAAGGAATGCTTAGAGCCTCTTTAGCAGGCTGGTAGGGATGATGAGGACCAAAAATTAAAACTAGGGTAATAAGCCTTGCCGAGTGCAAATGGTAAATAATAGGATGTAAAGCTAAATTACAATCTCAATCTGGATGCATAGTAACAAAAAATATCTAAATGAGTCAGCTATAGTAATGGATACAGAGTAGCAGACTATGGTAATCTTTATTATCAAATTTAAAGTAATTGGGCTTTGGGGCTCCTAGATGGCTGAGTCAGTTAAGCGTCTGACTTTTGGTTTCGGCTTAGGTCATGATCTCACGATTCGTGAGATCAAGCCCCTGCTTGGGATTCTCTCTTCCTTCCCTACCCCTCCCTCTCATATTCTCTCTCTCTCTCTCTCTCTCTCTCTCTTTCTCTTTCTCTCTCTTTCTCTCAATAGATAAATAAACATTAAAATAATTACAGCAATTGGGTTTTTTAGTTTTTAATTGTCCTTCCAAATCCATTCTCTTTCCCTTTCCTCGTTTTGCTATGCACAAGAGATGACTTCTATAAGCTGTATCACTCAGGCTCCATTCCCCTCTGTCTTCTCATGGGGAATGCCCAATAGAAAGCACCAACAGGAGATGGACATGTGGAAGTAGAGATAGTTTGGAGTTTCTTTAACTCTCTCCGTGCATCTGAATTGTGTTGTCTGAGGGGAAAAGACCAGTGGAGGATCAGTGATTAAAGACTCAGGAGAGAGAGGAAATAATAGTGTAGGATCTACAGATGTATCCCATTGGATGGTCCCATTTCCAGGGCTTTTAGTTTTCTATAGGTTCCATTAAACAATTTCTTCTCTCGCTCCTTTTGTTTCATATTGTAATGGCTTCCTAATATTCTCATTCCAGTGTCCTTAAATTTATTAAAATTGGTTGTTTCTTAAAACTCTCCATACATTCATTATACTCTCCTCAGTTAATATCCTAGTTAATACCCTAGGATTAAGGGCACACTAGAATGTGCCATCTATCTCCTGCCAGAACCCTGCCTGAAACTTGGCAATCTGCCTGGTTTGAAAAGCCCAGATGCACCCAAGGGTGATTGAGCAGAGACTGACTTCTGGAGTAGAGTGAAGGGTACAGTGGTCTTATTCCCTAACAAAAACATTTAACTGGAGAAAATTATAAAACAAAAATAAAACAATTTGAAGTCTTTGAAATTTGAAAAAAAAAAGGACATTCAGATCATTAAGGGAAGATAAAAAATTATCTCTATATCCCTATATGCAAGTGACACAATTTCATATACAGAAAATCCAAAGGTATCCCCTAAAAAATTATTGGCCCCAATAAATGAGTCCAAAAAGGTAGCAGAATAAAGGATCAATATACAATCAATTGCATCTGTATGCACTGGAAATGAACATTACAACTATAATATTTTTAAAACTGCTGTAACAATATCAAAAAAAGGATAAAATACACGTAAATCTAACAAAAGAAGTGCAAAACTTGTACAATGAAAATTTGGAAGAGATTTAAAAAGATGTAAATATATGGAAAGATACAAGCTCATGGATCAAAAAAATTGTGAAAATGGCAATATTCTCCAAACTTATCTACAAATTAAACACGAGCCCCACCAAAAATTAGTAAAATTTCCCAGGTGTTAGCAAATTTTTGTGGAAATCCAAGGTATTCAGAACAGACAAAACAACTTTAATAAAGAAAAATAAAGTTAGAGTATTAACACTTTCCAATTTCAAAATTTATTACAAAGTTGCTGTAATCATTACAATGTTGTACTGGCATAAAGATAAATCTATAGATCAATGGAACAGAAATAAGCTCAGATATTTATGGTTTGGTTTTTGAAAAGGTGTCAATGAAGAAAGGAATAGTCCTTTCAACAAATGGTACTGAGAAACCAGATATCAACATACAAAGATGAAGTTGTACCCCTACTCCACACCATATACACATATTTACTCAAAATTAGTCATAGACATAAATATAAGAGCCAGAATGTTAAAACTCTTAGAAGAAAACTTAGGGGTAAATATCTTCATGAACATCCTTTCTTAGATATGGCATTAAAGGCATAAGCGATAATATATACCAAAAAAAACTGAAATCAGGATCTTGAAGAGATATCTATTTGTACCCTCATGTTCACTGCAGCATTATTCACAATAGCCAAGATATGGAAACAACCCAAATATCCTTACAGACGAATGGATGAAGAAAATGTGGGATACACATATGATGGAAATTATTCTGCCTTAAAAAAGGGAAATCCTGCCTTTTTGATAATATAAATGAACCTAGAGGACATTAAGTGAAATGACCCAATCACAGGAGAATAAATACAATGTGATTTCACTTATATGAGGTATCTAAAAAGGCCAAACTCATAGAAGCAGAAAAGAGGATGGCAGCTGCCAGTGGCTGAAAGGAAGGAGAAATAGGAAATTATTTTCAGTGGGTACAAGGTTTCTGTTATGCAAGATGAGCAAGTTCTACAGATTTGCTATACAACACAGTACCTGTAATTAACAATACAATAATTTGCACTTTAAAATATGTTGACAGGATAGATCTCATGTGAAGTGTTCAGAAAGAAAGAAAGAAAGAAAGAAAGAAAGATCCACAAAAAAACAGAAGGAAATTGCTAGAGGTGAAAGATGTGTTTATTATCTTGGTTGTGGTAATAGTATCACAAATATATGCGTATGTCCAAACTCATCAAGAGCGTACATTAAATGTGTGCATTTTTAATATCAATCACACCTCAATAAAACTAAAAATAAGTGATTATGACTAATGAAAAGAAAACCCATGCAATGGGAGAAAATATTTTCAATTCAAATATTCATAACAGACTGTATCCAAAATATAGAAAAAATCCTTATATCTTAGTAAAAATTCAAATCACCCAATAATTATGGACAAAGGATTTGAATCAATATTACTCCAAAGAATTTATACAAGTATATACAAATGAAAAAGCACATGAAAAGATGCTAAACATCTTTAGGCAACAGGGAAATGCAAATCAAAATGCAGTGAGATGCCATTCTATATCCATTTAGATGGCAATAATAAGAAAAACTTATAATAATACTTCTTGGTGAAAATCTGGATAAACTAGAATCCTCATTCGCTTGTGCGAATGTAAAAAACTATAGCCACTTTGGAAAAAAAATCTTGGCATTTCCTCAAATATTGGTACATAACTATCATGTAACCAAATAATTCCACTTCTAGGTATTTACCCAAGAGAAATAAAAGCATATGTTCATACAAAGATTTGTACACCAATATTTATAGCAACATCACTCACAATAATCGAAATCACCAGGGATCCTGGGTGACTCAGTCTGTTGAGCGTACAACTCTTGATTTCATGAGTTTCAGCCCAGCATAGGACTCTGTGCTGACATCACAGAGCCTGCTTGGGTTTCTATGTCTCCCTCTTTTCCTGCCCCTCACCTGCTCGTTCTCTATCTCTCTGCCTCAAAATAAATAAATAAACATTAAAAAAAATCACCTAAAACTTTCCATAGAAGTTCCCTTCTCTTGAATCGGTGCTGACCCTATGAACTGCTTTAATCAATACAGTATGGGGCTAAGTAATGCTCAGCTAATTCTGAATCTAAAGCTTAAAAGGCCAAGAAGCCTCTACTTTTATGCTCTTGGGACCCACTGCCATGATATGAAGTGGGATTAGAACCAGGCAGCCCCAGCTGAGCTCCCAGCCAATAGCCAACATCAAATGTCAGCTTACATGAGTGAGCGACCTTGGTTGGACATCTGGGCCCAGGAGAGCTTCCTGATGACTGCAGCTCCAGATTGCGGAGCAGAAGACTTCCCAATCAAGTCCATTCAATTCATAGGATCACGACATACAATAAAATGGTTGCTGCTTTAATTTACTAAGATTTAGGGTGTCAAACAGATACTTAAAATAGGGTTTGGCATATCTCAGACCTACTTGGTAGTGGGGATGAGAAGGGTCCTAGCTTATTCCATGTTCTGTGTTCTGCTCAAATATGAAACAGATAAATTTGCAGTTGATAAAGAAGCTGGTTACTGGTTATCTATTCAATAATATACAGCATGTACCTTTGGGTTCTAAATGAAAATATTCAGGTAATTATTGAAAAGGTTCAAAATCCATGTTTCTTTTTGATAAAAATAAGAAAAATATCAGGTATACCTTTATTCACTTAGTTAAAAAAATCTATGAACTTCTTGTTTTGTCCTGGGCAATGTGCTAAGAACAGAATACAAATTTGAACTAAAAAGGACAATGTCATTGACTATACAGAGCTCCTGGCTTTGGAGGTTTTGATAATCCTTATGAGCTGTGTTGTGCCCTGATTTTGGTAGAAAATAGCATGGGAGATGGAAAGGATAGGTTTGAGAGATGTGTAACTTGGAGATGATATAAAAGTTTCTGTTTAACTAGATCTGGCATGAGGGATAGAAGGAGAAATCAAGGTTACCTCTTGGGTTTTCAGCTGGGAAAAGTAGTAGAATTGGAAGTGAGTTGATTTTTTCTGTTTTGTTGACTTTAGGATTTCCTTAGGATAGCTAAGGGAGATATTTAGAATGAAGCTGGAAGTATAAGCCTGAAGCTTAGAAAAGAAACATGGGTTAGAATTACAATTCGCAGTCATAAGAATATACATGTGCACAAATCTATGGGAAAAGCTGTTTGTTCAGATATTTCCAGTGGGAAGACAAGATGGTTTGAAAGAGAAACATGGACATTTCAAGACCTGGCAGAGGAAGAAAGACCACTTAAGAGGATAAGGAGTGGACAGGAGATGAACTGAAGAAATATTACATTACAAACTGTCAAATGCATCTAAGAGAATATATGAGATAAGGACTACAAAATACCAATTGGATTTATAAATTATTCAATTATTGGTGACTGGAAAAAGTCAATTCCATAGCATAGCATGACTTCTATGAGGAAGCAAATACATTGAGCATAGAAAATACTTTCAAGATGTTTCGTTTAAATATTTATTACTTTTTAAAATTTGTTTTGAAAGAGAGTGTGAACACATGAGCAGAGGAAAGAGACAGAGAGAGAGAGAATCCCAGGCAGGCTTTGAGCTGTCAGCACAGAGCCCAACACAGGGCTCTGTCTCAATAACTGCAAGACCATGACCTGAGCCGAAATCAAGAGTTGGATGCTTAATTGATTGTGCCACCCAGGTGCCCCTTAAGATGTTTGGTTTAGAGGGAAAGCAAGAAACAGGGGAATAGAGGCAGTGGTGTAAAGGGGTAGTAGGTAGGGAAGGTGGGTGTTTTCTGCCAACATGCCTGTGATAAAACTTTGCATTATCTCTACAGAATTATAAAACAATAATAAATTGACTAAATAAACACCTGTGTTTACTATCACCATGCATAGGCAATTCAACGATAAAATATTCTTCTTAAAGCAGATAACACATCTTCATCATTTCCTCCTTAAATCACTTCATAGCAAAAGAGAATAAGGGGTCAAAGAAAGATTTATGATCTATTTGTTTGTTTACTGTTTTAAGAGAAATACTTGTGCACATTTAGATAGTCATAGCATTTCTCCCAGTTTAATTAAACTTTAGGCAGGTTTCTTCCATCTCTAGGCCTCTCTTTTCTTAGAGAATTTACTTAAAAAAAGTAATACCTGCAAATTCTTTCTCTGTACCCTTTGACATATAAATCTTTCAAAAAGCCTCTTGCCAGTTTTATAACCATGGACCGTCTTTTCTTTTCTTTTTTCTCTTTACTTACTTATTTATTTATTTATTTATTTATTTATTTATTTATTTATTTAGAGACAGAGAGGATATAAGTGATGGAAGGGTAGAAGGGGAGGGAGAATCCCAAGCAGGCACGTGGTTGTCAGCACAGAGCCTGATGTGGGACTCAAACTCACAAAAACTGTGAGATTATGACTTGAGCCAAAATCAAAACCTGGACTCTAAACCATCTGAGCCACCCAGGCACCTCTAGACTGTTTTTCTCAAGAACCTGGGAATGTCCTTAAGAATGTAATCATCAAGGAAGGTAGCACCCTATCTCCCAGTGTCTGCTGAAGGGTCTATCTGATGGGCACTGCTTCAAGTTGTAAAAGTACCTCCTGTCGTGAAGGTATCAAAAAGTTTTTCCTTTGGGTAAGGTCAATCAGCAAACCCCAATGGCCTACAATCCCTCCACTCCAGTTACTAGAAACTATGGTGCCTTTTTTTTAGCAGAGTTAACTGTGTTCTGCTCTCTGTCCTCTATTTCGATAGCCTTGAATAAAGTTTTTCTTACCTGTTTAACTTTGTGGGTGCAATTTTTACTTTGACAGTCAGGAAGGAATAAGTAGAATTTGTAGATTCAGGTGAGTGAAGAGATAATCAATAGAACAGAGTTTCTGAAAAAAAAAATAAGAAGATGAAAGATTTGATTTAGCCTAGAGCACAGCCATCTCATGGCTCATAATCTACACAATATTCTTCCAAATGACACCAGACTGAAGTGTATTGGCTTTCTGTTTGGGAGTGGGTAATGACACTCTTATTCTTTGACAAGAAAGTGACTATTTTGACATCTTTATGTTGGATATCTAAAATTAACCAACAGTACATACTGGGTATGTATAAGATTTTCAGTCACAGGTTTTACTGTCACCCTAAATCTCTTCAAGGTTTAAGTTAGACAATAACTGAAAGGAAACACTAATTGATTGTTTCTCTTCTTACCTCTCACTCTTAGCTCAATTATTTTTGCATACTTCACAGCATTTTTTACATAGGCATACTTGGTATTCATTTCATTGAATTGAATTCCTACTTGTAGTTGAAATATCATGAAGTGAAGTACCAATACCATTTTGTCTCTGAATAGCAAAGAAAATCATTGAATTCAGATTTAATGTCATATTCTTTATTCTTTAATAATAGTCAATAAAAGACTTGTTCATTTACACATCTGCTCAATAAAAGGAAGAATTTTTTAATAATTAGGCTTTCCAACAATCCAAATAATGGGATTGTTTGCCTTTATTTTCTTTCTTTCTTTTTTAATATAATTTTTTGTCAAATTGACTAACATACAGTGTATAGAGCGTGCTCTTGGTTTTGGGGGTAGATTTCCGTGATTCATCACTTACATGCAATACCCAGTGCTCATCCCAACAAGTGCCCTCCTCAATGCCCATCATCCATTTTCCCCTCCCCCCGCCATCTACCCTCAGTTTGTTCTCTGTATTTAAGAGTCTCTATGGTTTGCCTCCCTCCCTCTGTTTGTAACTATTTTTTCCCCTTCCGTTCCCCCATGGTCTTCTGTTAAGTTTCTCAAGTTCCACATATGAGTGAAAAAATATATGTCTTTCTCTGACTTATTTCACTTAACATAATACCCTCCAGTTCTATCCATGTTGCTGCAAATGGCAGGATTTCATTCTTTCTCATTGCCATTGTATATATAAACCACATCTTTTTTATCCATTCATCAGTTGATGGACATCTAGGGTTTTTCCATACTTTGCCTATTGTTGAAAGCATTGCTATAAACATTGGGGTCCATATGCCCCTATGAATCAGCAATCCTGTATCCTTTAGATAAATTCCTAGTAGTCTTATTGCTGGGTCATAGGGTAGTTTATCTTTAATTTTTTGAGAAACCTCCACACTGTTTTCCAGAGCGGCTGCAGCAGTTTGCATTCCCACCAATAGTGCAAGAGGGTTCCCGTTTCTCCACATCCTTGCCAGAATCTCGCCTTTCCTCTTGTTTCCTGTGTTGTTAATTTTAGCCACTCTGACCGGTGTGAGGTGGTATCTCAGTGTGGTTTTGATTTGTATTTCCCTGATGATGAGTGACTTTGAGCATCTTTTTATGTGCCTGTTGGCCATCCGGATGTCTTCTTTAGAGAAATGTCTATTCATGTCTTCTGTCCATTTCTTCACTGGAGTATTTGTTTTTCGGGTGTTGAGTTTGGTAAGTTCTTTATAGAATTTAGATGCTAACCCCTTATCTGATATGTCATTTGCAAATATCTTTTCCCATTTTGTCAGTTGCCTTTTAGTTTTGTTGATGGTTTCCTTTGCGGTGCAGAAGTTTTTTATCTTGATGAAGTCCCAATAGTTCATTTTTGCTTTTAACTGCCTTGCCTTTGGAGACATGTCAAGCAAGAAATTGCTGAGGTCAAAGAGGTTTTTTCCTGCTTTCTTCTCTAGGGTTTTGATGGCTTCCTGTCTCACATTCAGGTCCTTCATCCATTGTGAGTTTATTTTTGTGAATGGTGTAGGAATATGGTACAGTTTCATTCTTCTGCATGTTGCTGTCCAGTTCTCCCAGCACCTTTTGTTAAAGAGACTGTATTTTTTTCCATTGGATACTCTTTCCTGCTTTGTCAAAGTTTAGTTGGCCATACATTTGTGGGTCCAATTCTGGGGTCTCTATTCTATTCCATTGGTCTATGTGTCTGTTTTTGTGCCAATACCATACTGTCTTGATGATTACAGGTTTGTAGTAGAGGCTAAAGTCTGGGATTGTGATGCCTCCTGCTTTGGTTTTCTTCTTCAATATTACTTTGGCTATTTGGGGTCTTTTGTGGTTCCACACAAATTTTAGGATTGTTTGCTCTAGCTTTGGGAACAATGCCGGTGCAATTTTGATTGGGATTGCATTGAATGTGTAGATTGCTTTGGGTAATATTGACATTTTAACAATATTTATTCTTCCAATCCATGAGCATGGAAAGTTTTTCCATTTCTTTGTGTCTTCTTCAGTTTCTTTCACAAGTTTTCTATAGTTTTCAGCATACAGATCTTTTACATCCTTGGTTAAGTTTATTCCTAGGTATTTTATGATTCTTGGTGCAATTGTAAGTGGGATAAATTTCTAGATTTCTCTTTCTGTTGCTTCATTACAGGTGTATAGAAATTCAACCAATCTGTACATTGTTTTTGTATACTGTGACTTTGCTGAATTCATGTACCAGTTCTAGTAGCTTTTTGGTGGAGTCTTTTGGGTTTTCCATGTAGAGTATCATGTCGTCTGCAAAAAGTGAAAGTGTGACTTCTTCTTTGCCAATTGTGATGTCTTTGATTTCATTTTGTTGTCTGAATGCTGATGCTAGGACTTTCAATGCTATGTTAAACAACCGTGGTGAGAGTGGACATCCCTGTGTGTTCCTGATCTCAGGGAGAAAGCTCTCACTTTTTCCCCATTGAGGATTATTTACCTGTGGGCTTTTCATATATGGCTTTTATGATGTTTAGGTATGTTCCTTCTATCCTGACTTTCTTGAGGGTTTTTATTAAGAAAGGATGCTGTATTTTGTCAAATGCTTTTTCTGCATCAATCGACAGGATCATATGGTTATTATCCTTTATTTTATTAATGTGATGTATCACATTGATTGATTTTCAAATATTGAACCAGCCCTGCAGCCCAGGAATGAATCTCACTTGATCATGGTGAATATTTTTTTTATATGCTGTTGAATTTGATTTGCTAGTATCTTGTTGAGAATTTTTGCATCCATGTTTGCCTGTAATTCTCCTTTTTGGTGTGGTCTGTGCCTGGTTTGGGAATCAAGGTAGTGCTGGCTTCATAAAATGAGTCTGGAAGCTTTCCTTCCATTTCTGTTTTTTGGGGAACAGCTTGAGAAGGATAGGTATTAACTCTGCTTTAAAAGTTTGGTAGAATTCCCCAGGGAAGCCATCTATCTGGTCCAGGACTCTTATTTGTTGGGAGATTTTTGATAACTGATTCAATTTCTTCACTAGCTGTGGGTCTGTTCAAATTTTCTATTTCTTTCCATTTGAGTTTTGGTAGTGTGTGCATGTCTAGGAATTTGTCCATTTCTTCCAGGTTGTCCAGTTTGCTGGCATATAATTTTTCATAGTATTGTTTGTGTTTCTGAGGGGTTGGTTGTGATAAGTCCAATTTCATTCATGATTTTATCTATTTGGGTCCTTTATCTCTTGTTTTTGAGAAGTTTGACTGGGGGTTTATCAATTTTGTTTATTTTTTGAGAAAAACAGCTCTTAGTTTCATTGATCTATTCTGGTTTTTTTTTTTAATTCTATATTGTTTATTTCTCTAATCTTTATTGTTTCTCTTCTTCTGATGGCCTGGGGTTTCTATGCTGTTCTGCTTCTAGGTCCTTTAGGTGTGCTGTTAGATTCTGTGATTTTTCTTGTTTCTTGAGATAGGCCTGGATTGCAACGTATTTTTCTCTTAGGACTGCCTTTGTTACATCCCAAAGGGTTTGGACTTTCAGGTTTTAATTTTCATTTGTTTCCATATATTTTTTAATTGAATTGAATTGATTTTTAATTTCTGGTTGACCCATTCATTCTTTAGTACGATGTTCTTTAACCTCCATGCATTTGGAGGTTTTCCAAACTTTTTCCTGTGATTGATTTCAAGTTTCATAGCATTGTGATCTGAAAATGTACATGGTGTGATCTCAATTCTTTTATATTAATTGAGGGCTGTTTTGTGACCCTGTATGTGATCTTGGAGAATGTTCCATAAAAACTGAAGAATAATATGTTTTCTGCTGCTTTTCGATGAAAAGTTCTGAATATATCTGTCAAATCCATCTGGTCCAGTGTATCATTCAGGATCATTGTTTTGTTTTGTTTTGTTTTGTTTTGTTTTGTTTTATTGATTTTCTGCCTAGATGATCTATCCATTGTTGTAAGTGGAGTAGTTATAGTCACCTGCAATTACTTCATTCTTATCAATAAGAATGCTTATGTTTGTGATTGTTTTATGTATTTGGGTGCTCCTAAACTGAGTGCATAAACACTTATAGTTGTTAGCTCTTCTTGATGGATAGATCCCATAATTATGATACATGATATAATGCCCTTCCTCATCACTTATTAAAGCCTGTAGTTTAAAATCTAGTTTGTCTGATATAAGTATGGCTACTCCAGCTTTCTTTTGACTTCCAGTAACATGATACATGGGTCTTCATCCCCTCACTTGC
This sequence comes from Panthera onca, assembly GCF_046562875.1. Taxonomy (NCBI): domain Eukaryota; kingdom Metazoa; phylum Chordata; class Mammalia; order Carnivora; family Felidae; genus Panthera; species Panthera onca. Next base: position 56,306,846 of record NC_138343.1, read on the forward strand.
AGTCTGAAGGTGTCCTCAGGTCTAAAATAGGTCTCTCTCTTTTTTTTAACTTGTAACATTTATTTATTTTTGAGAGACAGAGCATGAGCAGGGGAGGGGCGGAGAGAGAAGGAGACACAGAATCTGAAGCAGGCTCCAGGCTCTGCGCTGACAGGCTGAAAGCAGTGAGCCTGATGTGGGGCTTGAACCCACAAACTGTGAGATTATGACCTGAGCTGAAGTCAGACGCTCAACCGACTGAGCCACCCAGGGGCCCCTTGTAGACAGCAAATAGAGGGGTCTTGTTTTTTTAATCCATTCTGATACCTTATGTCTTTTGATTGGAGCATTTAGTCCATTTACATTCAACGTTATTATTGAAAGATATGGATTTAGTGTCATTGTACTATCTGTAGGTTTCGTGCTTGTAGTGATGTCGCTGGTCCTTAGTAGTTTTTGCAACATTCCGCTCACAGTCTCCCTTAGGATCTCTTGTAGGGCTGGTTTAGTGGTGATGAACTCCTTCCGTTTTTGTTTGTCTGGGAAAGCCTTTATTGCTCCTTCTATTCTGAATGACATTCTTGCTGGATAAAGGATTCTTGGCTGCATATTTTTCCTATTCAAAACATTGAATATTTCCTGCCACTCCTTTCTGGCCTGCCAAGTTTCAGTAGATAGGTCTGCTACTACCCTTAGCTCTTTCAGAAATCTCTCTTTATCTTTGTATTTTGCCAGCTTCACTATGATATATCATGCAGACGATTGATTCCTATTACATCTGAAAGGTGTTCTCTGTGCCTGCTGGGTTTCAGTGTCTGTTTCCTTCCCCAGATTGGGGAAGTTTCAGCTATGATTTGTTCAAATACACCTTCTGTCCCTTTCTCTCTCTCCTCTGCTTCTGGAACTCCTATGATATGGGTATTATTACATTTCATTGAATCATTTAGTTCTCTAATTCTCCCCTCGTGGTCTAGAATATTTTTATCTCTCTTTTTTCTCAGCTTCATCTTTTCCCAAAATTTTATCTTCTATTTCACTTATTCTCCCCTCTTCCTCTTCCATCTTCATTATCACAGCATCTAGTTTATTTCCCACCTCATTTACAACATTTCTTAATTCCTCATGACCAGTTTTTAGTTTCTTGATCTCTGAAACAATAGATTCTCTCCTGTCTTCTATGCTTTTTTCAAGCCCAGTGATTAATCTTATGACTATTTTTTATAAATTCTTGATCAGATATACTGTTTATATCTGTTTTGAGCAATTCTTTAGCTGTCATTTCTTCCTAGAAGTTTTGAGGAGAATTCTTCCATTTCATCATTTGGCAAGTTTTCTGTCCCTTATGTGTTTTAAAAGCTTGTGATGTGTCCTGCACCTGCCAGCACTACTGTAATTAGGAGCAGTAATACACTGCCCAGGGCCTGGCACCTTCAGGAGGTGCTCTCTGTTGTTGTGATTCTGGTTGCTTTAACTCCCTACTTGTAGTGATGTTTTGGACCCTCCACCAAATGTGCTTTGATTTGTTTGTTGAAGTAGCTCTGGGAAAAAAAGAATTAAAAAGAAAAAAAAAAAAAAAACGAGGGGGGCAGTGGTGGTGGAAGAGGCCTTATCCCATACAAAGAGAGAAATGACAGGGGCAGGGAAAAAGAAAAGAAAAGAAAAGAAAATTGACCAGGCAGAAAAACTATATGGCTTAATCCAGAGAGAGAGAGAGAGAGAGAGAGAGAGAGAGAGAGAGAAAGAGGAAAATAAAGGAGATATAGAACAGGTATAAAGACAATAAATATGTCTGTTTAAACAAATCAACAACCAGAATAACCAGACTAAAGGAAAGAAGAAACAAGGAGAAAAGGAAGAGGGAAAAATATATACCTATATGCACATTTTATATATGTATAAAATAAGAATTCTCCAAGAATTAACCAAGGGCAGTGCTGGTCTGGAGGAGGGGCTGTCTGGTTGGTCAGCCTCTGTCTCCAGAAGCTACCAGGTACCAGACATGGAGGGGTATGGTTTGCTATAGGTTCCACCTCCACTGTGGGCCTGCTTTCCCTTCCCTGAAGCCCACCTTGTTGGTGATGGGGAGAAAAATGGTGACACCCCAGTCTCTCCTCCCCAGAGGAGAGGAAACCACTTTGTTCAGGCAGTCCTTATAGTGCTGCACGGGCGCCGGCCCCGCCCCCAGCTCCACAGTCTCCCGCAGTGCCTCCCTGGAGCTCACATGGGATTCAAGCCCAGGTGTCTTAAAGGGCCCCACTCCAAGTGCCCTGATTCCCCGGAAGTGCCAATCCGTCCCAACAAGGAAGGGCCTCCTCATATCCTCAGGTAGCTGCGCGCTGGTGTGAAAGATGCAGTTTGTCCCTCTCCGCCTCCTGTCCCGCATCCCTGGCGCTCGGCTGGGATTTCAAACCCTGATGTCTTAAAGGGTCCTGCTCCATCCGCCCCATACCCGGGGAAATGCGTGCCGCACCGCCGATATGTGTCCTCTGGCTGGCGGGTGCAGGCGGTCTTTGTCCTCTGAAAGGTTATATATCTTCTTCCCACAGCACTCCAGGGAGGGGATTGTTTACTCCCACTGCGGGCTGTGCCTCTGAACTAGTTACTGAGCCCGGGGCTGGTTCCCCTCCTCCCCAGGTGCGTGAACAGGGCAGCCGGCCCCAGTCCGGAGAAAGCGCCACAGTTAGAGACTGGATCTTTCTCCGTCCCTGCCTGTGGTTTTTCTCTTGTTCAAATACAGCCCTACACTTCTACAGCCTCTCCTTTCTCTTCCCTTTGTGCAGAAGGGGATCCCCACCTCTGTTCCTCTGCCGCCCGTTGTATCTCTCCCAGTTTGCAATCACGCACCTATGGCCTGTCAGGTAGGTTGTCCCAGTGGGTCCCGGGAGGCGTCTCTGTCACTTTGCCACCCGGACTCTTGGAGTTCGAAGTCCTCTGACCTCAAGACTGCTGTGTTTGAGGGAGGAGGGAACTTCGGTCGCCTCTTCTCCGCCATGTTGGATCTCCTCTGTTTGCCTTTCAAAGGAAGGAAATATCTATCCCTGGAAGTGCTCACCCAGCTAATGAAAGATCAGGGTATGCTAGACCCTTATATTGTCTGTGGCAATTTTTTTTCCTTCACAGTGCTGCTGCAAGTCCACCCACCCTGACCTCATGCCCCCTGGCAGCCCCGTGGAGGCAAAATAGCTGAAACCTGCTGTCTAAGTCCGAACTCACCCTGTGGCTGAAGCTGGCAAGGCCCTTCCTGCCACTTCTGCTGAGTCCCGAGAGGGCACCTGGTTCTAGAGCTTTCTACAGCTTTCTAGATGTGTGAATCAAATCTATTACCTACATTTACTGGGCCATAGGTACCCCATGACTTTGGTCATAGGTAATTTTTAACATACTGTGAAATTCAAATAAGCTACAAATACCTTATTTTGAAAATAATATAAATATATTTATATTTATATATTATAAATGTATATATAAACAGTCATTTAATCAATAGCTTTCACTGTAAGTTTGTTTATGCAAATAGACTATTTTATATGCTTACATTAGGCAGTACCCTAAGCATGATACCCAGCTTTCAAAAGATGCATGATGTGTATTTCTAACAACTACTGATGCCAGATACTGAGTGTGGAAGTTGGAGAGTGCTATCAAGTACTCATCCTCAACTTCTTTTTCCAGTACTTTCTGAAAGTGCAGTCAAGTCAGGTTTTCAAGGGTTGCTGGGTTCTGTCATCAGTTGGTGTTATTTCTGCAATCTTACATATACTATTCAGGGTTGACTTGAAGCAAGAGAGGGTATAGGTGTCCTTTTGCTTCTGGGAACAAGTTTTTCATCACTGAGAGTGGAAGTGCTCGCTGAAAGCAATAAAAGCTCATAAAAACAATGATGGGTTCATGCATTCTAATACATATACTAGGTTTTTACTTTGAAAACATACCACAATCTCTAAATAATTGGATTTCCCAGTCATGCTTTTGAATTAGGAATATGCAATTCTGGCAGGAGAGCATGAGTAAGGATTTTCCTTCTCTTAGTGTAGAAAGCATAGTATTGTTAAATTATTTCCACTGAAACTGTATATCCTTTCCACAATAGACACAAAACATGCTAAGACATTCAATTAGAAATAGTAGTTGAGAGATCTTAGCCTCATGAAAATTCCAGGTGTTTGGTATTGGACACTGAAATAGTGTTGAAAGAGATGATCTAGTACAGTAAGAGATGAGGAAAATAACTTGCTGAAGGATAAAATGTCCAACAGCCATTTTGTCCTTCAGGAGGAAGGTAACCATAAAAATTAATTATACTTTGGAGATCCAGGTGCATTAGATAACATATCTAATTAAACATTAAAACCGAAGCTTGCAACTATATTTAAAGCCTTGTAATGAAGGACCAATTGTCTCACTTCTTTCCCCTTTGCTTCTTAGCTCTGAAATTTAAGGTGTGCTCGGCTGGTTTGGGTTCTAAAAACACTGGAACTCTAAAACGAAGTCTGATGGATGACAATCTGTGTTGAGGTAAATTCTGCTACATATCTCTGATGTAGCCATTTATGGATCCTATATGGCTATAAGCTCTTATGGATATTCTGTTCTTCCTTGCAAAGTAGTCACTAGGTGTGACCATACACTTGTTTCAATAATGGTAACATCTTTAAATTTCCCTTATATACTTTGGTGGTTATAGTAAGAGGGGCATAATGTCCTGGGGTAAGTGCTAATGTTAACTTTGTAAAATAACACATTTGGAGGTAATTTCTCAAGTTTAAAAAAAAAGGAAGAATGTTAATACTGATGGATTTTATGAAGAAAAATTAAATAGATATTGTAATATCTAGTAATATCTTGTAATATCTAGTCTTAGTTCCCATTTATTTGAGAAACCAAGTAACCTAAAAATCAGAGACTGTTGAGTTTGGAAAATTAATATTGATATCAAATAAATAACACTGTTCTTTTATTCCAAATATATATCTCTTTTATTCCCATTTTTGCTATGTTATGAGTCTACTCTGGTAGATATTTTCTTATAAGCTATTTGCAAATATATATTCTAGGCTTGCTTTCTGCTGTATTTAAATGCATGATTGAATTATTTTATGAGTATACAATCACTTCCAAAACTTTTTATTATGCTAATTTAAGACATTACTTTCTATTTAAATTGTGTAATTTGATACCAAATAGTCCTTGTCTTCTGTTTATTGGAGAGGGGAACTAGTAAGGAATATAAGATAGAATCCAAACTGGGATATGGTGCTCGAGAAAAATTTGAAACATTTTTAAATGAAGGCACAAATTTCAATCCAGTTCACTATTTAAATGGCCTCATGAGCTTTGAAAGAGTCATCTCATATTAAGAGAGAGAAGAAGTACTATGGGAAGACTCTTGAATATGCAAATTAACCAGTATTAATTAGCTCCAGCAGCCATATATTTTAAGTTTAAGTGTTAGAACTTAGCTAAGGCAATAAGACCAAATCAGGTCTTAGTAATTTACATTTTTATAGTTCTTTCTAAAGCAATCCAGGATTGACTATTATTGCCAAGAGAGGGCATCAACTAGTATGTAAAATGCACTGCACTCTAGGCTATGCGTGTATGATCCCTCGTCGATTTCTGAAGATTTCTGCTTAAATGGGTAATATTTTAATAAGGCATACTCTTTTCTAAGTTGTTAAATGATGGTAAATAGGATCTGTGAAATCAAGTGACATTTAAGAGTGACGAGAGTATTTCATTTTCTTTGGAAAATGTTCATTTTCTCTAGCTGTTTTCATTTTTATCTTTGCTGTCCCCTTAAGGCACACCAGAGTATCCTTTAAATGCATTTTAAAATCAGCTCCAACATCAAAGCAAACAAGGAGCCAGGACTGAAACCAGCTTCAAATGGGTCTTCATATTTGTTTTTTAGCCATGTTGCTCAGAAGTTCTTAGTACGTCTCCCTCAGTCATCTCTGATGTCATGGTATCCTGTATGTAGAGTTTGAAGCCACTGAAAATAGTATTTTGCTCTTCACTTTGGCTATTTCAAGGATTTAGAGAGAACTTACTTGAAGAAATTCATTTCACAAAGGTAAAAAGTTCTGCCTCATTCAGTCCTACTGCATGACTGTACAATGTTTCATTTTCTTCTAGAGAATCCTGATGATTATACAGGGGCAATAATCAGCTATTACTTATCTCAAAAAGAGTGTTAAGTAGCTACACTGCTCTGTTCCAGACAGGCAATTTTCAGGAGTATAAGTTCCTTGTGGAGATTTCAAAGGATGGAGTTTTAAAAAGTGTATCTTGAAAAGGCTTATTTCATCTCACATTATTTTTTATCATACTTTAAAGCAGACTCCTTATATCCGAGGCCCCCATAAATGTGGGCTCATTTCTCATACATTCAGTCCAATTTATTGCTGATGGGATAAGGGTAAGCCAACGAGATTTCATAGAAGTGGGCTGCCAAGGATTAAAATTAGTCATCAAAACAGAACCACAATTGTAGAAGTGATATAGAAGAGGAATTAGCAATGAGCCATGACTTCCATGTATTACATTATGCAGATTGTGGATTATGCTAACAAAATTACCAGGTAATTTCTTCTCAACATGCACATTTGAAACATACAACAGAGAGACCTTTTCTACTCTTCAACCCACATTAGAGTTTTTCAGTGTCATATTACTCTTCTTTCCCAAGAAGGGATTTTTTTTTAATGGCTCAGATTACCATTGCATCTGGTTCTTTCCTAGTTAATATTGCTTTTATCCCTCTTACTGAGGTAGAACAGACTGTTGGAAACTTCCTAAGGGGTATTACAAAATTGGCAGAGCATTGAGAGAATATGAACCAGGAGGTCCATTAGGATGGTGAACTTGCAGGGAGTGAAGCTTTGCTTCTGCTTTGATACTAGGTAGGTGAAGGCATCATGTTCTAAATCCAGTCATAGTAAAAACTGTCGTTTATTGGCTATTCTAAAGCCAGTTGCAATATTCCATTCCCAATTGTTAGAATACACTAAGGGCACCTTGGTGGCTCAGCTGGTTAAGCACCTAAGTGTTGATTTCTGCTCAGGTGATGATTTCATAGTCATGAGATTCAGCCCTGCACTGTGCTAGGCCTGGAGCCTGCTTGGGATTCGCTCTCCATCCTCTTTACCCCTTCCCCACTTTTGCTTTTGCTGTCTCTCAAATAAATAAATAAATAAATGCACACATACACTGAATGGGAATGGGAAACTGAGATAGGAAAGAGAAGGCATCCAATAAAGACATTTTTGCTTTATTATAAAGAAAACATGTCTCATACTTCAGCATAATGAGAGGTAAATAAATAATCCAACCATGTCTCTTAAGAAGAAATGACCATTATTTAGTAAGAGGGACTCTGAGTACTAGTCTCAAAATTCAGTAATAGCTTTAAAATGTAAATACATATTCCTTTTTGGAATAAATGTCTGCCTATTTTTCTCCAAACCAGAGGTTTCTGTATAGGAGCAATCATTTTTTTTTCCCCATAAACTAAGAAAGCCTTAAGAATTTTAATTATTAAACTCCTTTTTAAAAAGTTTGCCTGTAAATAGGGCAACATTATTTATTCTTCTAAAAGCAGGTGGAGATTTTCTAAAATAATAAAATGAGGAAGATAAGTCATCTTTTAGAATCCAGTTACTTCATTCATTTATGAACACAATGAGACAATTCCTATATATTTTCCTTTTGCTAGTATAAGAGTCTAAAACATAGATGTGTCTTTTTTAAAAAGCTCCTTTGAGTACCACACCCTCTCTCCAATATGATCGCTAGACTACTGGTTTGTGTCAAAAAAGTGAGCTGCTTCTCTTCACATTTTCTTTCAACCAGATTCAAATGTGATTTACTTGCATCATCTCTGACTTAGAACATAATTTCTGTTGCCAAAGTCTCTGTTAGGGGCACCTGGGTGACTCAGTCCATTAAATGTCTGACTCTTGATTTCAGCTCTGGTCATGATCTCAGGGTTTGTGGGTTTGAGCCCTGCATCTGGTGTCCATGCAGAGCCTGGCTAGGATTCTCTTTCTCCCTCTCTCTCTGCCCCTCCCCCCTTCATGCTCACACTCTCTTGCTCTCTCTCAAAACAAATAAACTTAAAAAAAAAAAAGACTCTCTGTTAATATAATACTTTGAAACTGACCTGTGGATTCTAACACCAACATTCTAAATAGAGGCTCTGAGAATGATCTTATTTAGTCTTCCATCACTTTCTGTCCATATTCTCTCTGTCCCGACCTGCTTCATTTCACTGGCTTGTAGTACTAGTATCAGAAGGCAGGTCACCTCAGTTGCCAAGTATACATTCAGCTAGAAGCTGGATATATTTTCTTATTTATGTATGGTACAAAGGAGGGAGAGGAGGTCTGATCTATGGAGGGCAGCTAGGTCTGTGACATTCAACAAAGAATCTTGAATGGCAAGTAAGGGTTCCTAATAGTTTTCCTCCTTCCATTCATGGACATTCCAAAAAAAATTCCTGTTGTATTTCCATTGCTTCCTCTCCACTTAGTCACATGACTGCTTTATAGTTTACCATTAGACTTAAAATTTGACAGCTGAAAAAACTCTCTTCTGGCCAATAATCACCTGAAAATTGTCAACTTTTGCTCCTTTCCCAACAAAGTCTTTACTGTTTATTTGCAAACTTTCTGCTATTTTGGTTTGGGTTCTTCTGGAGGTAGGTCTTGAGATAAGGATTTGAGTGCAAGTGACTTAGGTGGAAAGTGGAGGTAACACTAGCAGAGGAATGGGAAACTGGGGTAGGAAGGAGAAGGCAGCCAATAAAACCTACATTACTAACTCAGCTAACACTGTGGCAGTAACTCAAAAACATAGGGAAATTCTGAGAAGTAGCATAGAACACATGTCTTGGGGTTGTTCATCCAAGGGGTGAAAGAACTGGCATATTTATACACCGATCCACCAGCAGGTGTTGATTGAGGAGGGCTAATCGAGGAACCAAGAGAAGTGTTAATTCTGGAATTCTTCAGCCTATTATGAACACATGGAGAGTGGCTTAGGTGAAAGACTGTGGCATTGGAAATTCTCCAGCGGACACTGAAGTGACTATGGCTCAAAGATGTGGGCAGAGCCCATAAAAGTTTTATATCTGCAACTGATATCACTCCTGTAACAGGGAGAAACTTAGTACATCTGGCTCCATATTGCCTCTGTTTGCCTTGCTGCTGTGACCTATAGCTTAGAAACTTCTATTTAGCCCTGCGCATGGGCATGTTACAGCTAAGCTTTGCAAGAACCACTCTTTATCCCAAAACTACCTCACCTGAGAACAGGAAGTAGATACAGAATGACTATGCTATGATTAGCATATGACTATGCTAAGATTTACAGAACAACCTGACCATATTCCTGTGTGCAAAGATCAACTGACCAGGAACAAAGAAATTATATGACCTTCCTCAGATCTAGAGATGTCAGTCATCTTTACACTCCAACACCCTTCCGCTGAAAAAAGAAGCTGGAATTTCATGCCAAGGGGAGATGGTTCTTTAGGACAATATTCCATTATCTCCTTGGATTAATGGCTTTCCGAAAAAAGTAGCTTTCCTTACCCCAACATCTTGCTCTTGACTTACTGGCTTCTGGCTTGTCCTGTGGCAAACAGAATGAGTTTGTACCTGGTCACAATTTTGGTGACCCATCCAGAATCAATAGCATGTGACCAGCCGCCAGCTGTCTCACCCCAGGATTCTTCCAGTAAGTCCTGAGGAGTTATGGGGTCGGGGCAGGGAAGCGGGACCGTTTTTCCTGGGGACTTGCTCTGTGACTTCCTGGAGCTGCTGGCTGACCCTGTGCTGGGTCCTGGGAGTAGACCTCTGAGAGTTCACTGAATTGAAAGCAGGATGAGTCACTCTGTGTGTTCAACTGGGAAGTTCCTCCCCATCCATTTGGACTTTTTCTTGGGGAGAAGCCACATTGTTTCCTTTTGTGTCAGGTACCCTGTTGGAGAGGGCAATAGTTGTTGGACTAGCCAGTTCATTTGAATTTGGTCTGTTTGTTGCTGCTGCTTTGGTAACTTTCGACAACACTGGCTGTGTTCGATTTGTTTCATAAAAGGGAGTTGTTTGCAAGTTGGAACCTTAATGTTGTCTCTATAAATATTAGTGACTCTTAGCTTTCTTCTTCCCATTTGGTTGCCACCAAATAGGGGGTTTTGGTTTGACTCTCTTAGCTTGTCTAGGAAGCTGTTTGTTCCCGTGAAACTCCTACTTTTGGGGAGGAACAGGGCTCACAGAGGTACTCTGGGAATTATTTCATTATACTTTTGTTTTTTCTGTGTTCTTTCTGTGAACTTTTGCCTGGGAAGATAGGGAATATTCCTTTTATTCCCCCCAAAAAAGTCCTTTAGGAACTCTATTATGAATAAATGGTGCAGAGGGCTGATGAATAACAGAGAAAAGGCCTGTTTTGCAGGATGGATAGACAGAAGATGGAGATGGAAGAATGTTAGTCCAAACTTCGAACCCCTGCCAGCTTTGCCTCCACCAGCCCCTCCTGTTCCTGCACTGCCACTGGTACTGCCTATGCAACTGGTTTCTACACCGTGGGCGATGCCTCAGTGCCTTGGGCTCCTGCTCCTTCTACCCTTAGTATCAAGGAGCCAAAAGCACTCCCCCTTCTGAGCTTCAAACTGAAGTACCTCCCAAATCAGCATGAATCAACTCCCTTGGACTTAAACTGCTCACTTCAGATTTCCCCTCAGAAGCCCCATGTAAAATTGACACCGGGGAACAAACTGATTGCCTTTTTAGTGGCCACAGGTGCAACATTTTGATATTGAAGCTAATTCAAGATTGCTGGCTTAATTAAAATAGAGTTTTTAGAGTTATCAGCATTAAATATAAAGCTTATTCCTCCAAGGTTTACTAAAAGTCAAATAAGCTCATGTTGTCTCTATTGCAATTTGTCAGAGAAAATGACTTAAAGTGGTGGTTAATCTTGTCTCAGAAGGTTTTCATGCATAATTGTTAAGAGCAAGTAGGTTAAATAATTAAAAAGGTTTATAGGTAAACTTTAAAACAGTGTTCAAAATCTTTGGCAACCTAAAACTTCGAAGGTTGATAAATTGGGCTGAATTCATTGAATACCTAAGTCTTTTCCAAAAAAAAAAGAGAAAATACTGAAATATTAATACTAAAATTGGTTTGTGTGCCTTTGTCTTGTTGCAAAGAAACTAAAAATACCTTGGTCTGTTAGTAAAACATGTATTATGTTTTGTTGGAAGTTGTACTATAAAAAACATGTTTCTAAATATTATGAAATATATTTATAAGTTTGCCAACCTAAAGAATTCTGGTATAAAAGTTCACAATTGGTTACTACTTAGTTTTCACTGGAGACTAAGGTTTCTTAAAAGTTTAAATTCTGAAAACATAATTAAGACTGTTAGAAATAATAAAGAAAACAAGATGTGTTTTTGGTTAAGAAAGGTATGAGGAATGAGAATACATTGTTGTTGAGGGGAAAAAAAAATTTTTTGTCCTGAAATGAGACTGGTTGTTTACAAAGGGAAAACATAGGACAAAATCTGAATGAAAAAGAAAGTTGTAGAAGATTTGGAAAAGAATTTTACACATGGTCAGGACTGAGATTGGAATAATGAATATACTTCAAAAGTAAACTGGTTTAATATTGGAATTTGGTTTTCTCTCTGTTAAACAAAGTTTTCTTAGATTGTTGGACTGCTCTTAATAAGAAATTACAAATAAGTTTTTTTTTCTTTATCATCCCAGGAAAACCAATGTTTCTGTTTTGTCTTCATCAAGACTTTAAACATTAAAAAATTTAAAACTTCTCAAAATTAAAGGAGCTAAATTTTGTTAACAACTATATAACCTTATGTAGAATATCTTCTTGCCACTCTGGTTAAATAGGAAAATTAAATATTAAGTTTTATAATAATTTATAATCAATCCTATTTATGTATGTGCCTTAGAACCTTCTGAGATTTTTAACAGAATTCCCCCAAATTAAAATTCTCAATGAAGTCTTTTTGATTAATTAGGTTTTTTGACTAAATAAACAAATGATGATAAGCCTTCTTAGGTTATATTGTATAGGTGAATGCTTATATTCTGTTCCAGAAATTACAATTCTGTTCCAGAAATTATACAAAATTCCTAAAGTTTTAATATGTCCTGGTATAATGTGATCATATGTAATTCTTATTATTGAAATGTTGTGTGTCACAAAAATAACCAGATTTCCTTGTCAACTGCATTATAATGAGCCCTTATCAGATTTTTACCCATAGTCATTTATGAGTCTTTTGTCATTTACAGTTATTATTTCACTCTGATACTTTTGCAAATGTGTTTAGCTGCAAGGAGATTCATGAAAAGGACTTTTGACAAATACAGGTTTCTGCTATCTTTAAGATCATAAAACCGAACTAAGGATTTCAGGAACTAATGGAAAACCTGCATTCAAACAAAACAAAAATTAGTTACATGGAACTAAATAAGTTGAGAAAGATGATTATAGTTTTTATGACTTTTGTTTGAAACATTGCTGATTTTCTAATGTTTGCCCTTCCAGATTTAAGGAAACTTTTTCTTTCAAGCTATCTGTGACTTACAGAAATTTGATAAAATGTTCCTTTGTGCACAAAATGAAACATTTATCTTTTCTTTACCTGAACTCTCCAGAATTCAGAAAGTCTCAGTGAGTATTCTTTCTTTCATGGCAATTATAACTATTTGCATAAGTTAATAAGAATCTGTTCTTGTAACAGGACATCATTGAAAACATTGGTTATATTACCAGAACTTTGACTGGAATGCCATATTTGAGAGAGACATGCATAGACTCAGAGATGACCAGACAGCTTTAAGGAACTAAGATGGACTTTATGCAGCCAATGAAGCTCCTTGGAAAAAAATCAGCCCGATACCTTGCTTACAGAGTTCCCAGCAGCCTTACCAGGTGAGTAAAGAATGTCACTTCCTGGCAGGTCCAGGGACCTCAGGATATTTAGGGGACCTCGAGAAGAGAGGAATCCACCCAAATCTACAGGTATTGCAGGAAAATCTGATGGCAAATATTTGGCTTGCTTGTTGGCTTTAAACGGCTGTTAGAAGTCCAATCTGAAGTTCCTTGTAAAGAGTTCCAGCAAGGCAGATTTGAAAGAACCTATATGGTCAATCACTATTCTTGCTGCATTTATGTAAATAATTAGGTCAAATCTGTTAAAACTGGACTTATTTGCAAACAAATTTGTCTTAATTTGGTTATCTCTGATCAAAATAATGGTGATTTCAGAGTGAAATTACGTTTCAGAAACACACCTTTGTGGATACTAGATTCTAGTTCTGATTGTCTTTAAGTATTGTTTGTTTATAAAACTAGTCTGGATCCTGAATTCCTGTTTTCCTCAATTATCTGATTAACTCTCCAAATTAAGTTTACAATTTTTTTCCCATTCTCTTCACTTGAAATCATTGAGAACTAAAACTGCCCTTTTTCCTAAAGCACTGAAAACTAAAGTTAGTCAATTGGAGGTAAACTTTAGAGAAACTGCCACAATAGCTCATACATAAACAATCTTCTTGCCTTTCGTACAAGCCATTCAAAAAGATCACCAGAGACATTTGAACTACAAACTAGAAAAATCTATCAGATTATTGCTGCCTGCCCTCACTCCATCTGTGGATGCTTTGAGCCCAAGATCTAAAAATCTTCTCACTGGCAACACTTGGGAATCAGGTACTAGGGTTTATAATTTGCTTCAACCATTAACCTGTGTTTTTCTACTATATCCATAGAAATGCAAAAAAAAAAAAAAGGTCTTACTTCTAAGACCAATACCAAAAAGAGGCACTGAGAAATATTTCATAAGTCAGGGGCACCTGGGTGGCTCAGGCAGTTGAGTGCCTAACTTTAGCTTAGGTCATGATCTTGTGGTTCATGAGTTCAAGCCCCGTGTCTGGCTCTGTGCTGCCAGTTCAGAGCCTGAAACCTGCTTGGGATTCTGTGTCTCCCTCTCTCTCTCTGCCCCTCCCCCGTTCATGCTCTGTCTCTCTCTATGTCTCAAAAATGAATAAACATTAAAAAAATGTAAACATTTTTTAAGAAATATTTCATAAGTCAAGCCAAATTGTTCGATTCCACAATAGCCCCTTGTTGACCCTGTTTCAGCAGTAAATAGTCAGATGAGAGATGATGTCCCCTTGTCCCTGATTCCACATGATTATGGAATGGACCTTTTACATTGGGGAATTATAATGGAGAAATTAGGACATCAGGCTCCATATTGTTTCTGTTTCCCTTGCTCATGTGACATGTAGCTTAGAAACTTCTGCTTAGCCCTGCACACAGGTATGTTACAGCTAAAATTTGCAAAAACTGTCTTTTTTTTTAAAGTTTATTTACTTATTTTGAGTGGGGAGGGGCAGAAAGAGAGAGAGAGAATCCCAAGCAGGCTCTGCACTGACAGCACAAAGCCTGACACCAGGCTTAAAATCATGAACCCATTAGATCGTGAGTTGGATGCCTAACCAGGTACAGAAATGACTATGCTGTTTAAAATTTACAGAAAGGACATGACCAGACCCTTGCACACAAAGATCTATTGAACAAGGACAAAGAAGTCTTATGACCTTCCTCAGATGTCTAGAGATGTCAGCCATCTTTTGATTCCAACCCCACCCATTTCCCCCTTTTGCTAACATAAAAGAAGCTGGAATTTCATGCCAAGGGGTGGAGTATTGTCCACCATCTCTTTACATTTCTGGCTTTCCAAATAAAGTTACTTTCCTTACCCCAGCATCTTGCTTCTTGATTTATTAGCTTGTCCTGTGGTGGGCAGGAGCTTGGACTTAGTTACACTCTGTGTTAGGTGGTCTGTTTTTCTTCCACAAAAGAATATTTTTCTGATTTTCTATATGTAACTTCCTTAGGGGTTCCTGATTTTGAGATTATCTAGGTTTTCATGTTTGGCTGTCCTCTTTCTGTGCTCTCCTTTGGCAGGATCCATTATCTCTTCATCACAGGTGAGTTCCCAAATTTTATCAATGTCCCAGCTTAAATGACGCTTCTGGCATGACAGTTCCTCTAGTGTTTACTCTCCTTTCATTAAGGAACTCATGTTTTTCAGCTTACAAGGGACTTTGCTATATTCTTTATATGTATATCACTCTCTGTGGTGATTTCTGAAACAGATAAACTTTAAAGTAAGATAAGTATCATTAGCTCATTTTCATGGGAACAAATTTTTTTTTCAGAATGATGTAAACTGCTGTGCTTGTTATCAGCAACCATTTAAACACAATGATTGTTTTAGTTAAAAAAAATACACTGCGACATGATGATAAATATATTTTCATAGTACCTTGCAGGTTTTTGATTTTTGCTTTGCAATAGTGATGTTATACCAATTTTCTAGTTTTCAATTAGGTAAATAGCAAAAGATAATTTATGAGAACATTGAATAGGTAGTAAAAAGAGAAAGTAAAATTCACATGAGATCTTAGCAGCTAGAGATAACTACCATTAACTTATTGAATGACCACAATCTTATATACATATTTATGTATATAATAATATGCATTTAAATAATTGACATCAATGGTATAGCATATATACTTTCCTTGATGATATCTTTTAAATAGTCTCTTTTCACACTCTGCAAATCTTACAAGTATGTAATTATGCTTAAGTAGAATATAGACTTTTTCTCAGATATCCTATTATAAATGATATCCTATTACAATTGTATTTTCAGTTTAATTATGGTAAATAAAAACACAACTAGTTTCATATATTTTTTTTCCTTCAGTAAACTTACTTAACTATTAATTTCTCAGTTATGAATTCCAATAATTTATTTTTAGGTTTTTTGTATTTTATATGTAAATAGCCAAAATGTCTGCAAATAATGAGAGCCTTTGGTTTCAATCCTTGTTTATCCCCTTGTTTTAAGACTTCCCAGGTTGGATAAAAGTGAGGATAGTAGGCTTTTATTATTTTATTGATAATATTTCCAAAGGTTTTTAGTATATTTAAGTGATCATATTCGCCTGTTAGAGTGGGAATGATGTATTTATTGTGGGACTGACATTTCCTAATTTGCTAGTACTAGACTGCTGAGTTTCTGCGTTAATTAAACTTTATCATGGTATACTATCTCTATTAGATATGCATGGGTTCTATACCTCAAGATTTTTGCATTTATGTTCATTAGTCATGTTTTTCTTTTCTGTATCATTTTATCTGGTTTGGAATCAAGGTTAGATGAGTCATATGCAATAAATTGTGAGAATATTTGCATGTTTGGTCCTAAACAGTGATAAGCTCCTGTGGTTTGGATCCCCTTTGATGATCTGATGAAATCTATCTAGAACTTCCCAGTTGGTAAACACACAAAAGTACTGGGAAAGTCAGCCACCCAGAGAGATCATGGAAGCTCCATGCCCCTTCCCACACATCTTGCCCTCTGCATCTCTACCATCTGGCTGTTCCTGAGTTGTATCCGTTTATAGAAAATTGGTAATCCTGTAAAAAAAAAAAAAAAGAAAGAAAGAAAGAATAAAAAAAATTATCTGTGCTCTCCCCAGGGGAGAGAGAGAAAAACAAACAAACAACAACAACAACAACAACAAACAAGCACATGAACAAACACAAATATTTTCATACATTTTTGAGAGAATGTATTGGCCTGCTAGAGAGCATCCACTGGCCCTAAAGAGTGCCTCTCATAATCCTAGAGAATTTTCTAGATTCAGGGGTATAAAAGTAAAAGTTTGGTCTAAATTTTCTAGAGTTCATCATTATTATTAATGTCTGGCAATAAATGAATATTAAGCTTTAATTTTTCATTCGTCATTGAATATCATGAGCTCCACAAATAGTTTAGGAAAACAAATTCTAACTAAAGACTAAACTAAAACTAAAGATAGTTCTTAAAAAATCAATAAGAGCAAAGTTAACAGCATTGTAGAAAAATGTCCTAAAAATTAAAAAAAATAGGAAAGAAAAGATGGCTAATAAAAATACTCAATCACAGGAAAATGCAAAGTAATACAACATAATATTGTCATGACCTTAGGATACTGAAGAGTTCTACAGTAGTCAGTGCTGCGAAGAGAATGGCAAACAGTACCATTGAGGCTAATGATGAAATTGTAAATCAGTTATCTTTTTGAAGTCAGATTTTCAATATCTATCAAAGCTTTTGACACTGCAATTCACCTATACTAAAAGATGTATGAAGCAGCAGTTCATTGCATCCAAGTTTGTATAGTAAAACTTGCATATAACTTAAATTTTTCTCAGTGGACAATGATGAAATATATATCTGTAGAATAGAATATTGAGCAATAATTTTAAGAGAAGGCATATAGAAAGAATTATTTCATGGCTATTAGGATATGTATGGCGTGGATATGTTATTAAGTAAAAAGGTACTCTTCACTTTAATATTTAGTAGTTTTCATTAGGGGAAATATGTGAAACAAATATATACATATATACATACACAAATATTCATAAATAAAAGTTTATAACAATTTAGAAGGTCTGGAAAAACAAAAACAAACATATTAACTATGTTTATATCTGGTAAAAGAAATAACGTAGATGTGGGGCTAAGGTGAAGGCAGACTTTCTCTTCTATATTTTCTGTACAATTTGACATTTTTAACAAGTACAAATTTAGCTATAATTTGTGTAATTCAAAACACATTAAAAAGTGAAAAAACTAGATAAACCTCACTTTATTAAGTTTTAAGTCATCTTCTGCATTGTTCACATTTACTCTTATTTAGACTGATGGTTTGACTTGTATACAACCATATCTACAAGTAAATCTAAGTTAATGAACCTAATAACATTAAGGCTGTAGAACACCACTACCATGGTTTTCAAACTACAATCTTTAATTTGCAAGTTACTTGAAATATTAAACATACTTTATATATTGATAACAAAACATTGTTGAAAACATGGCTATCTAAATTAGAGAAAAGTATTCTTTTTAAACACTTTTAACACCTTTTAGAGAAAAGGTCTTCATTTTCTTTAATGCGCTCTCAGGGAAAAATCTGCTAACTTTAAGAATATTATTTTTCTATATTAGAACAACTTAACCTTTCTGTTTCATTGCTCTGCAGTTGTGTGTGTGTGTGTGTGTGTGTGTGTGTGTGTGTGTGTGTGTGTGTGTTTGTGTATGAATAAGTATGACTCTGGGCATAAAGTATAAAATTCAAGATAAGCAAAGGCTCTGCTTTGCAACATACTTGAGCAATCCGACCCAAATTCAGGCTCTCAATTCTTTTTTAAAATTAGCCAAAATCTCAGAAGCAGATTGGCCTAAATCTGAAAAAGTAAAGGTTTCAGGTCATTGACATACTGGAGGTGTATTTATTTAATATTGCTCAATAGAACAGCTTTCTGCGTTAAAAATTAATTAGCAAATGCAGTTAATTTTTCAGAATCTATTTTAAGACTTAATTAAGTCTTCATCTTTGTTTTCAATACTACTTTGTCTTTGAAAATAAAGTTATGGAAAGATTAGTCTCTCTCTAAGATTATTATGAATGTGAATAATTAGCTCTGCCATCATGTATTATATACATGTTGGACTTTTCCTTAATTGAATTTTTAACCATTACTGTAAATACTTTAATTTAATTTGCTCTAAAGTGTCTTATTAAGTAGCCCAAAGGTGTTGACTTATTTTAGAGGTGAATCAGATGTTTAAACTGTACTTTAGTTCAAGGGAAGAAAATAAAAGCAGCATAAAATATTTTTCTTTGCTTTTAGTTCCTCTTTCTTTTTATGTAATTTCAAGCTTATGGAGAAATTGCAAGAATGGAATAAGAAAATTTAAATAACCTATGCATCAATTGGCCAGTTGTTTATATTTTGTCTTATTTGATATCCTCTTCTCACTCTCTCTTTCTCTGTGTCTCTCATCTTTGGGAATTCTAATTGCATATATATTTGACTGCTTGATGTTGCCTGACAGGTAGGCTCTATTCACTCTTTAAAATTTTTTTTTTTGTTTTTGGGGCACCTGGGTTGCTCAGTCAGTTAAGTGTCCAACTTCAGCTCAGGTCATGATCTCACAGCTCGAGTTCAAGTCCTGTGTTGGGTTCTGTGCTGACAGCTCAGAGCCTGGAGCCTACTTCAGCTTCTGTGTCTCCCTCCCTCTCTGTCCTTCCCCTGCTCATGCTCTGTCTCTGTCTCCAAAAATAAACATTAAAAATTTTTTTTAATAAAAATTTTTTTGTTTCCCTTTGTGGTCTTCAGGTAGCATAATTTTTTTCTTAATTTATTTATTTAAATTCAAGTTAGTTAACATACAGTGTAGTATTGGTTTCAAGAGTAGAACCCAGTGATTCATCACTTACATACAACATCCAAACCAGAGTGATGTGCTGAGCAAAATAAGTCAGAGAAAGACAAATATCATGTGATTTCACTCACATGTGGATTTTAAGGTAGTATAATTTCCATTGCTCTGTCTCAGGCTCACCATGTTTGTTGACATCTCCACTCTGCTTATTAAGGCCATTGAGGGATACTTGATTTCTTTTAATATATTTTATTTTTTAATTTTAGAATATCTATTAGTTTTTTAATGCTTTATAATTCTCTTTCAAGATTCTCCATCTGTTTATTTTTTATGACAATATTTTCCTTTAAGTCCAAATATTTTTAAAATAGCTGCTTTGAAGGTCTGGTTTCCTAATTTCAGCTTCAACATTTGAGTAACTTTAGGTTTGGTTACTGCTGATCACTTTTTCTTGTATCTATCTAATGGTCCTATTTGCCTTCCAGTTCACACAGTTAGTATTTTGTTTTGTTTTGGTATTTTGGGCATTGTGACTATTACATTGTAGACACTGAATTCAGATAGCTTCCTCTGAAGATGTTGAGTTTTGTTCTTTTGGGTAGTTAATTTTGTTGGACTTAAATTCTAAACTCTACCTCACCTTCAGTAAGGGAACATTTGAAATCCCTGCTCAGTGCTTCGATTTTTCAGCTATTGCTATCTGTAGGTCACTTTCAATACTCCTCTACATATACATAATGTATAGAAGAATCAAGGGTATAGGGAAAGTTTATAGACCGGTTTTGGACGATCCTCTCTGTGGATACTCCTTTTGCCAATACTCCCCTCATGTTTTAATTTCTCTGGTATTCCTGAACTCTGGTCTCACCTTTTCAAACTAGTTAGACTCTGACTTTGCACTTATATTCAGGCTACCCAACACTGTGTGGAGAGAAAAGCCGTATAAATTCAGATGCCACCTAGTGAACATTGTTTTTCCAGAGACCATCTACCCTCCAGTTCTGCCTGATTTAGATTGTTTTCCAATATCTCATCAAAAGTTACTTTTTCAAATTTTTCACAGTGTTTAATTTCTGTATGTGAGAGGATGAGTCTCCTACACATCACTACAGTGTTATCAAGAGTAGAAATGCTTTGTCATTAATTAATCATATTTGTTTTCAACTGTGCGTGCATTGCCATTTGAGGCATAGAATACTGATTCTGTAAATATTACACACAAGATTTTATCTTAATATTTAAATTATAAATCATCTGTAAATCCTTTTACCTACCCCCTCCCCAAGTAGTAAAATAGAAGTTTAACATAGGAATCATTATTGCACTATTCACTTTGAAATTATTAGCAAGAACCCTATGAGGGGAGTACTAATATTTTAATCATGAGCAATTGAGGCTCAGGAGTTGGAAATTTTGTACAAGGTCATAAAATTGTTAGACTCTACCAAAAAACAATTAATTCAGAATTCCAGAATAACCTAAACATGCTAAAACTTCATTAAAAAAAATAGTTCTTTGAGAAGTACAACTTTATTTATTTAATCGTAACTATACCTCAAAACTAAAATCCTTTAAAAATTCTAAACAAAAACATTGTTATTGACTAATAAATAAATACATAAATATTTATTGACTAATAAATAAAGAAATGCTATAGTTTTTGTTTTTGTTTTTAATCAGAACACTGTGGAAGTCATATGATATATCCTGTGGCATTAAAATCAATGACCAAAAATACACTGTTCTTAATTCAGGATAAAGTTTTTATTCTTCTAAATTCAGTCTAAAGCAGCCCACAGCTTAAGTCATCTTTTTTTAATGCTTATAATATTGGTGTCAAAGTGAAAAAAAAATTGAGGTGACTCATTACCAAATAGTTCTTAGGCTAATTCTTATCAAAGTATTCAGAATTAATTGTGACTTACTTGAACAACAGTTTTGTTGAACATTTGAACTAAATCTCCTTATATCAGCATATATAGGATATGGCTAACAACAATCTCTAGATTTGCACACCTGCTTAGCACAGGAAAGTTACCATTATAGACGTCAACAAAGACATGCTTTCATAAGATCAAGTTATCACCTATCTCTTCTATGTGAGCAAGCAGAATTGTTCGTAGTTAGAAAAGTTTAAATTTGAACATCTCCTGCCTCAACTCAAATCTCTTTTATTATATTGGAGATGAGGGCTCGATGGAATGATAACTAATTTTATTATCTTTTTCTCATTTATTTTCTCTCTCTCCCTCCTCCATCTCTCTCTTTCCCTTCCTGTAGTACTCTTCCTTTGCACTGGACACTTGATCTCTCCTCCACTACCTCCTCTTCTCGCCATACCCTCCAGTGCTTTCCCAAAGCATGCACGCACACACGCGCCTGCATACACACACACATTCATGCTACACAGTGTCATATAAGATATATGCACTTAATTCCATTATCAAAGAAATCAGAGGAGGTAGTAATTCATTTTACCTGCCAATATCACTAAAGTAACATTGAAATGAATTTTTTAGTTTATTTTTTTAATAAAAGACTCTTTTTTTTTTTTTTTTAATGTTTATCCTTGAGAGATAGAGCGTGAGCGGGAGAGGGGCAGAGAGGGAGGGAGACACAGAATCTGAAGCAGGCTCCAGGCTTGGAGCCTGTCAGCACACAGCCCGACCCTGGGCTCGAACTCTTGAACCATGAGATCATGACCTGAGCTGAAGTTGGATACTTAACCGACTGAGACACTCAGGCAGCCCTTAAATAAACTTTTTAAAATGAAGGGGTGGATACTCATTAAAGGAAAGAACATTTATTCTATGCAGAAAGAACGACATGAAAAACGGCATGAAGTTATCAATAAACCATGAAAATTTGGAGTCAGTTCTTTGCCTGATACAAAGTATGTGAAGCAGATAAGGCAGGCACTAATGCTGGGAATATGAAATGGATGGTGTTGTAAAGAGCCTGGAATGCTACACTAAAGAGTTTACAGTTTTTCTCAGAAGCATGGGACACCATCTCAGTATAGACTTGCTATTATTTTCCAAAATGGAGAAAGGCTTATAGTTGGTGTTTCCAATTGTAAGTGTGATCCATACTTTAGGTTAAAACATAAAATATGGTAAAATATAAACAAGAAATATATGTTATCTAAAATCCCACTTGACAGAGATAACAACAGCTAATACTTTGCAGTATGCCTTCTATGTATGTTTGCACTTACTGAGAATATCTATATAAAGCAGTTTTACAAACCCTTTCAGTTCTTGTTAAATATGTAATAGGTTTTATAGGCAAATGATAAAAAATTTAAGAGAAAAGTAAGTCTCATCCTACTATTTCCTCAAGTTCACTGTCTAAAAATTACAAATTCTAATACATGATTTCAGAAATGGCTGTGCATATACAAGAGTATGTATATAATTATAACTTAAATATATAATTTTAAAATATACTATAGCATATTATGTTATAAAATGTGAAAACATGCAAAGTAAAACACTATATTACACCTTGCTCTTCCATGTCATAATTTATCCTGAAAAATATTAAATGTTAAAACATTTTTTAAAGATAGAAAGTGAGAAGTAATAGAAGTATATAAATTAATTCATTTTTTCTTGTCTTACTGATTTTCTGTTGTTATAACAACAACAATTTGTTGTTATATTACATTATAAACAAAGCATAATGTTTCTAGAATTTTTACTGTTTTGAATTATTGAGCATTTTTTGTCAAATACTGTGACTGTTTTATGTGTACATAGAAAATGTAACTTCTTTGCTCAGTTGAGTTATATCATTTAGATCAATATAAGTAATAAAGTTATTTAGCTCTTTTCTAATTCAATCTATTATAGGTTGAGAGTGGCCCATACTAATGAATTTTTCTTCTTGATTTTGATGAAATTACCTTGTATATAGATCATGATAATAAAATTTTCATTGTGGATCAGTGTTTATTTTATAAAGTATTTTTGATTCAGTTTTTTTAGAACTATGTATTATCTGATAATATGCTGAGAAATTTTAAATCTTCAATTTCCTTTGTCTTCTCTTTTGTTTCAATCTTTCTGTGTTATTTTATTTTTTATCTCCTATATATGACAAGTAGTTGGGTTTTACTTGATTAATCAATGTGAGCATATTTTTTTCTTTTAATAGATAAACAAACCTTATTTATTTATTTATAAATGTCTTTATTTTTGACAGAGAGACAGAGCAAGAACAGAGGAGGAGCAGAGAGAGAGGGAGACACAGAATCCAAAGTAGGCTCCAGGCTGTAAGCTGACAGCACAGAACCCTACGTGGGGTTTGTACTCATGAACGGTGAGATCATGACCTGAGCCAAAGTCTGACACTCAACTGACTGAGCCACCTAGGTGCCCCAAACCTCATTTATATTTATGGAGATAAAATTAATGCTTGTTTTAATTTTCTCATCTTAATTTATGTTATTTTTTTTAGATTTTATATTTTATTTATTTTCTTTCTCAATAAGGTCTGTGTTTCCTTTACTGTGTATGTTTACCTTTGTTAATTTTAAAAACTTATGCTCTCTAAATGTTATTGTGGTCCTTTATAATTGTGATTTTCTCAGTGGAATTAATCTATTGTTTTTACCAGTGCCTATTCATTTCCTACTGCAAGTAATGTTGAAATTTCTATCCATCTACTTTCTACCACCTCTTTACTCTCCATTATTCCATAGTGTTCTGAATATTATATAATCCCTGGCTTTGCTAGAGGTTATCTCCATACACTTAAACACACACATATCTCTTAATTGATTTTCAAGCCATTCATAGTGCATCTTGCCCCCAGCACGTGCTTACTTTAGCTGAAAACTGCTTCCCACCCACAGGGTTTCTTCCACTTTGCCATGCAGGTGCAAAGATGGTGGATTTTCTCAGCTTCCCTTGCAAGATCCTAGTATGAAGTAAATGTGAGGGAAATTTCTGCAGCAGTTCTCATCCTTGAAGCAAATCTTCTTTTTCAAGTAAGAGATCATTGGCCTTACCACTTAAGGTAGTCCTCTACCCTTGAAAAGCCAGTATCCCAACCCTTTTGCATGAAATCTGCACCAGCAGGCATGCTTTTAGGCATTCATCCTCATCCCTGTGTTATTTTTTACTATTATGGGAAGCATATATATATATTCATATATATATATATATATGAATATATATATGAATATATATATATATGAATATATATATGAATATATATATATGCATATATATATATATATGCATATATATTTGTTCTATATCTATTTTTTCGGTCATCAAGACATATTTCCATTTCTCTTTCTCATTTCTTTTGTTATCTATTAGAGTTAGATAAGAAAAGAGGGAGGTATCTTTTTTCTGTCTTAAAGCCAACAGTCCACTTAAAGATTTAGGGTTGAGGGTTGTCATACACATGATTGGATTTTAAAAAGATAACCACAAGAATATAAAATCATTACCATGGATATTAACTCAGTTGTGATTTTTTTAACATCTACAAGTACTTCAGATATCTGAGTTTATCTAAAGACCCTTCTGTCACAAAACACCTAACAATACATAATTCAGTTGTGTATTTCACAGGATAATTGACTTAAGAAATCCAAGAATGATAACCTAAAAACCCATGAAATCACCACATGTTTTGTTAATACCTGAGCTTCTACTTTTAGAACTTAACAACCTATGCTTATTATTTGGATTATTTTTAATCTAAAGATTATCACTGTTACTAATAACCCTGTAACTGACAGTCATTTATTCACACCTTAGTATTAATAAAAAAATTTTTTAATGATGAATTCGTATTTATTGAAAGACATCCAGTTGAGAAATAGAGAAATAATTGTTAGGCAGGCATATGTGGCACATGATTATGATTAAGTTCCACTAATTCATATTTCCAAATTATACTTTCTGCTAAATTCCAGAGCATTCTATTCATGCAGCAGTGGTAGGAAGCACTGACTTTTTTTTAATGTCCATCCTCTTGATAAAGCAATGCAACACCAGGAACATTTAGTAAAGTCATTTTCTACCATTTGAATATGTGATAGTCTAATGTTAAGAAATCAAGTCAAAGTCTAGGATATTTAGACTGATTATTTGTGATATACAAAACTCCGTTAAATCCAGTAGCTGTACCTGGCTTTCTCACCTTCTTTGTGTTGAAACCTTCCATCATTTATGGCTTGTCCCAAGCACAAAATCCTGAGCAATGGGATACGAGGTGATGAAATAACATGGTAGAAGGAGTACAGTTTGCTTCTGCACACTTGTTCAGGAGGCCACAGATTTATCTGAAAGTTCATTTTTCTCTCCTGTAGTGTCATTATACATTTCATCAGGTATGTTATCCATAGG
This sequence comes from Panthera onca, assembly GCF_046562875.1. NCBI lineage: Eukaryota > Metazoa > Chordata > Mammalia > Carnivora > Felidae > Panthera > Panthera onca. The sequence continues at coordinate 56,332,529 of NC_138343.1, forward strand.
AGGCGTACTCTAGGGAGTCACAGTGTGTCCAAACCCTTGGTAGTGACCCATGGGTGAAGGTGGTACAGAAGAGGCAACAGAAATTGCATCTTGTGATGATGATGGTAACAAGCTTGTATGTTCATTTTGATCTTGGTCCTCAGGAAAGAACTTCTTCCTAGAATGTCCCATGACTGTCCATCCAACATGCCTTACTTGCTCAGAAATATCATCCCTAATATCTGAACCATCCCACATGGCAAGAAAGGAATCAAAGCATGACCCTCTTCTGCTTCTTGGACCTATGGTTTATATGAGAAAGTGTAGTGATGAGCAATAGTAGCAAGGAACATCTCAATACAGATGATAAAGTCCTGGAGTCCTGTAGCCACAGCTTCTACAGTTTGCCATTTTCATGTATGCTTTTCAGAAATAACACCAACTTTAACCAACAAAGCGATAACGACTGCTTGCCAAAAGGAAACAAAAGCCACCAGCTTTACACAAAGAAATTTGCCAACATGTTGAATTGGACCCAACTCTTCCTTCAGTACTTTATAAAATAGCAGCAGAAGATACATGGCAAAGAATTGTGACATGTTGTTTATTATAACCAAGTAAGTCCAAGCATTTGAAAAGCTAGTTTCCTTCATCATATATACCAAGCAGCTCACAGATTAAAGCAACAATGGTGGTGAATGGTCTGATAACTGTATACTGCAGTACACCCAGTTTGCACCTAAACAGCAATACTTTTCCCATAGTCCATGGTGGACCACAACATAAGGGAGGGAAATGTTTCTGCTGATCTTTGGCTTCAAGAATTAATATCCGATTTGGATACCAGTTAGTTAGATAATTGGTAAGGAATCCCATAAAGTTGTAAATGACATAAGCTTCATAACATTCTCTGCAGGTATCTACATATTGCAATGCTGAGATATTTCAAAGATATTTCATAGCTTTGAAATATGTAAAGTGTATATGGGTACCATCCAAAGAATCCTTTTTATTGGTTTCTGTAATTCAGGGTGTGTATAATGCACTAAATGTTGTAATATCACCCAGAGTGATATAGGTATAGTCAACAGCAAAAAAAAAAAAAAAAAAAAAAAGCCAGCAATAAACCAAGCCTTTGTGTGTATTCACTTCCAGCTTCTATAATTCCCACACGCACAGAGGAACCGCAACCGCTATGGACACCAAGTAGATGACCACCACTAAAGGTCGAATCCACTGTCTCCAGTTCCTCCAGGTACAAGTGCAAGGCATGTTTCCGCATAAATGAGCTCCAGATGGCAAGGAAAAAGAGCTCGATGGGGATTGTAACAGGGAGCCCTGTTCTTTGGTTGTTTTGTCAACTTGCATGTTACAGAGAAACAGCTGTTGGGCGACTTTACCAGCAGTTCGAGCCGCCCCCTCCGCCCGCGTGGGGTTTCTGCTGCTACTGCTGCGGCAACTGCGGCCGCTCAGGGTGCTACCAGGGAGAAGTGGCGGCAGCATCCTTTCTTCCCCACCCGGCATCTACCCAGTTCGGGGGTGGAATACCCTGGCGGAGCCGCTGCCCTCACCTGGGTATCACCCAGAGCACCGACTGCACCATGGCCTCGAGGTGAGCGGTGCCGACCAGGACCGGCCTCTATAGACCCTGCAGACAGTTCGGTTCTGCCCCGCCGCTGCCTGCCCACTTGCTCTTTTCTTGGGCGGTAGAGCTTTCTCCCTCCCACGTCTGCAGGCGTCTCTTCCCCTGATTTCGCTGGCAGATTGGAGATGAGGACTCAAACCTGTTGGCCCCAGGATTTTCTCACTCACTCCCACGGGGCATCCCCACAATGGAATCCCTTAATAAAAAATTAAAAACAAATATTTTTGGAAAGGAATCGATTAAACATAACAAGGATATGTATTCTGGGTAATAAGAGGCATTAAGATGCATACTGAAGTGTACATTTTGCAAGTTCAAGTTTGAAGGAAATCACCAGCTATAAGCACACAGAGAAGTTAGACTGCAGCTATGAAATAAGAATAAGGAAAACTTCACTTATTTTAGACATGATATTTTAATATTAAATTGTACCTAAGATGTTTCAAGATTGTTAAGACTTATTTAAAGACAGTGAATTTCAGGCTGAGGAAAAGAAATGCTTTAATTCTCACAATGGGTTGAAAATATGAAGTATGAGGACGCTTAAACACAATGCAAAAATGGGTGGGTAGCAAGACACCTATAGGTGGGTTTATCTGTCAGACACTTCGGATACCAATGACAGAAATTCAGTTTAGAAGAGGTAACTCTTAAAAGGAGAATGTGTCATCTTTTAGATTTAAAACACAAGGTCAAGAGTGAAGCTGGCCTCAGAGTCAACAAGAATACCCCTGCTTGGGCAAGAATTTTGTTCTTGGTTCAGATAGCTTCGCTGATGTTAGATTGTAGGTGTCAGTCACCAAAGGAAAAAGTGAAGGTACTATATTCAGTTATGAATGGGACTATGAATTAGCCTCCCTGCCCTGTCAGGGCAGCAGGATGGGACCCAGGGACTGTCGGACTCATTGTTTGGGGGACCTGAATCCATCAAGAAGAGTGTGCTGAATTCCCTGATCAGGTGAAGCCACTGGTTTTGCTAGGTAGAAAAACCATCTACCCAGTTTCGCTGTGTGCTCTGGAGGCTGTATTCAGTAGTAGGAAGGACTATGAATTAGTTTCTGTCCCACTACAGTGTGAGAAGCAGCTCTAAGGCTGGTAGTGCCGTTTGTTGTCTTAACTCAAACTGACTTGCACACCAAGTTCCTTGCTTGAACAGGCCCACTGGCTTTGCTCTGCAAATTATCAGCTCTGCCAGCCCTTCTCTGGGCTTGAGTGTTACCAGGCTAGACTGCTTCCAGGTGTTCCCCCACCAGCCTTTCTGGTCACATGTGGCTGGGAGACAGTCTCTACAACTGTGGGGCTATGACTCAGCTCCTTCCTAGGGTGTGTGCCAACCCGGTTCTAGGACTGGCTAAATTCTTCATTTGAGGATCCAAATCAAGCAGATCTTCACCTTGTCGAGTTCCCTGGTCAGAGTGCACCGCTGACTTGGTTCTACAGATGAGCAAAGCTGATGGTTGGGATTACCATTTGGGTACTGCAGGCATGAAATCAGTCTGCCAAAGTAGGAGTGCTGGTTGTTGTAAGCCCCACCTCCCTCCTCCATCATGGTAAGATTCCCAGGGGCTAGGTTCCACAGATTACTCTGCAATCTCAGTGGGATGAGATCAGACTGGTGCTTCCCACAAAGAGACAGACCCACATTGCTGGGGGGTGGTGCTGGTTGTCCCAGTTCCAACTGGTTTTCTTTTCCCAGTAGAGAAGCCAAATGCTTAGGGAAGACCTCTCCTTATGGTGCTGTGCTGGCCTGGGGGAGGGTCAACATGTAGCCACTTCTCTTACCCTTCTAATGCAGTCTGCCTTGATCTCTGTGTTATAGGATGGTGCTTCAGCCAGATCCCTGTGTTCTAGAACTCTCTAGGACCTCTCAGAGATGTCCTATTATTGACTAGTTGTTAGTTGTTCTTCTTGTTAGGGGTAGAAATTCAAGAATGACATGTTACATCTTGGTTGTCTTTTCTAGATTTGAGGGATGCATTCCTTGCATTATTTGGCTCATGGTCCTTTCCTCCATCTTCAGATCCACAAATATCTGCTCCATTTTTACTTCACCTCCTGTGTCTTAGATCCATTGCCTCCCTCTTCTACGTCCTCGTGATGATACCAGTTCTACCTGGATAATCCAGGATGATGTACCCACTCAAAATATCCATCTTAACCAAGTTCCTGTTGCCATATAAGGTAGCATTCACAGGTTCTAGGAATTAGCACATGGACATTTTGGGGAGCTATTATTCAGCACCACATATAGTTTATGCTTTTAAACTGTGTATACTACGGTTAACTGAATAAAGCTTGAGTAACCTCACTTGAAAAAGATCTATTTTTTAATGAGAGAGCACTGAAAAGCTTAATATAACTTTGCAGTCACCAAATATATGACATATAATTGTTAGTTTTCCTCTGAAACCAAATGGTCAGGTAATTAACATGATACAAACATCAATATATTAATCTGCCATTAATATTTATCAGTCATTAAAGAGCTTATTGACTGTTTATAGAGTAGTTAGCATTCCAATATAGTTTTAATATAAATTTTATTTTATTTTTTATTTTTTTGTTTTGTTTTTAAGTTTACTTATTTTGAGAGAAAGAGAGAGAGACAGGGAGAGAGAGGGAACAAGCAGAGGAGGGGCAGAGAGAGAGAGGTGGGGGACAGAGGATCCAAAGCCGGCTCTGCTGACAGCAGATGTCCGACATGGGGCTCCAACTCACAAACCGTAAAATCATGACCTGGGCGGAAGTCAGACACTTAGCTGACTGAGCCAACCAGGTACCCCTATAAAATTTATTTTAAATATAGTATTTATAAGTATTAGGCAAACTAAAACTTAGATTTATTTTTAGAAAATTATGTCATTGGGATTGAAGTTGATTGGCTGTGCTTGGTTCATGATTTCCTATACTTCTTCGAAGCCTCAATGTTGGGGAAACAAGAGGATGCAAAGCCTATAACATTGGGGAAATGTGCCAATTCTTAGAAGGAATTATCTTCTGCTACAACACGGATGTAAAATTTATAGTAACTAAGTCATGACTATAAGACAACTGTGTCACATTTTCCAAGAATAGCACTATCTATATCTTCTGAGAAAATCCAATTGTCAGATGATGCTCAAAATAGGGAGTGGCACAAAGCCACACTACTAAACCCATGCCTGATGACCTATCTCCAGAATCTAGAAATAATTTTCACAGCTTAGAAGACCAAAGGTGTTAGATTGAGAAAATTACCAGTGACATATATTTTTTACTTGTCCAAGAGCTATGCTAGCTTTCTGAACAAAAGTTAAGAGGATACACTATAAATTCCCTATTCTCTAATCCCTGACCCAAATATTGCATCTGGCATGTGAATAACATTTTTTTTTAAAGAATTTGAAGTATGTTAGTAACACCAGCAACTTTCTATGCTTTACAACATTCTGGAAAATCATTGGCAGATAGTTGGGAGAGTGATCTAGTAAATCAGTACTTCCCAAACATAAAGTCAGTGCTCAAAATGTAAGTGCTAAATGAATGAATGGTTGTATTTATTGTCATTATAAGTGAAGCATTCTTGTAGAAATAGAAGGAAATGGTCCTCAAGCAATATGTAACCATTAGGACTTCATTCAGCTTAAAATGTAAGAAAACCCAACTTACAGTGTTTTTTTTAAATAGGAGTTATTTTTCTTGTAAAGGAAAAAATTCAGGAGTCAGACTCCAGTGCCTCTTATGCCAGGGACTAGGCTTCAGGTAGCTTTTCAATATGTCCTCTCATTTTGTGGCTTTCATTTCTAATGCTTTGTGGTAACACTCATCCCAACACGGCCATTACACTTGCATACTTTGCATCTACATTCAAGAACAGGCAAAAGGAAAGACCAATCCTATATGACCCTTTATTTGAAATGCAGAAACTTTCCCAGAAATCCTTGCAACAGACTTGTCATTAGGTTTCATTGGCCAGAACTGGGTATAGGTGAGCATCAGATTTTACAAACACAAATATAAGGCATATAGTTACATTTGAATTTTAGGTAAACTATTACTAATTTTTACTCTATGTCCAATGCAATATTTGGGACACAAAAATTAGTCATTGTTCATCTGAGAGTCAAATTAACTGGATGTCTTGTACTCCATCTGGCAACCCTAACTGGGTCACACAGCTACCCTACTACCAGGGAAGTTGGGAAATCAGTTAATACAGTCAAGACTATCTTTTTTTTATTAAAATTTTTTTAATGTTTATTTATTTTTGAGACAGAGAGAGACATAGCACGAACGGGGGAAGGTCAGAGAGAGAGGGAGACACAGAATCTGAAGCAGGCTCCAGGCTCTGAGCTGTCAGCACAGAGCCTGACGCGGGGCTCAAACTCACAGACCCTGAGATCATTGACCTGAGCCGAAGTCGGATGGTTAACCGTACAGTCATGACTATCTTAAGCCAATTGTGATTTATAATTTAGGCCTCAGCACATTGCCTGTATGTAAATAATAATAATAATAATAATAATAATAATAATAATAATAATTTTTTTTGCAAGAAAAAGAGAGGAAATGGAAAACAATTAACAGTGGCTGACAGAGGCCGCCGCAATGTATTTCTCATCAGTTCTAAGAATTGGAATAGCATAGAGGGTGAATTTCAGAGGATTTGGATTCAGATAATTTAATCTGCTGTCCTAATATAGATCTACACACAGACAAGTGCACAATGACTAAAACAAAAAGAAAGAAATCCAATAGCCTACCTTTTGATCTATTAAAGAAAATACAGAATTACATTTGTTTTCATTTTATTTTTTACAAAATAAAAATATAAATGAATATTTAACTGATGTTGAGGTAGGGGAGATGTCCCTTCAATTAAAATCAATAGGAAAAGTTACAAAGTACCGGAGCAATAGGTTTAACAAAATATGTAACTTTAACAGATTAAAAACAATACTTAAAATAGAAAGACAAACTGGGAAACATTTTGCAACAAATAAGACAAAGCTTCTCTTTAAAGAATTCTACAAATTAATAATTAAAAATATCACTAATATCCTAGAAAACATGAGCAAACACAAATCAATGAGACATAGAAGAAAATGTGCATGGCTAAAAACATGCTTAGATGAAATCCAACAAATTGATAATGAAAAAACCAAATATCAGGTGAATAAAATGTAATTTTTACCTATCATATCATCAGTCTATGATAGCATTTTATTTATTAAAATTTTTTTAATGTTTATTTTTGAGAGAGAGAGAGAGACACAGAGAGAGAGAGAGAGCACAAGCGGGGAAGGGGCAGAGAGAGAAGAAAACAGAGAATCCGAAGCAGGCTCCAGGCATTGTCAGCACAGAGCCCAAAGGAGGGCTTGAACTCACAAGCCATGGGATCATGCCCTGAGCCAAAGTCAGACGCTTAGCTGACTGAACCACCCAGGCGCCCAGCAAAGCATTTTCTTATTGAACAGCCTTGTACACTAATGGTAGAGGAAAAGATTGATGCCGAACTCCTGGAAAGCAATTTGAAATACATATGGAACAATTAAAAAGTATGCCCACTGAATAAGCAATCCTGAATCCAGAAATCACTTCTTAGAAAATAATCATTTTGCAGATAAATAATTTTGTGAAAACCTCACTTCTTAATTTGAAACAATATGAAAACATTTAATATGGAAATAAAAATTGTGTCACCCATTTACTTGAGATTCTGGAAAAGGCAAAGCTGTAGGAGCAGAGAGCAGATTAGTGGCTGCCAGGGATTAGGGATAGGAAGAGAGTCTGAGTGCAAAGAAGTAGGAACAGGGAATTCTTTGGGGTGTTGGAATTGTTCTGTGTTCTTTTGGTGATGGCAGTTACCAGAATCTCTGCATGAGTTAAAGCTCATAGAACTGTATATCAAAAGAAGTAAAAGCAGGATAGGGAGGAAGAAGAGGAGGAGAAAGTGGAGGAGGGAAGGGGGAGGAGAATGACTTCCTTCACTGTGTGCATATTTTACAAAGTATTGTCATCAACATGCATAATATATGCATGTTGAAAAAAATTAGAAAAGAAATTTCAAAACACTTACTTCTTAGTACTCCTTGCTCAAGATAGCACAAATAGCTGTTAACAGCTAGATTAATTTTAAAAAGACTTTACCCTCTATTTGTGTATCTTTTTAAAAAATTTTTTAACGTTTATTTTATTTTTGAGAGAGAGAGAGAGTGCGTGCGAGTAGAGGAGGGGCAGAGAGAGAGGGAGACACAGAATCTGAAGCAGGCTCTAGGTTCTGAGCTGTCAGCACAGAGCCCAATGCGGGGCTCAAACTCATGAACCTTGAGATCATGACCTGAGCTGAAGTCGGATGCTTAACTGACTGAGCCACCCAGGAGCCCCATATATTTGTGTATCTTTATCTATAAATGAAATATATATTTGGAGTATGCTATATTTGTATCTTGCTTTATCACTTATAAGATAAGCATTTTTCTATGTAATTACATATTTTATATGCACACTGTGGAATAACATCTGCCACTTAATTTAGTTAACCATTTTTATGTTACTAAATAATATAATGATTAAATATGATCTTTATACATTATATTTTTATATACACAATAAATACACATATACATACAAAACTTTTAATCAAAATGAGATATAAATATATATTTTTTAAATTTTATTTTTAATTTTTAAAATATTTACATCCAAATTAGTTAGCATATAGTGAAACAATGATTTCAGAAGTAGATTCCTTAGTGCCCCTTACCCATTTAGCCCATCCCCCCTCCCACAACCCCTCTGGTAACCCTCAGTTTGTTCTCCATATTTATGAGTCTCTTCTGTTTTGTCCCTGTCCCTGTTTTTATATTATTTGTGTTTCTCTTCCCTTACGTTCATCTGTTTTGTCTCTTAAAGTCCTCATATGAGTGAAGTCGTATGATTTTTGTCTTTCTCTGACTAATTTCACTTAGCATAATACCCTCCAGTTCCATCCACATAGTTGGAAATGGCAAGATTTCATTCTTTTTGATTGCCGAGGAATACTCCATTGTATATATATATACCACATCTTCTTTATCCATTCATCCATCAGTGGACATTTGAGCTGTTTCCATACTTTGGCTATTGTTGATAGTGCTGCTATAAACATGAGAGTGCATGTGTCCCTTCGAAACAGCACACCTGTATACCGTGGATAAATACCTAGTAGTGCAATTGCTGGGTCGTAGGGTAGTTCTATTTTTAGTTTTTTGAGGAAGCTCCATACTGTTTTCCAGAGTGGCTGCACCCAATGCAAAAGAGATTCTCTTTCTCCGCATCCTCGCCAACATCTGTTGTTGCCTGTGTTCTTAATGTTAGCCATTCTGACAGGTGTCAGGTGGTATCTCATTGTGGTTTTGACTTGTATTTCCCTGATGATGGGTGATGTTGAGCATTTTTTTATGTGTCGGTTGGCCATCTGGATGTCTTCTTTGGAGAACTGTCTATTCATGGCTTTTGCCCATTTCTTCACTGGATTCTTTGTTTTTTGGGTGTTGAGTTTGATAAGTTCTTTATAGATTTTGGGTACTAACCCTTTATCTGATATGTTGTTTGCAAATATATTCTCCCATTCTGTCGGTTGCCTCTTAGTTTTGTTGATTGTTTCCTTCGCTGTGCAGAAGGTTTTTATTTTGATGAGGTCCCAGTAGTTCATTTTTGCTTTTGTTTCCGTTGCCTCTGGAGAAGTGTTGAGTAAGAAGTTGCTGCGGCCAAGATCAAGGAGGTTTTTGCCTGCTTTCTTCTTGAGGATTTTGATGGCTTCCTGTCTTTCATACATTTTGAGTTTATTTTTGTGTACAGTCTAAGAGAGTGGTCCAGGTTCATTCTTCTGCATGTCGCTGTCCAGTTTTCCCAGCACCACTTGCTGAAGAGACTGTCTTTATTCCATTGGATATTCTTTCCTGCTTTGTCAAAGATTAGTTGGCCATATGTTTGTGGGTCCATTTCTGGGTTCTCTATTCTGTTCCATTTATTTGTTCTTGTGCCAGTACTATAGTGTCTTGATGGTTACAGCTTTGTAGTGTAGCTTGAAGTCTGGGATTGTGATGCCTCCTGCTTTGATTTTCTTTTTCAAGATCACTTTAGCTATTCGGGGTCTTTTGTGGTTCCATACAAATTTTAGGATTATGTGTTCTAGCTCTGTGAAGAATGCTGGTGTTACTTTGATAGGGATTGCATTGAATATGTAGCTTGGTTTGGGTAGTATCGACATTTTAACAATATTTGTTCTTCCTATCCAGGAGCATGGAATGATTTTTTGTGTCTTCTTCAATTTCTTTCATAAGCTTTCTATAGTTTTTAGCGTATAGATTTTTCGCCTCTTTGGTTAGATTTATTCCTAGGTGTTTTATGTTTTTTGGTGCAACTGTAAATGGGATCGATTCTTTGATTTCTCTTTCCGTTGCTTCATTGTTGGTGTAATAGGAATGCAACTGATTTCTGTGTGTTGATTTTGTATCCTGCAACTTTGCTGAATTCATGAATCAATTCTAGAGGTTTTTGGTGGAATCTTTTGGGTTTTCCATATAGAGTATCATGTCATCTGCAAAGAGTGAAAGTTTGACCTCCTCCTGGCCGATTTGGATGCCTTTTATTTCTTAGTGTTGTCTGATTGCAGAGGCTAAGACTTCCAATACTATGTTGAATAACAGTGGCGAGAGTGGACAACCCTGTCTTGTTCCTGACCTTAGGGGGAAAGTTCTCAGTTTTTCCCCATTGAGGATGATATTAGCGTTGGGTAGTTAATACGGCTTTTTATGATCTTGAGGTATGCTCCTTCTATCCCTACTTTCTTGAGGGTTTTTATCAAGAAACGATGCTGTATTTTGTCAAATGCTTTCTCTACATCTATTGAGAGGATCATATGGTTCTTGTCCTTTCTTTTATTGATGTGATGAATCACGTTAGTTGTTTTGCAGATATTGAACCAGCCCTGTATAAATCCCACTTGGTCGTGGTGAATAATTTTTTTAATGTATTGTTGGAGGTTGGCTAATATCTTGCCGAGGACTTTCGCATCCATGTTCATCAGGGAAATTGGTCTATAGTTCTCCTTTTTAGTGGGGTCTCTGTCTGGTTTTGGATCAAGGTAATGTTGGCTTCATAGAAAGAGTTTGGAAGTTTTCCTTCCATTTCTATTTTTTTGACACTTTCAAGAGAATAGGTGTTAACTCTTCCTTAAGTGTTTGCTAGAATTCCCCTGGAAAGCCATCTGGCCCTGGACACTTGTTTTTTGGCAGATTTCTGATTACAAATTCGATTTCCTTACTGGTTATGGGTCTATTCAAATTTTCTATTTCTTCCTGGTTCAGTTTTGGTAGTGTGTACGTTTCTAGGAATTTGTCAATTTCTTCCTGATTGCCCATTTTATTGGCATATAATTGCTCATAATATTCTCTTATTATTGTTTTTATTTCTGCTGTGTTGGTTGTGATCTCTCCTCTTTCATTCTGGATTTTATTTATTTGGGTCCTTTCCTTTTTCTTTTTGATCAAACTGGCTAGTGGTTTATCAATTTTGTTAATTCTTTCAAAGAACCAGCTTCTGGTTTCATTGATCTGTTCTACTGTTTTTGTTTTTGTTTTGTTTTGTTTTTTGGTTTTGGTTTTGATAGCATTAATTTCTGCTCTAATCTTTGTTATTTCCTGTCTTCTGCTGGTTTTGGGTTTTATTTGCTGTTCTTTTACCAGCTGCTTAAGGCGTAAAGTTAGGTTGTGTATCTGATATCTTTCTTCCCTCTTTAGGAAGGCCTGGATTGCTATATACTTTCCTCTTATGACTGCCTTTGCTGCATCCCAGAGGTTTTGGGTTGCGGTGTTATCATTTTCATTGACATCCATATACTTTTTAATTTCCTCTTTAACTACTTGCTTAGCCATTCATTTTTTCGTAGGATGTTCTTCAGCCTCCAAGTATTTGTTACCTTTCCAATTTTTTTCTTGTGGTTGATTTTGAGTTTCATAGCATTGTGGCCTGAAAATATGCACCATATGATCTTGATCTTTTTGTACTTACTTAGGGCTGATTTGTGTCCCAGTATATGGTCAATTCTGGAGACGTTCCATGTACACCGGAGAAGAGTGTATATTCTGCTGCTTTAGGATGAAATGTTCTGAATACATCTGTTAAGTCCATCTGGTACAGTGTGTCATTCAAAGCCATTGTTTCCTTGTTGATTTTTTGATTAGATGTTCTGTCCATTGCTGTGAGTGGGGTGTTGAAGTCTCCTACTATTATGGTATTACTATCGATGAGTTTCTTTATGTTTGTGATTCATTGATTAATATATTTGGGTGCTGCCACATTTGTTGCATAAATGTTTACAATTGTTAGGTCTTCTTGGTGAATAGACCCCTTGATTATGATATAATGCCCTTCTGCATATTTTGATACAGCATGATAAATGGTTTTTCATCCCCTTATTTTCAATCTGAAGGTGTCTTTAGGTCTAAAGTGGGTCTCTTGTAAACAACATATTGATGGAGCTTGTTTTCTTATCCATTCTGTTACCCTGTGTCTTTTGATTGGAGCATTGAGTCCATTGATGTTTAGAGTGAGTACTGAAAGATATGAATTTATTGCCAGTATGATGTTTGTAGAGTTGGAGTTTCTGGTGGTGTTCTCTGGTCCTTCCTAATCTTTGTTGCTTTTTGTATGTATATACATATAAAAGATATATATATCTTTTCTCCCCTCAGAGAGTCCCCGTTAAAATTTCTTGCAGGACTGGTTTAGCAGTCACAAACTCCTTTAATTTTTGTTTGTCTGGGAAACTTTTAATCTCTCCTTCCATTTTGAATGGCAGCCTTGCTGGATAAAGAATTGTTGGCTGCATATTTTTCTGATTCAGCACACTGAATATATCCTGCTGCTCCTTTCTGGACTGCCAAGTTTCTGTGGATAGTTCTGCTGCAAACCTGATCTGTCTTCCCTTGTAGGTTAGGGACTTTTTTTCCCTTGCTGCTTTCATGATTCTCCCCTTGCCTGAGTATTTTGTAAATTTTTCTATGATATGCCTTGTTGATGGTCGGATTTTATTGAATTTAATGGGGGTTGTCTGTGCTTCCTGGATTTTGATGTCTGTGTCTTTCCCCAGGTTCGGAAAGTTTTCTGCTATGATTTGCTCACATAACCCTTCTACCCCTCTTTCTCTCTCTTCCTCCTCTGGGACCCCTATGATTCTGATGTCATTCCTTTTTTATGAGTCACTGGTTTCTCTAAATCTTAAATCATGCTCTTTGCCCTAATCTCCATCTTTTTTTCCTGCTTCATTATTCTCTATATGTTTTTCCTCTATATTGCTGATTCTCTGTTCTGCCTTATCCATCCTTGCCGTGGCTGCATCCATCCGTGATTGCAGCTCAGTTTTTAGCATTTTTAATTTCATTCATGCTATTTTTTACTTCTTTTATCTCTGCAGAAAGGGATTCTATTTTCAACTCCAGCTAGTATTCTTATTATCATGATTCTAAATTCTGGTTCAGACATCTTGCTTGTATCTGTGTTGGTTAAATCCCTGGCTGTCGTTTCTTCATGCTCTTTCTTTTGGGGTGAATTTCTTCGTTTTGTCTTTTTGAAGGGAGAAAAGGGATTAATGAGGTACAAAACTTAAAATAAAAAATAAAATTAAAAAATATTAAAATTAAAAAATTAAACACACACACACACACATGCACACACACACAAAATCGAATAAATGATGCTAGATCCTAGGTGTGTTTTCATCTGGGTGTTGAAAGTGGTTTGACAGATTAGAGAAAAAAAGGGGGGGGGGGAGAAAAAAGAAATCGTTTGAGAATTTGAAAAAATGAATACACTGAAGTAGACTAAAATGAGGTGATGGGAGTAAAATAGACTTTGAAAAAATATACACAATAGTAAAGAATATAGTAGAAAAATTAAAAATATTTTTAATAAGAATTAAAAATAAAAAATGAATTTTTCTTTTTCTATCTTCAAGAAAAAGAAAAGAAATGAAAAAGAGAAAAAAGAAAAAAAAGGAAATCATTTGAAAATTTGAAACAGTGAATACACTGTAGTAGACTAAAATAAAATGATGGAGGTAAAATAGAATTTGAAAAAATTTACACTAGAGCAAAAAATATAGTAAAAAAAATTAAAGAAAAATATTTTAATAGAAATTGAAAGTAAAACTGAAGTTTTTCTGTTTCTGCGCTCAAGAAAAAGAAAAGAAACAAAAAAGAAAAAAAAAAGAAAAAGAAAAAAAAAAGGAGATCATTTGAAAATTTGAAAAGGTGAATATACTGAAGTAGCCTAAACAAAATGATGGAAGTAAAATAGAACTTGAAAAAATTTACACAAAAGTAAAAAATACAGTAATAAAATTAAAGAAAAATGTTTTTAATAAAAATTGAAAATAAAAATGAATTTTTCTCTTTCTGTATTCAAGAAAAAGAAAAAAAGTGTAAAAGAGAAAATAAAAGAAAATTGAATAGATGGACCTACTAACAGATTGAAGTAGGACTGAAATTGCTTCTTTTTCCCCTAGAAGTCAGTCTATGTAGCGCTTTATAGTCCATAAACTAAGCTGGTGGTGAGACTTGTGTTCTTGAGCAAAGTTGGCCCAGTTGGGTGGATCTCAGTGTAATGGCTCCGGTCTCCAATAGATGGCGCTGCTAGCCTACTGAGGTGGTGCTGGCAGGTGCATATGCGCATGCGCGTGAGAGGTAAAAATAGCCTCATCCACTACCCAGTCTGTTCTCCCGGATCAGCAATCGCGCACCCGTCCTCTGTCTTCAGCTTTCGTCTACTCCCCGCTCTTTCACTCTCCGTGACCAGGCCCCAGGCAGTACCTCTCTCCGGAGTTTTGTCTCAGATGTGGCTGTTTTCCCCAGCCTCTTACTTCTGAAGGACTGCGGCTTTGACCCGTTCAGCCCCTCTGCGGGACAGTCTTACCGAGCAATGGCCGAATGCCGGCTGCACCCAGGAACGCTTGCTGGACCCTGCTGCCTCCGGTGCCCCAAGACTATGGCCAGGTACCAGCCCGCCCCGGAAAAAATTTACAAGATAGTGTAGCAGCAGAGTTTCAGGGATTATGGAAAATCACAACTCACATCTTTCACCAAGCTTCACCCTTAACAACCTTGTTCCAGCATCAGCAAATGTGGCCGTTTTCCGGGGTCTTCTGGGACCAGGTGGTTTCAACAGTCTCTACCAAATGTCCTTCCAGCAGTTGAACCACTTTGCCCTGTGTGGCCAGAGAACCTCCCGGATCCTACTCTGTTCCTGGGGATTCGCCCTAACCACCAGAGCACCACCAGGTATGGAGCTGCTGAGTTGCAGACTTTGCTCTCCCCTTGTTTACAGTCTTAATGGAATTTAAACCCTCTCCTTTCTCCTTTCTCCTTTCTCCCTTTTTAGTTTAGTCCCTGTGGCTGTTTCCAATTTTCCACTTTCTCTCCAGCTGCTTTTGGGGAGGGGTGCTTTTCCCGTATTCCCCCCCCCCCACCGTCTCCATCCTCTTTCCGCTCGCAAAAGCACCTCCCTTCCTGCACCTTCTCGCTTCCCAAGTTCACTTGTATACACCGCGTACCTGCTGAATTCTGTGGTTCAGTTTGTGCAGATTGTTGTGTTAAATCCTCCAGTCAGTTTTCTAGGTGTATAGGATGGTTTAGTGTTGGTCTGGCTGTATTTCATGGATGCGAGACACACACAAAACTTCCATGCTGTTCCGCCATCTTGGCTCCTCCGAGATACCAGTATTTTTTAACGAAAGGCATGACAGTATTCTGGGAGAGAAGTTGCTATGGTGATTTTTGTGTTAACTTTAAACAGAGTTTTAGATTCTTATTATATTTCTTCTTCATACTTGTTATGGTGCTGCCAGGACAGCCTGTCTGGCATGATATGCTACCCTTTCTCTTCTTTTGCTATCAACTGCAAATGTAGTGATTGCAGCAAAATGGTCATCTTTAATACTTTTTTCCCATTCAGTGGATTTCGAAAGAATAATGAATCATTAGGAAGATTTCTTAGTCTCCGAACCTTATCAAAATATAGTATCTGAAAGCTCTAATATTTGCATATATGATATCCTTTTAGATAATCAAACTCTGTGGTATATTTGTAAATTTCTCATGCTGCAAAAATTGTAAAAGCATAAAAGAACCACTATGCTGTTAAAAGAGGCAGATCTTTGAAATTTATAGTGTGTTACATTATGATGCTAAAATAAGAGAGACTAGGAAATCAATGGACTTCCTAGAACTCAAAAGCAAAGAACTCACAAGCAAAGTTTGCTTAATGCAAGATGCAGCTCAGATTAGAAAACAGAGATAATTCATCTCCGTGCATGTATGTGTGAGTATCTCAGGCAGTAACACAGATGTCAGAGAAAGATTAGATTTCCACAACACATTGTCCCACCTGTCCTCCAAGATGTAGCTCAAGATCAGAGGGTCATGTTGTAATGCACTAGTGGGAAGGGGGTACATCAGAAATAGATATTGTTCGTTGGAAGGTTCAGTTTAAGTTCTATGATATTCCAAAACTCTATAGCCTGGTTACCAAGTCCAGAAGGGGCTGGAGACAAGGTAACTCTCTTGCTGAGTATAAAATATGAGGTGATGAGACAGTCAGTAGGCAGCAAAATGGTGGCTACCAGGGCCAAAAGGACCACTATTCAGCTGCTAGTTTGCCTTGTCACAATTCAATCGACCCAGCTAGTAAGGAGACAGTATCCCATATGAATTCAGACAATTTATTACTTACACAGCTGGCAGTGGCAAGGTCAGCATTTTGTCAGCTTCTGTGTCCCAAGACCCACAGGAAGATACTAACTCAAAAAGGCCAGGAAACATGCAGCATGCTTGGTAGTTTGCTCTGACATTGAAGAGTCAACTCTGAATACTAAGCCAAGAAGTATTTTTAAAGCATTAGAGAAGGATAAGGTGAAAGTCTTGAGTTCAAATGAAACTAGGGAGATGGACCAGAAACAACTTGTGGCAGTTTCCTCGAGGTAAAGAGGTGGATGAGAAATGACCTCATGGCAACTCCTCACCAAGCTCGTTATCTTTCTCTACCTGTTTCAGAGAAATTACAAGGTATGTTACAGAGTTGGGGTAGACTGCAGTCAATCCTTGCCAACGTGGTCCATGTGAACTTGTACAAACTTACTGGTACACCAAGGTGGAATTGTTCCTCTGCGTAGAATGATTGATGGGATGTTGGGCACTAAAAGTACAACTGCAAATAACTACAAGCGCCTTGTTTACGGTTTTGTTTTGTATTTTTTTCTAAGTCAAAGATATGCACATATACTAAACTAGTGAGTTTTTAATCAGGACACTGCTGTGTCTTGACATACCAGAAAGCAACACGTGGAGAAAATTAATTTGCAAAAACAACATGGTTTTTAATCAAATTAATTTAGGCTCTGAGCTGTGATGTATTAACCAGGCACTGTTGGCTCTAAACCACAATTAACCTGCAAATAAATTAGTAGACTAATCTATTTTTTTTGTCATTCACCCCCTACTAGTGAACACACTACTTAGATGCAGCCAAGTCTCTCAGACTATATGAAAGTTCTCTTATACATACCAGACATCTGATCTCTGCTCAGATATTTATATGTCATGACCTCATAGAAGACTTCTTAACATTGTTCAATAATTTTAAAGATCAGGAATATTTTGCCTCTTAGCTTGTGACAAACCTTGCAACTTTCAACTTACCTTGAATTGTCAAGTATAAGTTTTGTTTTTCTTTTTGTTTTGTTCCCTATTGGGAAATGTTGGATAAATATGCTACCTCTTCTACAGAGTTTTTCTCAACAAAATAAGACACACTTACCTTCTCTTTCTTAGAAGAAAGAAGTTTTTAGAAATGTTGGGGGTCAGAGAAAAGAGTGTTCCAAGGTTGATAGCTTTCTCCAGGACAGAAATATAATTCAGTGCTGTAGCTTTCAAACAGTAAGTTTGGGCAACACCAGAGAATCTAAATAGGTAAAGATATGGACATCTTTAAAATTTATGATATTGCATATATGGGAATAAGTCATCAAAATAACATTTTAGTGATAAATATTTGCCAGGGGACATGGTGACTTTTCTAACCTCATTGAGTTCTGACCTTGCCTCTTTTCCTTCTTACAATTGTCTACTTAAATTTATATCATGAACTTCTGAATCCATCTATTTAGTCTCTCTCTCTCTCTCTCTCTATATATATATATATATGTGTGTGTGTGTGTGTGTACATATATACATACATATATTTAGTAAACATGTATTTATTGAGCAATGCTGAACACCATTGTAAATTTCTGCCTTTGTTAAGTGTATATTATGTAGGAGACAATCAACGACTTAATAATGATAATTTCAAAGAGTTTGAACTGTAATGAAGAAAATGAAATAGGTGATGTGACAGAGAACAGGTGGAGAGTTTCCACAGAGGTCTTCTGTGTCTGGAGCAAGTTCTTCAACATCAGCAACTAAATATCTTCATGGGGAAGATCAATCAACGTGAAGATACTTTTATACAATTGAATTTTCTATTTAAAGTTACTAATTCAATTTATCCATGATCCATTTTAGGAAATATTGTGGGTCTATTGAATACAAAAAAATCTTGTGGAAAGGACTAATTCTATCTGTTGGATCAAAACACAAACCTGTTTGAATTTGGATGCTTTCAATGTGTATTAAAATTGGCTCCACTTTATAATCTTACAGAGTGATAATGGCCTTCCCCTTTTCTTTAACCTTGAAAATTTGTACAAATCTTTCCATATGCAGTTCAAAACGCATGTTGCAAGAAAAGCCTTTCTTGTTCTTCCAGTTGTGTTTAAACCCCGGGCTACCTGAACGTTTCTCTCTTGCTTTACTCGTCTCTGGGAATTTCCATATCCCTGACTAAACTATGAACTCCGAGAGGGCAGCAGGTCTGGTGGTGCCAGGGATAAATGAAAACACAAATCAATGACTGACTGGAGGAGGTTACATGCCGTGTCCTGGCTACAGATGGAAATAGTACTGGAGGCAACTGCATGTGTGACAAATGACTTTTATTTCCAGTTCCAGATTTAAGTTACAACTCAAAACTTAGATGTTGCTTATCTACATAAGAAATCTGTTTTAAAATGCGGTCCAGGAATAGGTTTCTTTCTCCCAAAGGTCTGGATTTTTTTCCTCCTCATAGATAATGAAAACAATGTAACTAACAGCATTTCCCTTTTTGCTTTGATTTTTTGGATATCAGACACAAATTTATGTTTCAATTATAACAACCATTTTGGACCTTATGTCTGCTTATCTGTGTTCTCTTTTCCCCTTGGTCTGTTCCTTCTATTCTAATTTATATTTTCCCTGGTCCTGATATTTTATTTATGTTTTACTATTTTGTTGGTTGTGTTTTTCTAAGTCATCCCAAATCCTTCGTGGATTAACTCAGGGTATAAATAAACTACTTACTTAAAACTGTTGTGAGTGCACTACCTGTCCCATCTCTAAGCCACATGGATTCTCATAAAAAATAAACCTTTTACTCTTAGCTTTTAAAGTTCTATTTAAGAGACTTTTTAAGAGACTTAAATGTCTCCACAAGAAATAGTAAGCTTGTTTCTTGTTTCAAGAATATTTGTATGTAATTTCATTTATGAAAAATGCACTGAAATTTTAGACAGTACTAAATTTCATTCTCTTATTTCTAAACGATATTTGTTTATGTATTTATTTATTTATTTGAGAGCATGCACACACATATGAGTGGGGAAGGGCAGAGAGAGAGAAGGGGACATGGGATCTGAAACAGCTCCATGCTGACAGCAGAGAGTCCTAAGTAGGGCTTGAACACACAAACCATGAGATCATGACCTGAGCCCAAGTGGGACATTTAACCACTGAGCCACCCAGATGCTCTTCTAAAATATTTTTTAAAACTCAATGCTGTTTTAAATGTTAGTAAAAATCATTCTTTCAAAGGCTTACTACTTTCATCTTATTTTCTTTTTAATTTGCAGCTTCACATTTATGACTTTTATTCCTAGATATGACTGGATTTCTTCATCATCTATGTATATCATTCTTACCTAATATTTTCAGGAACTGGTTTGACTCTAATGAAATCATTTAAAACAAAACACTTACAGGAAATGAATAATGGCCTAAAAGCTATTGATAAGTTTGCCCACATAAATTTTAAGCACTTGTGTGGGAAAATATCATAAAAGAATTTTCAAATGCAAAGGAAGATCTAGAAAAATTAGTTCGCATAGTTAATTAGGGAAGAATTTCTTTGTTTTTTTTTTTTTAAGTTTATTTATTTTTGAAAGAGAGAGACACACACACAGAGCACTAGTGGGGCAGGGGCAGAGAGAGCGGGAGACACAGAATCTGAAGCAGGCTCCAGGCTCTGAGCTGTCAGCACAGAGCCCGATGTGGGGCTGGAACCCACGAACCATGAGATCATGACCTGAGCCGAAGTCAGATGCTTAACCAACTGAGCCACCCAGGTGCCCCAGGAACAATTTCCTTAATGTACAAACATCTCATCCAAATTACTGAGAAAAAGACTAATAACTCATAAGATAAATGATTAAAGTATGTGAACATGAAGGCCACCAAAAAATAAAATATAGAAAGATGTGTAACTTTTAAAAGTATTAAATTTAATTTTTTTTAATTGAACTGTAGGTGACATACAATGTACATTAGTTTCAGGTGTACAATGTAGTAATTTGACAACTCTATACATTATGCAATGCATACCACAAATGTAGCTACCATCTGTCACCATATAATGCTATTATAATATCATTGACTATACTCCCTGTATTTGTACCTTTCATCCCCATGAATTATTCATTCCATAATGTGAAGCCTGTACCTCCCATTCCCCTTCACCCATTATGTCTTTCCCCCACCCCCTGTGGAAGCCACCCAGTTCGTTCTCTGTATTTATGGGTCTGTTTCTGCTGTTTTTGTTTCTTCACTTGTTTTGTTTTAAGATTTCACGTACAAGTGAAATCATATAGCACTTGTCTTTCTCTGGCTTATTTCTCTTAGCACAATATTCTTTATGTCCATCCATGTTGTTACAGATAGCAAGATCTCATTCTTTTTGTGGCTGAGTAATATTCCATTATATATGTATACCACAGAAAGATGTGAAAATTATCATAGTAAATGCAACATAAATATGAAGACTATGAGATACAGTTTTATTTATTATTAGGCAGAGATTAGGTTTTTAATAACAATGAGTATTATTCAAGGTACTGAGAAATAACCCTCTCACATGCTCTTGTTGAGAGTGCACACTGCTGTGAATTTCAGAAGGCAATGTTTATCAGCATTTTTAAATGTACATATTCTTTACTCCAGCAAATCAACTGGGTATATTTTTACACACATATTTGAATTAATAATAAATAAAAAAATCTTATTTCTAGTATTGCTTGTAATTTTGAGAGAACTAGGAAAAATATTTACCAAAAAGTGACTAAATTTGGTCATTTAGTCAATAAGTAATTATTGCCTATTATAGGCCAGGTTTAGTTCTAAGGTTTGTAATTCAAAGTGAACAAGATAAAAGCTTACATTTTAGTGGGAGTCATGGAAAATAAATAACAAATGTAAGATTACATATATGTATTCATATACATATTCAGATTATAATACATACTATGAAGAAAACAAAATTAAGGAGCATGATAGAGGAGACGGGTGGCCTATATCAGATAGAGGGGTCAAGGAAGAACTCTGAGGAGGTGACATCTGAAGTGTGACTAGAGGAGCAGGGACAAGCCACATAATAACAAGGGGGAGTGTGGTGGCATATTCATACAAAGCTGCCAAAAAAGGTAAGGAGATGGGACACTTAGTTGGCCCAGTCAGTTAAGCAGCTGACTCTTGATTTCAGCACAGGTCATGATCTCACAGTTGTGGGATCGAGCCCCTGCATTGCACTCTGTGCTGAATGTGGAGGCTGCTTAAGATTCTCTCCCTCTGCTCCTACCCAGTTTGTACACGTGCACCTTTTCCCTCTCTCTCTCTCTCTCTCTCTCTCTCAAAAAAAAAAAAAAAAAAAAAAGAGATAAATCTAAATGGACTTATAAATGCATTTTATTATCTTTCTTGCTAAGAAATTGTTAATAGGTAACAAATGTTACAGAATGGTATGTATTATGTAATCCTATTTGTTCGGAGGAATTTGGGCAATCGGTCTGTGTTTCTGTGGTGTGTGTGTGTACATACACATGTATATCCATCAAAAATTTCTAAAAAATATAACTCCCCCATCAACGCTGATGGTACTTCCAAGGAGTAGGACTTGGATATCAGGGGGTTTTTAAATTTCATCTTATACCCATACATTTCACAAACATTTTCACGTATGTGTTATTTTTTAAATAGCAATTTCAAAGTTAGAATATACAAAATATATTTAAGAAGTGAATAATAGGACTAGGAAGGAGCAATTTTAAAACAGTCCCTTCTGTATGACATTGCAGGTTTTCAAGTCTTTCTTAATCTTGGTTTTATTACTTAATGAAATTATCATCAGCCTATTTGTCAGTTTACACTTGGATGAATGTATTCCTAAAATCGAACTGATACATTTCTTCATTTATTTTACTGAAGTAATATGACATTTTTTGTTCCAAATAGCATATCATTATTGGTTAAGAATTCAATCTTCTTACAAATATAATATTAGTGTGGGTGTGGTATATGGATTACTTTAGTGATTCATAGCACTAAACTTGAGGAATAGTTATTTTAGTCAACTATTAATTATTTGTGTCTTGTTCGAAAAAGGACCAGAAGAAAGTTCTTCAGAGCTTAGTATATTAATACTATTTTAGTAAACACATTGCCTTTTGCAAAGAACTTCTACATTTATTTCAATCTGGATGTCACTTCCTAGGTGAGTCCATTCTAACCCACCCAACCGGTTGTTCCCTCTGTAACAGCATTTTATCTTGGCTCTGTCATTGCCCTTGCTCTATTTTTTATAATTTATATCGATTGTGTTGTCAGGCTCCCCTATCATGAGGCCCCTGAAGAAAATTGATATGTCTCTCAAAAGAAAAACAAGTCATAAAAGAGTTTATTTCCTTAAACCAAAAGCTATTTGAGCCTAAAGACACACACACTCACACACACAAAAAGACACAAAAATGGGTGTAATCCCACAATGAAAAAAATTAGTTATTTTCTCCTGCACATTATTATTATCTTCTTACACAAGTATGTTATATATACACAAAAATGATTCCTAAAATATTACTTTGAATTTATTCTTTCATAACATGCATCTTTTGACCAAAAAATATATCATGTGTATGTTTTCATCATTAAGTATTACTCAACAAAAGCATTTAATAGTTATACCATTTCATTCCATATGTATCAATTGATCTTCTAACATTATAATTTTTGAGTAGTTTCTAATTTTTTTCCTGAAGAAAATGGTTATGTTATATAAAATAAAAAAGATAAATGTTGAGAATAAGGAGAAAACATACATGTGGCTATAGCAAAGAGTGGTCTTTCCTCCATTCAATATTTGGTATCTTCTGCACGCCACCACCCACACCCACTAATCCAGTCCACCCACTTGCCCTTTGGTGGGGTCAGCTCTGGGGTCTCGTCTGATGTGCCGAAGCTGGGATCTTCACTTCATTGCACTTCTACACCTTTCTGCAACATCGTAAGACCCCAGTTCTCTTTTCCAGGACACAATCAAAATTGGGCTTGTCAAATTAAGGTTATTTAAGCCATACAGAAAACAGTATTTGATACCATTGTCCTGTAGCTTGAGTAAAATCCTAGGGGAAAATTTCTCTTAACATGGCTTTTCATGGGCTTGAAATAACAGGCAATGTTGCTCCTTTCAGACACTCACCAGACTCCTGTCTAATTAGTAAAACTCTGTGGCTAAAAACTAATTTTGATCCAATGGTGAGAGTTGGATTAAATTAGAAAGTTTTAAGGTAATTGGGGTTTGAGGTAGCATGCTTAACTGATTGGGCTCTAACAGGAAGAGACTGAACCATTTTTCTCAAAAGCCCTCTCCTCAGAAAGCTGATGTAGCATGGACAGGTGCATTGGCTTTCTGATACTAAACATCCATTGGGATCTGATGACTTAAGGCACCAGATGAGGAAGATCCCACTCCTGGGGACCCACTGGCTATCAGGGTTCACTTCATGTCTTTCTATGGTTAACTGCACCATCATATTGTGCCCTTCTGTTAGAAGCAATAAAGTAACCTTCGGTATGTGTTCCTTGTCATTAGATAAAATCTAAAAGCAAAGAAACCTGTAAATGGCTTCTGCTTACAAATCCAATTTATGCAAGTGCCAGCCTCTGATTTAGAATAGTGGCTTGAGTGCCTCTTCATGCAGAAATTTACAATTGGAAGGGACATACACAGGATCAAATAATGGAACGATGTATTTTTATTGTACCCCATCATCAGAGAGGATGAACAGATTTGAAAAGTGGTAACGGAGCAGAACAATATGCTGTGCCACCTGGAATATTCAGAGAGAGAGAAGAGAGATCAGGTGTTTTGGACAACTGAATAGCTCGCAACAAAAGTTCATATTTCAGAGGACGTTTGTTGAAATAACTGCTTATTTATTCTCTTTCTCTTGTTTCGACTCTACCAATCTCCATTAAAAATAAATATTCAAAGCTGATGTTTGGGCATTATTGTCACTGATCATCAAAACTAGTAATAACAAATTTTCCAGGAAAAGTTCCCCATTATAGTTTAAAAGTGCATACCTGTAATTAATATTTGCTTCTTTCTACGTACTAGTCCCAAAGCTATTTCTTTCACCTGTATTTACTTATGTAGACCTCACTGTGCCCTTATAGAGCAGATACTCAAAGTCACTGATTCAAACGTTCCTCTTACTGGAATAATGTGCCATTTATGGTGCTTCTCAGAATTTTAGAAGTGCTACATTCTACATCTCTACCCCAAATTCTTCTGTTGGTGTTGGTGAGACTCTTGTCTTAACAACTTGGCTGAAGCACAGGTTTAAGCTTCTTTGAAGAGGCTACTGCATTACTTTTACATGCTGCTGTATAACTTTTGCAGATTGAAAAGGCATAGGGACAACTTCATTTAAAATAAGGAGATGTGTTTCAGAGTAATAACAAAGGGGGGAGTGACCTTTTATCTCCTTGAAATCCTGTTCTGATGAGGTCTATTATCTCAGAAACACTGTAATAGCAAGAGATTTTTAAATGGTCAAGGAAATGCTTAAAGGGTGGTGGACATTTTTCCTTTTTCTATTTTTGCTAATTTTTATCTGTCCTCATATATTTATGGGCTTTATTTCCTTCCTAAAATATGTCTTTCCTTTGGATGAAATGTAGTTGTTTTCATTTTATTTTTTTTTAATGTTTATTTAGGGTTTTTTTGGTTTTGTTTTTGGTTTTGTTTTGTTTTGTTTTGGGAGAGAGAGAGACAGACAGACAGACCACGGTCAGGGAAGGGACAGAAAGAGAGGGAGACACAGAATCTGAAGCAGGCTTCAGGTTCCAAGCTATCAGAGCCCGGCAAGAGCCGGCAAGGGGCTCAAACCCACAAACTGTGAGATCATGACCCTAGCCAAAGTTGACGCTTAATCAACTGAGCTACCCAGGAGCCCCCAGTTGTTTTCATTTTAAAGGCAATATTTTTAATAAAATTAATATATATGAATAACATATATACAAATAATATGTTTAGAATGCAGTCTGGCTCCTGTTTGACTCAATTCTGGAACAACCCAAAGACTAAATGACAGTGAAGAAAACTTTCTCTACTTCAGGTAAAATTGCTCTATGATGAATAAGGTGTCCCAGGAAAATTTATGATATATGTCTTAGATTTATGATACATGTCTTCTTTTAAACATATTTTCCCCTTTTTAGACATTCCTTCCTTCTTTGTAGGCATATTATTCTCATTCTGTCCTTTTCAAAGAAATTTTCCACCCAGGAATCACTACCGGTTTCCTGTCTGGAAATACATTCATTGAATTCCTGGTTAATGCAGAGATCTTTCCTTTTGTCAAGAACGGCTGCCAGGAATAAGACAAAGTTTAACTCAAAAGAGAGCATGTCATTTTGAAGCCCTGGGACAACTTGACATACTGATACTTGGTGATAGGAAGTCCTTCTATTTAACCTGCAAATCCATACCACTTGTTTTCAAGGCTATGCCTTTCTTAAAGCATACACATTTCCCAAACTTTAAGATTTGCTTAAGATTACAGAGCTAGCTAATGAGAGAGCTGAATTTTTCCTTTGATTAGACCCTAATACCTCCCGAACATGAAATTTTATTGAAATCATTACTCTTTTATATCTAATTTTAATAATTTTGTTCTTCCTTTCTACCTATTTATCTAAAGATCTTCATTAAAAATAAATATCCAAGGCAAGTGCTTTGACATCATATATATTGTTATTATAAGTTATTTGTTAATCCTTTATGTATGTTTTCTTACTTTGTCTACCTATTACAATGCTGAATGGATAGGCCTAAACCTAGGTTTCAAATATCCAAGGCATAATAAAGATTTTCATTTCAGAGTTAATATTTTCACTATAAAATTGTTAATCATTTTTTAAAAACTATTAATCCTTTTAAACAAAAAAATTTAACCTTTCCCAGAAAGCGTACTTATTTAAAGAATACTTATTTACAACTACAATGACACTTTTAATATGATTACCTTAGAGAAGATTAACATTCATGAATGCCTCCTGCACTGATTGTTTTATGTCAAGCTGTTATTGTATGTTGATATTAATCTATGAATATAATTTGAACTTGGTGATATGATTCTGCAGGGTAGTAAGTTATGTCATAGTGAAAGTCTTACTATAATAAATTTTTCCCAACAGTAAATTTAAAAAAATCAATTCATTATTTTATACTATTTGATTGGCTTTGGGTTTTACATAAAAAGAGATTTCTGATTTGCATACCAGTAAAATATGCAGTTAAATCACGCCATCCCGTTTGTTCTCTACCTTTGAGCTTATTCTTGTTTTGTTTTCTTTTGTTTCCAGATCGCTCACATCTCTAGTCTTTGCTGAATTCATCTAGCCAATTATTACCTAGAGTATCATTATTTTCCAGGGTAAATTATTTAGTAGTGTGAGACTTAATGTATTCTGGAAATGAGGACTGAGTCTCAATAAACTCAGAAGTTCAGAGTAATTTGTCAAAGTTCAGAAGAAAAAAAATCTCACTGAGACATTGGAAATTAGCAAGGAGGAGTACAGCAAATTTTGCTGCCTCTTTAGTACTGCAAGTCAGTAAGAATTTGGGGGAAACAAAATAAAACTTGCTGACTAGAGCACTTTTTCCTTAGGATCTTTCTGTTAAATTAGAGGGTAGAATTTGTTACTATTTTTCTGAGGATAGCATCAGACTACTGTAATAAAAGTGGCCTATGCTTTTGTTTTTACCATTTGGAAGTAAACAGTGAAGGGAGTAAACCTTAGTTTAAGAAATAATTAACCTAGAAAATCAGCGTCCTGGGAATTAGAAAAGGGGACTGAATTCTCAACTATGCTTTGCCACTACCAAGTTTGTTCCTTTTTACAAGTCATTGATATCTCTACTCTTCAATATATTTTTCTTTAAAATGGAGGAAACAAAATAGGTGGTATCTCTAAACTTATTTTTTCTTTTAAGTTAGGAGCTGGATTTGTATGTATGTAAAGACACATTAATTTAGACTAAAAAAGAACTTTAGAAACAGTGTGTGCAAAGGTTGGGCAGGAAGGAAGTTTCCCTCAGTCATGAATGGGCTTCTTTGTGCTGAGGCAGTATCATGGCTCCTGCAGGAAACCTATCCTATGGGGAGAGTAAAATCTTTGCACTACAGGAGCAGCCACAGTGGCCTTAGTGAAAAGAATTATAGTTCTCTGAATGAAGGTCAGCACAGGCTGAATGGGCAGTGTGTGTTTACTAAAGAGGTCCATCTGGGCTTTTTCAGGCTGCCTATTAGAATCACTCAGGGAGTGATCACTACAGGGGTGCCCAGGTCGCACTCCAGAGTAAGGAAATCAACCTCTCTGGGTGGTGCACAGGCGGAAGTGGTTTTCAGGTGGCTGTCAGGTTATTCCAGCGCATAGACAAGGCTGAAAACCACGGATCTCATGAACAATTGGCAAATTCACTTTCATTGCAATTACTTATCAATCCGGGTGTTAGTGGGGAAAAAATAATAGAGATAGCTCTATCAAGACTGATTCTGAGATCATTCTGTTCAGCATGAAGAGCTGTGGTGTGTCAGTGAAGTCTATCATTGGCAGATGAGAACTGAGTGAGGACATGCTACCACATACTTGCCATCACTGTGTTAGGGTTTTTGTGTTTTGTTTGTTTTTGCTTTTGTTTAATTTTTTTAAGTTTATTTATTTTTTGAGAGAGAGAGAGCGGAGGAGGGACAGAGAGAGAGGGAGACACAGAATCCAAAGCAGGCTCCAGGCTATGAGCTGTCAGCACAAAACCTGATGCGGGGCTAGAACTCACAAACTATAAGATCATGACCTGAGCCGAAGATGGACGCTTAACTGACTGAGCCACCCAGGCACTCTGTTTTTGTTTTTGTTGTTTGGGTCATTTTTTTTTCCTGCATAAAAGTTTTCAAGGCAACAAGTAGAGTCTGCTCATAGACAGTGCTTTGAAATATTCATAAGTTCTTTAGAACCTGCTTTCTTGTACCTATTATAAATAATTTGGCTTTTCTTCTATATAGTTAAGCCCAGGTTGCATAGATTTTATCCAAGGAAACTTTCCAGGAATGGCCAAATAGTTGAGAATGCACAGAAAAAGCAAAAACTCACAGTAAACACTAAAAAACTTCTCAGTTTTATGTGGCTCTATGGACATTGGTACATTGATTCTCATGAAACAATTTAAAAATAAGAGGTATGCTCATTGTGGAAGGCTAAAAATCAATGCCCACAATATAAGTGACTTTTACAGTCGTGGTAAAAATTACCTTTCCTTCTGAGTTCAAACTTGCATCACGCATATAGTTTCCAATGTGAAAGCAAACAAAAGTTGTTTGAACTTGTTAATTTTCTTGCTTCAATTTTATTTCTTCTTTATAATTTCAAAATTATTTTTTAGGAAAATGAAAAGAAAAACAATAGCCTAATCTTTTGCCTCCATATCTTTACTACTGAGTCCTTTAGACCCTTGCAGTTAACTACTATGTTGTATAGATTATCAATTTAGGATTTCTGTATACAGATGGTAGGGTGACACCAGATGACAAATCTTCCTTCTCCAATGCTTGATAACATGCAAAACTTAAAAAAAAATTGGCCAAAAACTCACCAGTATCAAACAAACAAGAAAAAGATTTTAATTTTATGCCACAAACCTCAAAGGTTATAACCAAGAAAAGAACTGGTATATCGTGGAGTAATTTTTAAGTACCCATAGCCCAACCTCAGACGCTTTACTCTGAGTAAACAAAATGGCGGCAATTCTCACTTGGATCATCATGTTTGCAAGTAATTAGGCTTATGAATATATTATTTTTTCCCCTTCTTGACTCAGGAATGAAGATTAGAAAAGGTGGAAAGACATAAGACGGTTAAGTGAAAATAGAAATTGTTGCCGTAGAGAATCTGACTAAATATAGAAATGAAATATGGTATCATACTCTCACTGACAGAAATAGAGCCTGTAGGATCTGTGGGTAAATTAGGGGAGCTATCAGAATGTATTTATCTCCTCATGATAAGTGGCTGCATCCCCTACCAGGTCAAGAATAGGCAGGCACAAGACAATTAAAACAATCTCAAAGAAGGGTACAGAAGTAATTCGAGCTGAATTCTCCCTATTTGGACAAAACTGCCTAAGTTCAACATGAGTGTGACATAAAGAAGAGGCATAGTGGCCCCTGCAAAATCTGCTACTGTAAGGAGGAAGTAAATTAAGGTGACAGAACGTAGTTTGTAAATGAAAAATGAAGTACTGATCTAGAGGAAGAAACTCAAAGATGAAAATTTCTCTGGGATATTTTATTTTTTAGAAAACTTAATGAAACAAGAGCTCAAAGACCAATGATGAAACAATGTAACAAGGTAATTCTATGTTTGATTTTAACCCAGAATTTCAGATTCATAAAGCCTATGGTCAAACTTGAAACTCCAAATGGATGTGTACTAAACATCTCAGAGTCAACAAGATCAAAGCTGAATTCTTTAATCCTAAATATGCTTCTCTTTCAGTCTTCCTCATTATGTTAAAAGTCACCACAACCACATATTTACTCAAGCCACGAGTATACTCTCTTATTCCTTCTTTCCATCATCCCTCACAGCCAATTCATCATCAAATCTTATCTAGACATATAATCAATAAGGAGACAGTAGCTTTGAAGCACACTTTAGAACAGATGGATTGAACAGATATAAACAGAACACTTCATCCAAAAACAGCAGAACACACATTCTTTTCAAGTTCACATGGAACATTCTCCAGGATAGATCATATGTTAGGCCACAGAACAAGTCTTGATACATTTAAGAAAATTGAAATCATGTCAAACATCTTTTCTGGCCAAATGATATGAAACTAGTAATCAATTAGGAGAAAAAACCTGGAAAAAACCCCCACAAATATGTGGAGGCTAAACAATATGCTACTAAACAACTAATGGGTCAATGAAGAAATCAAAGAGGAAATAAGAAAATACATACACACAAACATTATTCTGATTTATCACACACACAAAAAAAACCAGGAAATGAGGTCCAACAAACATTAACTTTTGAAAAGTTTTGCTGAAACAGAATTGTCAAGCAGAAGAAACTGAAAGACAACATTCCATACTGAATAAATAGGTTTCAATAAGCATTGGTTGATAGGAAAAACCATGCTGAATGAGAAACAAAACTAGATAACAAAACTAGAAACAGAAATAGACAAAAAATAAGAAATGAACAGAATTGTTGGAAGTCAGGAAATCGTCATAAAAGAAACAGAAATTATGTCCAAAAAAAAAAAACGAAATTATAAAGTGCACATGAGAAGCTTAACTCAAATAATAATTTAATAAGGATCCTTGAGAAAGGTAGAGTATCAACTAAGAGAATGAAAAAGCTTAAAGAAGAATCACTGAAACAGGAAATTTCAAAAATCATGACACTGTTTTTATATTTACTTTTTTATGAATACATTTGAAAACTTAATTGAAGCCGGTAATTTTCTATGGAAATATAGATGATCAAAGTTGATCCCATTGTATAAAGAAAATCTAAGCAGACCAATTTTCATAGAAGAAACGGAGATATTAATTAACTAACTGTATCTATCTCCTTCCTTGTAAGAGCAACTGACCCAGATACTTTTACAGGAAAACTGTGTTAAATCTTCAGAAGACCAGATGGACTTAGAGCTCTATAAATGGTTTTAGGGAATTATAATGAATTATATTCCCTAATCATTTTTATGAATTCTTTATAAATAAACCCTATACAGAAATATTGTGACTATTCATGCAAAAATACTAGATAAAATGTTAGAAATCTAAATCCATACTAAGAAAATAATACAAGTTATTAGGTGGAATTTATTCTAGTAATGAAAATGTTGTTGAATATTAAGAAATCATTTAATATAATAAACTATGATAATGTGGCAAAGAAAAAAAATAATTTATTTCCATAGATGCTGAAAACTGTAACAAATTCAATACTTCTTCCTGATTATAAACAAAAAAACCAAACAACTCAAGAGAATAGGCATTCTTAGTTTTTGTAGAATAAGAAAACACTAAAAGATTCTTAATAAGACAAGGAACAAGGCCAGAACAAGGCCCACTATCTCCGCTACTATTCAACATTCTACTATATACATTTGTCAAAGAAATGTGTCTAATTTCTTTGACAAATCAATGAGGCAAGTGTTTTTTAAATAAGAAAAATGTATCTCTTTTGTAGATGGTATAATAGTGAACTTTGGAAGCCCCAAAGAATCATTGTTAAAACTAACAATTAACTACTAAGATTACAATAGTAAAAACTAATAGAACAATAAGATAATTCAATAAGTTAGTAGACTAAAATATTATCATACAGAAATCATTAGCCTTCATCTTTGTAGACAGTAACCAGCTAAAGGACATAATATTTGAGAAAACTTATTTGTAATAGCAACAAAGATTAAATACTTAAAAAATTAACAAGAATTATGTAAAACACATATAAGGAAGGCTTCATTCATTTTAATATATATGTATATATTATATGTGTATATATATGTTCATTTTATATATATATATAAATATGTTCATTATATATATGTTCATTTATTCATTTTAATATATATGTGTGTATATATATATATATGTGTGTGTGTGTGTGTGTGTGTGTGTGTGTGTGTGTGTGTGTATGTTCAGGAATAGAATTTAGTGATTCATCACTTACATATAACACCCAGTGCTCATCCCAACCAGTGTCTTCCTTAATGCCTGTCACCCATTTAGCCCATCCCCCACCCAACACCCCTCCAGCAACCCTTAGTTTGCTCTCTGTATTTAAGAATCTTTTATGGTTTGCCTCCCTCTCTGTTTTTATATTCTTTTTGCTTCCCTTCCTATGAGGAAAACTTGAAAAAACTCCTGAAAGGCACTGAAAAGACTTTTAAAAATGAGATGCCCTCTGTTCTTGCATAGGATGACTCAACATCATAATCATGTCAATTCTCCCTAAGGTAAAGTGAAAAGTCAGTGTAATCCTCATAAAAATACCAGCAAGCTTTTAAATAAAGTTCAACAAGTCAGTACCAAAAATTGTGGTTCATTGTATTGCGTTTTGCAAAAATTTCATTTTTTACAATTTGAAGGTTTGTGGCAATCCTCCACGTGAGGAAATCTATTGGTGCCATTTTCCCAACAGCATTTGCACACTTCATGCCTCTGTGTTATATCTTGGTAATATTCTAAACTTTTTCATTATTATTATATTTGTTATGGTGATCTGTGGTCAGTGATATTCAGTGTTATTGCTGTAACTGTTTTGGGGCACTATGAACCACACCCATATAAAACAGCAAATAATCCACAAATGCTGTTTTACTATGTTCTGACTGTTCCACTAACCAGCCAATCCCTGGCCTCTCTCCTTCTCCTTAGAATTATTTGTACCCTGAGACACAGAAACATTGAAATTAGGCCAATTAATAACCATACAATGGCTTCTAAGTGTTCAAGTGAAAGGAAGGGTCCCCTGTCTCTCATTTTAAATCAAGAGCTAGAAATGATTAAGCTTCGTGAGAAAAGCTTGTTGAAAGCCAATACAGGCCAAAAGTTAGCTCTTTTGTAACAAACAATTAACCAAATTGTGGATGCAAAGAAAATGTTCTTGAAGGAAATTAAAAGTGCTACTCCAGTAAACACACAAATGATAAGAAAGCAAAACAGACTGATTGCTGATAGAAGAAAGTCTTCATGGTCTGGATAGGAGATTATACCAGCCACAATATTCCCTTAAGACAAAACTAATCTAGAGCAAGGTCCTGACTTTCGTCAATTCTATGAAGGCTGAGAGAGGTGAGGAAGCTACAGAAGAAATGTTTGAAGATAGAAGAAGTTGGTTAATGAAATTCGAGGAAAGAAAACGTCCATCTCCATAACATCAAAGTTCAAGATGAAGCAGCAGGTGCTGAGGCAGAAGCTGCAGAAGGTTATCCAGAAGACCTAGCCAAGATAATTCATGAACCACAGATCTTTGATGCAGGTGAACAGTCTTCAGTTGGAATAACATGCCAACTAGGACTTTCATAGCTAGAGAAGAAAAGTCAGTGCTTGGCTTCAAAGGTTCAAAGGACAGGGTGGCTCTCTCATTAGGCACTAATGCAGCTGCATACTTTAAGTTGGAACCAATGCTCATTTACTACTCTGAAAATTCCTAGGGCCCTTAGGAATTATGCTAAATCTACCCTGCCTATGCTCTATAAATGGAACAACAAAGCCTGGATGACAGCACATCTGTTTACAACATGTTGTAATATGAATATGTTAAGCCCACTGTTGAGAACTACTGCTCAGAAAAAAAAGATTCCTGTATTTCAAAATATGACTGCTCATTGACAATGCATCTGGTCACCTAAGATCTCCAATGGAGATGTAGTACAAGATTAATGTTGATTTTATGCCTGCTAACACAGCACCCATTCTGCATCCCATGGATCAAGAAGTACTTCAGCTTTCAGATCTTTTTTATATAAGAAATACATTTCAAAAGTCTATAGCTGAGGAACTGCTTCTTATAGATGAACAAAGAAAGTCGTTTCTTGACATGGAATCTACAGAAGATGCTGTAAAGATTGTTGAAATGACAATAGAGAATTTAGAATAAAATAGAAATGGGGTGCCTGAGTGGCTCCGTTGAAGCATCTGACTGTTTTTTTTTTTTTAATTTAAAAATTTTTAATCCTTATTTATTGTTTGGAGGGAGAGAGAGACAGAGTGTGAGCGAGGAGAGGAGTAACAGAGAAGAGACACAGAATCCAAAGCAGGCTCCATGCTCTGAGCTGTCAGCTCAGAGCCCAATGCAGGGCTTGAACTCACACATTGCAAGATTGAGATTTGAGCCAAAGTCAGACGCTTAACCAACTGAGCCACCTGGGCTCCTTGAGCATCTATCTGACTCTTGATTTGGGCTTAGGTCATGATCCCAGGGTCATGGGACTGAGCCCTGCATTGTGCTCTGTGCTGAGTGTGGAGCCTGCTTAAGGTTCTCTCTCTCTCCCTCTGCCCATCTCCCCAACTTGGGTCCTCTCTCTCTCTCTCTCTAAAGTGAAAAAAGATAAAACATAAATTAGTTGATAAAGCAGAGGCAGACTTTGAGAGGATTGACTCTGATTTTAAAAGAAGTTCTGTGGATACAATGTTATCAAACAGCATCATATGTTACAGAAAAATTGTTTGTGAAAGGAAGAGTCAATCAATGTTGCAAAACTTCATTGTCTTATTTTAAGAAATTGCCACAACCTCCCCAAACGTCTGTGCAACCACCACTCCAATCAGTCAGCAGCCATCAGCATTGAGGCAGGACCCTCCGCCAGCAAAAAGATAACCCGCTTACTGAAAGGTCAGATGATGGTTAGCAATTTGTAGCATTTAAGTGTTTTTAAATTAAGGCATGTACATTTTAAAGGCATAATGTTTTTGCACACTTGATAGACTACAGTATAGTGTAAACACAACTTTTATATGCACTGGGAAACCAAAAAAATCATTTGCCTCACTTTATTGTGATACTTTGCAAACTGAACCTGCAATATCTTCGAGGTATGCCTATATTTCCCTATATGTGTGTAACTCAAAAAAGACAAATATTTGAAGAAAATAATTTCTAATACTAGAATTTCTAAAGCTAGGGCAAATTCTGATGATTTCTTATTACATTTAGACATGCCCCAAATGTTTATCCTTATCTATAGAGCTCTATGTGATCTGGTCCCTCTGTCTGTCATCTCTGACCTTACCTAATATCTCCATTTCTTTAGGTAAATAAATACTTTCTGAGTGTTTGGCACTCATGACCTCAACTGGTAAATTCGAGTTTTTGTTTTTTGGGTTTTCTTTTCTTTAATTTTCTTCTTTTCTTTTCTTTTCTTTTCTTTTCTTTTCTTTCTTTTCTTTTCCTACCTTTTCTTTTCTTTCTTTCTTTCTTTCTTTCTTTCTTTCTTTCTTTCTTTCTTTCAACTAATCTGTGATGCTGTGGCGTTTAACTCTGCGGATCACTTCTAATTCATTAATTTCTACTCTCCTTGGCTTTTGTGCCACTGTATCCCTAGTTTTCTTCTTACCTCTCATACTCCTTTCTCTTCTTCATGACTTTGACTTCCTACGATTTCCACTTAAATGTTTTCTACAGAATTCTGTTGGACTAGTATGGAAGATCATAAGGGAAAATGTCTGAATTTGAGAATATAATAAATGCCAAACCCCCCAAATCTTGCAGTGTGACGTGTTCATGCTTGTAAAAGAAAAAAAACCAACAAAACCAACAAAAACAATCTGCCTTCATGTCTGTGCTGCAGGAAGTTTTCATTATCCTTCTATGCATTAATTAAAGTAATATTAGCTGTAATAAACAATCCTGGACATTAGCTTAACTGCATAAGAGTATATTTCTTATTCAGGTTGAAGTCTAGTTGTGCATACACCTCTGTTCACATTGGGGATCTGACATCCTTTAGGAGTGGAATCACTTATTTAGAGTTAGTGGATGGAGGAAGAGTATGATGGGAGATACTACACACAAGGGCAGGCCTGTGTTTTGCATCAAAAATGTCTGCTTTTGTGGCACTGACCAGTAGCACTTAGTTACATAGGCAAACTCAGTTGGAAGAAGTCTGAGAAATACGGACTAGTCATGCTGTCAGGAGGAAGAGGACACAGGCTTTGTGAAAAGATAGTAGTCTCTGTCATACACTACATGGAAGCATGGTGGGCGTCTGCAAAGCAAACACTGTGATAGCATTTGATAGTTAACCTGATATAAGAGGAAGCAATAAGACATAAATTTTATGAGCATGTTTTAGTGCTCAAGAACAACTTTTCTAGGACCTGATCTTTTAGTACTGCCTAGTAAGTCATCAACCTATACTCTGTATTGAGGATTTGAGAGCTACATTTATGAAGACTGTTAGCCTCCCACATCACATGGCTCCTTAGTTTAGAAATTATAGTACTGGGTTTCTCAAATTTAGAGTGCCCCTATGACTCCTTTCTCAGTTTTCAAAGACAGTTGGCTCTTACTTGTCCTGTCACTTTCTTCAGCCATGCCACAGTAGAGCTGTGATCTAGCTCCAAGTCTAAGAGACTCATTTTAGCAGACTTTCTTTGGTCCTCTTATTTCTCCGTACATTCTCCCTTGGCAAACTCAGAAACAGGCTCAGTTTCAAATATTCTCTGTGCTCTTGTGACATGCAAATTTATATCTACAGTTTCTTGAGCATTATAATACAATTTACACCTGTTTCCAAATGTTCTTAGAGGTCATAGTTAAAAATGTGAGCTATGAAATCAAATAGATCTTGGATTCCTGACCTCTCATGTGAGAGTTGTGTGACTTTAGGGAACTTAACCCATCACAGCTTCTGGCTCCTCATCCAAAAAAAACTGAGATGTGATAGAGACTGTTAACCTGATGTTGACATAATTTAATCATAATAAAACCCGTGGGTGACATTTCCTTTCTGTATTTCTTAGTCTAGTTAAAAGATGAGTACCCACTAAATTGCACAAGTGAGAAATCTGACTGTCAGCCTAAACACCTTCCCTGTCACAGTAATTAGTTGTCAAGATCTATTAATTTTACCCTTGTGACAGAGACTGCTGGCTGCTCAGAAAAACTGATTCCTCTTCTTTCTGGGCATCTGGTTAGATGACATTGTAGTTAGGTGTGGTCCTAAGACTGATCTCTAACCAGGCAAATATGGCGGAAGTGATATGTGCCACTTCCAGGAATTGGCTCATAAAGAATTACAGGTTTGATTCACCATATTCTTTCACTTCTGCCTGCTGGGTCTGCACTCTCGGGGTAACCTTGGACATCACTTGTTGAAACATGGATTTTACTTCACTCTGGGTCTGTGAATGACTGTGTGGAGCGGATCACTGTCCCACTGCTGTCTTTCCATCCAAAATTAATATAGACCTACTGTCAAGTTTTTGGGCTTTTCAGTTGAGCTAGAAACATACTTGTGTTAGAACTGTCAAATATTTGAGGATCTATTTGTTATAGTGGTTTGAACACTTTTAGAATCCTTTAAAAAATTCTGTTACCTGTAGGATACTGTTTATGGCCCACAAAGCACTTAATAATTATAAGATTTTCTTTTCATTCAAACTTTGCCTTCACCTTCCCTGTGCACATTGTGCTATGTATGTGTACTAAGCCATGTCACTGATACTATGATGGAACGTGTGCCATTTTCCCTTTGCAGGTTGTTCCATGAAACTTAGATGTCTGACTTATTTATCTGTATAATGGATTCCCATTAATATACAAGGTCTCAATTTAGATAACTCTCTGTGATTCTTCACCTCATCCCTAGTTCCCACTTGGAGTGAGATATGTTTTCCTCTGTTCTCCGCAACACTCTGTACATGTCTCTAATATTTCTCTTAGCAAATCTTTGTGCAATTATTTTCTTACCAGTTTTTATTGTCAGTACTAGGATGTGTTTTCATTTAAAAGTTAGGATCTTTCTTTTTTAATGCGGTCATTATTGTATTATTTTATGCAGTTATTTTTTGGAAGATATTTATTGA
This sequence comes from Panthera onca, assembly GCF_046562875.1. Taxonomy (NCBI): domain Eukaryota; kingdom Metazoa; phylum Chordata; class Mammalia; order Carnivora; family Felidae; genus Panthera; species Panthera onca. Next base: position 56,370,469 of record NC_138343.1, read on the forward strand.
ATAAATTATTGTGCTTTCCTCATTGTGTCACAAGAAACTATCCCAACATTTAGAGGCTTAAAACAACCATTTTATTTTGTTTACAATTCCAGAGGTCAGAATTTTGTGAAGGGATTGGTTGCAGTATTTGTATCTTTGATCCTTAAGGAACCAGCTGGGGCAATGATCTGCTTCAGGATCTTTTTCTAAGATGGCTGCTTTATTTGCAGTTCTGGGTCCCAGAGCTCCTTGGCCTCTTTGTACATCTCTATCTCCATCTCCATCTCTATCTGTCTCTGTCTCTGTCTCTGTCTCCTATCTCCACCTCCATCTCTATCCCTCCTCCTTCAACATGGTGTCTCATCCTCCAGAGAATCGCCCATGTGGCTCGTGCTTCTCACATTGTGGTAGCTTCAGTGTCACAAATCAAGGCAGCTGGCTTCCACAAGGATGTGCACTAAGCCAAATGTTCCAAAAAGTCTTGCTAGAACCTACAGAGCTTGTTATGATCTTGCCTCAGATTCCCAGGACATCACTTCCTCTGCATTTTATTAGACATGCAAGTCATAAAGCAAGCCTGGTTTCAAGGGAAAGAGTCCATCTGTCAATGGGAAGAATGGTATCTTAAATATAGTACAATAAATAAGTGGATATGCTGAGCATACTCTAAAGTGTCAAGATCTGAGTAGTGAATATATCAATAATTAGAAATAAAATCCCCGAACAATTCCATTATAAAGTTAAAATGTTATACACTCAAATGTGCCAGGTACCATATTAATTTAGGCAAACCAAATGATCTATGGGTTTTGGGGAGTCAAAATCTGAAAGTGGATATGTATGCAAGTGAATCATAGTCCCATTCAATGTACAAAGAGAGTACATTATTTTATCTAAAATAAATTCAATAAAAGACTGAAGTGAAAATATTCATAAAAGCAAAAATTGATTTTAACATTAACTAATGTCTTCAAGTCTTTACGAAAATGGGTAGCTTTTTCAATCATGGAAAACATGAGGATAAGTGTGTAGATAAAAAATGCTCACTTAATTTTTTTTTAAAGTAGGGTCCACACCCAGTGCAGAGACCAATGTGAGGCTTGAACCCACAAACCTGAGATCAAGAACTGAGCTGAGATCAAGAGTCAGATGCTTAATCGACTGAGCCACTCATGCGCCCCCCAAAATGCCCACTTTTGTTGTATTAGTAAGAACTACATTTTTTCTGGCTTATGATTTTGCCAGCAGGTATAAGATTATAATTACAGCTTGCTCTGATATGATAATTGTAAGTATTATAAAGCAAACGGAGACAAAATAGGATGTTTTTTCTTTAGGGAGTGGGTATTTGTCAGTTGCTATCATGATTATAAAAACTTGTGAGTGGGGTGTTGGGGTTTCAACTGAAGGGAGTTGAGGCTGCCATTGATAACTATGCAGGGGGAGGTTATTTCTAGGACAACTGATGAAGTAGATTTTTGATCAGAGGTATGGGGAACTAGGGGACTTGCCTCTTTCTCCGTAATCTGGAGCTAATAGGTCCCTGATTAGAAGGCATTACATGTCCTAGAACTGTTTCAGGAATAATATCCAACTATCCCTCACCATGTGAAAGTAGTTGGGGAATAAGGTTACTAAAATGAGTGTACCATTCATCAACCATGGCAACAGCTGCAAATGTAGTGAAATGAGGCAGAAAGTCTCTGAAACAAGTTTGGGCAGCCATGAGAGAGACTCAAAATGAATATCTGTCATACTTCAGTTGCAGAAAATAGGAGCCATTCTTGTTATTTTAAGGAGAAAGGTCTTTAAAACAGGAAGTTGTCATAAGAATGATAGGCTGAGTGTTCAGGAATGAACCCCTAAAACACACTACTTAACTGGACTGCCAGAAAAGCCACTACCTCTGTCGCAGTGAGGGTGGAGGGGCATCTTGAGGCCGTCCCTTACACTTTGTGGCTTAGGTACCCACTTATGTAGCAGCAGTCCAGCATCCCTGCATCTGGGCAACCAAAGCTAGTGACCACAGCACCGTATAGGCATGTTCCACATCTGCATGTTCCACATCTGCATGTCCCCATTGCTTCCAGCAACAGCAGCTTAGCTGCAGACTCATGTCTTCCCACCTCATCTGGAGAGTGCATTTTATTGGCAGACACTAATTTGCATCCATAACTCTGGCTATAAGGGAGGTTGTGCAAAGTAGTTTTTAGCTCTCCAGCCCCTTGAAGTTAAGGAAGGCAATTAGAAGGAGGTTGAAATGGCTGATGATTGCCACTTGCCCTCATCCACCAGGGGGTGCCCTGAGCATTAAGAAGAGCCAGAGTGGTACTTTGTAAGGAGGAAGGGCACTGTCCTCCTCTCCCCAATGCTTTCCTGTGGCTGCCAGCATTCTTCCCACAAAGTCTATGTTCTTGACAAGGCCAAGGCCGGGCAGTTGTAGAACTGGCAGCATGTGGTAAGATGCAAATTGTGGACAGAGGAAGGATTGAGGAAATAGTTCTCACACAGAGTTGGATAAAGTATCTGGGATGTTTTTCTTCAAATAAGATAGTGCAAGGCTTCTGCTGCAATATGTTTCTATAAAGGAGATACAGTGTGATTTGTGGTTATAGATTGATGAGGCCAGACATGTATGAGTTAAAGTATAGTTTCCATACTTAAGAAAAAATGCAAGGAGCAAATTTTGAGCCCAAACTTCAACATCTCCCAAATAAAATTGCGATAGAGCTTATCCAAGGACCCTAAAGCCCTGGCCAAAACAGGGCCATAAAATGAAAGCTCAGAAGTATTTTAAAAGTTATTTCCAAATATTAAGGAAATTATGTATGTTTATTATAAGCTTTATAAACTTCTTTTAGTGGTTTTGTATAAGAAAATTGTTATGTCAAGTCAGTATTGAAACTAAAAGGCACAATTTAGCTAGCTTATGAGAAGATGAAGCATGTGATTTTTAATTAGGCAATATTGGATTGCCTTTTAAGTTGAACACTTGGCGTAAATGAACAGGGAAGATAAAGCTGCACTGAGGTTTGGTGTAGCTTGAATGAATCACATCTACAACTGAAAGTATGAGCCCACAGATTGTGCTGCTTTGTGGGTAGGATTAAAAGTAAATTGATAAATAAATCTGCTCTTGAAATAAAAATGGGCTCCTATTGCTGCTACGTTATTAGTTTTTCTTTTCATGAGAAAGCTAATACCTAAAAGCTCTCTAATTGTCCTCAACTGTGTTGTTGCAGTTAGTATAAATAGAGCTTTAACAATGAATAAGTTGTTCTTTCACATTGGTAAAACAATGTACCTAAATGAGATTTATTACCAGGAAACCAGAGATTATTATACATAAATAAAGTAATCAGATTAAATCTCTATAGAACTGAAGTGCAGACTCTAACCCTTACCACCTGTTCTCCCTGACCCTGCCCTACACATAACCCCCCCCCCTTTTTTTTCTATTGCATCTTGTATTTTCCTTTACAGTAGTACTAATTGCCTTGCATTTTAACTTTTCGTGTGATTTCCTTTCTACATCAATAGAGTGTGCTCCATGAGATCAATGTTTTTGTTTTATTCTGCTTTGAATTCCCAACATCAAAAGCATAGAGTCTCACATTGAGTAGATGCTCAATAAATGTGGGTTGAATAAATATCTACAATTGCTTATGCCTTTGGCTTAATTCTCCCCCTGATGTTTCATTCAATAAGAAAATACGTTTTAGGTGCCATAGGAGGTTGCTGAAGAACACAGCTAACATTTCTGCCTATAATTGTATTGGAGAAAGAAGCTAACAAACCAAAAGAAATTTGTGTAAAATACTAACAGTGGTGTGCAATCTAAGCTATGTGATAGATTCAGAGCTTCAGCATAACAACTAAGCCAATTTTCAGAAAGGAGAGATGGTAATAGGTATGTGTGCAGATGAACAATGAAAGTATCCCTGCATGGAGAGTTCAAACTGAGGTGACTGATCTGACTGAGATTTCTCAAATTTTTACATTGGTAAATATGTGTTGGGCATCCACTGGGGGAGGTGTCCTTTTTGGTTCCATAACTAATGTCAAAGTGCAGAAACAATGGTTCTCAGCTTATAAGAGATAACTTTCTAGAATTCTCAAGGATAAAAGTAGGAAATAAAATTGGACATGTAGGGGGTAGGCTGAAATACCATTGCAGTGTTTGTTTTAGTGAAGCCCTTTCCCATGAATTATGTATTGTGCCTGAGAAATATCCAGAGGAGTGCTCAGGTCATTACCAACACAAACAATCCCTGTCCTGACATCTGAGAAAACATTAGTCCCTGGTTGAAAGCAGATACCTGAAAAGCATATAATAGGCTACAAAATGTGAGGTAGAACCCAGGGTGGAAGAAGGATGAACATTGATAATGACAAAATTATCAAACTGGGTTTCTAAGAAATTAATTTTATCTGAATTTAAGTATTTTTATTATTTAAATTTTAGATGTTTGACTCAAGTTACAATTATTATAAATCAACATAAACTAAATTTTAATTTTCTTCACTCCATCTTTCTTTCACCTGCCTCCTGAAATAACTTGAAAATAGTATTGAGAAAAAACAAACGCAATTAACTTATTCAAGATTATATATTAAATCAGATAAACAATGTGTGGTTATTTTTTTTCTTGGGTATTTGCTTTCAGGTGGTTGCTTCCTTCTGTTGATTTAGTAACATAAACTAGCCTTAAGTAGCATTAATATCATCACCAATAAATTGAATTTCATTGAGTATTTCATTGAATTTCACTGAGTATTTATGAGTTTGAATGAATTCAATCCTTACTTTATGATTAAAAGAGTATAGTTAAAGAAACCCTGGGAAGATACATAGCTCTAAAGCTTTCAACAGGATCTGAAAAAAGGGAAAATACTGGATAAAAACTTTGGAAAAATGTTTGATCTGTACTTTCAAAGAAAATCAAAACTAAACCTCTCCATCTATCGTATGCTAATCACTAAAGTGTTATCATACATAAGAAAATGATTTTTATTCCTCCTACACCAGAGAATTCATGTATTTCTTAGTTCATGATGCAAAAAGTTTTCCCAAATGAGTCAGTTTGAAAATAAACTGAATAAAATACAATGTTTTGTGGAAGATTTTTGAGTTATTATAAGCAATTTTGAGTGAATAATTTGCATTTAGTTTTATATTACTTAAAAAGTAAAATTTATGATGTTACAAAGATGATGTAGTATTCATGAACAGGGTGCTGTGTTTTTTGAAATTGCTCAAAACAAAGGACTACCTACTCATTTATAAACAGTCTGATTTCGATATGATGTGGCCATTTTAATCTGAGGAAGATTTTTGTTGTTTTCATTTCCTAGAAGTATAGTAAATGTCCCTATTACTAGGTAGGCTGCTTTTCCTTTTCTTCTTAGAGCATATTACTTAGTTTTGTCTTGTTAGAAAAAATAATAGGGGTGCCTGGGTGGCTCAGTCAGTTAAGCATCCGACTTCGGCCAGGTCATGATCTCACAGTTCTTGAGTTTGAGCCCTGCATTGGGCTCTGTGCTGACAGCTCAGAGCCTGCAGCCTGCTTCAGATTCTGCATCTCCCTCTCTTTCTGTACCTCCCCCATTCTGCTCTGTCTCTCTCTCTCAAAAACAAGTAAACATTAAAAAAAAGGAAAAATAATGATCAATGTTGAAAATGTATAGTGTGTTGATGGACTTCAGAGGGTCAGTGAACCTTCTGAAACAGTGTGAGAAATACTACATATGTCTGCTCATGTCCCTTTTTTCTTTCTTTTTTTTTTTTTTTTTTGGTTTGGGTCTACATTCTTACAGAATCTCAGATTAGTGTGTGGGAGGAAATAGGATTCACTGGTACTCAAACCACTGATTAGTAAATATCTCTTCATGGTTAAGTATTTATGCTTTATGGTCTTCATGTTCGTATTCATCTGCATTTCTGTCTCTCTCTCTTTGTACCTACCTACCTGTACAGTGATTAACATCAAAGATTGCTAGGTAACCATTTGTAGGAAAGAGGATAACAGCATCTAAGCACATTTTCTTGTTTGCCTATTTATGTATTTGTAATTTTAATGTATATTATATGTAAGCATTTACGTATATTCATTAGTTTATTTCTCATTTCACTTTATCCCTTTTACTTTTGTGTAAGGAGTACTGGTAGGGTTTTTGACAGTATGATTTGGTCTTTAGTTTGCTGAATACAGAGGATGGATATTGAATGAATTAGGAAAGAAATTAATGCCACACAGAGATAGATGTGGAGACTTCCAGGTCCTTGTATTTCCCCTCTTTCTGAGAGCAACTTAATTTGTACAAAGAATTTGTGGCCTTTTTAGGTGAACGTATGAAGTGGTCTTGTGTATGGTGTATGGAATATGAACACGGGTACAAAGGTAAGAATAGATGATCAAGAACCTTAGGGATAACCCATTAGGCACTTGTTGGCTCTCAGATTCATTCCCATCCTTCCATGCTTTTTCTGAAATGTGGGGGCTGGAAGCCAGAAACTACACATCCCAGATTTCCTTGGCAACAGACTCCTAGATACTTTCTGCTAATGGAAAGTCCTTTTCTGAGTATGAAAGATAGGAAAGAAAAGTGATTTTTTTTCCTGCTCCTAGAGTGCTCCCACCAGCAGCTGCAGCAGAAGTGGTGGCAGCTGCACCAAAGGGCAAATCTGGATTTCTTGGTCATTCTCAAGCGGTGGAGTCCTCTTCACAACTGTGGCAGGAGAGCTAGAGCAACCTTGGCCGTACCATGTTCATGGCTCTGGTTGTGGCCGAGGCCGTGCTAATTGTGGCTGATATCAGATCTTCAGGCTTCTGCCTGTGGCACACAGACTTCTGTGTGTGGGCACATTAATGGCTTTTATGTAGGATGCAGGTGGGAACATGTCCATCAGAGAACTGTGAAAATAAGAGGGACAAAAAAACATACCATGGGCAGCTAGCTTAAACTTACAATTATAACCCTTTCATGTTTGTTAAAATCATTTTGCTAGTTTTTATGTATGATTTAAACACAAAAACCCACCAAAAAGATTTTAACAAGCATTGAGGGTTATAAATCTACAAAAAGAAAGCTTCCATGAATGGTACATGACATAAAGTCAGATTAACAGGTCTTATAATTGTGGGAATGAGATAAAAATTAAACACTAGTACGCTCTAATTAAGTTGAGGATTTAATTCAGAAGAATGCTACAAGAAGCAAAACAAGTTGCAATTTACCAACAAAGCCATTTCTCAAGAATGGAATCACATAATGGATCATTTTTTAAAGTTAAAATTACCTCAGATCATCATGTTAATACCCTCTATTTCCAAGTAAAAAGGATAGTTCTGACAGTGATTTGTAAAAATTTACAGAACAGGTTGGTGACAGAGCTGAAGAAAGCACCCAAATTTCTCTCTGAGTAACAGCATTTTGCTACAGGTACAATGGTCAGGATGAAAGATTGAACCTTTTTGGATTTGTTATACTAATTCTTTTACAGGCACATTGACCTTGAAACCTTGCAAGATCACCAGGTCAGCAGAGAGAAAAGGCTGATGCTTTGAACAATCTGGTTTTGGTATTTTACAATCTTGGTGAAATCACACAGATTATACTGAATGTCTTCATTTTATAAATGGCATTAGGTTATTTTACATGTATGTGAAGTCTCACGTGCTTAACAGATGTTCTTAGGTGATATTGTTTCAGCTTTTAGGAACCTCTTTTTAATTTTTTTTTATTTTGTGGGGGGAGTGGAGCAGAGAAAAAGGGAGAGAGAATCCCAAGCAGGCCCTGCTCTGTCAGCGTGGAACCCTAGTAGACACTTGAACTCATGAAGTATGAGATCATGATCTGAGCTGAAATCAAGAGTTGAATGTTTAATCGAGCCACCCAGGTGTCCCTAGGAGCCTATCATGTTGAACTTTTTGAAATTGCTATTTTTTAGACCCCAAATGGTCAAATATCAGCAATTTCATACGGTTCAACTAAATAAAAAGGAGCTGGTATTCCCTTTAGATTTTTTTGACTTAACAATCCAAGAGATTTCAAGTGCATCATATATCGGTAAGATTTTATCTTAGAGGTAGAAATTCTCTGAGATCTACAAAGACCTCTTGATTTTCATGCTTATTCTTTTACTCCAGCATCAGGCACAGCCAGTCAGTTAATTTAGTGAATAGAGCATTTTTATATTGGATCAATTATAGTAGAGAATTTATTCATGATGAGTGGAAAAAACATCCTTATTAGATTTCCATTGACCCATATACTTTCTAAAATCCACTGGGAACTTGAATGATCAGGTTGGTATGGGATTAGGCTTGGCCAAAAGTGACTGATGTGGTAGTCCCTAAGGTGAACCAACAATGTCCAGAAGACAAGACCAGTGTTAAGATAATTCTCAAAGTCAACAATCCACATAATTTTTCCTTATGTGTCAGATAAGTTTATAAAGTAACACTACATAGAAAGTCTCCATTTCCACTGACCTCTACTTTTTTTTCCCTCTCCTCCCTCCTTTGTGTGTGTGTGTGTGTGTGTGTGTGTGTGTGTGTGTTAAAGATAGTACTCTTTATCATAGATGATGTTAGACTGTGCAAGTCTTGCTAACTGATAATGCTTGAATGCAGACTGTTCAGAAACACTGAGAAAGGTTACTTGTCTAGTCAAACGTATCAGTAGAGATCAAGATACAGATAAATGTGTTCATTATAGTTCAGTCTAAATGGTGAACATGAATCTATCTGGTAGATAAATCTGTATTTGGACAGTCCATTAAAAAAGGCATTAACAATTTTAAATGCATCATTGAGCATTTTATTACCCTTACCTATTGGCTTGAAAACTCAATAAGTAGGGAAGAAAAATATCCAAATTAATACACATTTCTATTTTGCAATGTATACGTATTGATTTAGTTTTAAACTAATTAATAAATTTTTTAAATGTCAAGTTCAGCAGTATAGAATTAGTATTATATGTCTCTAAGTATAAATACTGTATATCTTTTAACAATTAGACATGTTTTATGGAAGGGAATTTCTTGTTCTTTCTTAACTCATTTTTGCTATGATTTTAAGAACATGTTAATTAGAAATGTAAGTTAAAGGAAAAGAATATCATTAAAATTGATAATAATTGTAATATATTAATTCAGGAAGGTGTTCTAAGAAAATTGTAATATTCATATTTCCTGAAAGCTAGATGTAAAGAAAAAAAGTGACATTGGTTTTTACATTATTTATCCTAATTCTGTCAGGTAAGGTCCAGACAGGCAAAAAAAAAACCACTTTAACTCTTCAAATCATGATCTCACTATTCTGGGTTTGAGCCCTGTGTTGGGCTCTGTGCTGACAGCTCAGAGCCTGGAGCCTGCTTTGGATTCTATGTCTCCCTTTCTCTCTCTCCTTCCCCCACTCATACTGTCTCTCTCTGTCTCTCAAAAAATGAATAAATGTTAAAAAAAGAAAAGAAAAGAAGACTGAGGTCTTCAGCTGGTTCTCTTTTGGATCTATCCCTGCATTTGCACCATATTTCTGGAGGGCTGTGCCTAGCGATTTAACACAGCAGACAGGGTACTGATATAGGCTCCTTCCTGCAAGATGTGGGACTTTTGAAAAAACGTGGCTGCAGCTCAAGGATCTCCCCACGGGGTTAGACAAACTTTCACAGTACTGCACTATGGTTTTACATTCTTCTGCTTAGAAGGGGTCAGACATGCATTAACATCTGAAGGCACTCTCCACCTTCTCTTGTTTTCTCCTTTTTTTCCTCTTCATAGACTTCTCCCAGGAAATCTCTTTCATGTGTCTTTAGTAGTTTATTAAAAGGCTTTATCTCCTACAGTGGAATAGCTGATGCAACTAAGTAGAACTGAGGTTCTGGTAATTAGTCACAGAGCTCCAGTGACATTTAAAAGCTCATCCAAGTCTTGTGCTATAGTCAGGGTCCTGGTTGAGAACACCTGGGACTGTAAAGTGTAGGATGGAGACATTGATGTTTCTCTGAGCATGTTAGCTCTGCAGATCTCCTTGAGGCCCTTAGCTTGCACAGTTGGCTCCCTATTCCCTACCACTCCCCCATGATGGAGGATGGCAGAGGCCTCCCTACTTCAAGGTAACAGGAATCTCCATTTCAGAATGGCCCCTACTCCTTCTTGCTGACAGACCTATAACTACAGTAAAATCCCTACATAACCTTTCTGAGTAGTTGCTGTGCTTAATAAGGAAGAAAACAGAGTATATATCAAAGGAGATATAAGAACTACCTAGCATGTATTGACAGGAACTAGAGGAGTACTAAGGGTGCTTGATCAAGGGACCTGGGACATTAGACTGGATAAGTGAGAATTCATTAACTTGAGGACATATCCTCAGGACATGGGACTTAATACCCTGGAAAATACTCCAGGGGATGGGATCAAATTGGCTCTTCAAAGCCTGGAGAAATCAAGAGCCAATGCTGTAATAAAAATGCCTGAGTTGCTCTGGTAGACAGCAGAGGAAGGAATGAAGGGGCCAAGGGAAATGGGCATGCCTGAATGAACATATTATGTAAGGCCACAATGGATTATGCTCTGTTGAAGAACCCAGAGTGCATACTTTTCACCAAGGTCATCAGGAATGTGCTAGTTAGAGCAGCATGGTTATCACTAAGTAGGTCTGGGGTGGGTCAAGCAAGGGATGATAATAGGAGAGATGATCACATGGTTTAGGCTCATAATATTCAGGGAAATTATGCTTACTCCCCTCACCCCTAACTCCTAGTAATAGAGGGCAGATGATGATGACTAACTTCACCACTGGACACAAGGGACTGTACTATAATAACTGGCAATATCGGAGGGACAGCCAGGAGGCTCAACCAACATGGACTTGTGCAGATGGTTAAGAGAGCATGGTATACCTAGGGGTAAAGTGGACAGGCTGCATAAAAGGTTGCTGTTTAATATTTTCAGACAAAAGAAAGAGGAACAATAAAGCCCAGGAATATCTCCTCAGTAAACAGCTATGATAACTTCCATTCATTTCCCAGAGCTGAGCCCACTTCCAAATCCAAATCACATTTGTGGACCCACCAGTTGTCATTTATAATTGGGATTGCCGTATTTGGTAGTTAGAATAACCTCCACATTGTGTCATTAGCCTGTGAATTAATATTTATCATGGTAGAGAAGATCAAGTGGAAACCTCTGAAACTACTCTAATCTCCTTGGCCAAGAGCGATCTCAAAAACAATATTGTACCCCATCTCCTAACCCTGGAATCGACATGATTAAAAGTCCTGTTACCTGAAGGACTTCACTCTAAAGACCAGCAAATATACCATTGAAGTATAATTTATGCATGCCTCCAGAGTAATTTGGATTTCTTGTGTTAGGAATGACCATCTTGCAAGAGATAGTTGGCCCTGATCAGCAGAAAAGCTAGGGCTGCTATTACAACAATGTCAGGGAAGAGTTTGTGTGGCTTGCTGGTGATCCACTGGAGAGCCTTCTGGTAATCCTTTGCAACATGGTAACTGTTGGATCAATACACAAAGAAACCCCAGCCTGCAAAGTTTATTATTACTGAAGTCTCGGACTCTGTAGGAATGACAGTCTGGGTCACATCACCAGGTAAGCTATCAAAATCTGCCCAGGTGGTAGCTAAGTTTGATGAGAATTTCGAATGGATAGTAGAAGAGGGAGAAAATGAATACCATATATGCTCTGAGACTAATTCCAGGGGTGAGAGTGGTAGCTCATCCTAGTAACTTCTCTCTTCTAAGGCTGTCCTCTAGAAGAGAAACTCACAAAAAAACACAAGGGAGCTGTTCTTGCAGACTTTTTTATTTTTATTTTTTTTGCTACAATACATATCAAAGATGGAGAAGTGTGTGAATGGATAGTAGAGCAAATAAGTAAATACAGCAGAATTTCTTGAAAAAAATTAGGAAAGCTTTTAGAAAAAATTTGAAACTTAATGTTTGTTGTAAGCCATAAAATTACAGCTTTTATTTTCCCATTTTCTGCAAGAAATACAATTGAGATGTCTAGCATAACTATATATGAATCACCAAAATATAAAATTAAATGTTTGATTTGAACATTGTTAATTCAATGCCTGTCTTCCAAACTACAAATTTTTGTTTCCACTCATTTCAAACTCTTTCATCAATAAAAAGTTCCTTAATTTTCTATTTTTCTCCAGTATTCTTAGAATATTTTGACTCTGTTGTTAAATTATATCATTAATAATTCATTGTATTTATGTATTATGGCATAAATTATGTATATAAAAAATTCACAAATGAACCTGCTACACTAAAATAATGACCCAAACTATTGTAATCTATGCTTAAAAGTAAGTGGATATAAACAACACAAATTTCCATCAAGAAGGAGTTGATACATCGGTAAATATTCCCAGAACAGAGTAACAGTAATGAAAATGAACAAACTACTGCTACATGCAATAACATGGATGAATCACCAACATAATACTGAGTGAAAGAAGGCAGATACAAAAGAATACATAATAATTCCACTTATATGAGTGCAAACAGGCAAAAGTTAGACTTCAGAATGGAATTCAGGATAGCAGCCATCTTTTGGGAGAAAGGAAGGTACTGTATGGCATGAGAGGGGCTCCTGGGGTGTTCTTGATACTCTAATTATTCATCTGGGTGGTGACTACATGGGAGTGGTCACTGTGAAAGTGGGGCTGCTATTTTAGGATTTGTGTGTGTATTTGTGGTATGGTTGGTTTAAAAGTTTTTAAAAAATGAACATTCAAATAAAGATTCTCATTGAAATTGTGAGCAATCCTAGTATGCTATAAGTCATTATATATCTGAATTGGCAAAAGAGTCTTGTCCCATGCAGACGTGTCCACTTTTTAAAAATTAAAAAAAATTTTTTTTTAGACGTTTATTCATTATTGAAAGATAGGGAAAGACAGAGCATGAGCAGGGGAGGGGCAGAGAGAGGGGGAGACACAGAATCCAAACCAGGCTCCAGGCTCCGAGCTGTCAGCACACAGCCTGATGTGGGGCTCGAACTCACAAACCCTGAGATCATGACCTGAGCCGAAGTCAGATGCCCAACCGACTGAGCCACCCAGGAGCCCCAGACATGTCCACTTTCTTAAGAAAAAAGAGTACATGTATTTTCCTAAGCTAATCAATTGTCATATAATACGTAGACCATCTTAGAGGCTTTCATAAGAATCTCATTGCTATAAGGACAAATTTAATACTCTGTATCCTACCCTACAGGTACTGAATTATCTGGTACCCTACTTAAGTTTAACATCCTTCCCCACTTTGCTGTGTACTCCGGATGATCAGGACTTCTTTAGGCGCCAAATATTTGCCAAGATCTCTCACGTTGGAGTCTTAGCATATACTGTCCCACCTGCCTGCTATGCTCCCCCACAACTCTTTCACTTAGTTAATTCTCAATCAGCATCTAGACTTCCAGAAAGAAGTTTATATAACTAGTGTAAATCTCTGAGGCTATGTTTTAGTGTCTTGCTTCATAGCACTCTTACAGGTGAGATTGTTGTAATTGTTTACTTAATTGCTGTTTCATTTTGTATACTATGACTTCTGTGAAGACAGCTACCTTGTCTGTTTTTGTTTGTTTGTTTAAATTACTCTTTAATTTTGAAATAGTTTATCTCACAAGGGGTCACAAAAATGGCACATAGTTCCCCTGTACCCTTGATGCAGCTTCCCTCAATAATAACATCTCAAATAACTTTAATACAGTACCAAAGTAGGAAATTAGCATTGGTGCCATATTTTAAACTCAAATACTCATATACCTTTTTATTATTATTGTGCATTACCTTCTATTAAAGTAGTGACACATAATTAGTTTTACATAAATATTTTAAAACAAATATTGATTGGATTAAAATATAAAGAAATCATATTTTAACCTAAATTGCCTCATCTGAGAGTGTAAGACTGTTTTACAAAATGTCTCTACTTCCTTGAGTTATATTCAATTTAATATAATTCCTTCAAAGGAATTGAAGTTATAAGTCATTGAGTTATAAGACTCAATTCAAGGAATTGAGTTATAAGACATTTCCACTGTCCTCCATGAAAGGAATGTACATTTATATTAGTCTTTCCAAAGCTACAGTAATTCTCCTTGATTTCTCTACTCAATTCTTTCTAATCATTGCCAGTTAGCTAATTTTGAAGTTGAGGTCTTAGATTCTAGAAACTTGCCCATCAGAGGAGGGAATCAGCATTCATTACCACTCTATTTTATAAAGCAGAATTAAGCAGTTCTGTAGGTGAGCACAATTATTCCCAGAAAAAGGATATATTTGAGAAATCCCATTATATGAAAAAGAAAATCTTGGAACACTATTTAATGTTAAGTTTGAGAGATAGAGTAGACCCAGGAATCATTCGACATTGTTACAACATTGTGGAGAAAACTCTCATCCTTTGCCTTGATCCCCTACTATTCTCCATATTCTTATAACAATGTCCAGTGCCTTCTCTGTTTCCAAATAAAACTCAGAATTAAACAGCCCAGAATTAAATGTTTGAGATGTGACTGTTTAGTCATGACCATTAAGCTCCGAAGTGATATCCTGTGTATTTTTACTAACAACAAGACCTTAGACTCAATTGCTCAAGGAACACACCTTAGACTTTGTGTTATTTCGTAGTCATATTTACCCACAACACCTTTTACTCAGTCCTGTTTCTAAATAAACTTCTCATAAACTTAGTTTAAAGAACCAAAGGACCTGGGGCACCTGATGGCTTAGTCAATTAAGCCTCTGACTCTTGATTTCAGCTCAGGTCATGATCTCATGGTTCGTGGAATTGAGCCCCATGTCAGGCTCTGTGCTGAGAGCAGGGAGCCTTCTTGAGATCCTCTCTCTCTGCTCTCCCTTGTTCGTGCATGTTCTCTTTCTCTCTCTCTCATTCTCTCTCAAAATAAATAAACATTTAAAACAGGAACTAACCCCAAGCCATGCTTTTATTGTCTTCTTTAAGGGAATGAAAACTAGCGTTGTGCATTAACCCAAAGTTAAAGGCTAAGACTAAAATCTAGTTCTATTTAATGAATTCCTGTGTATTAAGTGTAGTGGGGAGTCCCTAGTACTATGCTCTGCTCATAATTTTAAATTTTCCTTATCTTGAACTGCCTTCAAATGAAGCCTGAGATAGTTCTGTCTCTTTAGAGGTGGTGTCCAGTCTAAGAAGCTTCCTTGAAGGAGGTCTGTGAAGTGAGTCCATTCTCTAGACTCAGGGAATACCTCTGCGCATGCCTGCTTGGTGCTCCCTCACATTAATTACAGTCATCAATGATGGCAATAAAAAACTTGAATAAAATTTATTTTTCCTGAAATGAAAAAGATGCTATTAATTATCTTCCATTAAGAAAATACCAATTTCTCACAAGTACTAAATTTAAACAGTGATTTCAATAGATGGCAGAGAGAAAAATATATTCAATGCTAAAGTCTATTTAATCACCTTTTTATATCTCACAGCATGAATATGTTCATCATTGACTCTTTAAAAGTGACTGAGGTAATTATCAGGAAAAATTATTTCATTTTGATTACTAGAAAAACATCTTCTAAATTATTAAAATCTTCAGGCAAATGCAAAACCTATAATTATGCATTTAAAAACAAGGCAGCATTTTACAGCCATTAAAACACCTTCCCTGAAGGAAGTAAGCAATGTTGCTATTATTCAGGCTATAAAGCACAGCACAGAGATGGGACTCAGAGAGCTTTAAGAATTGAACACATACAAAAGGATTTTAGCATGCTCAATTGGAGTGTGGTCTAAATGGTTGATCCATAGTCCCACATGGCTAATTGAATTGATAGACACTCAATTATTAAAATGGTAAAACTTCTCAAATTATCTCCACCAAAGAGATGTAGAATCTGAATAATTCAAGCTAAATCAATTCTTTCTGAAGTTAAATGAGAAGAGAAGACCTACTACATACAGAATATTCTAAGAATTACATATTATATTTACTTGCAACACTTGTTCATGCTTTACATTGTGTATGGAAACTTATTTTCAATGAGGGAAAATGGTGTGGTATCCTGAGTATGCCATTTTCTAGAGGGGCATTTTAACAATGTTTGAAGAGAGTGAGTGCTATAGAAAAGTATTATGACTCTGAGTGACTGTATATATTTACAAATGAGAAAGAAAGACACTAAATTAGGTAAGCAGCTAAAGAATCTTTCAATAGCTAATGCAATTTATGTAGAAATTTTGCTCTTTTAGTCAGAAAATTTAAAATATATTAGATAAAAATATTTTTTTCAGTAGCAGAGCTAACAGAATAAGAGAAGTACACAAAAGTAAGGGCTTTAATAACAAAACAAAACAAAACAAAACAAAACAAAACAAAACAAAACAAAACAAAACAAAACTGTAAGAAACAAAGAGAGAGAGAAGTACAAGGAAAGCCTAAGTATGTATACCTTAATTTTAGTTGAGAAATTGTGCATAGTATTCCTAATGCTGAACATTCTTACTATATAATTAAAAAACCAATAATAAACTATTTTTTCATATCGAGGCACCCTGGGTGACTCAGTCAGTTAAGCCTCCAACTTAGGTTCAGGTCATGATCTCACGGTTCGTGAGTTTGAGCCCTGTCCCACATCAGGCTCTGTGCTGCCAGCTCAGAGCCTGGAACCTACTTTGGATTCTGTGTCTCCCTCTGTCTCTGCCCCTCCCTTGCTCATGCCCTCTCTCTCACTCTCTCTCTCAAAAATGAATAAACGTTAAAAAATTTTTAAACATTTTTTCATGTCCTGTTTTGATCATAATCTAATTCATTCATCAATATGAATAAAATTCTACTACATTTTACTATTTCTTTTTAATTTTAGAAGCTAAAAAATGAAAAAAGACAAATTATTTCTCCTTTAAGCCAATGTAACATATTAAGAAGCTAGTAAAATTTTAAATTATTTTATAAAATAGACATAAACATTTTGACCACAGATTATGTTTTCATTCTTTCATACATACACCTGGGATCTGTTTGGTTTTTTTCTGGTCTATACTGGTCCATTTACCTGTGTTTTCTTTTATTCTAATTAAAAACCCTTTTGGAAGAATCAGAGATAATGTGAGAGTAGGACACTAAAAAAAAAATGGAATTGAGAGCAGGTACTAGATGATAGGAGTTGGGGTAGGGGATGTATTTGTCTGGGTCACAGTAAGTAGTAGGATCTGCTACTTAGAGCTTTCCAGGGTTGAAAGAAGAGGCCAGGACAATTGGCAACTGAAAGTAGAGTCAATAATATGATTGGTAATAAACAATCTAATTCTATAAAGAAGATGTAAATAGATGTCAGGAAACACTTAAACCATATGGACTGAGGAAAACCCTCATTTTCAAAATCAAAAGCATTCAAATCTTGCTTATTGCAAATGGCACTATACTGAGAGACATAATGACAGTTTTTATTTTAAAACAAGAATTGAGGTGTTTGTAATTTTCAAACTGTGAGAGGAAAATGTCTCCTTTTTATTAGAAAATCTGACTGAAAAAGTTTCAATTGTTATGCAAGAAAAAATAAAAAGTATTATTCTCATTTCTTCTCCACAGGATATTTTATTGAGTCATGATCTGGAAGAACAAGTTAATAGTCAGTTAATAACATTTTCACATGAGCTAATTTAGAACCTTATTTAAAATACTATGAGTAAAAGTAGAAATCAGTTATGGAATTTTAAGTATACAGAGTAACAAAAAATAGGCAAACAGAAAGAAGTTGTGACATATTAAACACATACACTCAAGTGTGTGGACACACACATTACTCTGAGTTAAAAAGACAGCCTTTTACTAGACAGTTGTTATACTAGAATATAATATTTTTGCTAAAATAAATCTACATCTCAATGCTATTTTATGTTACATGAGAATATAGAGAGAATTATAATCTCTAGGAATATATAAAGTGAACACTAGATTCAATTTTTAAAAATAAAAATTGCTATTAGCTAAGTCATTCTTGAATATGTAAGTCTTAAGCTATAGATTAGCAAAGGAAATGTCATTTTCTAGATTCATGAAGTTGAAAGCTCATTGACTTTTGAGTCAGATACATTTGTATCTAAATCTTAACTTTACTGCTAGCTTGTATGATCTTGGAGAAAATACTTTATCTCTCTGTGCCTGCATTATGTTATCTACAAAATAGGGATAACATTACCTATTTCAAGAACTATTATGAGAATTAAGTAAAATAATGTTTGAAAATGTTCATCATTCAGATATCTGTTACCAAGTATACAAGAGATATACCATATCTCTGTATAACTATACACAAAATTAAATTAGTTGTGCTTTTGAGGACATATTCAAGAACTCAGAGATAAAAGCATTACAATGCTCAAGACAAAGCTGATGAAACTGGTTTTTAGAGTAAAGGGGTTGGTCTCAGAACACAGATGTGATGAGGAAGGAGTACTAAAGGTGGTAATTGCTAACTCTCCTGTAAATTTTATTCAACACTCTTTCATTGGAACATAATGCATTTGCTGTGACTTCCAAAGACTCCTGGACAATGCAGGACGTGCAGCTGTGCTTTGAGGGAGCATTAGTGAAAAAGGTTGAGAGTTGGGTTTTGAGTACATTGACTGTCAGGCAACTTGAAAACATTAAAACCAAGATGTCAGATAGAGATTTAAGTACATGTATCGACATTTCAGAAAAGGGACTTGGGATGAGGCAAATTTGGAAATCATTATCATATGGGTACAGTTGTACACACAGTCATGGATAAGTTGTCTAGGAGGAGAACACAGAGTGAGAGGAGAGGGGGCTTGGGGTTTAAGATTTACTCTTGTGAAATCCACCACATAAGTATAAATAGAGAATGGGCATGGCATGGAATCTGCACGGAGAGAGAAAAGCCAGAAAAGTGAAGGGAATCAGGAGAACTTAGGGTCAAAAAAGACTCCACTGCAGTATCAGAGACATCTGAAACTAACATTACTGTGATGCTGAGGCATCACCTTTTATGATTTAATATAAATGTATCTCCTGAAAAATCTTTTATTTCATTTCCTGGTGCTGCACTCCACAGGCTGAAGTTTTTCCTGAGACAAACCTCAGGTCTTCTCTCCAGGCCTTAACAACTGATTGGGTGAGGCCCATCCAGACTGTTAGGAGTGATCTCCTTCATTCAAAGTCAGCTGATAATCATATGTACAAAATACCTTCAGGACAACATGTAGATTAGTGTCTGAGTGAATAGCTGGGTACTGGCCTAGCCAAGATGACATATAAAACTGACCATCACCCCTGGCCTCAAAAGCAATCATATAATAAATAAATGATGATGATGGTGATGATGATGATGATGATGATGATGATAGTAATAATAAATTTGCTTAGCTAATCCATTTGGTAAGCTCCTGCTTACCAAAGAAAAGAGCCAGATTTTTGTTGTTGTTGTTATATAGCAAGGGATTAAAATTTTAGCATTAGGTGTACAATAGATGTCATATAGGTGTATATGCATAAAACTTCATTGAGTTGTACACTTAATGTTTGTAGACTTTAGGTAGGCTGAACCTCAGTAAAACATTTTAAAAATGGGGGCGCCTGGGTGGCTCAGTCGGTTAAGCATCTGACTTCAGCTCAGGTCATGATCTCATGGTTTGTGGGTCTGAGCCCCGCATTGGGCTCTGTGCTCAGAGCCTGGAGGCTGCTTCCGATTATGTGTCTCCATCTCTCTCTGTCCCTTCCCCACTCACGCTCTCTCTCTCAAAAATAAACATTAAAAAAAATTTTTAATGCACCTATGCAATCTCTAAATGGCTTTTAAGAAATATTTTTATTAAAGAATATATGTATGACATACATATATACATATATATGACATTGAAAATTTAATCAAAGGCGGTTGTTTTTTTTTTTTTTGTTTGCTAGTTTGTTTTTTTCCAGATATCTTGGAAAATACTTTTCACAAGCTACAAGTATAATTATTTTCCACCTATAGATTGGTAAAAATTCACATTAGTAATTGGTTGCAAAATACCAGTAAGACATCACCCCTGTCTATCACTCCTGTGATAGACATCACCCCTGTCTAAAACAGAGCCCTCTGAAACCTCAATATAAAAGTATACTTCAGGCTAAATAGTACTTTGTGATGAACTGAGCATATGGTCATTTTTAATAATATTATTATATTGAATAACATAATAATTATTTTTTGGATTTAAAATAATTAATTACTCTTCATAATATCTATCTTTTTCACTAATACAGAGAAGTATTATAGACTAGTGTTTACAACAGCAAGATTATCCATGATCCCTCTGGGATACCATGGTATGAATAAAAACTGAACATTAAGTCCTGCAATGTTTTTGCTTTCAGATATTGTGAAAAATACAGTTAAGAACCAAAAGAATAATCCAAGATAGGCAATTATAGTTCTGTGAACACACCAACATCCGTTATAACCTTAACTGTCAAGCCATTGGCAATGAAATGAATTTACTGGTTTCTTTCTCAGTGTTTATTTTGTTTTCCAAAAATTTTGATCTTCAACATCAGCAAAAAAAAATTCACCCTGAGGGTTTGCTATTATTCTACAATTGTACATAAAGGATATTATAAGCATTTGGCCTTTGGTCCCCAACCACAAAACATATCTTGCCTTTATGACTCCAGGACAGTATTGTAGGTCCCAAGGAGTCCAATGCCACAGCAGGTGATTAAGTGGAAACCAAGCAATATCTTGCCATATGCCTTTGTATAGGTCTCATCTGACAGAATGGGGAAAGATTTTATATAGTGGGTAAAAATGCTATCTTTGCCATGGAACTTTAAGCATAATATGATGCTATATTTCAACCCCCCAGAATCTCCTAGAAAGGATTTCAATAAAATTTCAAGGGCTCCAAGTGTAGAAATATGTCATCAACACAATAGTCTGTAACACCTTTGTTTAGTTGGGAGGGAATCAACACTTGTAATAATCAATGACAATAGTGCAAAAGTCTTTGTTTCCTGAATCAGAGGCATCGACAGGCAAGGTGATGAAACTACTGTCAGTGTTTAAGAATAGCTAGATCCTACTCTATAATTTAGGGAAAAAAGAGTTATGTGTCTGAGTTTAGGTGCCATGAGATATTCTCACAGGTTTTAAGACATGTCTTTATACACTAATTATAACAAAAAGATTTACAAAATATCTTCTTTAAGATTTATGGGACAGACACATCAAGGCAATACTAATAGATTTTCAAAGAACAAAGCATGGCAATGAACAACTTTTTACCCATATTCCAGTCTTCTGATAATAATTGCCATAATCTCTGGAACGCTCTGAATTCTCCATAATAATTATATTTAAAGGAAGAGAATTCATAGAAATATAATAAAATACTCTTAATTTCCAATTTTAAAATGTAGATATTTAAAATTTTCTTTTGTGCATAATTTATGCGAAAAAATACGAATAGCAACATATGTTGATCTGATAATTTAAGACTGAAATCCACATAGAGTTGGTCCACATCTGATTTATCTAGATTTTTTTGGATTTCGGTAAAGATGTGCTTCACATCACAAGCTTCTCTAGTGGTTGCCACAATTTCCAAGGAGTGAGTTGTATTTTCTTTTTGTTTTCAGTCCTATTACAGTAAAAGCTAACATAATAAATATAGTAAAAAATCTCTTTAAAAATTCTTAAACATTAAGAATTCTTATATATTAACTGAAATATTATAGCTTCTGAAAAACCTAAACAACCCCTTATTTTTCTTATGTCATTCCAAATAAATCTCAGGGTGTTCACCTGTAGAAAAAAAAATCCAACTTTGATATTGTTTCCCAGGGTAGAAAAGCTGTCATGAGCACCAAGTTAGGAACACACATGGATACCAGAGGGTGGGAATGTTCCTGAGAATATGTTATTATTTAGGGACTCTCTAATCTGCATGCCCTTACCTTTTTAATTCTTAAAAGCATTAGAGTTAAAAACAACTTACTTGTCAATCTATCAAGAGAAGCAGCCTGGTTTTGTGTACATTGTCCTGGATCACAAGCTAAACATTTGTTTTCTCATCTGAACTCAGCCATTTGCAATTTGAGCATTGCATTATACGGGTATAATCTGAATACTTTACAGTATCTGTAAAGCAAAGCATTTGTCAAGACAATGTCCCCTTTATCTCATATATTTTGTGATTTAAGAATATAACATGCATTTAACCTCGAATGATGTCTAGCATTGTGTTAGCTTTTGTGTGGAGGTTAAAGAATGACACTACACAAAAATAATAATGTTATTGCCTTAAAAAAGTTAAAGTTAGCAAAGACACACTTGGAATAACTATACAATGTTAGAGATATATTTTAAAAGTAGAATGAACAGAAATTAGTCACTATTAGGATGGTTGTAGAAAAAGACAAGGAAAAGCCAGAGAAAGGGTCAGATGCCCTTTAGGGTGGATAAAATGAAAAAGTATCAAATATTGGGAAGGATATGGAGCCACTGAAATTCTCACACGTTACTGGAAGGAGAAGAATAAGGGTAGAGTTATTTCTTTAGCTTTTAAAAAATTTTTAAATTTTATTTATTTATTTTGACAGAGAGAGAGAGAGACAGAGACAGAGACAGAGACAGAGAACAAATAAGCAGGGTAGGGGCAGAAAGAGAGGTAGAGGCAAAATCCCAAGCAGGCTCCCTGCTGTCAGCACAGAGTGATGCAGAGTTTGAACTCACAAACTGTTAAGATCATGATCTGAGCAGAAACCAAGAGTTGAACGCTTTACTAACTGAGCCACCCAGGTGCCCCACTTTGGCTTTGTTTAAAATGATGACACAGTAATTCTGCTTGTAGATATTTACTCAAAATAAATAAAAACATATGTCCTCAAAAAGATATGTAAACGGATATTCATAGTTGCCTACCTAATCACCCAAAATCGCTAACAACCCATATGTCTATTAATAAGTGAATAAATAAATACATTTTGATACATTCATACAACTGAATCCTACTCAGCAATAAAAATGGATTAGTTATGAAAACATGAAACAATATGATTAATATCACAAACATTTTGCTAAGAAAAGCCTCTAAAAGTCCATATTAAATGATAACATTTAGATGATTTACAAGAAGAGGTAAAACTAATCTCAATAAATATTGTAAATATTGTATATGCCTTTTTATAATATATTTAAATATAAATGCAATAATATAAAAAATAAGAACAAATAAGGGATTTTAGCTGGACTGTGGTATACAAGGTTAATATCGAAAAATCAATTGCTTTCCTTTGCATCATCAATGAACAAGTGGAATGTGGAACTTGGAATTAAAAACATAATACTGAGGTACCTGGGTGGCTTGGTCAGTTAAGCATCCAACTCTTGGCTTCGGCTCAGGTCATGATCTCGTGGTTTCATGAGTTTGAGCCCCACATCAGGGTCTGCTCTGGCAGTGTGGAGCCTGCTTGGGATTCTCTCTCTTCCTGTCTCTGCCCCTCACCCATTCACACTGTCTA
The DNA here is from genome assembly GCF_046562875.1 of Panthera onca. Lineage (NCBI taxonomy): Eukaryota > Metazoa > Chordata > Mammalia > Carnivora > Felidae > Panthera > Panthera onca. Next base: position 56,393,996 of record NC_138343.1, read on the forward strand.
TGTCTCTCCCAAATAAATAAAATAAAAACTTAAAAAAACACAGTACCATTAGTATTAGCACCCTAAGTTGAAATATTTTGTTACAAATATAACAAAATATGCACAAGATCTATGTGTAGAAAACTATAAAATGCTAATAAAAAATCAAAAAAGAACTTAATAAATGGAGAGATATTCCATATTCATGGAATGAAACTTCCTAAACTAATGGGAAGACTCAATATTGTCAAGAAATCTGTTCTTTTCAACTTGATTTGTAGATTCAATGCAATCTCAATAAAACCCCAGGGAGTTATTTTGTAGAGATTGGCAAACTGATTCTAAAGTTTATATGGAGAGGCAGAAGACTGAAAGTAGCCAAAATAATAATTTAAATTTACCCTAAAATTTTAAACATACACAATTAAAAAGTTGTTTAAATTGCATATGTGAGAGAACTGGACAGGAATGAAATCAGAGATGAAAGAAAAAGTAATTTATTGGTCAGATTAGAAAAGGTATGCATTAGAATTTAAGAAGAAAGAGTAGAGAATAAATTCATGACTAGGCACAAGTATCTAATTTTACAATCACACAGAGAGAGAGTGAAAAGGGTAGTGAATATATGTGAAACCATGGAGGAAGGGCCTCTGCCTCTATGATTGGGCTAAAGAAACAGGTGAGGGATCTTGCCACATTCATATATATTCTAATATAAATCTACACTGATCAGACCTAGATCAGACACTTGGATATTATAAATTTAGACAGAATAAAGTTAAGTGGGCCAATAATGGCTAATCTAATCTCAAGAACTCAAGATTCTTCACATATATAGAACTATATTAGAAGAAATTTGAGATTTCTTATCTGAGTTTCCCTGCTTTTAAAGGAACTTTTGATTTCTGCTGACATCACAAAATGTTTCAAAACAAGTCAGTTTGAGAATAATTTCCCCTTCTTAAATATGAGGCAAATATAAGCATTCAACTTCATCTGCATAGTATAATCAATCATCAGTGTAAGAATTTGTGCTTCTCGGGGTGTGTGGAATGCACTTTCAAATCTAGTCCATTCAACCTTAATAACTGACACCAATTATAGTTGAAAAAAATGGGTACCTTGTTTGATTTAAACATTGGATCACTGACAAACCCCATGGAAACAATGAAATTTAGTCGTTCCCCTGTGGAAGCTTTGCAGCTGGGGGATATTTACTATTCAGTTTGCTCAAGCATTAATTATGGCTTTCCTATTTAATATCCCATGAAATCATTTGCAAAAACAAAAAAAAACTGAGTTAAAGGATGTCAACATAAATTAACTATTCAAAAATATTATATATACATAAGATATATGAGGGGAGCTTTCAACATTCATTAGGAGTCCAATAGTTTTTATAGGCCCTAGTCTGTGATACTAATGGGTGGGTAATGAATAGTAGCGAATCCTACTGTAAGTGGCTATAGGACTGCCAGCTTCCTCTCTTTCCCCGCTTTTTGTTTCCTTCTGTTTCCATTCCCAGTGGCCTAATTCAGTCAGGCCTCCCTATCTAACATGCTAGAACCACATTTCGTCTTTCTGTATTCAAGCAACCAAAGCTATGCATAAAACCTTATATATCAGCATGTGATTTTTTGTGTTAATAATGTATGTACATTAATGCAAACAATTATCACATGATAAATTGTTGGACCTCTAAGACTTTATCTCCCCTTATTCTGTATATTGTAGGGTAAAGACCCCAGGACATTAGCTATAGGTAATGATAGGTTATTCCTGTAGTGTATTTCATTATCTTCTGGAAATAATGATAAACTGTGTCTCTTACAAATCTAATTTCTATAAACCAAACATCACGTGTTCTTACCAACTTCTCTTTATTATTAATAATTCTTATATAAGCCTTTTTGACACACTTATACAGATTCTGCTTATTATTATAACAAAAGTCCAGCTAATGCCCACCCAGAGCCGTTCCTGCCCATTATCTCATGAATCTAGTAAGCGGTTTTATTTTATCCTTATCTTTCAGTGAAGCTTTCAGAGCCATGTCAACTTGCTCTTTCCCAAATGTGTGAGTGTGACCTAAATGTCAAGTATAATTTCAGTGCTCTCAATCTTGGAGTTTCTGTTGCTTCTCTTTGAATATTGGGTTCAGCCCAGTCACTAGTCATCTTTTTTCTGTGACTAGAAACAAAATTGTTGGTACTCGGTCTGAGGATGGCCCTGTGGCATTCTTTAATATAAGTTTAGAAATATTTTTTTTGAAATGGCCTATAACTAATGATAATAATTTAAGCTACTGAAGAAAAAGAGATAGTCCTAATTCCCGCCGAGATTCCCTGAGATGGACACTTATGGTCCCAATTATTGAATATTTTGTATCTTCAGATGTCACTCTTATTGCCTTGGATAGAACTGATCCCATAAAAAACTACCTACTTGTCTAACCCAAAATTGGAACATAGGAGCCTTCTGAACTCACTTCCTTCCATAGACACAACACATCTACACAGAGCAATTCCGTCTGCAAGAAATTCAGAAACTAGGTAAGCAGCTCCTATGCCTGAGGCAAATGAAAAAATACTCACATCATCCATATTGAAATGGGTAGAAAAGGGCGAGGCACCCTCTCACCATAAACCTCACCACCAGCATAGTGCCATGCAATCTTGAGGCGATTCTCAACTCCCAGCTTTTTCCTGAGGAGAGAAGAGTTGGGACCCCACATCTAGCACCCCAACTTTTAAGACTGCCACCTCAGGGAAAGGTGTCCAAGACACCTAGCTCTGACAGTCAATGGGGTTTGTGTCCATGAGACTACAGAATAGAGCCAAAAAAGAAAGAATTCTTAATGGACTTACAAGGAGCTACCTGGCTATTCTTCCAGGGCTCAATGGAGAGGGAGCAGATAAAAACAAAACAACGAAACAAAAACATTTTCCAGTCTTGCTCTGAAAGAGACATATGTGCATACTTTAAAAGCTTCCGCCTAAGGGTCAGGCTTCTAATTTAGCACACATCTAGGAGCTGACTGCAGTCTTCCCCAGAGACATTACCCAGCAGAATGTACCTGGGCTTCTCAAAAGAGCCTGCTGCAAATCACCAGAGTATCCCTGGAAGAAGCTTGTGCAAAATTCATACAACTCAGTAACAAGACAGGACAAAACAAAAAAAGAGCTCAATTTAAAAATGAGCAAAGGATCTGAATAAACATTTTTCCAAGGCAATCACATGAATGATCAACAGGTATATGAAAAGGTGTTCTCCACCACTAATGTTCAGGGAAATGCAAATCAAAACCACAGTGAGATATCACCTCAAACCTGTTTATCAAAAAGATAAAAGATAACAAATGCTGATGAGAATGTGAAGAAAATGGAATCACTTTTTCACTCCTGATGGGAATGTAAACTGGTACAACCACTGTGGAAAACACTGTATTATATAGTTGAAATATGCTAACAGAAAAGAACTTAAGTGTTCTCATCTAGAAAAAGAAAAATATGTGAAATGGTGGATGTATTAGTGAACTCAATTGTGAGAATCTTTTCACAACGTATATGTACATAAATCATCACTTTGACATTTCAAAATTTTATTTGTCAATTATAGCTCAGGAAAGCTAAAAAAATTTGAACAGCACATAAAGCCAAACTACAGAGATATTTTCTTACTAGGGTTCTTTTTCTTCTGTTATAAAGGACAAAGTAGCACTTTTCAAGAGAGTTGTTTATGGTTTTCAGATTTGCTCCAACACTTTCTTTCTTTCTTTCTTTCTTTCTTTCTTTCTTTCTTTCTTTCTTTCTTTCTTACTTTCTTTCATTTTTCTTTTTCTTCTTCTTTTTTTTTTTTTTTTTTGTAGGCTCCACACCCAACATGGGGCTTGAACTCACAATCTTGAGATTGAATCTCATGCTTTACCAGTTGAGCCAGCCAGGTGCCCCTGCTCCAACATTTTAAAGTTGAATATTTATTTATACATAGCTTCCTGGCAAATTCATTGCCAGATTTATTTATCTTATTGACAATGTAATTTTAAACTGATATGTAATAAGTATGTACTTTGTGCAAAGTATCATCATATTAACCCATTTTACAGGTAAGAGATCAAACTAAGTGGGAAAATAAACTAATGGGCAGTATCTATACCAGAGAACTAGTGGGTACTAGTCTCCATTTGATTCTGTTTTTATGAATCTTAAAGTTAGTTCTTTTAATGACTGTAATACAAAAGTAATAGAATAAATGGTGATGGTAGTTAAAAATGTATAAGAAACAACCCATAAATAATGTTTTTGCATTGCAATCCTGAGACCAATAAGGAGTAAAAAATACATGATGTTGAGAGAGAAGTGTAAAGAATCATGCTAGGCTTTACTCTCTTGTAGCATGAAGTTATTTTGGGTAGAGGAGGAGCTGTCTAGAAATCCCATGCATTGGATGGAAAGCTAAATCCTGCTAATCTGGCTCAACTGGAATTTTCTTATTAAGTTATGCCAAGCTATGAATGAACTATTAAAGGATTTACTTAATGCTTTAACTTTAAGGAGAACTCTTATATCCATCTAATAATTTCAGGGATGTCATAACCACAATGAAAAAGACTGAAGTACTAATGTTCTCCTAATGTCAATACCAGATTTGGGAAAAATCAAAGTTATTACAGAAGGTATATTAGGTTATAGAATCTGCAGAGATACTCTCAATTTATTGTATATTCAGTTAACAATTTGGAAGGCAGAAAGGGCTCTGCTACTCATCTAACTGACACACCAATCCTATGATTGTCTTGATTGTTTTCATGTGGATAATTGTAGGGAATTTTAAATGTTTCAAAGATAAATTTTCTTTCCATTTCCCTAAGAACATGATTTAACTCAATCGAACCAATAATAACAGAGTATCATCTATCTATATCTTGTGGATATTGAAGGAACTTCAAAAGTAAATATAAAATCCCTGCCTTCAGAAAGCTTATACTTTAATAAGGGATATTTAAAAGGCATATAGATAATGAAAGCAGAAAACTACCATAAAAGAGGTAGAAATAAAGTATTGGGAAGGAAGAGAGGATGTCCAGTTTTACAGTGGTAACACAGGGTTTTTAAAAGTGAATGACATTTGCTGTGGGCATGATGTGTTTAGTAATATTTCAACAAAATTAGAGGGATGGTATTCAAGATGGATATATAAGTAAGCAAACAAGAAGGTAGGCACTTGGGGACGTTTAAGCTCTCAAGTTAAGTTTAATTAGAAAAAAACTTTATGATTGTATGGTTCTTTATAGATTTCTGACACTTTTTAATGAGTAATATAAATATACTTATGCAAATAGATTATCTTCCATCCTGATAAGAGTGAATTCTCATACCCACTATGATTTGAACAAGAAGAAAAATACAAAATTAATCAGTTGTCATTTCATAGCTTAAAATACAAGTTAAACAGATATAAGGAAAAAATACTTTATTGGCCCCTCCAAGGGTATGATTGGATTTAGGGACTCAAGCAGTATCATTGGGCTCTGTCTCTCTCTGTTTCTCAAACACCCTTTCTTTGTATAGTGGACCTAATTAGCCCACATCTTCCAGTTTATCAATCACAAAAAAAGAAAAAAAAAAAAAAAGAACAAGAGAGAGTCTTCCCTGACAAGTCAGGAAAAAAGCACCACCAAAGTCTCTGATTGGCCAATTTGTGTCATATGCACACCTTTGTCAATGTGATTGGTTATCCATCAACATATCTTTATATTATTATTAAAAATTTGTAATTTAATTTTACACACATTATCCCATTTAATTCCAACAATTCTTTGGCTGTAGCTAACTATTATTATTATGCTTATTCCACGGTTGAAAAAAATGAGGCTCAAAAAGATGCTGGATATCCTGGGTGATGGAATTTATCTGAGATTTTCAAATTCCAGCAGTGAGCAGAATTGATTATTTTGGAGTACCTATATGTGAGGACTGGAAGGTGCTAAGGAACTAGTGAAATATACTAGAGAAGTAAAAAGAACATTCTAGAGCCATGGAATAGAAGGCATGGGGCAAATAACTTCAGGACAGAAAAAACAGTGATAAAATGCTGTATAATAGTTGAAGAAAAAAGCTGAAGACAAGACTACAAGAGTTTATTTATTTATTTATTTTAATGTTTTATTTTCTAGAGCGCCTATGTGTCCCAGTTGGTTGAATGTCAGACTTCAGTTCAGGTCATGATCTGGTTTGTGAGTTCAAGCCCTGCATCATGCTCACTGCTGTCAGCTCAGAGCCTGGAGCCTGCTTCATGTTCTGTGGCTCCCTCTCTCTCTCAGCCCCTCTCCAATCTGTGTGCGCATGTGTGCGCATGTATGCGCATGCGTGCATGCAACTCTCTCTCAAAAATAAACATTTAAAACAATTAGAAAATTTAAAAATAAAAAGGTTTTATTTATGTTTGAGAGAGAACACGAGTGGGGGAGGGGCAGAGATGTTGGGGGTGGGGGTGGGGGTGGGGACAGAGGATCTGTAGGGGACTCCTTGCTTACCGCACAGAACCTGATGTGGGGCTTGAACTCAGGAACCATGAGATCATGACTTGAGCCACCCACAGGCACCCCAAAGCTATGAGATTTTAAATATTTATGTAAGGGAGGAAAGTTACACTGCAGTGAAGACGTGTTGAGGAAGAGTTAGGATTTTGGAAATTGACTTTTGTGTAGCTTAAGAATGACACTGAGAAAAGCAATGGAACTATAGCTAGAAAGTGTAGCAAGAATGAGGAATAAAAGAAATTTTTCTTTGAATTTAAGATAGCAGTTATCAATTTTTATAATATATTAGCATGAAATATAAAAATATTTATGAAAATAAATATCAAATGCATTGAAAAATTTTTTAAAGTAAAAGGATTATTAGAAAAAATATGTATTCAAACTGGTTTGAATACTATATCAATTCAATGTAAAAAATTCTGATAAGCTTATTAAAAATCCATCTCATTTCTTGATGTTTGACTTCCCCCATCCTGTGATAAACCCAGGAATAGATTCAAAGTTTCCTATGCTTTTAGGTCTAAATAGCAGTGACCATGTCTCCATCTATTATCATTTCCTGATTGTAACAGAATAAATAGCTGTTAGAGGTTATCAAAGGTAAATTCGTTACCTTTGCTAAACTGTCACAAGCTTGGTGATTTTATCGACTTTGGTCAATAGGTTGTCTTCCCTTGAATTGCCCAGCAGTATTTCTGGTGTCAGTCTGAGGCATTCCCTAAGATTTCTAGGCTCCAACATTCTAACTAGACCTTTTACTCTTTTTTTAAGTCTCTGACATGTGCTGAACACTCTTAATTAGGTTGAGTCCTGGGGAAGAGTAAAAGCAGAGAAGTAAGTTGATGGCTGCATTGAGCTCCACTGTCTTTTTTGCTCTCCCTAGTGCTGGCTTTGGGCTGGTAATGGAAGTGTATTTGACTTCATATTACTTCATTACTTTCGTACTGGCAATCCAATAAGATTGTGCCTCATTGGAAGCATTTTATTCAGGGACAATTCTGAGAGGCAGCACAAAGTAAAAAAAATGTTAACTTTGAAAGAAAAGGAATCCAATCTTAGGTGAAACTTTTTTATTGCCTATTTCTATCATTTTTGTATGGGTCATTTTTGTAATGTACTGACTACATGAAATAAGTGTGTAAGTCGTGGAGAGAGCAACCACTCATGCCACAAGCCTGAGATTATTCCTTTAAGTTCTTTAAATGAATTTAAACAAATAGTGATATAGTGAAGTAAATTAGTGATTTTACACTTTTATAGAACCCAGAACTTTTTTTTAAACAAAATTTTACAGAGATGACTAGTCAGGTGTTAATCAGATGTGAAGTCCTTTTTGAAAGTGACAGGAGCCCACAGTCCTGTCTGACTAGCCTTCATGGTTTGAAAACTACTGACTTGAGCTTATAATAGCCAAGATAAATCTTATCTCTGAAATCTTCTGGGCAATATGCTAAAATCTTGGATCTTAGGCCGCTGTTAAGGGAGGAGAGAAGGAATGTGTGGTTTTAGCATGTATATTATAGTCAATGCTGTGTTCTTTTGAACAGAGTAGCAATCAGTATATTAATTGATAATCCCCAAAATTTAGGATTGGCCTGGTGTGGCTTAAGCACTTGGCCCTGGTGTAGCCTATGAACTTAAAAAAAGGAAACAGCTAGCATGACAACTAGAGTAACAAGTTGGATAGTCTTTGAAAGTAAAATGTCCCAATTTGGCATTTAGAGAAAACATGTTTTTATTCTGATGAAAATAGCTACTTATAAGCTATTAGCAGGAACATTTCTACACTTCTATCAGATAACTGGAAGCTTTTCTAAAACTCCCAATCTAAATATTTCCCTTCTTATTATTCTTTCTCCTCTTACCCTGGGTTTTTCATTCAAAGAGCATATCACAATTTTTCAGGATGTATTTTTTGGACTTAGGTATTGAATGTCTTGTTAGCCCACCTTTTGGTTCACCCAGTACAGAACACTTAGACTTTCTCAACGATTTGCTTTGAGTGAATGATTGAGTGAAAAAAGAGTGCCTATGAAGAGTTACAGAGCCATAGACATTGAAGGAAACTGAAGGAGGCACTGATGAGTTTACAAATGGACCCACCAGTAGAGATCAAGGGTTAACATATTCACCTACTTTCCTACTTTCAAATTGATGACCTCATTTAATATAAACTTTCCTCTGGAGCAGGATTTTTTCCATGTCAACTTATTATAATACACATGAAGGTTCATGGCATGTACTTAACTTCTACTTCTGTTGAGTTACAAATTTGGAGGGGCTGAAGAGAAAAAACAAGATTTTCTTTTAACTTTCACCATAGACCAGGCAACTGTTTTCTACACTACAATGAAGGTTGGTTTTTCTCTAGTCATTGGTGTGAACACTTTAACTTTCATACTATTTTTGTTCATTTTATAAAGTTAAGCACAAAGAAAACAGAACTCTGAAAAGATGGCTCAAGTGAAATGCATTTAAATATGTTTATAAGTGACTTTCTTTTTCTACTAGAATAATTAAAAATGTAATGGGAATCCACAGATACTTTCCAATTAGAGTTTACTTTGTGAGGAAAACTACCTACTATAGTGGTATTAAGGTATTTGAGAATTCCTAATTGATATATGTCCTTTATAAACATCAATGATTTATAGAACAATTTCAAAATTTGAGTTTTTCAAGATACATTAAAATCACATGCAATATCATTAGGGGAATTAGGGGAGCACATATGTGAATAAGAGTGATTTTATCACAATCGAATACCAGATTAAGCCATTATTTCTGGCTTTGTTTCAAAACCCGGACTTCCTAGCTGCTTTTACAACTTCTGTGCTTCATACTCCATTTCCATAGTAATTTAGGAAATGTTCATGTTGGAAAAATATTCGATAGGGAAAGAAAAGTTTTGGAGACAGAAAAATGCATCTAACAATGTACCCTGCAGCCTACAGTATAATTGCTTTAAAAATCAGGGAATGGAAAACAGTTTAAGTGTCACACCACCATACATCATACAGGGATTAAAAGTTATCATTTTTCAGACTTGCACAGGGCAGTTTGCTTCAGCATGGCACTCTGCCACATGGTGATATATTTGCCTGCAGAGATCACACTGAGGTGGTATAATACTTGGTTCTGCTTTGGATTTTTCCTAAAGGCAGACACAATTACTACAACAATTGTGACAAATTGTGTGGTGCTCTGTTCAACAGCAAGAGATTCCCCCCAATTTTGCAACTGTTTGAAGCAGGTTATCCATGCTGGGTTTTTGTTTGCTTTTCTTAGCTTTTTAATTATGTTATCCCAAGAAAATACTGATAGCGGGATTTAACTTTGCAAATGCTGATAACAAACATTTTGTTCCATGGCCTGTAAAAATTTTAGCCAAAACATTTTGAGTTTTAAATCATGGATCAGTTAAAGCAATGGATAAGTAGTTTCCTATTTAAGTAGAAATTGAACTTTGAATTATGCTTATTTCTTAGTAATATATAAAATAGTTGACTATCTCAGTTCATTTCAGATCACCAAAAATGTTCAGTGCCTTCTCTGTGCCAGAAAATGGCCTAATTGTTGAAGAATAAAAATGAACATGACACATTCCCAGTTCTCAAGGAATTTCAAATCTAGAAGGTCTTACTGTGAATTCAACATGATCACATGATTTTCTTAATCTTCCAACGGCAATGCTCATGAATGAATCCAGACAACATCTACCCTCTATTCTAACAATCTGTGTTATAGTTGTACAATAGAAGGACTATCAAAAGTTAATGGTATTCAAGGACAATTTCTGTATCTGTATATGGATCAAAGTGGAAAAGGGTGTGAGAATGACCAGTGTATATGTCAAGTGAGGATAACATGCCTTTCAATAATCTAGCTTTATTAGACTGAACATTTGCTTCAAAAACTCAGAAGAATCCTATAAAATGAACATATCTGTACGTAACAATCATAGATGAACATGTAAAGAGGAATGATCTGATAACACAAAGAAGACATTTTTTTCCATAGAAATAATGAGGAGAATGGGATAATGAATATCCTGGAAACCACAGTCAAAGGAGATTTGTGAGGCTATCAAGGTAAGAAGTGATAAAAGTTTTCCATAAAATGGCAGGTACTAGACTTGATGACAAACTGGAAAGTATGCCTTGTAGCCAACATATTGAAAGAAGCCAAAAAGCATTACAAAGAAAAATTCTTACAAAGGTAATATTTTTTCCAGCTTAATATTCCCTTTGCTGGCATCTTAACCCTATATTTGTGTTCCAATACTCAATTTTTGGATGTACATATAGAATCACTCTTCCAAATAACCTTTGGAAAATTTACACAGATTCTCAGCAGTTTAAACTTATTCTGTCAAAAAGTCAATTAACTATCTCTCCTTTCTTTTCATGGCGCCAATCTTTTCCTGATGACTCGAATTCAAAATTCCACGTTCTTCTCCTTTGTATCCTGTATATAATACATTGCAAAATTAATTTTCACATTATCTTTGTTTTTCTTTGTTCCTCCTGTAATCTACTTTCTTTCATATTCTTTCAAGAATAGGCAACATAATGTTGTAGGAAGACTGTAGGTTTGCAGACAGATAAACCTTGTTTTCAATCCACTTCTTGTCACTGTTATATGATTCTATAAAATAAGTTCATGTTTCTAGGCCTCAATTTTATCATCCTTAATAAGTACAAAGTGTAGTATAGTCTTAAAAATGATTCTCCTGGATAGATGTGCTGTAATTTCATTGATCTATGGGTTCATTTATTTATTCTGTCAAAAATATGTATCAAGTGCTTACTATAAACTAGAAAGTGTGTTATACATTAGAATTGTTCCACCTGGGACCATATTGGTGTCATTAACTGGAATGGGGAACACTAGAAGGTACTTAGAATGGTGGTGACATAAATCAGGGAAGTACAGAGGAGAAATATACTTAATACAAGACATTTGCCTACAGGAGGAAGGATACGCAGGGGGGAGAGAGAAGAAAGAGAATGTGAGAGAGAGAATGGTATAGTGTTACTCATAATGAATCCCAGAATTTCACTGATAGAAAAAAGTGAATCCACAAAGTAGATGGGAGAAAAATCAGAGGAAATAGGAGACTGTTGTGTCATAGAAATCAAGCTAAGAGAATATTTCAAAAAGGGAATAAGTAAACTGTGTCAATTGATGCTAAGAGTTGGCACCAGACTAATATGGAAGAAAGGCCTATTGCATTGTTGTTGTTGTTTCAAGTTTTTATTAAAATTCTAGTTAGTTAACAAAGTGTAATATTAGTTTCAGGGGTAGAATTTAGCGATATATCACTCACATATAACGCCCAGTGCTCATCCCAACAAGTGACCTCCTTAATGCCCATCTCCTCCTCCTCCATCACCTATTTAGCCCATCTTCTCACCCATCTCCCTCCATCAACCCTCAGTTTATTCTCTGTAATTGGGTCTGTTTTATACTTTGCCTCTCTTTTTCTCGCCCCACCATGTTCATGTGTTTTGTTTCTTAAATTCCATATATGAGTGAAATCATATGGTATTTGTCTTTCTCTTACTGACTTATTTCACTTAGAATAATACACTCTAGCTCCATCAACATCACTGAAAATGGCAAGATTTTATTCTTTTTAATAACTGAGTAATATTTCATTATAATTGTATGTATACATATACCCACCTCTTCTTGATTCATCAGTTGATGGACATTTGAGCTCTTTCTATAATTTGGCTATTGTTGATAATGCTACTATAAACATTGAGGTGCGTATATCCCTTTGAATCAGTATTTTTATATCCTTTGGAAAAATATCTAATACAGAATTGCTGGGTTGTAGGGTAGTTCCATTTTAACTATTTAAGGAAACTCCATACTGTTTTCCAGAGTTGCTGTACTAGTTTGCACTCCCACCAACACTGTAAGAGATTTCCCCTTTCTCCACATCTTGGCCAACATCTGTTGTTTCCTGTGTTGTTAATTTTAGCCATTCTGACTGGTGTGAAGTGATATCTCATTGTAGATTTGATGTATATTTCCCTGAAGATCAATGATGGTGAGCATCTTTTCATTTGTCTGTTAGCCATCTGTATATATTCTTTGGAAAAATGTTCATGTCTTCTGCCAATTTTTTAACTGAGTTATTCTTTTTTTGGATGCTGAGTTTGATAAGTTTTTTTTATAGATTTTGTAAACTAACCCTTTATCTGATATTTCATTTGCAAATATCTTCTCCCATTCCAAAGGTTTGGTTTCATTTTGTTGATTGTTTCCTTCACTGTGCAGAAGCTTTTTATCTTGATGACATTCCAATACTTCATGTTTGTTTTTGTTTTCCTTGCCTCCTGAGACATGTCTAGTAAGAAGTTCCTACAGCAAAGAGATCAAAGAGGTTACTGCTTGTGTTCTCCTCTAGGATTTTTATGTTTTCCTTTCTCACATTTAGGTCTTCATTCATTTTGAATTTATTTTTGTGTATGGTGTAAGAAAGTGGTTCAGTTTCATTCATTTGCACATTGTTGTAGAGTTTTCTCAACACCATTTGTTGAAGAGACTGTCCTTTTTCCTGTGGATATTTTTTCCTGCTTTGTTGAAGATAAGTTGATTATAGAGTTGTGGGTCCATTTCTGGGTTTTCTGTTCTATTCCATTGATCTAGGTGTCTTTGTGCCAATACCATACTGTCTTGGTCACTCCAGCTTTGTAATATACCTTGAAGTCTGGAATTGTGATACCTCCAGTTTTGCTTTTCTTTTTTAAGATTGCTTTGGCTATTTGAGGTCTTTTGTGATTCCATACAATTTTTCAGATTGTTCTAGCTCTGTGAAAAATGTTAGTGGTATTTTGATAAGGATAGCATTAAATGTGTAGATTGTTTTGGGTTCATAGACATTTTAACAATGTTTGTTCTTCCAATCTATGAGCATGGAATATTTTTTTATTTCTTTATGTCCCATCTTCAGTTTCTTTCATAACTGTTCTATAGTTCTGAGAGTATAGATATTTTCCCTTTTTGGCTAGGTTTAGTCCTAGGTATCGTATGGGTTTTGGTGCAATTGTAAATGGGATCAATTCCTTGATTTCTTTTTCTGCTGCTTCATTATTGGTATATAGAAATGCAACCGATTTCTGCACATTGATTTTGTAGCCTGTGACTTTACTGAATTGTGTGTCAGTTCTAGTGAAGTTTTGGTGGAGTCTTTTGGTTTTTGTACATGCAGTGTCATGTCTTCTGCAAGTAGTAAAAGTTTCACTCCTTCCTTAACAATTCGGATGCTTTTATTTTGTTTTGTTATCTGAGTGTTGAGGCTAGGACTTCCAGTACTGTGTTAAATAACGGTGATGAGAGTGAACATCTCTGAATTATTCCTGACTTTAGAGGAAAAACTCTCGTTTTTGCCCATTGAGGATGATACCAGCTGTGGGTCTTTCATATATAGCCCTTATGAGGTTGTAGTATGTTCCCTCTATACCAACTTTGTTGAGGGTTTTATTAAGAATGGATGCTGTATTTTTTCAAATGCTTTTTCTACATCTATTGACAGGATCATATGGTTCTTATCCTTTCTTTTATTAATGTGGTGTATCATGATCATTGACTTGCAAATATGGAAGGACCCTTTCAACCCAAAGATAAATCCCACTTGATTATGGTTAATGATTCTCTAATGTACTGTTGGATTTGATTTGCTAGTGTCTTGTGGAGAATTTTTGTATCCATATTCATCAGGGATATTGACTTGTAATTCTCTTTTAAATTGGGGTCTTTGTTTGGTTTTGGAATCAAGGTAATGCTGGCTTTGTAGAAAGAGTTTGGAAAATTTCCTTCCATTTCTATATTTTGGAACACTTTGAGAAGAATAGGTATTAACTCTTTTTTTAAATGTTTGAATAGAATTCCCTATGGAAGCCATCCAGTCCTGGACTTTTGTTTTTTGGGAGAATTTTGATTACTGATTTCATTTCTTTGCTGGTTATGGGTCTGTTCAAGTTTTCTCTTTCTTCCTGTTTCACTTTTGGTAGTTTATATTTTTCTAGGAATTTATTCATTTCTTCCAGATTGCCAAATTGATTGCCATATAATTTTTCATAATAATCTCTTATAATTGTTTGTATTTCTATGGTGTTGGTTGTGCTCTCCTCTCTGATTCATGATTTTATTTATTTAAGTTTTTTTCTGTTTGGTAAGTCTGTCTAGGGGTTTATCAATTTTATTAATTTTTTCAAAGAACCAGCTCCTGATTTAATAGATCTGTTCCACTGTTTTGTTTTGTTTCTCTACCATTTATTTTTGCTCTAATCATTATTATTTCCTTTCTTATACTGCCTTTAGGCTTCATTTGTTGTTGTTCTAGCTCTTTTAGGTGGGATGTTAGGCTGTATACTTGAGATTTTTCTTGCTTCTTGCCATAGGCCTGTATTACTATATACTTACCTCTTCTGACTGCTTTTGCTGCAACTCAAAGGATTTAGACTGCCATGTTTTCATTTTTATTTGTTTCCATGTATTTTTTTTAATTTCTTCTTTAATTTTCTGGTTAATGCATTCATTCTTTAGCAGGTTGTTTTTTAACTTCCATGTATTTATAGCCTTTCCAAAAAATTTTTTTGTGGTTGACTTCAACTTTCATAACAGAAGCTTGTGGTTGGAAAAATATGCATGGTACGATATCAATATTTTTGTACTAGTGAAGCCTTGATTTATGACCCAGTATGTGATCTCTTATGGAGAATGCCCCATGTGCACTCGAAAAGAATGTGTATTCTGCTGCTTTAGGAGAAAATGTTCTGAATATATTTGTTAAGTCTATCTGGTATAGTGTGTCATTCAAAGCCATTGTTTCCTTCCTGATTTTTTAGATGATCTGTCCATTTATGTAAGTGCGGTGTTAAATTCTCCTATTATTTTATTATTACTAATAGGTTACTATTTGTTTGTTATTAATTGTTTTATATAGTTTCCTTCTTTCAAGTTGGGGGCATAAATATTTACAATTGTTAGATCTTCTTGTTATACTCCTTTATTATGATATAATGCTTTTCTTTATCTCTTATTGCAGTTTTTGGTTTAAAATATTGTTTGTCTGATATAAGTATTGCTACTCCAGCTTTCAATTGATGTCCATTAGCATGATACATCATTCTCCATCCCCTCATTTTCA
Source organism: Panthera onca (assembly GCF_046562875.1). Taxonomy (NCBI): domain Eukaryota; kingdom Metazoa; phylum Chordata; class Mammalia; order Carnivora; family Felidae; genus Panthera; species Panthera onca. The sequence continues at coordinate 56,409,682 of NC_138343.1, forward strand.
ATATGCAGGTAACTTAGGTCTAAAATGAGTCTCTTATAGCAGCATATAGATGTCTTGTTTTTAATCCATTCTGACACCCTATGTGTTTTGATTGGATATTTAGTCCATTTACATTCAGAGTAATTATTGATACATATGAATTTAGTGTGACATTATTACTTGTTTTGTTATAGTTTTTGGAGATTTTCTCGGTTTCTTTCTATCTTTGACACTTATTGTCTTTCTTTCCCACTCAAAGAGTCCCCTTTAATATTTCTTGCAGGAATGGTTTAGTGGTCACTAACTCCTTTAGGTTTTATTTATCTGGGAAACTCTTTGTCTCTCCTTCTATTCTGAATGACAGAATTGCTGGGTAGGGCAGTCTTGGCTGCATATTTTTCCCATTCAGCACATTGAAGATATCATGCCACTCCCTTCTGGCCTGCCCAGTTTCTGTGACAAGGTCTACTGTGAACCTCATCTGCTTTCCCTTGTTTGTTAGGGATTTATTTTCCCTTGTTGCTTTCAGGATTCTTGCCTTATCTCTGTATTTCGCAAATTTTACTATTATATGTCTTAATTTTGGCCTGCTTTTGTTGATTTTGATGGGAGTTCTCTGTGCATCCTGGATTTGGATGTCTGTTACCTTCCCCAGATTAGGGAGGTTTTCAGCTATAATTCCCTCAAATAAACCTTCTGCACCCTTTTCCCTCTCTTCTCCTTCTGGGACTCCTATGATACAAATGTTATTACACTTTATGGAGTCACTGAGTTCCCTAAGTCTATATTTATGATCTAATATTTTTCTTTCGCTTTTTTTCCTAGCTTAATTATTTTCCATAGTTTTGTCTTCTGTGTCACTGATTAGTTCCTCTGATTCTTCCACCATTGTGGTAATTAAACCTAGTCAGTTTTGAATCTCAGCAATTGCATGTTTCATTTCGTCCTGACTAGTTTGTAGGGTTTTTTAAATTTTTTATTTTAATTTTTTTATCTCTGTGGTAAGGGACTCCTGGTGTCTTCTATACTTGTCTCAAGCCCAGTTAGTACCATTATGATTGTTTCTTTAAATTCTGGATCAGACATATTACTTATACCTGTTTTAATAAGATCTGTGGCCATGACCTTTTCTTGGTCTTTCTTTTGGGATAGTTCCTGCATCTTGGCATTTTGCCTAAGTCTCTGTCTTCTGTGTATTAGGAAAGCCTGTTATGTTTTCTGCTCCTGAGAGTAATGGCTTTATGAAAAAGAGGTCATATATATACTGTCCAGGGCCTGGCACTTCAGGAAGTGTTTTGGTATATGCTGGAATACTCTGTTGCTGTGTTTGACTGCTCTTTCCCTCAGGTCAGTCCTTTGCAGAGTTTTTCATTGCCTGCAGTGGGGAATGCTTGGACCTTGATCAGAGTGTGGTGAGTTTTAACTAGGTGTGTTCTTGTCTGCTTGTTAAAAGGGACCTGATCTTATTTCCACTAGAGCTGAAGTTTTGCAAAACTGTATGGCCAGTTGCCATGGTGTGTGCAGAGGATCTGTGCTGGTCTTCTGGGGAGGGGCCCACTGTGCTTCTTCTCAGGCACACTTGGTGGAGAAAAAAAGGACCTACAGAGTGCAGAGAAGTGGGGCTTGGTGTAAGCAGTTTAAGCTGACACTGTTGGAGCTGTGCTGCTTACTGAAGTTAGTTTATGCTGAGGGGCAGTGGAGAGAAATGGTGCCAGCCTCTTCCCTGGTCTCAGAGAGGGTAGTGTGCACTTGATGCTGTTCAGGAAGCCCTCCCCAAAGAGCGAACAATCTCCCCTCATGTGTTCCAGGTGTCCCTCATATTCCTGTCTGCACCTTGTCTGTGTTGAGGCCTCTGCCTGCACAGCAGTGCAATGCACCTTGGGGTCTATCCAGGCTGGCCAGCTGATTATTAAAACTCCGAAATTTAAGGACCTATGGTGGTGCAGACTCACACTCGTCCTCTAGGGGAGGGTCTTGCTGCAATGGGACTGATGCAGGTTTGTCCCAGGAGGGCAGCTGCACCAAATCACAGATGCATGGAATTTGGAGTAAAATGTAGCAAAGAGCCAGTGTCCAGTTAGTCACCTTCAGCAGGTGTTTCTGCATCTACGCTGAGAATCTGGGGAGGGTAATGGTGTCTGCCGCCTCTTTTCTCCCTGGAGAGGCAATGCCACCTCTCGCAGATGCACTCCCAGTACTGGGAATGATCTCTCCCAGTACGTCCCAGGGGATCCGCAGATCCTGATGTCTGCTCCCTGGCTCTCTGCTCTCCTTCTCCACTGGACAACTGCAGCATCCTCAGGGCTCCACACTGCCCACACCATGGACTTCTAAACCCCTGGGCTCTGTTGATTGCAAAAACTCATGAAAATCAGCCAATTTTCCCAGTAATAGCATTGGAGCATTGTTTTCCTTATGTGACCCCCTATGTGTTTCTCTCTCTTTCTCCTCTTTCTGTGACCAGCTCCCTTCCCTCTACAGCACCCAAGATCCACTTCTCCCCCCAACTATGTCTCCAACACCACTTCCCATGATACGACCTCTTCTCTCCCTCTAGTTGTGCAGTTTGTTCTGTCAGTCCTCAGATCAAATTTTTGGGTATTCCAAATGATTTGATATTTATCTAGTTGTGTTCAAGGGAAAAGGCAAGACTAGGTTCCTCCTAATAATCTTCCATCTTAGCTTCTCAGGCCTATTGGAATTAAATTCATGAACATGATCATCAGTCTTAGTGGAAGTTATTTTGGATGAAGAAATATAAAATTGGAGTATTTGGTAGATTCTTTTGTGTTCCCCAATATCCATTCTTATCTTCTCCTCCAGAGTAGCAGAACCTCCAATTTTTATCTGTACACCTGATCTCCAAAATTAAGCCAACATTTCTCAACTACCATCACAAGTAAATGTAGTCATATTTTGAATTTATAGATAACATAGCACAACTTCCTAGTAATGCTCTTTATTTCTCCTTTCCTTTCACCCAGTTATTAGAATGTGAATATGATGGTAAGCTGTCTTTGACCGTGATAAATGCAACACTTTATGGATATCAGAGCAGCAAGAGAGAAGGGACATGGGTTTTGAAAACTTATCAGAAAGGTGTTGCCACAACAGCTCCAACTTTTATAAGAAAAAGATAATTTGCTTTTTCTTAGTCTTTTGTTAATTTTGGATATCTGTTGTAGCAGCTGAGCTTATATCCATACTAGCACACAGCAATTATAAAATGAGAGCAAGATGAAAAAATAGAGAAGCATATATAGAATACGTGTTTCTTAACAAAATAGAAGAGAAAGCTACCAAAGTAGCTGGAAAAGAATGAGGAAAAGAGTAACCTTGCTGAGGTGTGTCTGTTGCCAGTGTTAAAGATACAAATATGTCTAAAATCCAATGGAAAGAATCCAGGTAGAGGTTGAATATAAAAGGAAAAAGATTATTATCTAGGATTATTGAATAAAAAAGAATACATTGGATTCATAGTGCATTCAATAATAAGGATCTTTCCTCTCTTATAATAGGAAGGAAGGAGGACAGGGTATTCACAGATATAGGTAATTTTGTATGGTTGCATTGAAAAACTCCTGTGCTATTTAATGCATATCTTCCTTAAAGACTTGAGGATTTGATGGGAGGAAGAAAGACTTGAGATTTAAGAAGACTGCAGAGTTTGTGTGTGTGTGTGTATGTGTGTGTGCCTGCATATATGTGCCAATTATGAGAATGAGGTAAAGGAAAAACTTGAGTAGACTTGCCAGTTTGCTTCCATTTGATATTATTTCATCTTAAATTTATAATTAAACTTATTTCTCCAGTGGTGCTTGATTGCTGAGGTGAAAGTACAAGGAAATTAGATAGTTGGGTTAGCCAGCTTTACCATATTAGTGTGATGAAAAAACAGCAGAGAAAAAAGGATTTGTGATATCACTAAAAGTGCTATTGAGATGGTTAATTCTGTTTAGGTCAGACATGATGACTCTCCTGTGCTAAGTGGTAGACTGGAAAGCCTGCTTCATCCTGTATGGTTAAAATGCAGACATCTAAGAGATTGATCAAGAGTCTGATATCTCCTCCATTCTGCTCATATCTCCCTTTTCTCCACAGAGGATCCATGCTCTCATTTTTTGCTTTTTGTGGGTTTTGTTTTGTTTTGCTATTACAATGAATTCAAGAAAATCAGATACGACATAGTAAGAATTCAATGTCTGTTTTTTGAATGAATGAATGAACACATATTCCACCTAATCCCCTGTGTTTTCAGTTTTCTATACCTAGATTTGTGCTAGTATATTGAGTGCTAAGTACCACAAGGTATAAGTGTAATGGAAATAGATTGAAATAGGCCACAAAAGTTTTCCACCTTATGATTTCTTTAGGGGAATACACAGGTATTTCTGATCTATTTCATTTTACTGTACTTAGAATTGTCATAGAGATTTTTCACCCATCTGTGTCTAGCTGATGAATCCATATTTGGTGATTGTATTTTCTATGCTTCGCTCGCTATGTTATATTCAGATAGCTTAAATCCACCATTGTTTTTTTCTATTTCATGATTAAAGTTAAGATTCCACTTGATCCGTAGAAGTTTAGCCTGAAGATCTTTGTCAAATGGCATTTAAGTATCCGTTCCATTCATTCCTTTGGGAGTCACCCATTCCTTAGCATTTCCATCAGCTGTGGCATTTCCTTTGCAATGAGTCTCTGGTGCAAGATGGCTGCATATGTTTCTTTATGTTTTCCCAGTAACTGACACAAAAGAAAAACATCTGGAATGCAGTCTCTAACTGCCATTCAATCTATCTTTTTTGAGGGGAGGGAGTATTCTTAGATATTTTCACCCAAAGGAAATAAATTTTCTTTGAGCTACCAGAAAATAGCTCAAAGAAAGCTATTTGTGACTCATTGTTTAGGATTCTATGGGATTAGAACATTTGCACAGAAATAAAACTGAAATGTAGAAGTATATCAACCAAAATTTCATACTTCAGAATGTCTACACAGGGCTTTATAAACATCAATTAACAATCTTCTGTGAATAATCTTCTGTGAACACAAACAGCCCTGTTAGCTCTTTCAAAACCAGGCTGTAAGATTTCCAGCTTTTAAGTGCCAAAGCCATGGAAGAATTTAACCCCTGCCCCCAGAGATTATAGATCATGTAAACAATTTTGAGAAACAACAATCAGAAAGCAATATTTACAATGTGTTTTGTATGCGTATGGGAAGACTGAGACCAAAGAGAACAGAGGTGTGGAACAAGGGTAAGAAGATATAAGCCAATTATCATTTGTAGAGTAAGCTTTCCTTTATTGTGCTAACTTCTGGCCACTTTGGATTTCAGGTTTCTTTGAATGCCTCTCAGGAACTCATCTACAGTAACACTTTATGTTATGTTATGATTATCACACGAGAAGTTGAAAAATACTATAAAATCATTGTCTCCTCAGTGTTCTGTATTACTTTTAAGAGGCTGTGCTACTTTAGGGGTGCCTGGGTGGCTCAGTCGGTCAGGCATCCAACTTTAGCTCTGGTCATGATCTCACAGTCCATGGGTTGGAGCCCTGCATCAGGCTCCGTGCTGACAGCTGGGAGCCTGGAGCCTGCTTCAGATTCTGTGTCTCCCTCTCTCTCTATGCTCCTCCCCTGCCCGCACTCTTTCTCTCTCTCTCTCTCAAAAATAAAATTAATAAAAAACATTTAAAAAAAGAGGCTGTGCTATTTTAATGAACACAATCCAAACTCTGACATTGGAGGCACCTAAAGTTACTATCTTACTTAATGATGTGCTGGTAAGGGGAACCAAAGAGTAAGCCAGTAAAATTGGAGGAATAGGAGAGAAGAAAAAAGAAGGAAAAAAGTCAGAGGAAGTCAGAAAATCAGAGGGAATAAATGGAAAACACTATGTGCAGAAAAATATGAGAAATAACAATCACTGAGACCTAATACAGTGAATCAATGAATGAACAGCATTCCTCCATGCCTAATTCATCTTCACTTGTGATGAATATTTACTGAAATCAGTTCTCTTACCTGAGGGATATTCTCTTCATAACTTATAGCTACAGTAATGGTCAAAGAAATGTATAAGCATCCATTACCATCAGATATGTCTAAATATTTATTTGGAATCTGTAATTATAGGAATTGTGAGCACTGAAGTTTACAATACTTAGACAACTGGGATGCATCACCCTTATGGTTATCAAATATGCTCCCTTAAACCCAATTTCAATTTTTCTGCTGGGCAAGTTTTGTAATAAACTGTGATCATGGGTAAAACTAGATGTACTTGGTCTGAAGACCTTGGAAATCAAAAGTTTATGTTTTATATGTATATGTATTAATATAAATTGAGGTGTGTGAATTAAATACATAAGCAAATTTAATGAAATATTACGGCTAACAAGTAAAAAGCAACAATTTAACATGCCCGTTACCTTCTTTAAAATGTATGTTAAATATTTGAATTATATTCCTAGGTAGCTTCATTTTGGCCCATTTTAATTGTATGTAAATTTCCCCTTCCTTTCAGATGGCTAATTTTTACCAACATATGAAAATCTTCTTCCAGATTCCACTGTAATAAAACATTAGATCAGTAGCTGCTAATGTCCATGCTTATTTCTTTTATTTCTCTGGAATCTCAAAAAACACATCAGGTCACTGGCTTTTAGCTTCTCAAAAAATATTTTAGATTAGAATTTTAAAAACTCAGTTGGAATTTATATTATTATACACTTCACGTAATTAACATATGTGTAGCCTATTCTGTCAAAAAGAGACTCTTGAAAAATGAGAACAGATCTTTAAAAATAAATGAGTAAAAACTAAATTTTTTTTATTGATTCACAACTATTTTTCCTTTTTCCTTTAAATAATGTAAATGTGGGCAGTCCTTGTCTTGCTCAGTACTGTTATCACATTATAAATGTAGAAGCTGAAAGAGTGCAAAGTGATCTTAATAGCAAATGGGAAATTTATGATTCTCCCATTACCTTCAATGAGTTTGGCAAACAATTTAAATGTCAGTTATAAACGTATGGAGATATTTAAAAATAGTAAATCACAATTTAATTTTATATAGTATAATTTCAAACATTAAAAACATTGAGCATTGAGATGTTATATATCTTGGTAAAAAATACACATCTGTGATAGTTTGAAAAGTGTTTGGCTCCTTGTCGGTATAACTTACAGTACACAGTGAGGATCTTTTCTATGCCTTGTGGAATGTCATACTCCTTTCTAAGTCTGGATCCACTTCCAACATTTTATCCTTTGTGCTTTCAAAGTCATGAAATGGCTCTGAGAATTGCTTTAATGTTAAGTTTTTGCCCATATCACTTCTGAGATATCTTCATCTTTTTCATCACAACCCTTTTCTGTCATCATTTATGTCAGTAAGTGTACCTTCACTAGTTCCTCTGGATGTATTCCTAGCATGTGTCAAACAGCTGCAGTGTCGACCATCTCATGAGCAGCTATTTCTTTTGCAACCCCATTTATGTTTGATTTAAAACCTGCAAAATCATTTTCACAGTGTAGTAAAAGTTTCTGCTGTATTACATGCATTTTATTCTGTTACTTCCTGTCATCATGGTTGAATATTTTCCACTGCATGCTTTAAGTCATGTTTTCCCAAAATTCATCTGAAGAAATTTCATGATCTGCCATTGTAGCATCAATAACTTGTCTATGATAATTTTTAAATGGTTTAAAGGTTTAAATGGTTTAAAGGTTTAAATGGTTTAAACGGTTTAAAGGTTTAAAATGTTGAAATATATATAGCTTGACTTTTTGTCCAAGCTGAAGGAGCTGAAATGACAAATAGTTTGCTAAGCAATGAACAGTGAATTCCTAGAGGTCAGTAACCATAAGTCACTCAACAATTCTCACCAGAACCTAACTGTGCATGTGTGGTAGATTCCAATATGTATAATGTATCCAATAAAAATATATTTGATTTACTAAAATTATGAAGTATAATCTTTCATCTTTATATAAAATTATAGACTCATAAAATCTATAATTACATTGATGTTATGACACTAACAAGATTTGATAGAATCATAACAGACACAGTGAAACTAAATTTTTTTTCTTTGAATATTTCCTAGAAAAAAACAAAGGTCATGTTTATGTGCCTTCTTCATTCCTTGGAATGTAAGTTGAACAGCTATTCTTCCCATATTCTTTCCTTTTAAGTATTTCTAGGAAATAAATGCCCCTTAGGTCTGAGAAAAATTATTTGTGTCTTTGACTCCACTCTTGCTTCCTGCCAGCTCAGTTAAGTTTTATGATTCTCCTCTCTAATCCATTGTGTAAATCAATCGTGGTCTGGATGTGTTTATTCTAACACTATAACATTTTTGGTTTAGTGATTAATATGCATTCTTGCTTCTCTAAAAATAAGAAACTTAGATTGAGATTTTATTGTCTTTATGCATCCCACTTTGACGATTATAAATGGCAATATCTAACCAACAAAATCAGACAAATGAAAAGTAATGAAACATAAATCCAGGAAACCACAACACTATGGTGAATGAAATCTTTCCTCTAAGCGGAATGTAAATAATACTTGATTTTGTGTATAATAGACAGGTGTATGGAGATAGCATTTCATGTTAAATAAGAAGTCTGATTAATTCTGCATCAGTAAGGTAAACTCTCTCTTCAGTGTTTATGAATAATTAGCAAGCAGTCATACTTTTTAAAGTGAGTATTGTGCCTGTGGCACTACCTAACATCAGTTCATATTTTATTCATCATAACTTATTTGAAGTATACAGATGACCTTCAAACAACATGGAGGTTAAGAATGCTGACCTGCACAATTGAAAATCTGTATATAACTTTTGACTCCCTCCAAAATTATCTACTAATACCCTACTGTTGACTGGAAGCCTTACCAAAGACATCAACAGTTGATTAACACATATTTTGTATGTTATATGCCATCTTCTTATAATCAAGTAAGCTAAAGAAGAGAAAATGTTATTCAGAAAATCATAAGAAGGAGAAATTACATTTAAAGTATTGTATTGAAAAAAAATCCACATAGAAGTGGACCCGCACAGTTTAAACCACTGTTGTTCAAGGGCCAACTATATATATTTTAGAAGCAGTAGTTTAAATAACTATGCAGAAATGTATCCAAAGTTTTTTTCAAATCAAATCTCCAATATTGCTCAAAGAAAAGGAATTAATTCTTGTTTATCCAAGAAGAGGGAATCTTCTCTAAAAACTCTCTATTTGTCTTTACTTTTTATATTTATCAGTCTGAACTTGTTAGACAACAAAACTAGTGAAAAGTGGTTCAATGTTACTTTCCAGTTTTCCCTCACCTGGTTTCCTTCAACTTGTGAAAAGAAACAAAAACAATATATAAAACAAACAAAAAAATGTTATGCTTCCACAGGCAATTAATACATTAAAGGGAATTAGAAAACAAGCAATAAAACTCTAATCATGAAATAAATGTTTTTATTTATTTAATTTATTGATTTTTTTTCTGCATTAAGTATGAATAAATCTCAACATTTCTAATGGAGCAAATATTTTTATATTTAAGGATTGATGAATTCTTAAGTTCTTCTTTTTAAGTTTATTCATTTATTTTGAGAGAGACAGAGCCCACGTGCATGCATATGAGTGGGTGAGGGGCAGAGATAGAGGGAGAGAGAGAGAATCCCAAGCAGGCTCCAGACTGAGAATGCAGAGCTCCATGCAGGACTTGATCTCACAAACCATGAGACCATGTCCTGAACAGAAATCAAGAGTCAGTTTCTTAACTAACTGAGCCACTCAGGTGCCCCTGAATCCTTAAATTCTTAATTCTTATTGAGTTGCAAATTTTTCAGTTATTGCTGAAATTTTAGTATCTGAGTTCTCTTGCTTGAACTAAATTGTGGATAAATCTCTTGAGGTTGAAGTAATGGAAGGGAGAAAAGTAAAAGCACTGGTTGAAATTATATCAAGTAAAGCAAATCACATTCCCCAGTATTTCCAACATCCGGAGTGAACATATCATTTATCTTTCCCATTGGAAAACTTCTGAGAGTCAAAGGAAGTTCTATTATAATTCCATTGGGGAAATAAAAGTAAACTAGTACTGTCCTTTTTCTGGCACACCTGAATGTAAATCCTTCCTGTAAATGAAATGATGAGCTCACACAGGTATAGATCGTGCATTCATCCATCTTTGATTCATAGACCTTTGAATTCTTGACTCCTTGCACCTTTCAAGTATTTACTATATTAAAATACAGTGAAATATAAAGAAAATAAGGGTAAACCATGGCAAAACAAAAAGAAATAAAGAAAAAAAAAAAAGGATAGGAGAAAGGAAGGGAAAGGGAAAAGTTTAGGAATCCATGTACCACAAGGGGCATCTGGGTGGCTCAGTTGGTTAATGATCTGACTGTTGATTCCAGCTCAGGTCATAATCTCATGGTTCGGTAGTTCAAGTCCACATCAGGCTCTGTCCTGACAACATGGAGCCTGCTTGGGATTCTGTCTCCCTCTCTCTCTGCCCCTCCCCCTACTCACTCTCTTTCTCTCAAAAGTAAATAAAAAATAAACTTAAAAAAAAAAAGAATCCATGTATCACTTATTCAACAAATGAGATCTAGGATATTTGTATTTGAAGAAGGAACAGAAATTTAAAGAAATTTTTATTCGTATATAACCCTTTTTCCATTAATAAACACATTGATATATTTTAAATATGAGTGTAATGGGAAGCAGGGAATGGATGAAAACCACAGTTCCTATATCACATAATTTGCTGGTACAGTGTACTATCAGTCAATCTATTTTTTGTTAACCTCCATCTTAATTCTGCCCTCATCAAAAATTCTTTATGACCAAACTATGGCTTTGTAAAATCACGTGCATAATCCTGTGGTGATGCACACACCCTAGAGCACCTTGTAAACTGCTTTTCGTGAACATCTAACTTGGATCGACATTAAATTTGTTTAATTCTTTTCTTTATGAACTTCTAACATATTGTATCAAAGCTCAGGCAGGCGCTCTTATATCACATAAGTGGAAATAAAGAGATAAAGGTTCATTTTATAGAAAAAAAAAAGATGTTGAATATAAAGTTGTGAGATAACCCTTGTAACTACAGATACTTTGCCTGTTATGTTACTTTTTTTCGCTGCAGTCATAGATATATTTAGTTATTGCAACTAAGTGTGTTTCATTCATTAATATTTCATTTTCAGTTACAGTGACACTCCAGTTTCACCACAGGCTTTTAAAATTACAGACAGTCATGAAATTGCCTCCTACTCCAAAAAGATAAAATAGTTCCCCCATTAAAGGAAACTTGTTAAATGTCATTTCCGTAGCTTGCCATTGCATATCTAGCCATCTCCTTCCATTTCTCAGCAACAAATCATTAGCTAAGAACTGGAGTGAGACCTCATTATCACTCACACTAAACTATTTTCACAAAATGTGTTAGAAGAAATGTACTAGTCTGCCCTGAAGCATTATCAAAGAATTGGTACTGAAATACATTTGTCAAGATAAAGCAGCAAAGTACATTTTGTGATATGGTCTCTATTTTTAATCAATGTGTGCTGGCTCATTCGCTAATCTATATAACTTAGTAATTGGCAGTAGTTTTCTGTCATGTGTGCAAATTTGCCCTGGACTTTTGTAACTATAAAATACTAATGAGCCTACAATTTTGTGTCTGTTTTCAATATATAAAATATAAATATAGACAATCATTTGTCTATTGAGTAGTCTTTTATTATCTTTGCCATGAATTAGTAGAGGAAATGTTTATGATACAGCTTAAACTTATACTGAAGTTATAGTATAGCTTGTAAGGGAAAACATGCCATTTCTAAAAATGAATTGCTTGCAAATTTGATTATATAAATTAAAATTTTCTAAATAAAATAATTAGCAAAAAGTCAAAGACAAACAAGAACCTGAGAAAAATGTAAAAGTTAAATGGCTAAATTTGTTAACCTTCAAAGAGTGCTTATAAATTAGTCCTTATTAGGACTGAAAACACAATATATAAATGGGTAAGGAAAAAGCAAAATATAAATGGACAATGAATTTGAAAGGTGTTTAAAATCATTATAATTAAATAATGCAAAATAAAATAACAATGAGGTAATATTATCCACCTAAGCAAAATCTTAAAATATACTTAAATATACTTAAAAATATAAAGTAAGACAAAAGAAGCCATTAGACCTTATTAATAGAAGCACAAAATGATACTTTTTTTTTTTTTAGAAATATTTGGGAAAATAAAACTTGGCTTTCTCATTAACCAAGCAAGTTTACGTCAAGGCAGATAAAGATACAGATATATTTACATATATTCTGTGAATAAATATGTCTAAACAAATATGGAAGCCTAAAGCATAAAAATGTTACCAAGTAACTCTTTGTCATAGTAAAAAAGACCTAGGAATAATCAGTGCCCATAGCAGCAAATTTGGTCAGTTAATGATTTTGTTAAATAAAATAGGACAGAGCTTTTAAAATCAGATCATCTTGTATATATTCCTATGCAATTTTTTTAAAAGTTGCAAATGTGTACATGTAATGCATGCAATATGAAAGTACATTTATGATTTGTACTTGTTTTCATGTGTGGAGGGTCACTACATGCTAATAATGGCCTATTCTGGAGAGTTGGATTCACATGAAATTCTATTTTTTGAGGAGGAAGATGACTGGAAATTTTGCTTTGCTTTAAAATTTTTGTTTCTTTATTATAATCTAAATATATTATTATTTCACCAAAATGATAAAATGATAAGGGTACTGAGATTTTAGGGACACCTGGGTGGTTCAGTCAGTTAAGCTTCCCACTCCTGATTTCAGATCTCATGGTTGGTGAGATCAAGCCCCAATCTGGCTCCATGCTATCAGTGCTGAATCCCATGGGATTCTCTTTCCCCCCTCTCTCTTCCCCTTCCCCACTTGCGCTGTCTCTTTCTCTCTCTCTCTCAAAAATAAATAAATAAATAAATAAATAAATAAATATTTAAAAAAAAAAAGGGGGGCTGACTTTTTAAATCTAAAATGCTCATAATGATCTCATGTTTATATGATCTCTATTTGATATTTAAAAATGTATAACATGGACATACAAAAGCAAAACTCAAAATTGTATCAATTACTAGCCGCAGGGAGAGAAATAATATGAAGAACACTCTCTAGGTGAATAAGGTAATCCTTTGCTGCAATGTCTTCACTGCCTGTAATGAATAATGGGTAAACCGTATCCTCACAACCTCAAACAATAAAGGTAAAATCGCCACCGGACGATCAGGCTTATTATCAGAGAATGTAATTAGACCTAATTACATCCCAGACTTATTTTCCCTAATATTTCATTCTCCTGGTACTCATGCATATTGATTATACCACATAATCATCGGCTTACTGATTTGTTGCCTTTTAATTGGTCTCTAGTGTTTCACTGATGTGTATTTCTCTTCCGGATATCACTGTGGGGCTTTTTTTTTTAAATGCCTTCCTCATATTCCTTAGTACAATTGACAATCAGGAAATGTTTCTTTAATGAAAATAGAGTGAGGCAGAACCTTTTCAGCATAGACTATTAAATCACTTAATTAAGAGGAGAAACCCAATAGGAAAGATGAGATTCTGGCTGTCAACTGGATAAAAATAAAAGAAAAGTAAGTGAAAGCTGTAAATTTAAGGATGAACGAAAGAATCTAGGTTCAGTAACTTAACTGGGAAATGAGGGATGGTCACACAAAATAATTTTGAATAAATTTTCTAAGTCTAGTCATGGGAAAGGGTGAAATATCCTAGGTGTTCACATGGCTCATTAAATAATTTTTTAATTATTTATTTATTTACTTTTAAATGTATTTATTTAAATTCAAGTTAGTTAACATACATTGTAGTATTGGTTTCAAGAGTAGAATTTAGTGATTCATCACTTACATACAATACCCAGTGCTCACATGGTCCATTTTAAAGCACTGATAACAGATATGTTTCATGACCTATAATAAAATGAAAAAAAAAAAATTAAGAGATCCTCTTTTTGCAAGGACAACTTAGAGTCAACATCTCTAGATTATTTCTATGTATGCGTTTTTTTCCTAATTAATTTTCTTTATCTCAAAAAACAGTAGGGATAAATTTTCTAAATTAGTTCTTATATTTTGATCACTGTGATAGAGAATATATTAATAAATCTCATACTTTGTTATTGAACAGGAATAAAAACCAGGAAAAATAAATTTCAAATAAAATCATGCATATATCTAAAGCCTTGTAAAATGCATTAGAAAATATTACTCCATAGGAAATATGTGTAACTCTTAAATATCTGGAAAAATATTATTTTAAAATTTGCTAAAGGCATTTGTTTATATACAGGTCTAACTCCATGCCAACATTAAAGTTTTAACAGATATGATACACATAGGCTAACACGTATTATGAAAAGCTTCCAGAACTTTAGTAACACTCATTGACAAACATTATTTTTATAAATATTTCATCAAATAACTTTAAGGTGTTGAACAACTGAACCTGTATCATATTTCTTTTTGTGTGTAGTCAATAACAAAAACAATGCTTTTCTCAAGTTGTTTAACTTGTAAATACCTTTCCCTTTCTCTATAATAGTTGACTGTGATTTTTTGATACAGAAAAGGGTTCATGTAATGAAGTGTGAGTCAAGATGGTTATCTTTGTGAGGGTAAGGATTCATCTTTGTGCCTCATATCTTATTCAAGAACGTTTATACAATACTTACTATGTCAGGCACTGTTTTAGGCACATAATAAATGTTAACTGTCTTTAGTCTTCCTACAACTCTATGATATAGATATCATTATAATCCCTACTGTGCAGGTGAGGAAACTGAGACAGAGGGGTAATGTGTCCAAGGTTCCACAGGCAGTAAGTGGAGGTTTAAATAGCAGTGCTTGTATTTCAGATTTTGTATTCTTAACCAGTATAAAATGTTTCATCCCTATAAACTCTGGTAACATGTTTAGATGAATATAACTGAATAGAACTTTTCAAAGTACTTAGTCTAGTATGTATATAAAGCCACACTGAACTCCAAATTTGGTAGTTTTGCTAAGCATTCTGTATATGGTTTGCTTATTTCATTAAACAGTATCAGTTCTTAATTCAGGACTAGAATTCAGTAAAATTACTCCAAGGAAACTTACTTTGAGTAACTGTAAACTTATTATTGTGATATATCACAATATTTCACAATATATTTTTCACAAAATATATCACAATAATGAACTTAGACATATATAAATATAAACGTTCATAAAATAAAAGTCAATTACCCATTACTCAGTTTTTTAAATCGTAACTAAGGAATTATAATTATCTGTCCAAAGACACATTGCTTTTTTCCTGATACTCACTATGCCCAGATGCCCGCTCAGAATCTTTCTCAACACAAAATTTCCATCACCATTGCCAATATATTCAAGGTGCTACTACAAGAGAAATCAGAAGGCATGTGTAAATTATGGAGGGACTTATATAGTATGATTCTATTTTCTAAAACTAAACCAGACTATACATATGTATACTTATGATTGTGTAAGATTGTATGGTGAATGAGAAAGAGTAGACTACAAGTTTTTAATATTGCTTATCTCAAGAGAAAATGGGGGAGACCATTAATTCTTTATTCATCTTTGGATTTATTTCTATGGTGAAGCAATGAAGAAAAGAAAGAAAAAGAGAAGAAAGAAAGAAAGAGAAAGGGAGGAAAGTAAGAAAGGAAGAAAGAAACTTAAAATTAAAAAAAAGAAACAAAATAGTTGTGCCATGCTGCTGATAATTTTTATAAGATAAGAACTAAGCTTCCATCATGGGATTTTACAAGGCAGTCCTTTGAAAGAGTATTTCAGGAGGGTCCAAAGGCATGATTAGAATGTTCAAAAGAAAATGAGAGGTGAGAAACTGAAAACAATGTGCATAAATCTACTTTTGAGTAATTTTGCTATACAGTTGAAATGTAATGCAGTTAGAAAGAGGGAAATGGATTTAAGGAAGGGAATTATTAAATTATTAAAATACAAATTTATTTTGTATTCTCATAAGAAGAATCCTGGTGAGGTAGAATATTGATGATATGGGAGGGAGGTGAGAATTACAAAGTAAATTTCTTCAGGAAGTCAGGGTATGGTGTCAGGGTATGGGATCTAAACAGAAGGTGCTGGTCTTGACAAGAGAATGGACAGGAGTGAAGGGAGAGAGTGGAAGCCCAGAGGCAAATGGATTGGTATAATTGGTAGCTGCTTATACTTGACCCTTGAACTGCATGAAAGTTAGGGGTGCCAAACTGCCATGCAGTAGAAAATCCATGCACAACATTTGATTACCCTAAAACTCAAATACTCTCCACTGTTGACTGGAAGCCTTACTCATAACATAAACAGTCAATTAACACATATTTGGTATGTTATACTGTATTCTTACAATAAAATAAGCTGGAGAAAAGACAATGTTATTAAGAAATGTTAAATTAGGGAAGAGAAAATACATTTATAGTACTACACTGTATTTACCAAAAGAAATCCTCACATAAGTGGATCCATAGTTCAAGCCTGTGTTGTTCAAGTGTCAACTGTGTTTTATTTTCTCAGTGCAATGGAAAGTAAGGTCATCATTTAAGAGTTAGGAAGATGGAAAAGGAGATGGAATTTTGAGGAGATACGAGGAAATATGGAATCTGGAAGAGAAAGAGTGAATTGACTTTGGGAACAAGAAGGGATTGCTGAGCAGTGTTCAACTTGAAGATTTTGATTATGTTTTCACATGAGTCTAGAATCAAGATGGCTTTGTGTTTCTAGCAATAATCACTTGTGTGGGTCTAGGCAAAGAGGTTAGGCTAGGTTATGCAAATACATTAGAGAATGTGCTAGAATATACTCAATTTTGTACTCACAGTTCAGCAACCACATTTCTTTTGTCTTGTTATTGTTAGTTTCCCCTACCTTCTACTATAATAACATGTATGTAGCAGAAATGATGAGAGGTGTCCCTCGCTGGTGTAATGGCTGCCTAGTGTCTGTGCATTCCCTTTGCTCAGGAATGCCTTCTGTGAGGCTAGGGATGTTTCATCGGCTTTTGTCATTTGGGGCTAAAGATAAATGATTTTGAGGCTAAATGCTTGTTGGAAGACAACTTCATAATGTAAGAACCCCACTGTGGTTTTTCATCTTTCAATATATATTTCCCTATTGTAAAGGTACCTTTTGTCTTTAAGTTTCAGTAGCTCAGTGAGATGGAAGAAAGCAGTTAATTTCATACTCACTACATGAGGTTTACATTAATTAATAAAACACTTAATTAAAGCAATGCTTTGGGAATTCACCATGGCATTACTAGAAACAAATGTTTATTAATATAAAATGGCATCATGTACAATGTGCAGTCTTTCTTATAAATTGCTTTACTCCAGAGAAAAATCACTTTCTTAATAACCAGTGGGATAAGGCTGTAGCATAATTGTTAGAATTTTGCATTCATTTTAAATTGTGATGAAATGTATCACATGTTATGATCAACAAATTAAACTTATTTGAAGTATATGTTATGATAACTTCTATTTTTGCCTGTTCGTATAACATAATGTATATAATATATAAAGCCAATAAGTTTTAGCTAGCATATAACATTAATTTTTTTTATTTCTCACATCTCATCATGGTACTCATAATCATTTCTAATCAGGAAAAATTGAGGAAAAAAATTGTATGTAGAACTTTTGTTGCTAACAACTTTCAAGTTATTTTGTTTCAATAAGATACAGTGGTATTTTTGAAATATTTAACACAATCAAAGCAACAAAATGTACATTTCTTTATTTGAGAATCCCATGTTAGGCAAGGGAAAACACATCACCATAACAATTAATAATACTACATTTTTTTCTTTTTATAAATTGTGTATATACATAAAACAAAATTTATTATTTTAGCCATTGTTAAGCATACAGTTCACTGGCATTAAATATATCCACATTGTTGTGCAACCATCACCACCATCCATCTCCAAAACCTTTTTCTTCTTCTGAAATTGGAACTGTACCACTTACACAGTAACACCTCATTCTCTCCACCCCCTCAGCCCCTGGCAACCACCACTCTGTTTTTTGTCTCTATGGATCTGACTACTCTAGGTACCTTATATAAGTGAAATTACATGGTATTTATCCTTTTGTGATTGGCTTATTTCATAGCTTTAAGTTACATTCATGTTGTGTCATGTGTCAGAATTTCCTTCTTTTTAAAAAAATTTTTTTTTCTTAACGTTTATTTATTATTGAGAGACAGAGAGAGAGACAGAGCATGAGCATGGGAGGGGCATAGAGAGGAGGAGACACAGAATCTGAAGCAGGCTCCAGGCTCTGAGCTGTCAGCACAGAGCCCAACGCAGGGCTCAAACTCACAAACCACGAGATCATGACCCGAGCCAAAGTCAGACACTCAACCGACTGAGCCACCCAGGTGCCCCAGAATCTCCTTCCTTTTTAAAGCTGAATAACAGTCCACTATGTATATTCTACATTTTGTTTGCCCATTCATCTGTTGATGGACACTTGGATTGCTTCTACTTTGGGGCATTGTAAATAATGTTGCTATGAACATGGGTGTATAAATGTCCGTTCAAGTCCCTGCTTTAAATTCTTTGGGGGTATATACCCATAAGTGGAATCACTGGGCCATATGGCAATTCTGTGTTTAATTTTTTGAGGAACTGACATACCATTCTCTATAGCAACTGCACCAATTCACATTCTGACCAGAAATACCTAGGGTTCCAATTTTCTTCATATCCTTGGCAACACTTGTTTTTCTCTCTCTCCCTCCCTCTCTCTCTCTCTCTCTCTCTCTCTCTCCCTCTCTCTCTCTGTGTCTCATAATAGCCAGTGTGAAATAGAATCTCATTGTGGTTTTGATTTACATTTCTCTTAATGATTAGTGATGTTGAGCATCTTTTCATGTGCTTATTTGTAATATGTACTTTGTTTTTTTGAGAAATATGTACCCAAGTTCTTTGCCTATTTTTAAATCAGATTTTTTGTTGTTGAGTTGTAGGAATTCTTTATATACCCTGGATATTAACTCCTTCTTAGATGTATAATTTGCAAACATTTTTCTTATATTCTGTAAGTTGACTTTTCATTCCGTTGGTAGTGTTCGTTAATGCACAAATTTCCTCCCCTTTTTTAACTACACATTTATGAAACTTTCTTCAAAGAAAAATAATTTAAAACTCAAGCTTAAAGCTAACTAAGAAGACACAAAGAAATGGAGAAACATCCCAATCTCATGGATTGGAAGAATATATATTGTTAAAAATGTTGATATACATTCAGTATACACATTCAATGCAATCCTTCTCCAAATAACAACAGCATCCCTCACAGGGCTGGAACAAACAATCCTAAAGTTTGGATGGAACCAGGAAAGACCCCAAATAGCCAAAGTAATGTTGAAAAAGAACCAAGGCTGGAATCATCACAATTCTGGACTTCAAGCTGTATTACAAAGCTGTAATCATCAAAAAAGTATGGTATTGGCACAAGAACAGACACATAGATCAATGGAATAGAACAGAGAACCGGAAATGAACCCACAAATATATAGCCAACGAATCTTTGACAAAGCAGAAAAGAATATCCAACGGAGTAAAGACAGTCTCTTTAGCAAATGGTGCTGGAAAAACTGGATGGCAACATGCAGAAGAATGAAACTGGATCACCTTCTTACACCATACACAAAAATAAAGTCAAAATAGATGAAAAACCTCAATGTGAGACAAGAAACCATCAAAACCCTGGAGGAGAAAATAGGCAGCAGCCTCCTTGACTGTGGTAACAGCAACTTCTTACTTGATATGTCTCCAGAGCCAAGGGAAACAAAAGCAAAAATAAACTCTTGGGACCTCATTGATATAAAAAGCTTCTTCATGGCAAAGGAAGCAGTCAACAAAACTAAAAGGCAACCTTTGGAATGGGAGAAGATATTTGCAAATGACATATCAGATAAGGGGTTAGTATCCAAAGTCTGTAAGAGTTTGCCAAACTCAACACCCCAAAAAACAAATAATCCAGTGAAGAAATGGGCAGAAGACATGGGTAGACACTTTTCCAAAGAAGACATCCAGATGGCAAACAGACATATGAAATATGCTCAATATCACTCATCATCAGGAAAATACAAATCAAAACTGAAATGAGATCCCACCTTACACATGTCAGAATGGCTAAAATTAACAACTCAAGAAACAGCAGATGTTGGTGAGGGTGTGGAGAAAGGGGAACCCTATTGCACTGTTGGTGGGAATGCAAACTGGTGTGGCCATTCTGGAAAATAGTATGGAGGTTCCTCAAAAAAATTATAAATAGAACTCCCTTATGACCCAGCAATTGCACTGTAGTAATTTATCCAAAGGATACAAAACTGTTGATTGGAAGGGGCACATGAACACCAATGTTTATAGCAATGCTATCAACAATAGCCAAATTATGGAAAGAACCAAATGTCCATTGACTGATGAATGCATAAAGAAGATGTGGTGTATACACACTACAGAATACTACTCAGCAATGAAAAAGAATGAAATATTGCCATTTGTAGGAAAGTGGAAGGAACTGGAGGGTATTATGCTAAGTGAAATAAGTCAGTCAGAGAAAGACAAATATCAGATGACTTCACTCATATGAGGACTTTAAGAGACAAAACAGATGAACATAAGGGAAGGGAAACAATGTGGAAGGATCTGGAGGGTATTATGCTAAGTGAAATAAATCAGTCAGATATCATATGATTTCATTCATATGCAAAATTTGAGAAATACAACAGATGAACATAGAGGAAGGGAAGGAAAAATAAGATTAAAATACAGAGGGAGACAAACCACGAGACTTTTAAATACAGAGAATGGGAAGGGGCTTCTGGGAAGATGGCAGCATAGGAGGACGCTGGGCTCACTGCGTCCTGTGGATCACTTAGATTCCACCCACGCCTGCCTAAATAACCCAGAAAATCGCCAGAAGACTAGCAGAATGGATTATCCGGAGCCAAGCATAGAGAAGAGGTCACAGAAGAGGGTAGGAAGGGCGGAGAGGCGGTGGGCAATACACGGACTGGCGGGAGGGAGCCGGGACGGAGGGGCAGCCTGCCTGCAAAGCAGAGCCCCTGAGTCTGGCTTGCAAAAATGGAGGTGCCAGACGGAGTGTGTTCTGACAGCAAGCGGGACTTAATATCTGGAAGGTTGTAAGTTAACAGATCTGCTCGGAGAACGGGAGGGCTGGAGGACAATGGGAGGGAGAGTTGTTGAGCCCCAGACAAAAGAGCGCAGCGTGGCAGGGAACAAAGGCACTCGCCAGCGCCATTCCCTCGCCCATCCCCCATCCAAAATCCCAAAGGGAACCAGTTCCTGTCAGGGAACTGGCTTGCACCGCGCAAACACCCAACGTTGTGCATTTGTGGATCCATCCCTCCGGCGGGTCTGACTCCCTCCCGGTGCCACGGGGCCCCTCCCGAAGCGGATCACCGAAGGAAAAGCGAGCTGAGCCTGCCCCTCCTGCCTCTGTGCACCTTGCCAATCCACCCCAGCTAATACGCCAGATCCCCAGCACCACAAGTCTGGCAGTGTGCAAGTAGCCCAGATGGGCGACGCCACCCCACAGTGAATTCTGCCCCTAGGAGAGGGGAAGAGAAGGCACACACCAGTCTGACTGTGGCCCCAGTGGTGGGCTGGGGGCAGACATCAGGTTGGACTGCGGCCCCACCCACCAATGCAACTGATTCAAGACAGCACAGGGGAAGTACCCTGCAGTTCTGCACCACTCCAGGGACTATCCAAAATGACGAAATGGAAGAATTCCCCTCAAAAAAACCTCCAGGAAATAATGACAGCTAATGAACTGATCAAAAACGATTTAAACAATATAACAGAAAGTGAATTTAGAATAATAGTCATAAAATTAATCTCTGAGCTTGAAAACAGTATAAAGGACAGCAGAGAATCTATTGCTACAGAGATCAAGGGACGGAGGAACAGCCAGGAGGAGCTAAAAAAATGTTATTAATGAGCTGCAAAATAAAATGGAGATGACCACAGCTCGGATTGAAGAGGCAGAGGAGAGAATAGGTGAACTAGAAGATAAAATTATGGAAAAAGAAGAAGCTGAGAAAAAGAGAGATAAAAAAAAAAAAAAACCCAGGAGTATGAGGGGAAAATTAGAGAACTAAGTGATGCACTAAAGAGAAATAATCTACGCATAATTGGTATCCCAGAGGAGGAAGAGAGAGGGAAAGGTGCTGAAGGTGTACTTGAAGAAATAATAGCTGAGAAGTTCCCTGATCTGGGGAAGGAAAAAGGCATTGAAATCCAAGAGGCACAGAGAACTCCCTTCAGATGTAACTTGAATCGAACTTCTGCACGAAATATCATAGTGAAACTGGCAAAATACAGGGATAAAGAGAAAATTCTGAAAGCAGCTAGGGATAAACGTGCTCGAACATATAAAGGGAGACCAATAAGACTACTGACGGATCTCTCTACTGAAACTTGGCAGGCCAGAAAGGAATGGCAGGAGATCTTCAATGTGATGAACTGAAAAAAATATGCAGGTGAGAATCCTTTATCCAGCAAGTCTGTCATTTAGAATAGAAGGAGAGATAAAGGCCTTCCCAAACAAACAAAAACTGAAGGAATTAGTCACCACTAAACCAGCCCTACAAGAGACCCTACGGGGGATCCTGTGAGACAAAGTACCAGAGACATCACTACAAGCATGAAACCTACAGAGATCACAATGACTCTAAACCCATATCTTTCTATAATAACACTGAATGTAAAGGGACTAAATGCTTCAACCAAAAGACATAGGGTATCAGAATGGATAAAAAAACAAGACCCATCTATTTGTTGTCTACAAGAGACTCATTTTAGACCTGAGGACACTTTCAGATTGAAAGTGAGGGGATGGAGAACTATTTATCATGCTACTGGAAGTCAAAAGAAAGCTGGAGTAGCCATACTTATATCAGACAAACTAGACTTTAAATTAAAGGCTGTAACAAGAGATAAAAAAGGGCATTATATAATAATTACAGGGTCTATCCATCAAGAAGAACTAACAATTATAAATGTCTATGCGCCAAATACGGGAGCCCCCAAATATATAAAACAATTACTCACAAACATAAGCAACCTTATTGACAAGAATGTGGTAATTGCAGGGGACTTTAATACCCCACTTACAACAATGGATAGATCATCTAGACACAGGATCAGTAAAGAAACAAGGGCCCTGAAGGATACATTGGATCAGATGGACTTGACAGATATATTTAGAACTCTGCATCCCGAAGCAACAGAATATACTTTCTTCTCGAGTGCACATGAAACATTCTCCAAGATAGATCACATACTGGGTCACAAAACAGCCATTCACAAGTATACAAGAATTGAGATCATACCATGCATACTTTCGGACCACAATGCTATGAAGCTTGAAATCAACCACAGGAAAAAGTCTGGAAAACCTCCAAAGCATGGAGGTTAAAGAACACCCTACTAAAGAATGAATGGGTCAACCAGGCAATTAGAGAAGAAATTAAAAAATATATGGAAACAAACGAAAATGAAAATACAACAATCCAAACGCTTTGGGACGCAGCAAAGGCAGTCCTGAGAGGAAAATACATTGCAATCCAGGCCTATCTCAAGAAACAAGAAAAATCCCAAATACAGAATCTAACAGCACACCTAAAGGAAACAGAAGCAGAACAGCAAAGACACCCCAAACCCAGCAGAAGAAGAGAAATAATAAAGATCAGAGCAGAAATAAACAATATAGAATCTAAAAAAACTGTAGAGCAGATCAACGAAACCAAGGGTTGGTTTTTTGAAAAAATAAACAAAATTGACAAACTCTAGCCAGGCTTCTCAAAAACAAAAGGGAGATGACCCAAATAGATCAAATCATGAATGAAAATGGAATTAGTACAACCAATCCCTCAGAGATACAAGCAATTATCAGGGAATACTATGAAAAACTATATGCCAACAAGCTGGACAACCTGGAAGAAATGGACAAATTCCTAAACACCCACACACTTCCAAAACTCAATCAGGAGGAAATAGAAAGCTTGAACAGACCCATAACCAGCGATAAATTGAATCAGTCACCAAAAATCTCCCAACAAATAAGAGTCCAGGACCAGATGGCTTCCCAGGGGAGTCCTACCAGACGTTGAAAGCAGAGATAATACCTATCCTTCTCAAGCTATTCCAAAAAATAGAAAGGGAAGGAAAACTTCCAGACTCATTCTATGAAGCCAGTATTACTTTGATTCCTAAACCAGACAGAGACCCAGTAAAAAAAGAGAACTACAGGCCAATATGCCTGATGAATATGGATGCAAAAATTCTCAGTAAGATACTAGCAAATCGAATTCAACAGCATATAAAAAGAATTATTTACCATGATCAAGTGGGATTCATTCCTGGGATGCAGGGCTGGTTCAATATTCACAAATCAATCAACGTGATACATCACATTAATACAAGAAAAGAACCATATGATCCTCTTAATCGATGCAGAAAAGGCCTTTGACAAAATTCAGCAACTTTTCTTACTAAAACCCTCGAGAAAGTCAGAATAGAAGGAACATACTTAAAGATCATAAAAGCCATTTATGAAAAGCCCACAGCTAACATCATCCTCAATGGGAAAAACTGAGAGCTTTTTCCCTGAGATCAGGAACACGACAGGGATGTCCACTCTCACCGCTGTTGTTTAACATAGTGTTGGAAGTTCTAGCATCAGCAATCAGACAACAAAAGGAAATCAAAGGCATCAAAATTGGCAAAGATGAAGTTAAGCTTTCATTTTTTGCAGATGACATGAGATTATACATAGAAAACCCGGTAGACTCCACCAAAAGTCTGCTAGAACTGATACATGAATTTAGCAATGTTGCAGGATACAAAATCAATGTACAGAAATCAGTTGCATTCTTATACACTAACAATGAAGCAACAGAAAGACAGATAAAGAAACTGATCCCATTCACAATTGCACCAAGTAGCATAAAATACTTAGGGATAAATCTAACCAAAGATGTAAAAGATCTGTATGCTGAAAAGTATAGAAAGCTTATGAAGGAAATTGAAGAAGATATAAAGAAATGGAAAGACATTCCGTGCTCATGGATTGGAAGAATAAATATTGTCAAAATGTCAATACTACCCAAAGCTATCTACACATTCAATGCAATCCCAATCAAAATTGCACCAGCATTCTTCTCAAAACTAGAACAAGCAATCCTAAAATTCATATGGAACCACAAAGGCCCTGAATAGCCAAAGTAATTTTGAAGAAGAAGACCAAAGCAGGAGGCATCACAATCCCAGACTTTAGCCTCTACTACAAAGCTGTAATCATCAAGACAGCATGGTATTGGCACAAAAACAGACACTAGACCAATGGAATAGAATAGAAACCCCAGAACTAGACCCACAAACGTATGGCCAACTAATCTTTGAGAAAACAGGAAAGAATATCCAATGGAAAAAGTCTCTTTAACAAATGGTGCTGGGAGAACTGGACAGCAACATGCAGAAGAATGAAACTAGACCACTTTCTTACACCATTCACAAAAATAAACTCAAAATGGATAAAGGACCTGAATGTGAGACAGGAAACCATCAAAACTCTAGAGGAGAAAGCAGGAAAAGACTTCTCTGACCTCAGCCGCAGCAATTTCTTATTTGACACATCCTCAAAGGCAAGGGAATTAAAAGCAAAAATGAACTATTGGGACCTCATGAAGATAAAAAGCTTCTGCACAGCAAAGGAAACAATCAACAAAACTAAAAGACAACCAACGGAATGCGAAAAGATATTTGCAAATGACATACCGGACAGAGGGCTAGTATCCAAAATCTATAAAGAGCTCACCAAACTCCACACCCGAAAAACAAATAATCCAGTGAAGAAATGGGCAGAAAACATGGATAGACACTTCTCTAAAGAAGACATCCAGATGGCCAACAGGCACACGAAAAGATGCTCAACATCGCTCCTCATCAGGGAAATACAAATCAAAACCACACTCAGATATCACCTCACACCAGTTAGAGTGGCCAAAATGAACAAAACAGGAGACTCCAAAACAGGAGATGCTGGAGAGGATGTGGAGAAACGGGAACCCTCTTGCATTGTTGGTGGGAATGCAAATTGGTACAGCCACTCTGGAAAACAGTGTGGAGGTTCCTCAAAAAATTAAAAATAGACCTACCCTATGACCCAGCAGTAGCACTGCTAGGAATTTACCCAAGGGATAAAGGAGTACTGATGCATAGGGGCACTTGTACCCCAATGTTTATAGCAGCACTCTCAAGAATAGCCAAATTGTGGAAAAAGCCTAAATGTCCATCAACTGATGAATGGATAAAGAAATTGTGGTTTATATACACAATGGAGTACTACTTGGCAATGAGAAAGAATGAATTATGGCCTTTTGTAGCAACGTGGATGGAAATGGAGAATGTTATGCTAAGTGAAATAAACCATACAGAGAAAGACAGATACCATATGTTTTCACTCTTATGTGGATCCTGAGAAACTTAACAGAAACCCATGGGGGAGGGGAAGGAAAAAAAAAGGGGGTTAGAGTGGGAGAGAGCCAAAGCATAAGAGACTCTTAAAAACTGAGAACAAACTGAGGGTTGATGGAGGGTGGGAGGGAGGGGAAGGTAGGTGATGGGCATTGAAGAGGGCATCTTTTGGGATGAGCACTGGGTGTTGTATGGAAACCAATTTGACAATAAATTTCATATATTTAAAAAAATTAAAATATAAAAAGAAAAGAAAAAAATAAAAGAAAAAGATAAAAGATTCAAAAAAAAATAAATAAATACAGAGAATGAACTGAAGGTTGCTGGAAGGGAGGTTCAGGGGGTATCAGTTAAATGGGTGATGGGAATTAAGGAGGACACTTTTTGGGATGAGTCCTGGATGTCATATGTAAGAGATGAATAACTGAGTTCTACTACTGAAGCCAAGAGTACATAGTTGTGTGCCAACTAACTTGAATTTAAATTAAAAATAAAACAAAACAAAACCAAGTATAGCCCTGGTATTTCTCTGCACTATTCTAATTATGTGAATTTTTTTTTTAATATATGAAATTTGTTGTCAAATTGGTTTCCATACAACACCCAGTGCTCATCCCAAAAAGGTGCCCTCCTCAATACCCATCACCTACCCTCCCCTCCCTCCCACCCCCCATCAACCCTCAGTTTGTTCTTAGTTTTTAACAGTCTCTTATGCTTTGGCTCTCTCCCACTCTAACCTCTTTTTTTTTTTTTCTCCTTCCCCTCCCCCATGGGTTTCTGTTAAGTTTCTCAGGATCCACATAAGAGTGAAAACATATGGTATCTGTCTTTCTCTGTATGGCTTATTTCACTTAGCATCACACTCTCCAGTTCCATCCACGTTGCTACAAAAGGCCATATTTCATTCTTTCTCATTGCCACGTAGTATTCCATTGTGTACATAAACCACAATTTCTTTATCCATTCATCAGTTGTGTAATTATGTGAATTTAAGCAAAAATGATACAAGTATAATCTGTGCTTTATCACTAAAGGTCTTCTAAAGACAACAGTATCACTTAATTGTGTCATTGAAATGAAAATATTTGCAATCTTAAATACATTTGGATCATATTTTTTAACGGAATTGTACTGAAATTAAAAATAAACAAATGTATGGCTTAAGAGTACAGCAGATGAAAGAATCTGATTTTTCACACTTGTAGTATTAACGTTGTACCTTTTCTTGTGTGAGCACCAATGATAGTCCAAGCTTGAAACCAAAATTCAAATAACATTTATGAAACCCTAGGTGTTTTCTCCCCCAGGCTCTTTATACTTGATCTTCAACCAGTAGCACTGTTCTTTCATAGCCCAGCATTCAGAACTTAGCTCCAAACTGTGTTCTAGAGAGGTCTTCACTGATCTACCTGAATAAAAAATCCCCACTCCCACCCTATATCACTCTTTATCCCAATCAGATCCCAGTTGTCTTTACTTTATAACATTGCATGTATAATTGCCTAAAATTATCTATGCACGTTTATACTTGGGCATTGTCTCTTTTCCACATTCCCACTAAATGTGTGCTTCAAGAAGAACCTAGTCTGGTTTGTTTTTCTGGATACCTAGTACCTAGTGACTGGAGTGTAAGTAGGTAAAGTATCAAATATTTGCAGAAGAAATGAAATAAAATGACATTTATGCTAAGAATTCTTATGAAATCATATATTTTCCTCAAATTATTGAAATCATGAGTTTTTATTAGTTACATAATCGTGTATGAAACTTGATTATACATGGACTAGTTTTCAATTATTTTACTAGAGCCACTTATAGGGTTGTGCATTCATCGGTCATTACAGAAAATACATTGTCCACATCTTATCTTTCATGGTGAATGGATATCTTATAATTAGTTGTATCTGAGTCCAGGCAAGATACATATATTTTTTTACTTTCTTTTAGTTCTCTTTCCTACAGAACATATATCTTTCTCTTTGATATCGAGAAAAATATTTTATAATTTCCTAAGCTTTTGAGAGTTCTTTTTTTCTCAATCCTTAGTTCCTTAACTCATAAATACTCAGTAGTAAATTAGTCCTATTTCTAAGAACTGTGTATGAAACATAAATGAGACATTTAATAGCACACTGGCATTTTTCAAAATTTATGTAACGCTATTTTTAAAATTAATAGAAAACCTTATGATTTAAGAAAATGAGGTATTAATTTGAATTCTATTTTCTCAAGTCTCTTAAAAAGGCTACGCATGTATGAAATAATTTGCCTTTTGTAATACCACAATTATAGAAAGCTGTTGCTTTTAATACATCTCACAGCATATCAGTTTAAGGGGAAACTCTGGCTGCTGTTGCTTCAACTGCTTAGAAATATTAAGATCTTTTTTCAATTTCTTGTTAAGAAACACCTCAGGTTCTTCTTTTTTTTTAAACACTCTTTCATTTAGCAGAATGATACATTGGAGACAATCTCACCCATCTTGAAATACTAAATACCAGAGTGATTATTGAACAATAGAATGTTTCCATTACTTTTTGTCTTGCAGACTGTTCTTTGTATCATTAATTTTTTAGTGCCAACAGAGTATTGCAATATTCTAAAGTGCAACCCCTTTCCCAATGAATCTCATAAATCTCACAACCACTGTAGTTGGAAAGCAAGGGGTTTTTATAATTGCAGATATTTCTGGCCCAAAGACAAATATCTTTCATAGGATTTGTTTTTGTTGTCATAAAGGAGACACTTCAGGAACAATTGTATGGCATGATGGGCTATGGTAGGTAAGTGGTCAGCAAAGCTTCAACCTCTGATTGAAACAAGGTTACTAGCTTGTCACATGGTTTGAAAATATCAGCTTCTTCCAGTAGTGGGTCACATTTAAAAGTGGAAATTCTAATAACATATTCTAATTTGTATAATGAAATTAAATACATCAATATGGTATGATGTTTTTCAAAAAGGATGAACAAAACGTTTTCTCTAAAAGGAAACCATGACTTTTTAGAAAGACCCTTCATGAGCAAGCTTGATATTTCTAACTCAAGTAAAACAATCCTATCAGTTTCCTAGTTTCCTTTTCTGAGAAGACAGAGTAACTACCAAAGTGGCATTCTAATATGGGGCCCTCAAATTTAGGTCTCCTTGAGTTGATAACACTTTAGACGCTCAACATGGAAAGCACTGGTTTGATGCACTCCAAATATAGATGCCTAAAGATTGAAAAAAATATTTTCTACCTCAAACAAAAGTTTTTACAAATGAAAGTCAGCGTCCTTGAAAGTATCTTCAGGAGGATCTGCCAAAAATAGTTAATAATAGAGAGCTAGTAATGTCACTAATTCACTATGTGATTTCCAACTGTAGGAGATAAGAGCTAACGGTAGGCACATTTTCATTACAGATATGTGCCCATCACCATTTTTGTAGAGCCTGAAACTATTCAGGTAGGTACTATGTAAGCAGATGATATTCAATAAGATCTTGAAACAACTTATAAAAGCAGACAAAAAGTATTGGATTTACTAGGTAATCTTTCAGGATAAATAACAAATGTTATGTAATTTAACTTACAGATCATATTTAGTTCTCCATCCTTTTAATTCAGCATGTAAGATACCTATTTAATAAGTGTATTTATTTAATTGAAATAAAAAGCAACTGAGATTTCCTTTGATAAGAATAGATGAAAATCTTTTGATAATATGTATTTTTAAAAGCTCATAATTTTGTTAAAAAGAATTACCATGCTAGCAATCATTTAAGACATATTTTTAAAAATATTTATGAATTGAGTTAAATAAGACATATGACTTTTAACTTTTATACATTGATTCTGTGTGGTGGGCTTTGGATAATTACTTTCTTTCAGATTTCTTTTCATCATTAACATAATTTTATTTACTAAATAGACCACATTTATTATGTTACCAGTGATGTTATAAATCTTTATCTTTTCTTATTCTTTTCAGGCAACCATCCATAATAGCCATTTGTAATGAAAAATGGTTACATTTTTTTTACGGCTTCAAAATATAAATGTACGAAATACTTTTCACAATGATTTAAATTTTTGTATTAAAATTACCTACCAGAAAGATGAGCATAGCAGGCTTCTCTAGAGGTACAGATTCTTCATCATGGAATAATGTAAAATGTTCATGAATACAAAGAATAATGCCTGAATACCAGAAAAATAACATAAAATTGTACAAAAAAGGATAACAGCATGAAAATATATATTTGTACATCAGTTATTAAACTTTGTCATTTTTATCATTTCTTTGGTAAATAGTACACTGGTACTATTCACCTTAAACAGGCATTATGTCAACAGATAATTTTCTCTTTTAAAATTATTTCAAGCTACTAAATGAATTAAATTCTTAAACACATATAATTACTCAAGTTGTACCCCTTGAGTTATATTCTTTGTCTATAAATGAAATATTTGTCATCCATATTATGTCAACCTGAAGAAATAAAAATGTTCTCTTGTATAGTTTTTGATAAACTTTTAAATGATGATTATTTTTTGGAATCCCTTGCTGACATTTATCTTTTCACATAGATTTAAGTTTAAAGTATTTACTGCTGTGAAAGGATAACTAACTTTATCATATGACTTTAAAATTGAAAATAAACAACACAAATATGGTATTTGGTAAGAATCTAGAGTCACTTTACATTACCTTATCAGTGTATATAAAGCTTTTATAGTTTGCCTTTACCATGTACATATGCTTACATGTATATCCATGAAAGAGGTGATCTTTTTTGTCACTTTTTCTATATTTAAGATGTTATACAAACATTGAAAATTTATAAAGAATTTTGAAGAAATTTAGCCTCTTTCTACTAAAAACCAAAAGGATATTCTTTGTATTGTGTCTTACCTATGAATTTTAAGAATGACAAATAAAATAATTGATTACTTCTTTGTTTTCCCACAAGAGAAAACTTCCAAGTTATAATGTGCATAGCTTCCAACTGCATACTTGGACCTAGTTATATGTAATGTGCTCTGTTGTGCTCAATTTTGGCATGTCGACATTAAATGGCATCTGGGAATTCTTTCCAATATTTGAAATAACTCTCCCATCAAGGAGTATAATAATAGTGTAACATGATTAAATATTAAAATTATTAATGTGATAACTCTGTCATTTGTTCCTTACCTTTTATGTTTTTGTAAATAGAAGTAAAAGATAAAAACTTAAAGGAGGGTCAAAGTACAGGAAGACAAAATTAGAAGAGAAGCCCTGTAACTAAGGTAGCAAGCACTCAGTAGGTAAATACTACTGGAAATCTTTTATTCTTTTTCAGGAATTAGGCTTCCAAATTAATTAGTCAAAAACATCATTGGATTATAATGAAAAAAAATGTCAAAGACGTAAGCCAACCATGTAGAATAAGAAATGCTTTTTACCTATTCTATAGACATTAATGTATGAAGTACAAGAAATTTGTCTCTCATAATCTTAGCCTTAGAGCTACTCTGCACCTATGGAAATTTGGTTTCTCATAATAACATTACCTCTGTCTTCCTTTTCATTCAAATATATTTTTTAAATGTGTTTTTAACCTTTTCATTAGCCTCCATGTTGCCAAAGTCAATGGTCACTTAGTTGCCCTCATGTTATTCAATCTCTCAGCACAGATGGCCACTGCTTCCCTGAAACATTTTGCATTCTTGGATTCCATAAAATATGGTCCTGATCTTCCTTGAATTATTGGCATTTCCTCAACAATTGCCTTTCCTGAATGCTCCTGTTATGGCTGGCCTTAAATGTTAGATTACGCCATGGTTTGTTTTTTAAACTTTCTTACATCATTTTCTTGTGATTTATGGCTTTAAGATCATCTGTATTTATCTGACTTGTAATTGTCTGCATCCATCTCAATGCCTCCCTTGAGGTCCAGACTCAAATATCCAGCTGCCTTTACACATTTCATTATCTGATTAACAGTCACTTCATTTATCATAGTGAACGTAGGACACTTGATTCATCCTATTAAGTATCCCAAACCCATAACTATACCCTATTCCTAGTCTTCATTATGATAAGTGGAACTACCTGTAAGATTGGGTAAAAAATCCTAGAGTGCTCCTTTGTATTTAACTCTTCCTTCTTCCTTGAATCCAATTAATTAATTGGTGACTCTGTTGACTTGATTTCCAAAATATATCTTAAGTATGTTTCTCTCCATTTCCATTGGCAACCCCATGTTCCATCATTCAGTCATAAATAAATAAATAAATAAATAAATAAATAAAGAAGAAATTGCCATCTTACATTTATACCTTCCTACACTTGGCCTCAATAATCCATTCTTCAAAGAACATACAGAATAATTTTTTTAAATAAGTTGAATCAAAATCTTCTTTTGTCTAAAAACGTCTTCCTATACTTAGAATCAAACCAGACTCCCTACCATGGCTCACAATATTCTACACACCTAGCTCTTGGCAGATCTATTTAATATTTTCTTCCAGACCTCTCTCTCTTCTCTCCAACTGTAAGCCTCACTGGCTTTCTTTCTATTCTTTAAACATGCTAAGATTGTTTCTATCTCTGTATCTTTGCACTTATTGTTCCTTCCACATGGAGCTCTCTCATTAAGACTTCTCACGTTCAATTTTCAGTCTAATTTCTGCACCCCAGAGAATCTTGGCCTGACCTACCTATGCTAGCCGCAGTCTCACTCTACATCCTCCATGAGTACAGGACCAATCTATGTAGCTCATTGCTTAGGATGGTCTGGTCTCTAGTTATAACATTAATTAATTGATTTAATAAAGATTGTTAAGTGAAAGCTCTCAGAAAATATCAGGAATATATTCACACTGAAATATAAACAACTGGTTAAAAAAACCATTTCTAACCTATTATTAAATTCTCAAATTTAAGAAATAAAGCTTATTTTAAAAGTTACTATTAAGATAAATTTA
Source organism: Panthera onca (assembly GCF_046562875.1). Taxonomy (NCBI): domain Eukaryota; kingdom Metazoa; phylum Chordata; class Mammalia; order Carnivora; family Felidae; genus Panthera; species Panthera onca. Next base: position 56,443,265 of record NC_138343.1, read on the forward strand.
AGGCACCCTTACTTGCACAGTGGCAGGATTTGAGGAGAATGTTGAAGACCATGCTGGGTACTTCAAGTAATATATATAAGTCAGTCCTTCTAACCTTATCTATAAAAGTATCCAAAGAAATTACACTTGTATTTTCCACCATTTTCATTTTCCAATTTGCTTCACTTTTTAATTCATTAAATTGGAGTAGAAAAATCACATCAAGGAAAACAGCCTATAATACGAACACAAAAATTAATTTAGAAATGTTTGCATCTCCATGCCTTATAAACATGCTTTAAATATACATTATTCAAGTATGGAAGTTATAAACAGTTAACCATGAATTATGGGGTTATAATTCCACTGATGAAATCTCAAGGCACAAAACCATGGGTCGTATCCTACTATGGATTTTAATATGAAACTCTTTTCACAGTTAGGGGAGTTCCACTTGAAAATTGAGATGACAGGTTGTGAATTAATAGTCATAAAATGCATTGTTCTATGAACCCCATATTGAATTAATAAAAGAAATATGAATCAGGCTCACGAGAAAGGAAGGTGTATTTTCTGGTTTAGTGAAAGTGTGCCAGCATCATTTTTTAGAATTAGAAATGAATGCTGTAATTTTTTTCAGGCTATAATAACTTTTCATTTTTTTTTACTCAAATAAGTGAAACCTGTGCAGAGAAAATATTTTGGTGTTGTGGATTCTAGGAAGTGGGATGCTGCCACAGAAACAGATGGACTATCTCTTTTATCATTATTTTATTATTTCAGTCATTGTGCACATACTTTTTTAAACTAAACTTTTGATTTTTTCTTTGTCGTGTCTACAAAGTGACATAGGTTAAAGGATTATCTGATCCTTCCTTTTTTAAAACTAAATAAACATATTGAGTCTGAAATAAGCTAAATGACAAATGGAAAGAACCTGGATTTGGAATCAGACTTCCTCGCTCTAACATCAACCAAGCACTTACTACCTGTGTGACCTTTCCCAAATTACTTAACCTCCCTAATCCTGTTTCCTCATCTGTAAAGAAGAGAATAATATTTATCTTGGGTATAATTTTGTAACCAAATGAAGTAATATAAAAAATTTATATAAAAAGTACACCTTGGAGATAGTTTGTAAACAAAGTAATGCATATAAAATGTACACATTGGCTTAGAATCTATTTACTAAATGCCATGTTTTTCTGAGCAGAGCCCAGGATATAACCCAGGTCACTTAATTCCTTGCCCTGGTTTTTTTTTAAATACTATAACAATGTATTTCTTTCCATTTAATTAACTCTTCCTTTGTTAATTTCTCTGTTGACAGGCTTAGTTTTTTTCTGCACCCTTTTCTCTTAATTCTATATCTATAGAAACTACAATTAGAATTTTATGTAGAAAAGAAGTTGACACCAAACAATTAAACTAGGACCAAAGTAAGTAAAAAACTATGTAGCAAATTAAGCTAAATAGTATTTTCAATTTTTTACCTTGCATTTAGCCTTTTTTATAACTTAACATTGAAGAATTAATTTCCCCAAGAAAAAATATTTTGAATATTTTTGACAATAAAATATAATGTTTGTTATTATCTTTCCAACTCTAGCCCAATGAGCTGCATAACCAAAGGGTGTGAAACAAATTCTCTGAGATTCATGTTAATTCAGGTCAATAAATTAATTGACATATTGATACATTATATGTATGCAAGGAATAATAAATTTTATGATATCAAACCTTGAGATAATCATTTTTTTTTTGTTAGTTAGATGACAGCATGACATGTTTAAGGTTTAGGTTTAGAACCTATTGGATGTTATAAATGAAAGCATTTTAAAAAGTAAGGAAGCATAGCTAATACAGTTGTTACAGTCGATAGGTATACTGGAGTGGTCAGTAAAATTAACTTTCCAGGTAAGTCAGGCAGGAAAGTAGTTGATATATGGTCATTTCCTTTGAAGTCAGACTTCACTAATTTTTACTTATCAGAAGAAGATCAGTCCATTTGATTTCTCTCTTTTTTTTTTTATCGCTTTACATACAAAGACTTAATGAACTTAGCCAGCCTAATAATTTCACATTCATCTGCACTATTTACAGTTTATGTGATTTTATCCTACAATATAACATTATCAACTAACAAATACAGACTCAGCATCTCCCAAGAACAGAGCTTGTGTTAGGCATTGAAGTAAGACACAATCAACTGTAAGACATAGTCTTTGTCCTACACGACCATATGATCAGTGGTAGAGAATGAAACAGCTAAAGCTACTCAAAAAAAAAAATTGAGATTATATTGCACTTCCTTAAGGGAAAAGAATGTGAGTTATAACTTGAATTTCTGTATCTACAACATATAATAATAAAGTCCATGTCCTTATTAGGATTAAAGGACAAATGTGATTTATTATAGATCATGTAAGTAAATGTAAGAGGTAACTCTTTAAATTATTAGAAAAATATCTATATGAGTTCATGTCTGTTCTATTTTTAACCTTTTAATTATCAATATATACGCTGATGCTCCTAGTACACCCAATTGGGGAAGAATAAAAGACCAAGAGGTGATTTGAATGATGTTGAATATCTTTTCTTGTGTCTGTTAGCCAACTGGATGTCTTCTTTGGAAAAGTGTCTATCCATATCTTCTGTCCATTTCTTCCCTGGATTATTTGTTTTTATGAGAGTTGAGTTTGATAAGTTCTTTATACATTTTGGATACTAACCCTTTATCCTGTACGTCATTTGCAAATATCTTCTCCCATTCCACAGGTTGCCTTTTAGTTTTGTTGATTGCTTCATTCGCTGTGCAGAAGCTTTTTATATCGATGAGGTCCCAATAGTTTATTTTTGCTTTTGTTTCCCTTGGGTCTGGAGACATGTCAAGTAAGAAGTTGCTGTGGCCAAGGTCAAGGAGGTTGCTGCCTATTTTCTCCTCCAGGGTTTTGAAGGTTTCCTGTCTCACACTGAGGTCTTTAATCTATTTTGACTATTTTTGTGTATGGTGTAAGAAGGTGATCCAGTTTCATTCTTCTGCATGTTGCCAGTTTTTCCAGCACCATTTGCTAAAGAGATGGTCTTTTCTCCATTGGATATTCTTTCCTGCTTGGTCAAAGATTAATTGGCCACACATTTGTGAGTCCATTTCTGGGTTCTCTATTCTGTTCCATTGATCTATGTGTCTATTTTTGTGCAGTATCATACTGTCTTGATGATTACAGCTGTGTAACACAGCTTGAAGTCCAGAATTGTGATGGTTCCAGCTTTGGTTTTCTTTTTCAACATTGCTTTGGCTATTTGGGGTCTTTTCTGGTTCCATAAAATTTTAGAATTGTTTTTTTCTAGCTCTATGAAGAATGTTGGTGTTATTTTGAAAGGGATTGCATTGAATGTGTAGGTTGCTTTGGCTAGTATAGATATTTTAACAATATTTGTTCTTCCAATCCATGAGCATGGAATGTTTCTCCATTGCTTTGTGTTTTCTTCAATTTCCTTCATAAGCTTTCTATAGTTTTTAACGTACAGATCTTGTACCTCTTTGGTTAGGTTTATTCCTAGGTATTTTTTGGTGTTTAGTGCAATAGTAAACGGGATTGATTCCTTGATTTCTCTTTTGCTGCTTCATTATTGGTGTATAGAAATGAAACCAATTTCTGTACATTGATTTTATATCTTGTGACTTTGCTGAATTCATGTATCAGTTCTAGCAGGTTTTGGGTGAAGTCTTTCACTTTTCCACTTAGAATAGCATATCGTTTGTGAAGAATGAAAGCACGAC